>NW_027518683.1:49322500-50522500 GCF_043159265.1 Tasmannia lanceolata | reverse complement strand
TGAAGGTTTATAGACATCCATTTTACCTCCACAAATCGTAGGGTTGGGATGATCCTATGGATCTGATTTTTTGTAGACACCCTATCTATGTGGGGGCCTTTAAAATGGATGGCTTGGATCACCCAAACAATGTGGGCCCCCACTGTATTTTAAGCTAGTGTGTAGAGAACTCTCTACACATAGGTGTAGGAACCGTTTTCTCATATATATATATATAAATATATAGAATTTAAGAAAAAAATAAAAGAAAAATACCATAAAAATATCGCGATAATATCATGATATTATATGATATTTTATGATCTTTTATGATAAAAATGAAAAATATTGCTACATTTTTAAAATATCGGGATTATTTCAGGATTTTGTCGTTTTATCAAAATGTCGGGATAAAAACATGATAGGAGATATTTGTGACAGTCTTATAGTTGTCTGTTTTATCCCAGAATTATCATTAACTCCTACTGTCTTGTGATTCTGCAGCAGATCTCTCCCGATAATATTCTTCCAAAAATTGAGTCTTTTTTAGGTGACGATGTTAGCAACATTGCACGGCTTGCCGTAGTTTTTTTAGCTGAACAGAAAATGCGTCAGGTATTATTTACTGACCTGTTGTCTTTGGATTATCAAGGGTAACTTGGCTATACTTTAAGAGCATAGACAACCATGTTCTGTTCACATCTTTGAAGAATCGTTGGTCATTGGGCTACATAATTCCATCAAACCAAACTGGGAATGATGGAGAAATAGGATGAGCTTATCAGTTTCACCTCGCTTTCTTTTGTGCAGGATTCTGAATGGGCTCCCTATATCAGTAGTCTCCCCCAGATTGGTGAACTGCATAGCACGGTACTTATCTATACTTTAGCGTTGATGTGATCTGACCGTTGGATCTTTTTATTATCGTTGATACCTTGCTTAGTTTTCATGTTATTTGATTACATTAGCTATTTTGGACATTATTTTGGACTTAGATGTGGGGGATGTCCACATCATCTAGATGTGGGGGTTCTTGTGCATTTCATCTGTCCCCAGCTTTTCCCAATCCAGTGGAAGTTGTTACATTATGTTGTTATAATCAAGCAACAATATCTATCGGTACATACTTGTAGTTCCATATGATTGTACAGCATATACAGAGGGGGGAAGGGGGCAATCACTACATTCGTTGTAAAGTAACTGTGCTGAGGATTATTTAAGTCAAGTTTGTATTGACTCGTCTCATATTGATGGATCCCCTGACTAAATCTATTGGAGTGGAAGCATTTAAAACACATGCTATGGATATGTGTCATGAAGTTGAGAGTAAAATTGGTCTTTCAGGCCAAGTGGGAGATATTGAGACTTTATAACATTTTTATGTTGCCTTGGAAGAAAGTTTAATTATCTTAATCTTCATTCTCTCCATGTGCATGATGGGTATGAGAGAATTGTTGAAAGCACTTATTTTCTGTGGTGAGTGTGTCAGGATTGCATATTGACGATGGAATATATATATATATATATATATATATATATATATATATATATATATATATATATATATATATATATATATAGAGTTAAGTGAAGCTACACATACGTGTAGCTAACTTAGCTACACCGACGGCTTAAAATACAGTGGGCCCACATTATTTGGGTGATCCAAACCATTCATTTGATAGGCCCTCACATTGATAGGGTGTGCCCAAAAAATCAGCTCCATAGGATCATCCCAACCCTTCAAACTGTGAAGGCAAAAATTGATAGATTTGTGAAGGTTTTTACACGTCCAATTTTGCCTCCACAAATCGTAGGGTTGGGATGATCCTATGGAGCTGATTTTTTGGGCACACCCTATCTATGTGAGGGCCTATCAAATGAATGGTTTGCATCACCCAAACAATGTGGGGCCCACTGTATTTTAAGCCGTTGGTGTAGCTAAGTTAGCTACACGTATGTGTAGCTACACTTTTCTCACATATATATATATATATATATATATATATATATATATATATATATAGAGAGAGAGAGAGAGAGAGAGAGAGAGAGAGGAAACTGTTGGTGAGCTAGCTTGCCCAATCACATGGGCCCACTTTGTTAGGATGATCCAAACCATTCATTTGAAAGTCCCTTACATAGATGGGGGGTGTACCAAAAATTAGCTCCATAGGATCATCCTAACCCCTCCATTTGTGGAGGACAAAAATGGACAGACACAAATCTGCCCCATTTTTGTCCTCCACAAATGGAGGGGTTAGGATGATCCTATGGAGCTGATTTTTGGTACACCCCCTATCTATGATAAGGCCTTGCAAATGAATGGCTTGGATCACTCCCCAAAATGTGGGACCCATGTGATTGGGCAAGCTAGCTCACTATAAGTTTGGTGAGCTTAAGCTCACCAACAGTTTCCTCATATATATATATATATATATATATATATATATATATATATATATATATATGAGGAAAGTGTTGGTGAGCTTAAGCTCACCAAACTTATGGTGAGCTTCAGCGCCCAATCACATTGGGGCCTACTTTGTTAGGATGATCCAAAGCATTCATTTGAAAGGCCCTTACATAGATGGGGTGTGTACCAAAAATCAGCTCCATAGGATCATCCTAACCCATCCATTTGTGGAGGTCAAAATCGACAGACATTATTTGTCCACAAATCTGCCCATTTTTGTCCTCCACAAATGGAGGGGTTAGGATGATCCTATGGAGCTGATTTTTGGTACACACCCTATCTATGATCAGGCCTTGCAAATGAATGGTTTGGATCACCACAGAAAATGTGGGACCCATGTGATTGGGGCGCTTAACCTCACCATAAGTTTGGTGAGCTTAAGCTCACCAACACTTTCCTCTCTCTCTCTCTCTCTCTCTCTCTCTTTATATATATATATATATATATATATATATATATATATATATATATATATATATATGAGGAAAGTGTCTCTAGTCTCTCCCCTAGATAAGCTTATCTACTCCTCCCTTTTAAAAAACACAGTGGGCCCACGCTGTTTGGATGATCCAAAGCATTCATTTGATAGGTCCTAACATAGATAGGGTGTGCCCAAAAAATCAGCACCAAAGGGTCATCATAGAACTTCGTTTTGTGGGGCACACCGTGTCCAAAATGGACGCATATAAACGTCCGTCCATTCTGGGTACCACAAGGCCCCACAAAACGACGTTCTATGATGACCCTTTGGTGCTGATTTTTTGGGCACACCCTATCTATGTTAGGACCTATCAAATGAATGCTTTGGATCATCCAAACAGGGTGGGCCCACTGTGTTTTTTTAAAGGGAGGAGTAGATAAGCTTATACAGGGGAGAGACTAGAGACACTTTCCTCTCTCTCTCTCTCTCTCTCTATATATATATATATATATATATATATATATATATATATATATATATATATATACACACACACATAATATATGTATAATATATGTAGACATATATTATGTATATATATATATGTATACATAATATATCCTCCACAAGGCTATCCTCCGCAAGGCTATCCTCTACAAGGCTATCCTCCACAAGGCTACCCTCAACATGGGTACCCGCCTCAGGGATATCCCCCACAAGGGTACCCACCTGCAGGATATCCCCCAGCTGGATACCCACTGGCAGCTTATCCTAGTCCCTCTGCTCCACCAGGTATGACAGCTAATTAATCTTAATACCCATTGTGACACTTAGCCATTTGTGCCTTAGTAGTGACATCACAAGCCCACAACCCTAGGCTTTGGCCTAGATTTGTTTTGATTTAGCCTTATGATTAGTTTATTTGCTTAGGACATGTTTGTTTTATTTCACTTAGACACCTTATTCTGGTTATTTTTGTAACATTTGATTGGACCTATGTGGGGGATGTCCGCATCACTACCCGTGGCCCGCTACCCTTACCCTTGTACCCATGGCCCAACACTAGTTACCCTTACCCTTGTACCCATGGCCCAATACATATGTATATACATATACATATACACATCACACATGTATACATATGTGTATATATATACACATATATATATATATATATGTGTATATATATATATGTGTATATATATACACACACACACACACACACACACACACACACACACACATACATAGAGGAAACTGTTGGTGCGCTTAAGCGCCCAATCACATGGGGGCCCACTTTGTTAGGATGATCCAAAGCATTCATTTGAAAGGCCCTTACATAGATGGGGGGTGTTCCAAAAATCAGCTCCATAGAATCATCCTAACCCATCCATTTGTGGAGGTCAAAATGGACAGACATTGTTTGTCCACAAATCTGCCCATTTTTGTCCTCCACAAATGGAGGGGTTAGGATGATCCTATGGAGCTGATTTTTGGTACACCCCCTATCTACGATAGGGCCTTGCAAATGAATGGTTTGGATCACCACAGAAAATGTGGGACCCATGTGATTGGGCGCTTAAGCGCACCATAAGCTTGGTGAGCTTAAGCGCACCAACAGTTTCCTCATATCCATTTGTGGAGGTAAAAAATGGGCAGATTTGTGGACAAACAATGTCTGTCCATTTTGACCTCCACAAATGGATGGGTTAGGATGATTTTATGGAGCTGATTTTTGGTACACCCCCCATCTATGTAAGGGCCTTTCAAATGAATGCTTTGGATCATCCTAACAAAGTGGGCCCCCATGTGAAAAACGAAGAGAGATAGAGAAGGCACAAAGATGTGCCTACACACATTTCCATGTTTTTCATCAATCACATAGAATCAACAATCTTCACAAATCTACCTCCTAGCAAAACTACCCAAGTTCCAAATATATAGGCGCACACACACACACACATACATACATATATATATATATATATATATATATATATATATATATATATATATATATATATATATATATATATATATATATATATATATATATATATATGAGGAAACTGTTGGTGCGCTTAAGCGCCCAATCACATGGGTCCCACATTTTCTGTGGTGATCCAAACCATTCATTTGCAAGGCCCTATCGTAGATAGGGGGTGTACCAAAAATCAGCTCCATAGGATCATCCTAACCCCTCCATTTGTGGAGGACAAAAATGGGCAGATTTGTGGACAAACAATGTCTGTCCATTTTGACCTCCACAAATGGATGGGTTAGGATGATTCTGTGGAGCTGATTTTTGGTACACCCCCCCCCATCTATGTAAGGACCTTTCAAATGAATGCTTTGGATCATCCTAACAAAGTGGGCCCCCATGTGATTGGGCGCTTAAGCGCACCATAAGCTTGGTGAGCTTAAGCGCACCAACAGTTTCCTCATATATATATATATATATATGTGTGTGTGTGTGTGTGTGTGTGTGTGTGTGTGTGTGCCTATATATTTGGAACTTGGGTAGTTTTGCTAGGAGGTAGATTTGTGAAGATTGTTGATTCTATGTGATTGATGAAAAACATGGAAATGTGTTTAGGCACATCTTTGTGCCTTCTCTATCTCTCTTCGTTTTTCCATAACGTAATTGCCCCTCAGATTCTGACTGTTGGCAATTCTCACAAGGGGACTCCTACTGCTCCCCTAGATGAAGTAGCTTTCTTGCTTAGTATATAAGAATATGTCTTAGGGTAACTGTTGTTCTCCCTTTTTCTATTCAATCCATTTTTATTGCTGATTTACTTCTGGATTTCTTCTTCCGTCTATGAACATATTTGACTGAGATCATTATTGTCCTATTCAATCCTTGAAGGAGGAAAGTATTCTGTAAATATTTGACAAAATAGTTTTTTTTGTTTGTATCATTACCAGATATTTTGGAGTAAAGCAGAACTAGAGATGGTTCAAAAAAGCCCTTTATATCAGGATACTATCAACCATCGAGCTTACATTGAGAAGGAATTTTTGAAAGTCAGACCAGTATGTGCTTCATTTTCCACATGTTAATTTGATTTTTATTTCTTGATGACTAGTTATAGGATATAGATGCTTTGGTATGATTATGATGCATTTAGATTTGTGATGGTTAAAACTTAAAATGTTGAAGTCCTTTTCTTTCCGGTGGGACGCTTTTATTTTTCATGATGATGGTTGCAGTATTTTATATACTGATGCTGGCCTTTTACTGTTTTGAATTGGAAGTCTTCTCTAGATCCGCACATGCCCAAATGCCACTCCTTAATCTAGTTCTTTTCTTTCTGTACTTACTCGCATATGTCTAACTGTCACTTTGCACTCCAGTTTAGTGCTATGCTTTGTGTTATCCTCTTCTATAAGAATCTAAAAGTGTAGCATAAAGATAATCACTGTTTAAGATCGGTGAACTGATCAAACATCGATAGATGGCTGAGGCCCTCTATGAAGTTGTTTGTACTTTGATTGTTGGCACAGAGACAATTATTCATGAATAGAAGAATGGTTCCCATTCTTTATCATGACTAAATCAAAACGTTACAATTGTAATCACATAGTGATAAACACTTAGATCTTTACACATACATTATAAGAGATTTTAAATGGTGTGTGGCCGTATAGTCTGATATTTTTCAATAAGTGCTGTACGGCCCACTCCATAGGATGATCCAAACCGTCCATTTGTTGGGCTACAATATAAATAGGTTGTACCCGAAAAATCATTTCTATAGGATGATCCTAGCCCTCTGATCTATAGAGGAGCTGTATATTATGAAAATCACTATAGATCTGAACTTAACGAAGGTCAATTTGTAAATTTAGTCACCTAATTTTGATTGTTAATGAAATTAGCAAACTTTACTTGAAGGTAGTGCTCATAATATAACTAGATGATTTAGTTGTGAGTTATATTTTTAAGAGGGTTGTTATTCTACATTGAAATAATATTTTGGACTCCGTTGGCTTTATTTTTATGAGATTCAGGGGAACGTGGTTCTTAATGGGTTTGTTAGAGGGTGGGCTTGTGCAAGGAACAATCTAGGTACTAGGCTCATTAAGAAAAAAAAATTGAGGTACTAGGGTCAAGTATACTAATTTTACATTTATTGAAGACATTGGGTGATACGTTTCACATATTCGTAGTTTTCTAATTAACCTTATTAATCTATCTTCCTCTCTCTGAATGTGAGTGTTCAACCTGGTCTTAATAAGATGATTTAGTCATGAGTTATATTTTTAAGAGGGTTCTTATTCTACATTGAAATAATCTTTTGGACTCCGTTGGCTTTAGTTTTATGAGATTCAGGGGAAGGTGGTTCTTAATGGGTTCGTTAGAGAATGGGCTGGTGCAATGTTCATTCTAGGTACTTGACTACTAGGCTCATTAAGAAAAAAAAATTGAGGTACTAGGGTCGTGTATACTAATTTTCCATTGTTGGAAGTCATCGGGTGATAAGTTTCGCAGATTTATAGTTTTCTAATTAACGTTAATAATCTATCTTCCTCACTCTGAATTCGAGTGTGCAACCTGGTCTTAATCATTCTCCATTGATAAATAAATAGAATATATCCTGCAGCCATTCAAAAAAAAAATAAAAAAATCTTGCATTAGATTACATGGTCTTGCTTGGACAAATATTTTGTTTGATTCCATGTCATTCTCTCGTTTTGGCATCCCATTTTTGGTAGATAACATTGTTATTCTACATGCTAGTATTTTTCTGGTTAATTATTCCAGAAACTGTTGTTTAGAAGATATCTGATAAATTTAGAGAATATTTCACTATACTTCGATACAATACAATTAGCCCTAATGAGTGATTATATAGAACACTCAAAAGGGTTAAACATAGAAAGAGATAACAATAACAAGGCAAGAGATAATTCTAGAAAACCTACCTACTACGATTAGCCTAATTGCTAATTTATGCTAGCTACCTATTCTAGCCAGGTTACTCCATTCAACCCACTTGCCTAATCTAGCCCCATGATGATCCAATGGTGTGAATTCAACACAATCTGACTATGAGATCCCACATATTCTAACATGCCCCCTCAAACGTATGTGGATTGGAAATCAACATACGTTTGATTACAATGAAATTCCCCAATAAGAAAATAAAATTTTCTCCCCATAAGAAAATAAAATCTTTTGATTGGAACCGCACTGCCGAAGTTTGATGTTGTTGCCGAATGTATATTGCCGAAGAAGACGCCGCTTGTTGATTTGCCGTGAAGAGATGGATGAGAACAAATCATAGCCTCAATGGGCTAGACAAGAATCAAGCTTCGATGGGCGAGTAGTAATGGGTCACTATGGACCAATGCCGGAATGGGCAAGAGATGGGTCACTATGGACCAATGCTGGAATGGGCAACAAAAAGGTCATTGTAGACCAATGCCGGAATGGGCAATGAAAGGGTCATTATGGACCTTTGCCGAAATGGGCAAGAAAAGGGTCACTATGGACCAATGCCGGAATGGGCAACAAAAGGGTCCCTATGGACCAATGCCGGAATGGGCAAGAAATCGGCCATGATGGACCAATGCTGGAATGGGCAACAAAGATGAGAAAAAAAGCGAAGAGATGGACGGCAATTAGCGGCTATATTGAAAAGGGTGTGACATTATTAGGACTAGTGAATTTTTATTCAGAGGGTGAGAATATCAAATTTGGGGACAATATGAAAGGGTGCAAAGGAGATTCTAAAACACGAGAACTCTTAAAATGGAAACGGTGCCATCATCTTGGGGTGCCATCATCTTGGAATTTCAAAACAATGAAAAGATAGGAGTGCACTTCTCAACTCTTGGACATGAGTATTTAGAAAAGATGAAGAGAGGGTGCCTCAACAACTATTTATCACTGTTGCTTTTTTTTTTCTCTTTTATACTCAAATGGATGCACAAGATGACAATGAATAAAAGGCAGATAACATTGCAATGAATAAAACTCACATTGGATTGGATAGCAAAGAACATCAATTGGATGCACATGATGACATGGAAAATCACATGAGATGAAACGAATTACGGTGACTGAGTAGTTCAATAGAAAATCCCTCCTGCTTCATTGATGACAGTGGATTCAAGGTCTAGAAAAAAAAAAAAAGCACGAGGGAGATGCTCGTTGACAAGTTTTAGGTTTGGATTTGTAGTAGTGGGATCAATGAGGACTGGGCAGATCTGGTAGGAAACAGCGAGCGAGGCAACAATGGTCAATGGTTGAGAATGAATAAAATTGCTATGCTCATAGAAGAAAAAAGGAATACTTGCCGGGCGGACAACCTTGGTTAGATTGGCCGTCCGCCGGAGAACGAGATCTCTGATGTTGTGGTCAGTCCGAGGTTCGATTGACCAGCTCTGATACCATGATAAATTTAGAGAATATTTCACTAAACTTCGATACAATACAATTAGCCCTAATGAGTGATTATATAGAACACTCAAAAGGGTTAAACATAGAAAGAGATAAAAATAACAAGGCAAGAGATAATTCTAGAAAACCTACCTACTAAGATTAGCCTAATTGCTAATTTATGCTAGCTACCTATTCTAGCTAGGTTACTCCATTCAACCCACTTGCCTAATCTAGCCCCATGATGATCCAATGGTGTGAATTCAACACAATCTGACTATGAGATCCCACATATTCTAACAATATCCATAATTCCTTTTTTTTGAATGGCTAGATATCCATAATTCTCTGAAGTTTGTTCTTAATTTCTTAAGTATTTTTCGCAAACGAGTGCTCTTTTGTAAACTCCTTGTTATAATATTAATATTATGTCTTATGGTTTCAGGTGCTCGAACGTTTCCCTCATAACTTTGAAGATATGACAGTTGAAGACTTCATGCATGCGTATGCTTTAGGTAGAATGCTTCATATGAATGTGTATTGTGATCCACGATCTTATTTTATTGCATCCTGATTATGTGATACAAGTTAATTTTGTTTACAATTCCAAACGTTCAAGATTTTATTCATTCGATTTTGTATGCTTTCATTGTGAATTTTCTTTATGTTGTTTCAAATTGTCGACATTTTTCCATATTAGTTTGAGAGATTTGTGTTTTTCTTCTCATTGTTTCTGAGAACTAGAGGTACTTTCCTTCTTATTTTTCTAAATGCTCTTTTGTCTCAAGCTTTATTTGGGGCCCCTCAAAAATTGGAAGAAGACTCTGTTGATTAATTAAAAAGTTAAACCTTTTCCAAATGAAACTACTATGATATTGGTTTCCCTTTTGCGTTAAAAGATCTTTCCAATCTTGTTGTGATTTTCATTTGGTCTATCTCTTGGTTTACATTTGGTCTATCTCTTGACCCCTTTACACTTTCCCAATTTCCATTTTCTTGCTGTACTTTTCTTCTTTCTTTTAGAGAAGAAAAAAGTCTCTTATATTCCTTCGTCCTGTAAGATCCGAAAAATCCTAGATGGTCATTTCCGCCGCCTTGTGCACGGCCATATTATGGTGATTGTGTGTATTGATCTTGTTAAAAGTATAAAAGATTAAAAACGCCTTTCTCCAACAGCTTAAGCTTTTGGAGTAACTGGTAGTTTAACATGGTATCAAAGCAAAAGTTCCTGAGATCAAACCTCCCGGATAGCAAAATTCCACATGCGATGGTCGGCCCAAAGCGGGACCACATGTTCACGTGTTTGCCAAGTGGGCCACACGTGAGGGGAAGTGTTAAAGTATAAAAGATTAAAAATGCCTTTCTCCAACAGCTTAAGCTTTTGGAGTAACTGGTAGTTAACAGATCTAATCACCACGAGTCCTAGTCCGTTGTCATCGTTCTCACTATGATCAGATCATCTAACCTGTTGGTGGAAAATGGATATTTTTTGGTTTTGATCAAGAGAAGTTCTACTGCCATTTTTTTGCAAGGTTTGATCTGGAAGATGGGATCTCTGTTTGAGATGAGATCTAGACCCCCACTTTATTCCCTTATTGTGGCTTATCAACTCAACAATTATCACTACACATGCGTCCGCCGTCAAAGTGTATTGTATTGAAGAATTTGATATGATTTTGGTGTTTGAGTTCTGCAAAATCACGGTTTATGTTGATGGGTCTTTGTTATGAGGCCTTGGCTTATTCAGATTAACCCATTGAAATTTAATTAGCCTTCACTGCATATAAATGGCTGGATGGTTGGTTAATCTGGACAATCCCGACACATATAGACTATCTTAACTGTCAGTGATGAAAATAGTTAGTTGTCCATGTCTAACACATCAGAGATGACTAAGAGTCTATTCATTATTTTTGTTCCATGTCTTTATTCTTTCTTTTTTCTTTTAAGATAATTTGTGTTGTTTGGAATTTTGTTTTGGTGACAAGGCAACAACTATCAATATTTTTATTAGTGGGATTGTCATTATGATATGTGCTTATGTTTATGGGTAGTTTTAATGTAGTAGTTATGTAGTTGTGTGTATGTAGTTTAGGGTTGTGGGGTTAGTTATTTGTGACGTGTCTTGTTAGTGGGTAAGTGTGCTTGTGATGTGGCACTCTCTCTTGCTTGTATTTATGTAGTAGTAATCTAATGAAATGACGAAGAAGAAGAGAATTTTGCAACAGCAAAGGAAACTTTGTTTTGAGGAGAGTCATGGTTCCTCTCGAATCGAGCCATTAGGAGGTCCGGTTGCCTCGAATCAACCTCTCCCCCCCTCATTTCTATTTTCTTTTTGTTTATTTCCGTTACGGCCGATTAGGCACGTAACACTATCATTTCCCTTACAAACTATTGTCATATCTGTGAAATAATTGCAATCCCCCGAATTTGCATCCCGATTTTGAATAGGTTTTTGACTGCTGCCAATGGGAGGCATCTCCTGAAATCCCAACGGCAACCTAAGAGGGGGTTGTGAATTGGGTAATTATAACTTTTGCAAAAACAAATTAGATTTTCAAGATCAATTTGTCCCTTGTTAATTGGAAATGGAAATAACAAATGTAAAGACATTCCCAATCACAAATACAGAGGAGGAAAGAGGAGAGAATGAAGATTGCCCAATGAACACCGAGATTTATAGTGGTTCGGTCTATTCCAAAGACCTACTCCACTCTTCCAAGTTTGTCTCCTTGGGATTTCTACCATCTTGGTATCCTCCTTTGGGCAGGAACCGGAGCTGCATACAATCGAGTCTTTAAACTCTCCAAAGGTTACCACCTTTCTTTACAATGATTGAAGAAGAAGATTGAAAGCTCTCTTGTGCCTCTTAGTAGGCAAGTAATACAATCTTGAAGTACTCCTCACGCTCACAAAGATTTACAAATGAATCCTAGCTCAAATCCCCTCAAAGGACAAATCAAAGTTCAATGCTCAAGGGAGTGATTGTGAGGTTTTTAATAACCAAATAAATGATTCACAAGTGTCAGGTAGGCAATAAATTTTGATAATTAAAAGTGTCTTAAATGCAATGGGGAGTCCATATTTATAGTTGGAGCCTAAAACTAGTCGTTTTTGGTCTTGTAACGGTTATCTCGGGTGACCTCCGGGGCCCTACCAGATGACCGTTAGAATAAAAAAAAAATAGAAACATAACCTTCCGACGCCCAACGGATTCTTCGGGTGACCAATTGAACGGGCCTGAAAATGGTCTGAAAATGCAACTCTCTGGTATCTTTTCCCTTTGTATTCGGGCGCCCGAGCGTACAAGCTTCAGGCGTTCGAACAAGCCATTTTTTGCAAATTTAATGGAGACTTGTTCAGCCTTTTTAAATGGACTCCTAATGGTTTTTAGGACATGTTAAGTGTTCTTAGGGTCTTTTTAGAGCCTTGAACCCTTCTTGACATGTGGAGGATTGGATTACATTCTACGTATGACAAGCACATCCTAGGTCTATAATGCCTTCAACTGATCATCTTTAAGTGCTTGCTGGCTTTGAATCTCCACAAAGTTTATCTTTTCTTCGATTTGACATTCATGATCCTCTGCCACTTCTGTTGCTTGTTAGGTAACCCCACAGTGTCCTGGACTTAATCAAGAATACTAACATGCAAACCATTAGTCCATAAACTTTCAATCAATTTGGGTTTGTGATCAATCAAAACATGGGTGATCGTTGAACCGTTGGGCTTACATCTCACCTTAAGTCATTGGAACTTCACTTCCATCTATCAAACCATGGACAGTTGGCTGATTTTAGTGTTGATTTTGGAAAACAAACTAGAACATAGAAATTTGATGGACTCTTTGAGTTTGAGTGATTCTTCGGACAGCTAAAACGTAGAAAGGAAAAACCCTAAAACAAACTAGATTTGGTGATGGTTCTGCAGGAAAAGCAAAAGCCAAAAATCCACTCTCTACCAGAACAATAAAGTTCATTAACTTTTATACTTTCAAGGGTGACTACTATGTGAAGAAAGGAGGAATCCCCTAATTTAAGTAGCTTTTCTGTCAACCGGATCCGCATGATGGTTTCTTTAAGGTGATCCTTCGTATCATAACCTAGGGAACCAATTTGAGATGGAGGATTTCTGTGAACCTCTCAAAATGCAATCACAAACAAGAGTTTAAGGGGGCAAAATAGTTATTTTAGGAAAAAAAAAGGAAAAGCAAAAGCCATGATGGTTCTGCAGGAAAAGCAAAAGCCAAAAATCCACTCTCTACCAGAACAATAAAGTTCATTAACTTTTATACTTTCAAGGGTGACTACTATGTGAAGAAAGGAGGAATCCCCTAATTTAAGTAGCTTTTCTGTCAACCGGATCCGCATGATGGTTTCTTTAAGGTGATCCTTCGTATCATAACCTAGGGAACCAATTTGAGATGGAGGATTTCTGTGAACCTCTCAAAATGCAATCACAAACAAGAGTTTAAGGGGGCAAAATAGTTATTTTAGGAAAAAAAAAGGAAAATTTGAACTAGGGCTTTAATTGTGCTTCTATGGAGGGAAAGATGGTAAAACTTGAAAAATGTTTCAATGAGAAAAAAGCAAGGAAGCAGGATTCTTCTCTGGGAGTGGGGAACCGCAATTCCCCGGTTCGCGAATTCGAAACGGGAATCTTCTTGAATCCCCAAAAAACAGGGAAAATACCGGTTCGGATTCGCCGGAAACCCGATTCCCACTTTTGGAAATCGCGGTTTATGATCCCCCGGAAACGTGATTCCCACTTTTGGGAACCGTGGTTTAATGTTATGTGAAAAGCGATTTTCCGGCGATTCCTTGGTGATTCCCATCTCCCAAACGATTCTTGGCGATTCCCCGGCGACTCTCCGGTGAATCTCCGGCGACTTCACGATTCCCGCGTCCGACCATTCCAAGAGCCTTCGATTCCCGCTCTGGCAACTATGAGACAAGGAACAAAATATGGCTTTGATTTAATTGAATACTATCTTTTGTTTAAGTAACTTTTGGAGTCTACTTGCGAACTTCTGAATGGTGCCTCAAATAAAATACTTGTGGGAACTGAGAATAGCATGTTCACAGATAGATTCTCAGTTCACAAATAAGTTTCTACAATGGGAGAATTTTTCCAGTTCCACAAAATATTCCATTTCCACAAAAATATAAGGAAAACTATGAGAAAAGGAACAAAAAATGGCTTTGATTTAATTGAATACTATCTTCTGTTTAAGTAACTTTTGGAGTCTACTTGCCAACATCTGAATGGTGCCTCAAATAAAATACATAAACTGAGAATAGCATGTTAACTGATAGTTTCTACAAAGGGAAATTTTTTCTAGTTAGATGAAAATATAAGCAAAAAACACAATTTATCTAGTTTTTTGTCCTACATTAGAAATATTTGGTAATCAACTTCACGTCACCAATAGTATCCTTTAATTTCTCTCCAGGTTCGGGTGCTGAAGATTTTGTTGTTATGATCATGACTTTGCACTTATGATCTTGTGGTACTAATGCCTTCTTCTTCTGGTTATCATTCTAGTTGTTATAACTCTTTGATTAAGGAAGGAAACTGAGTAAATCTTGAATACAAAGTTGCGGCCAGGATTATAAATCCCTTGCTGTTACTTGTTTAATTTTCATGACATATATATATATATATATATATATAGGTTGTTTAATCTTTCGTGGTCCCTTATAAGAATTTTCTATCTCTGAAAATGAAGGCATGGTTGTCAAGTTTGACCAAAATTTTAAGTAGAACTCGTGTAGGTGGTATCTGCTAGCTATTACAAGTTTCATGTGATCTTTGGTTCTCTATTAATGTCTCGTTCATGAATGGGCCCAACTTTCATTTTTATGATCAAATTATTAATTACATCTGAGCTTGAACCTCACTAGTAAGACCATTTAAGCATTTAAACCTTAATATTGTATTTTATTCAAGTCATATATTTTGGCTATATAAGCTAATCAACGATTCATCTACCTTGCAGTTGGATCTCGTGCTTGGGGAACATCAAAAGGCCTCTCTTTGGTATCATTTTTCTCGTAACTTTTGTCGTCATTAATATTTGTAGCTCCATTTATTGTGCATTTTCAGTTTAATCAGTCGCAAGTTCTAAAATGTTATATAGATTCCATTTGCAGATTTTCTAAATCATGATGGGGTTTCTGAGGCAGTCTTACTAAGTGATGAAGACAGAGAAATTTCCGAGGTATGTCCTCTGTTTTCTGTTGAATTATGTAATTCTGCAGTATTTTGTTAGAGGTACTTTCTACATAGGGTGTACATTTCCTAATGTTCTGTTTTTGTCAAAGTTTAACAAGATTACTGAAGAGAAAACTACCCCAAAAAAATGGACGAAAGATATACACTATCTGAACTGGAATAGAGAGAGCACCAGTTAAGCTCTCTCAGTGGCACATGGCCTAATGGTTGATTAAATGCTTGAAACTATGACTAGGATTGCTTTATAAAGAGAGGTGATGGGACTGGGAAACCATCTCTTAACCATGATGAACTATTTTTAAATTCAAATTCTATTGAATACAATTTACTTTTCTAATCAGTAAACTGTGTAGATACATGCCAACACTCTCACAAACAAATTCCACGCCCTGGACCTCCAAATGAAAAGAAAAGAAAAACATCATCTTTCCTACTCATGTGCAGGGTGTTTCTTGTTTTAAAATGTGGCTTAACAAAACTTTCACCTTTAGCAAATATCTGTATTCTGTCTTGTTGTTGATCTTTGAAAGTGTATGGTTGATACCCATGGTCACTTGATTGTCTATTCTTTTGCTTGGGATGCTTATTGATGTTTCTTTTTATGTTACTATGCTTGTAGTAGTATAGTTGTCAATTTCTTGATGTAATATATGTGATAGGATCGTGCTTGTAATTTCCTATTCATTATCCTAATGAAACATCTAATTAGAGGGGAGTGTCAACTATTGATATATCCAACGGACTGATGTTCTGAACTCCTCTCCTTCATTTCTTTCTTCTTTCTTCTTCCTACTTGGTAATATATTGAACTCAAGCACTAGATGTTCATTATAGTCAGTCGCTGCGCTTTATGCCTTGAGGTGGTTGGTGGGGGGTGGGGGGTGTTGGTTGGGCGGGTTTACATATATCCATTCATTGCAGTGTGGCCAGAGAGATTTGGAATTTTATTTGAAATCTATTTGATATTGCTTGGGCCTTTCTAAATAATTCTATTGAGCTGTTTGAAGGATGTAACTTTGCCCCTTAGACCTTGAGGCGTAGGACTTTATGGAGCTTGGCCCTTATATCTGTGATCCGAGCAATTTGGAAAGAAAGAAATAGGCTGCTCTTCAAAGGTATGACCAAAGATTCTTACTCTATATGTCAGCAGGTTTTATCGATGATGGTTCATTGGGTGGTAGTCAGCTTTCCCTCCCAGAAGTGTCCCCTGCTATTGGGCAAGTTAAGTTTGACTAAATGGGGTACGTTTGGTGGATTCTAGGGACCTTGACAACCTAATAGTGGAAGGCGTCTCACTAAATGTTATCGGGTGGATGAACAGGGAGAGCCTTTTCCCTTGGAGCATCTCCAATGCTATCAAAGAGATCCTGGACCAGATTGAGGGCCATCCCGTGACTTTTTAGCATATTTGGTGCCCGGCTATTAGTGAAGCCGACTGTGTCGCCTGATATGGGGTTGAAAGTCCCCTTGGAAGACTTTCGATTTTCTTCCTACTTGAGGCTATTTTTGCTTGTCCATCTCTTTTGTTTTTGTCTGTATTTTTCGCGATTTCGGTACCCCGGGCTTTGTCCTCTTCTTTGATTAATATAATAGTTCCCATTCAAAAATAAATAAAAATAAAATCCCACGTAAACATTTACTCTAGATCACCAATATACGCCACTTGTATTATTGCAGCAAGCGTAGTAGAACTGCGGAGCTGTTTGATCGCCTCAAAAACTTCAACTGCTACCATGGTTTTAAATTTCGACCGAAGTCGGATTTCGGTGGGAACCGAAACCGAAATTTACCGGAATTTCATTTTTCGCCATTTTCCATTCATTTAAATGCCATTACTTATTTTTTTTTAAAAGTGTTACAAAATTTCAGCCAAAATTTCGGAATTTCGGTCCGGAATTTCAAACCAAATTACCAAATTTCGGTTTTCGGTAGGGTCCGAAACGGTTACCGAAACCGAAATTTTAAACCATGACTGCTACTTCAACTGGTCCTAATCAGACTGTTGGCATGATTTCTGGACTAATCCCATCCCAGCCAGTGGTTTGCCTGTAATTTGTTGAAAATGCACATAGCACATGGGCAGAATTGTTTTTCATAGCTTTGATCATGCATTTCTTGCAGGGTTATGTACTTGTATGAGCTTGCTATTTTATGGGTGATACTATGTGATTCACTTTTCTTCTCAATAAATTTATTTAAGAATGGATCAACTTTGCTAACAGTCACTGTTAGCATAACCAAAGAAGTACGAATAATACGCTGCCACTTTATCCGAGGTTTGGAATTTGAAAATCAAGCAATTAGGAATAGTGTCGTGGGATTTTCAACATCTATTTACTTGGATGACATGGTGGCATAATATTTATACGTTTTGCTCTTTTTGCTAACACTGATTGTTATCTTCGTTATTTCCATTTAAGAATACTGTGTGCTGTCTTAAACTGGCTTGTTCTTATACTGGCAGTATCAGCAATTTAAACCATAATTTTAATTCATAGCCAATATTTTTGTTCCTGTTTGGTGCATATACTCGGGTATTAGATTCTATAGCAAATCGCTCCCTTGTGGCTATTCTTTAGTGCTGTTTGTGCAGGTTATTGCTGACCGGGATTATGCTGCTGGTGAAGAGGTCAGTTACATATTGGAGGAATTGGTTTCTGCTGCTTTTCTACATTTCGTAATTTTGTTGCTGAGGAAATTGTGTCATTTTTTGTTTCCAAAATAAGCTACTTGTTTGTGTTAAATTGTAAAAGATCTGACCAGCTACAATTGGTCTTCTCATAGAGACAGCCATGTGCTCATACTCTACATCTCAGTCATGGTTTTTTACTCGATCAACCTTGCGGATAATAATTTAAGATGAAGATTTTGTTTCTTAAAGTTTTCAAGGGGAATGAAGCCTACTCTTCCAGGAACATCCTATGTATATGGTTGCTAAGATGCTTTGAAGAAGGAACATAAATGGACCCACTGATGCGTGAACTATATTGTAAATTTTATCCATAGATCTGCTATGGCCGAACCATTGGAGTATTTTCATGTTAGATAAGTACAGAGTAAGATACGATTGACAGATCGTGTAGAGCCTATATGTACCCTGAAGTTTAGGTTTTTTGCCTCACAAAGTTGTCAAAATATCTATTCTTTTAGGCATAAGGAAGCTTTAATAAAAATACCCATTAAATTCTACAAAAGGCATATACATGCATCCAGTGACACATATGGGGAGAAGGGGAAAAGGGCCAAAAGTGCCTTACCTTGGAAATGACCTAATAGTTCGATCTACTTCAATCTACAATCAGTTACTCAATCCCAATAAACCAACCTTTCAGTCGTGATTTCATAACGAAATGTTTCCCTGGTTTTACAAGATTTTGGCCGGAATTCCATACCGAAGCCGAAACGTTTTCGTTTCGCTGAAGACCGAAATTGAAACTGAAACCCGAATTTAAAACCTTGGGCTAGTAGGTAGCCTTGTGGGGGTTTCGTAGGCTTATCTAGTCAGAAAGGACCAATGACATCACAAGGCTCGAGAAGTTGGTGACGACAGTTTGCTAGACAAACAAGGATTGTTTGTGGTGCAAGGTTAACGTGCCCCGTGATGGAATAAATATACATAGTCCTTATTACTCCCACTTCCGGTTTGTTTGAATCCGTGGGACCAGAGAATGCCTTAATCACCTACTACCTGAATTCAACAACATCAGGATCCGGTTGCCCATGAACTTCTGTCTTAATTCAGTTGCTTGGTTATAGGGGGAGAAGGGTTTTCATCTCAGTTCCAGTTCCAACCTTTCTACCTAAGCTCTACTCGTGGCTACAGTTGACTGTCCTCCAATTCCACAGTACATTTCCTATCAGGAAGCCTCTATCCTTCCTCATAGTTGCCTATCTAATTATAGTTATTTTAATCTCTATTATAATCTTCCCATTTATTTAGTATCCTCCTCAAAAAGTCTTTTATTTCTCTCCATCCAAATGAATCAAATCACCACATACAATATCATTCTCCAAAGCATTTTACCTTTGTCTCTGAGCAGTTCTCTACTTCATCCCAAGAAAATATCCATCATTGACCTCGGGAATACCAAGGGAAAATAGTCTTGCACTATAAATCTTATGCACCTCTTTGCAATGAGTAAATAGATGATCCACAGACGATTCCTCCCTACAAAGGACACATGCTTAAAAGTCTAAACTTACGTTCCTTAAACATTTTGCACGTATTGACTATTGAGCTTACCTACCTGATGGGGATCCGGGCTCAGGATTTCGAGTATACCAGCGATGGAGAAGACATAGGGAGGGGGGTTGATTTCGATCTAGATGGACGACCAGATTCTTTGATCCACATATTTCAGATCAACGATTCGACGGCACAGATGATTCACAGATGTTGCAGACTTAGAAGCAGAAACCTTCTCTCGGAGTGCTGCTCCCACCTCGGAACCTCAATTCAGCGCTCCTTAGGAAGGAGCTTCCAGGGAGCCCAGAGAGACGAGAACCATTCTAATAACGCTCCCAACCTGCTTCTATTACTCTATAAGTCCCATCATCATCAACTTCCCTACATCAAACTCCTCCAACTCTTCAAAGTGCTTCATTGGAGGAAGCACAAAGGCTTGTGCATCTTCAGAAGGCACGAAGAACGAGTGCACACAAATGAAGATGGTGAAGATGGTTAGAAATTAGCTTTTAGATGTACTTAAATTTTGAAAGATACGTATGAAAATGGTTAGAAACTATTATTTTTGATGTACTTGAATTTTGAAAGATATATAAAGAAAATATTGCATACACGCTCCCATGGCGCTCCCAAACTTAAACTCTTCTAGACCCCACGCTTCGCCGCCCCCCCCGCCCTTGGCTCCCGCTCCCGCCCCCGCTCCCGCACCCGCTTCGTGCTTCTAAGGTTGCAGACACATTTCAGATGCTCGACCGGTCCATATACATTTTCAGAGATGATTCATATATCATGTGGGCCCTTTTGAGACTTAGATTTTTTTTTTTTTGAGTTTTAGGGTCTTAAAAGATGAACCATGTGGATGAACCCAACTAGTGTCAGGATTAGACTTAGTCAATTTGAGCCGGGTAGATCCTTTCACCTTCTTCATGAAAATTTTCTAAACGATTCATTAGCCGACCCCAACTAGTTTGGGACAAAGGCTTAGTTGAGTTGAGTTAGGGTGTTAAAAGAGTCTTATATGAGTATTTTTTAGTAATAGGGGGTAATAAGGACTTTTTGCATCAAAATAACTTGAGTGGGAGCATGTTTTTAAGTCATTAGAACAGGGCAGTTTGGTCCTAAGGGTTTTTTTATTGGTTTGATATAAATACTTTATGTTGGGTTGTAAAAGGACACTACTTGCATTTGCTATGAGATATGGAGAGCTTCTTGGAGAACAAAAAAAAGGGTTTAATCATCATCTTCTTCTTCTTTGGTGAGATGCCCAAGAAACTCATAGTGTGAAGCCTTGAGAAAAGTAGCATACTTTTTTTACTTGTCATCTATTGATTTACTATTTTTCTCTCTTCTCTTTTAGTTTTTCTCTCATAACCCATCTTGCCAAAACTCTAAACCTATCTTGCTATTTTTTTTCACCTAATCTTCTACACAAAAGCCTAGAATACCCATTAAAAAAAATAAAAATTCTCCAACCCTAGAAACACCATCCCAATCCA
Organism: Tasmannia lanceolata; assembly: GCF_043159265.1. Classification (NCBI taxonomy): domain Eukaryota; kingdom Viridiplantae; phylum Streptophyta; class Magnoliopsida; order Canellales; family Winteraceae; genus Tasmannia; species Tasmannia lanceolata. Next base: position 50,501,320 of record NW_027518683.1, on the reverse strand, counting down.
TTCATGCTTTGTGCCTCTTTCATTTTGTCCAAAAACTAATTACCTCTTCTCGGCATCCTTCGACAACCTTCCGGTATATGTTTGCACCCATCCAACCCTATCATAAACCTTGTAGGATTTTTTCTCTAACCTAATCACCCATTTTAGGACCCGAGCCCTTAATTTTTACTATCCCTTTCACCCATATTTCCTCCTCCATAGTCTACACCATCCCCTGCACCCTTTGAAAACCTTCCTGCTTTTGTTTGCATACTTCGAAACCTACCCATAAGCCCATTTGAGGCCCAGAATCTTCCCCATAGACATATTGAAATTGTTTTCAGACCTTATGAGATTTGTACGTTGGATTGGAATGCACTTTAGTGGGGTTGCTGAAATTTCCTGTTTGTTAGAATCCTGACTTCTTGGAATTCTTGATATTTGCAAGCATGTGTAGATTGATCGCATAATTAGATTTACTTATGGATAAACTTAAAATATCTATTGTTTGGTCATATTTTCATGGTTGAGTTGTAGAAGTTGCATGCTATCCAGATTCACGGTACGTTTGTTATTATCCTTCTCTTATTTCAGGTCTTATAGAACTTGATAGTTTGCCTCCTTTCCGCTTCTAGATAACCCCATAGAAGTTGTTCCCGTCCTACGTCACTTCCGCTGTCTAACAAAATGCTTCCACCCATGGTCTTGAGGGGCCCGTACACCTTTATGAATCTTGATGTATAGTTTTTTTCTTATGGTTTGTCCAAGGTTTTAAATTTCAGTTTCGGTTTTGGTTTCGGTTGGAATAGAAACAGAAACATTTTGGTTTTGGTGGAAATTCGGAGGACATCTTGTAAAATCACAGAGACATATGCAAATGATGAAATTTTAAGATGGAACTTTGGGAAATGCTAGAATAGCACAAATACATACTTAGAAACCATCACATAGCAAGAAATCCATTCATAATGGCTTAATCACATCGAACACTAGGGACATGCGTTGTCGCAAATGTCTGGATAGTTTAAGTCAGTAAAGAAGTACAATGTAACAAAGTATAAGAAAGTACAATAACCATTCTCCCCTCCAAGGACTCCAACTTGATGTCAATACGATGTAAATCATAACACCTTTCCATTTCTTGTCGTTCCGACCATTTCGGTCTAATTTCGAATATTTCGGTGGGAAATAATGGCGTGGAAGGAATTCATTTAGATTTCGTTTTGGTGGGGATGGAAATGGAAACATTTCGGTCATATTGGAAAATTTTAAAACCACGGGTTTGTCAGATAAACGTTGTTGATAGGAATTGAAACTCCTAGGCTTAACTGTAGAATTCTATGGTACTGCCTATTACGTTTTCCTAATTTGTTCGAAGTAGACCTTTGGATTTATGCCACAAGGTTGCCAGAGCAGGAAGCGAAGGCTCCCAGGAAGGTGGGAAGGGTGAAGGGTGGGAGAATTTTTTTAATAGTTAAACATTTAAAAAAAAATTACTAAAAAATTATTATATGAACCAAATATATAAAAAAACAGTTTTTATTAAAAGATCCAACATTTACTTGAAGGAAAATCACTATCAGCTGAAATGCCTGTATTGACTAGTCCATTGACTAGTGCCTGACAAGATGAAAAATTTTTAGAAACCAAATTATGAGATTTTTTTACTTGACTTTTGAGATTTAATAATGTTTGTACGTGATAGAATTTATGAATTTTTAAAATTGGAAAAAGACCCCATCGTTTGGAAGTTGAGATTTTGACCCGACCTGTTTTTTCGAATTTTGTACTGGAACTGCAAAGTTGACTTTTTATCCTTTTAGATTTGGGTTTTGAAACTATTTTTAATAGATTCAAATGGGGGATATTCTCTTTTATTTACATGTAAATCTTAAGTAAATGGACTTTTACGTAAATGACTTTACATGTAAATATAAGAAGTGGAAGAGAAGAGGACCATCAAGAAGAGAAGAGGACCAACAAGAGACAAGGAGGGTAGATAGGAAACTCGGTTCCCATAGAGTGGGATGCGCATTTCCCATAGGGTGGGAATCACGTTTCCCACGTTTCCGAAACGGGATTCCCAAAAATAGGGGAATCGAGAAGATTCTCGTTTCCAAATCGCGTTTCACGGAATTGCGATTCCCCATTATGAGTAGAGATTCCTGCTTCCTTGTTATGCTCTGGCATGTTGGGGGTTCTTTCGTTTCAAATTGGCACTTTCTCCTTTTGGAGTATTTAGCATTCATAGTCATGAAAAACTGCATGGTGTTTTCTTTGATTGCTAGAATTTTCCTTTATTTTCATGCCTTATTTATTCTACCTGTTGTTTGGACGATATAGTTTCGTTACAATGATCATATTGTGTTAATTTTCCATGTAATTTTTCGATATCAGCAATCTTTTATGATTATTTGTATTATTACTCGGTCAAATACAAATATGAGTTCTTAACCTTGGAAACTCTATTAACGCTTTGATTTCCTTTTCAGGTTTTCATAAGATATGGAAAATTTTCAAATGCTACCCTTCTGCTGGACTTTGGTTTTACACTTTCATATAATATTTATGATCAGGTTAGACTCAGATTTCTGTACCCAAAAAAGTTTATTATGACCAGTGCATTATATGAAGCTTGATGTGGCCTTTTGCACTTTTCCCAGTGTTACTTTCATGGATCCTTGCTTGTGTACATTTTGTTTCTATTGTATTTTTTTTCATTTAAATCACCACATTGTCTAATTCTGTCCGTACTTAATTTTTTTTTATCCTAACAAGGCAAAAAAAAAAGAAGTAATTTTGAGCTTCTCTCTCTCCTCTGTGTGTGTATATATATATGTGTGTGTGTGTGTGTGTGTGTGTGTGTTTATGGAACAGATATGTCTACCCCATTTTTACCACTCCAGATCCCATAGCCTATTCTTTGATGCTTTTACCAGTCACTACTGGTAGCTCTCCCTTTCTCAATCACCAAAGTGGGTTGACTTGTAAAGTGATTACTTAACAAGAAGTTTTTTTTTTTTTTTGTTTAATTTCACCTTCCTCTTTCTATTCCTCCACTATCGAATCTGTCCTCCCTTTGTCCACCCCTTCCTTGAACCCTCTACAAACCCTCAGTAGATCGTCTATCCAGTCAGCACAGCACCTATACCTGATGGGCCCCTGTTAAAGTATAAAAGATTAAATAACGCCTTCTCCAACAGCTTAAGCTGTTGGAGTAATTGGTTGTTTCGACATGGTATCAAAGCAAAGGTCCTAGGTTCAAAACTCCTTGATACTAAAAAATCCACATCCAATGGCCAACCCAAAAAAGAGGTGCCACATGTGCCACGTGTAGGCCAAACCCTAAAAAGAGGGGCCACACATGAGGGGGAGTGTTAAGGTATAAAAGATTAAATAACGCCTTCTTCAGCAGCTTAAGCTGTTGGAGTAATTTGTTGTTTCGACAGCCCCCAACAACCATAGTGAAGCCAACAGCTGAGCAATGCATCCACTCGCACCTCAAAAGCTCCCCAAGGCTAAGGGCTTCTCCAACATACTTAACCTCAACCTCTGAGAGATGCCTAGTCATCTCGACTGCTTCGTCATCAACCACAATGAAGCTAGAAGCTCGGAATGATCAACCGGCCTCTCCGAACATGAAGTAAATGGTTGTTCCAACACCTTTTTCTCCACTTGTCATGATTGCAAGTAACGACATAGTCGAGGCAAGAGGTGGAGGATGAAGAGTTTGAGAAGGTTGAGCACATCATAAGGTGACAAACCCCAAGGCATGGTGCTTGAGTAGATTGTGAGCTATTGCTCCCTATCTGTGTACATTGGAGGGAGCTCCCCTATAAGTAAAGCAAAATCTTGTGAACCCAGGGGAAAAGGCAGGAGAAGTGGAATTACAAAAAAAAGCGCCCCATTTAGAGCTGTAGGTAATTATGATCAATAGCGGTTGCTACCATAGAGTTTGGCGAGTTATCATCACACTTCACAAACTACAATCCATGTATTAACTTCCAACAAAGTGGAAATGGCCTGAGTTTTGATTATATACACAAACATCCATTGTCCAACTATAATAAAAGTCACAACTCGGGTTTGAGTATGAACAAAGACAAAAATCAACTCTGCATCCACAAGTCGTTCCAACGGTCTGTCCCCAGCACTCCTCTCACTGTTGGCCAGCTCAGGTTGACTGACCACCACCACTTACCTCTCCTCATAATCATACCAATGCAACGCTAACTCTGAGTACTCTGTGTTAATCAAGTGAAGGGTGCACGAACACCCTGCTCCAGACATCAATACCCTATAAAGGGAGAAGAGGAGAGAATAACCGTTACATTGGGGGGCAGTGCAACATTTATCTATCAGAACAAGGAGTTGCAAATATCAGTTTTCTTTCTCATAACAAGAAATCATCTCGGGGCTCTCTTCGCTGAGAGTTTCAGAGCCACATTGTTATGTCAACCACCTTTGATATGTTTGTAGATTGGGTACTATGAGCAAGGTGTGTTGTTTAGGACTTCGTGAATTTCGTTCAGCTAGTCTATGCTGCTCCAATTTCACTCGCCGCTACTACGGAAATCGCTTTTGCTTTCTTTTCCTCTGGTTACTGAGATGTTTCAGTTCGCCAGGTTGTCTCTTGCCTGCTCATGGATTCACCAGCAGTTCGAAAGGTTGACGTATTCGGGAATCTCCGGGTCTATGCTTATTTTCAACTCCGCGAAGCATTTCGTTGCTTACTACGCCCTTCCTCGTCTCTGGGTGCCTAGGTACTCACCATAAGCATTCCCTCATTTGCACCTCGCCATTCACAGTGAATGTTTTGAAAACTCTTCAAAAGTATCCTAGCCCCCGGGTTCCTGAGATGCTCCTCGTGAACGTTCTACGATTATCTACGATGATAGTCAAATCAGTTGTTTTCAGTCTCCTGTCTTTATCAGTCTATTCCTTTTCTGTATCACTGCTCTTGTAACGATCGCATTTGTCCTGTCCTGTATCAGCAAACGGTGCGCCTAAAGGGGGCTTTGGGGGACCTCCCCCAGCCCTTGTTTGCTCTTCCTTTTGTCATGTAACTCTTCAATCGGTCTAATCGGTAGCTGTCCAATCTGTCCACGAATCCCTTTAAATAGTTCTACTCCTCTGTATCAGTCTGGTAGCATTCCCTTCCTTTATCAAAGTCTAGTACTAGCAAGGAAGCAAAGAGGGATGCTAGCGAAGTGAAGAGGAAAGAAAGCAAAGAGGAGCGGGGACTCTTGTTAAAGACAGCCTTAGAAGCTGATTCCTTTAAAAGATTCCCTTCTGCTTATGTAAGAAAAAAATCTGTTGCTTGTTTGGCGCATAACGATTAATCAGTTCAGAGGAAAGCAAGCTCAGTATAATATGAAAGCAAAGCCAAGAGGTTAGCAGGAAGGTGCTTTTGAGCAAGCAGTGCGCATTAGAGAAGAGAGAATAGGCCTGGTGGACAGGGGACTGCCTTGCGGAATCCCTTTACCTAGGGACCTCTAGTTATTCCTGTCTCGATCATCAATAGAAGCCGAGTGAACGCATCCTTGCAAGTTTCTTACCCGCCCATCCAAGGACTCGGCAGAAAAGAAGGTTGCTGCCTAGGGCTGCTCAATCGGTTATAACCGAACCGAAATGCCATATTTTTAGTAACCGAAATAATTTCGGTTAGTAAAAAACAGTAACCGAAACCGAAACCGATTTTTTTCCGGACCGAAACTAACCGAACTGAAATAGTTCTTCGGTTATTCGGTTATAACCGAATTAGGCGTATGGAATTTCAAGGTTTTATATGATGAAGATGAAGCCATGAAGGGCTGTAGGAACTAGGAAGTAACATACTGATATTTTGATCATAGAGTAGCTCCATAATTTCAAAATCTGGGAAAATAAAAAAAGAAAACCAGAAATGAAATACCCGTGAATCTATGATGTAAGAGACGGAAGCGGAGAGGCGGGGGCCGCCGAGGAGAAGAACAGAAGGAGGCGAGCTTCGGTGAGAAAGAGACGGAGGCAGAGAGCGGAGGCCGTTATAGTCTTGGAGGCGGCGGTGCCGTCACTCAAAGTCTCAAACCCTAAGTCCTGTCGAGGCGTCGAAGAAGAGGAGTGAAAAATAAATCCCCAAATCTAGCTTGATAGTCTCTCTGTCTCAAGGTGGCTTTGATGACTTTAGTTTTACTTTTATGCTTTAGCTTTTTAAAATTTGAAATTTCAACTTTGACCAGCTAGAGGCCTAGAGATAAGGAGGTCCTTTACTCCCTTTGTCCTTTCTAGCAGCTAGGCCAGTCACAAGATGTGTTGACGGGACAGTACTTGCTGCATCAATAAATGTGGATAAGGCAAAACCTGTAATATTTTCTTTACCTTTCCCCAAATCAGGAAAAAGATGGGATTGGGTGTCAACTTCGCAGATTTGGTCAGAGATTTCTTGCTATTTTCCTTGCAGAAAGAGAGAGGAGAATCAACTATTGCTAGCTTATACAGCTAATTCGGTGATTTCGGTTAGCCGTATTAGTTACTTTTAGAAACCGAAACCAAAACCAAAAACCGAAAAAAACTTAGTTTTGAAACCGAAACCGAACCGATTTTTCCAGGAACCGAACCGAAACCGAAAAACCAAATTGGTTCGGTCGGTTAATTCGGTGTTAACCGAATAGTGCACACCCCTATTGCTGCCCATGCCGAAAGAACTCCCGGTGCATCGAACAGAAAAGGCCCGGTTCTTGCTTCTCCTCCAAGAAATTCCAAGACGGAGGTAAGATTTTGTAATGTTTTTTGAGTCCCTTTAATTGACATAGACCCAAGCCCCAAGCGAACTTACCATACTCATAAGGGCGTGAGAGGGGGCCCCCATCACGTAACGGGGCGCAGCTACGAATCTATACTCAGAAGGGCGTGAGAGGGCTACTATACTATTCGGATTTTGGATTTTTCCTATCTTCATATGAGTGGAGTGGGTTCTAGACTTCTAGGTCAAATAATTTCTCTCGAGTAAATTACGTTTTATGTTTCTTCTTGAAGTATAATTTTCACCAATCCCGAAATTGTTCCAGCAGTGGGATTTCATAGAAGTTGCTAAAGTAAACCTTTCCTTGACAATCCTAAAACTGGTCCAGTAGTGGTGATTCATAGACGTTGCTAACTTTATTGCCTGTGTTCTTTAAAATCAAAGCGAACCATCCCTTGCATTTTCCAATTGGTTTTATCTTTATATTTGTCATTTTGAAGTGTTCTGTTTCAAATCACTATGTAACAACAATAACTTGGGGACTAGTTTTATCTCTATTTCTTCATTTTCTTATTACATTCTCATTTGCATTTTCTTTCATGGCAAATGCATCACTTAATTTATTGCATGCACAGTAATTATATATGATATACTTCATTATCTTTTGCAGTTTTTGTGGCCTAATACATGCTTTAGATACTCTAAAAAAAACTCTAACTTAGACAAAATAATGTGAATCACTCAGGTTCAGATTTGGATGGGTATATCCCAACACGATCCTTTATGCAAGTTGAAATTGGAACTTTTGCAGAAACATTGTATGCCAACCATCACATATGCAAATGGTTTCAACTCTTTTGGGAGTTCCTTCACAATCAAGTTGGTATTGATTCCATGTTTCTTTACTATTTTCATTTATGCATGTATCCTTTCTAATGATTAGAATGAGGATGTGGATGTTATTTAAATATAATTTTAGAATTGTATTTTTTAGCTTCAGAAATTAGAATATACCAAATTACAATGGCTCCAACCAAAAGTTTGTTGGTATATGGGTGTTTCAATGTATTAAGATATGTTTCCATGAATAAGGGTATTTCTGTCAGTTTCTTGTAATTCTCTCTTAAGTGAATAATCGTGCCACTGTTGGGCTGTATGAGTGACGTCATCAGCGGTACCGTTCATGCCTCATCCGATGTAGTAACCAACAATTATATTCCATAGCTCGGCAACCACGTCTAAGTGTTTGACAATAATAAATAAATGTCCCACGACCTTAAATAAATGTCGGACAACAATTAAATGATGTCCGACTATATTAAACTGTGACCGACAAGCTTAAACAAGTACCCTAAACTATTTTATGGATGACCGACATTCATGAACATGTGCCCACCAATTGTTAACAGCAACTCGGCAATCTTAACATCAATATTAGCATTCACAATGAATAGATCAGGAAGTAATCGATAATTTTCCTTTATAATATTGCAAATAGAAGAAACCTGACATAGGATAACTCTAAGAATTGCATTGAAGATACACCGATGACCACAATAATCAGTTCGGTCTCACCATAACCACAAACTACAATTCACAAAATTAGAGAATAAGAAAATGCAATTGTCGATGTTTCAGTAATCAAGAATATGACATATTGAGTCTTGCCATATATGATGAAATAAACTACTCCAATAACCCAAATCCAATGAGTATAAAAGATCAGTTGAAGAGAATCTGTGATGAGCCTCAAAATAGCATGGAAATTGTCTGAAAGTCTTCTATGGTTGAGATTTCACTGGCCCAAGGATGTCAACCAACAACAAATCAAAGATGTCTGGGATCTCACCTCTGCTTGATGTCAACCAAGAGAGTGAAAAGTTCAGAGGGGAGCACAGTCGCACACTGCTTACCTAGGAGAGATCAGCTACAGTAACTGGTCCAAACTCTGTGTAGAAGAAGCAAATAACCCAAAATTGCTTCCCTAACACCATTGTAGGCACCATAGTAGGTATTTTATTCTCAAACCCCCTAAACTCATGAAAATTCAAAGGTACACGGAACTCTCCACTCAAAAGAAAATTCCCTCTTCACCTTGTGCACAAAGGAACCCCTTGTACTCCCTTCTTCCCTTTTGCGCACTTAAGAAATAAGGGTAGGTAGGCCTCATGGCAACCTTCACTTATTCAAAGCTCCAAAACATAAAAGAAATCCACCCAAATTTACTTGCTAGCCGAAGACATAAATAGTGGGCCTACCTCTCTAGCCAAACATAAATCCTTGATCCATGATGGGACGTATTATGATACGACTATGTTTTGGGACATTACATATGACCTAAGGCAAATCCTGGGATTTGATTAGATACTGTTTTATTTGATATGATTGATTTTGATAGAAGCTTGTGTGATGGGGACATCAACAATGTGAAAGAATTCAAGGTTTACAAGCGCAGATGTGAACGAGACTGATGGTAGAGACTCTAGCATGGGTCACAGACATGGGCGTCCTTTTTTTTATTATTTATCTTCTATTTTCGTCATTTTATTTGTAGCCTACTTTTTAGGCATAAATCTCATATGTTTGGCGTGTTTTTGGTATTATTAGAAAGGTTTTCAATTACCTATCTAATGAATCCAAGATCACATGATTTGGATGTGATTTGAGCAGGTTATGGGTATAGGTCTATTATGTGATTACTATTTTAGTAAGTTTTAAACTTTATTTAGTTTACTTTGGATTAGATGAATGGTTGAGATTAGTTGCTTAGGTCTCAAATTATCTTCTAGGGTTTCTTTTCTTATAAATACATCTTATGAAAGCAATGTAAGGGACTTTTGAATATTTAATAGAATTGACGTTTTGCTTGAAGCCAGAAATTTGAGTTTTCTTCTTCTCTCTTCTTCTTAGTGGTTTGGAACCATCCTTCTCATCTTCTCTCTTCTTCTCTTCTACTCTCTTTCTCTGTCAAATCTGCACAACAAGGTTAGTACATTAATCTTTTCAGTTTCTTTCTGTTTTGGACCGTAAAGTTGAAAAAACCAAAATCCATATATCTTGTTTGTTCTTCAAGTTCTCAATCTGAGATTTTGAGGGATTGATTTTGTGATTAAACCTTAGCTAAAATACTCAAGATCCCTTACCCTAAACCCCCTTTGAGCCTAGTTGAGATTTTCACCCTTTTCAAGCCCTAAAACTAGTTTTTGAGATCTCTAGCCTAAACCCACTATCAAAACCCCTCCCTAAACCCTAGATTTACTTCTTTTTACCTTTCTAGATCATAAGTTCATAACTATAATATGGACACCCATAAAAAAAAACTATAATCTAGACAGCAGTATAACCCCAAAATTCCAGATCTGTAAATTACTGAAATACCCCTTTTTTAGTATGAGATTACCGAAATACCCTTTTGCCTAAATCTAGACTGTTTTAAACCCTTACTGTTGTTGATAATTTTTCTGTTGTTCTTCACTGATTATTACTATTTCCATGCTTGTTTACATCTAATTCATCGATATTTGCATTAGCTTTTAGTTCTTTTATTTGGTTGCATGCGTAAAACCTAGTTTAGGACTAATTTTGCTATTAACAAATCATCCTACGAATCTTTATATTTTGATTAGTTTGCATAAAGTTAATTCTTGTTAATTGTTAGCTTTCTAATTATTAATTGCAATTTACTTCTCATTATTGCTGCTGCTCGTAGAATAATCACGTGTTACTTCAGCCCTAGATAGTTCCTAAAGCGTGTAGGATTTTCCCTTGATTAGGTATTGTCCTGCATCATTGTGAAGATTTAGAGATTTTAGAAATCTGAAATTCGAGGGTCCAGATGTGGAGTGCTTTTATCCTCTCTCTCTGCGAAAAATTGAAGCAAAATCAGAGGCCATATCATCATTTGTTGATGAGGAAACAGATGGAAGTGGTTTCATAGTAATTGGATTTGATCTGAAGGTGCTGGACACACATCTTTGAGGTTGTTTTTGTCATGCAAGTGCTCTATTTTTTCATTCTATTTAAATTATAACTCCCTGAATAGAAGGTTTTTGTTGGACAACAAATGCCAGTAAATGGAACTCTTGATTACTTAGTGATATGTTAAGCGATAAAGAATTTAGACACACTAATAGATGCACCATGTGTGGGAAGGAAAAGGAATCCACTGACCATCTTTTTATTCATTATAGGGTGGCGATGAAGATCTAGTTGGTAATCTTCAAATGTTTCAATTTCTTGGGCACTCCTAAGTCCTAACAATGAAAGTTGACCTTTCTTTCAGTTGGTTGATGGGGCTATTTGCAATAAAGGAATATCACCATATGTGGTGTTATGGAGCATTTGTAATGAGACCAAGAGGACTTTTGAAGATAAAGTTACAACCCACGTGGGGATTGATAGTGGACGTAAAGTTCTCAGTCATACATTTGGCTCTAGCAAGAGAAGAGTTTTGGGGCTTGTTTATGAGTTGATACAATTCAGAGCTGGTGGTGGCTAGATACAAACTACTCACTTAGATACTCCCTCATTAAAGTTTGATGGCAATGTGAAGGTTACCCGAACCAACCAGTGTAGGAGTTATGATATACGCATCAGTGGGATTATTAAAGCGTTTCTACGCCACTTAGTATCAAAGACTAAAAAAAATAGGAAATCAATTAGCTATCGGATTTTCAGAGGAAATATCTGGCTTGTTATGGGTGGTGGCTTATTCGGTTAAATGTGATTGTGTGGGTGAATAAGCCCAGGCTTGTGGCATCTTTAATGGAATCTTGGGATGTGCTGGGTCGGCACCCTCCCTTGGGCACATCCTATGGAGCAGTGACCATGTGGCAGATACCCTTTCTAGGGAAGGACTTAAGCATGTCGAGATCTACCATGAAGAGATAGACCAGAATTTTCATTGGAGTGAAGTTGTTTTTTCCTTTGTTATTGTTTCCTTCTATTTAGTTGGGCCGTCCCATCCCCGTTGTCCATATCCTTGTTTTCTGGTTTTTATAAAATTATTTTTTTCCGAACAAGTGAATATCATTAAAGAAAAAAATCCAGGCTAGTGCAAGTAGATACAAAAGTGAGAAAAAAGAAAGTAAATAAGAAAATAACGAAATTACAATCTGGCATCACATGCCATATCATCAAGCTATCACAAGATACATCAAAAATAAAATCTTGCCATTTCAAAAAAAATAAAAATCAAGCTATCACAAGATACATCAAAATTAGCTAGTGTGTCAGCCATAGTGTTATACCAAAATTAGCCAGTGTGTTGGCTAGAGTGTTGCCCTCTCTATGAATGTGAGAAAAGTAGCACTCAATCACATGCAGGATATCCAAGATCTTCCTAGAGACGTTTTTGATTCACCGAGGAGGGATAGTCTCCTCCCTCAATCACATCTAATGGTGTTAATGGAGTCGTCTTTCAATCCAAGTCTTCACGGCTCCAGTTCTGTGATTCAACTTGACACCATTCCGGGGGGCCCGAACTTCTGCCTCTGCCTCATCACTATCATTGCAGAGACCTACAAAGGACCAAAATATTCTGCCATTACTGTCTGAGAAACACCCCTCCCCCCCTCTTCTCTCTTCCCCAACTCCTGCCTTGCAAGTAATAGTAGTGATCAAGATTACTGTCAGAGGACCACGAAACACCCCCCCCCCCCCCCCCCAAACACACCCACCCACCCACGCCACCTATCAAAGCTTACTGCTACATCGAAGGATGCAAATGCCATTATTGTTATAAAAAAAGAAATTGATACAAATGCACAACATTATTGTGGATGCCAAAACTAGGGAATCAGAGACAAGAATGTGTCAACATTATAAAATTTGGATGGGAGTGTACCTTATGTCACTAAGCGAGTGTAACGTTAGTTGTATGAAAAGAGAGGAGTAATAGATTCGAGTGTAAGTCTCTGGATGCAATTGTAATAAAAAAATTTAGGAAGATATGGCTCTCAAATTTCAGGAATCGGGAGCACTTATGAAGTGTGTATATCAAATTATACTAAAATAATTTAAACAGTGTAATTTAGAAGTTCACTTATTTATCAGTTATAGTTACTAATTATCAAAAGAAGTGTTTAAAAACTTAGAACCAATTTTTTTTTCCAAGAGGCATTCCTTGGCAACTTAAACAGTTGATTATTGACTTAGTCCATTAAAATGATTCACTCAGAAACAATATATTTTAATGTATTCTACAAAATGAATTAAACTGGTATTCCTTTTTTAATGGTAGGATCTAAAAACAACTCCTTTTCGGCCAAGTTATTTATGAGATATTATTTTGTCCCTATGATCTCCCTATTGTACAACAAGCTTCTTGAAATGTGCTTGGGTTATGTAAATGCACACATCTACAATAACCTGCAATATGTGTTAAATGCCTCAACTGACTCCAAAATTTTTTTTCCATCCTATTCAATATCTATGTTTTCTTTCATATTTTTTTTTGAGCCTAGGCTACCTCAGTCGTAGGCCTTCTCACTTTCCTTTTTTAATAAAACCTACACTGCAATTCAAAAAATTATGTCTATAATTAATTTGTTTGGGCTGCATTATATTTCTTTATTACAATGCTATTGGACTTCGTTACTTTTTCTCATAGTTCACCATCTGAACAGGGAAGTGCGATCTTCTAGAGGCAAAGGGAGGGGCATTCCCCAATCACTCCGAGCATTTGTTCGTGTTTTATCTGCTACATCGCCTCAAGGTTTAGCTCTTCTCTTTCTCATTACTTTTTTAGTTTATTTTATCGAGAACTTGATTATCGTGCTCAATTTTAGTCATAGTTTCGATGCAATTTTCATCTTTGCTCAGAGCTGAAAGATATGGCCAACGAAGCTGCTCAAACTGATGGTCGACTGGCTCGACGTCCTCTAAACAGCAGTAGGGAGATTGAAGCACATGACATGTTGCTTTCACAAATTGCACAAATGATTCAGGAATATGATGCTTCTATAAAGGTAAACCTATCAACTTTATTGATAGAAAATTTATTTTCCTCCCTCTTGAATATTTTAAAAAGGGATGAATTCTGCCATTGAAAAAAAAAAAAAAAAAAAAAAAAAACTTGCTATAATTGAAGGCCATTCTCAGCGGAGAAAAAACTTGGGCGAAAAAATGGCTATAAAAAAAGCTCCCTCCCTAGGCAGGAGGCGGTTTCTCCCTCTCGTCTCCTCTCTCTCCCACATCTTCCTCTCTCTCGTCTCGCTCTCTCTCCCTCGTTCTTCCTCTCTCTCCCTCTCTCTCGCTCGTGTCCCTCTCTCTTTCCCCCCATTGCTAACCCTAATTTTACCGTCTCTCTCATGGTTGGCAAAAGATAGCCGCGGAGGCCGAGTAGGGAACCGTAGAGGCCAGATCTGGAACATGGCTTTTCCGTGGTGGCTAGATCTAGGGCCGCGGAGTCAGGATCTAGGGCCGTGGAGGTTGGATTGGGAGCCGTGGAGGCCGGATCTGAAGCCATGGAGGCCGTAAAGCTGGGGAAAACCATGAAGGTTGCCGGTGGCCGTGAAATGCCGTAGGGTGCTAGACCTGGAGCCGTGGAAGGCCAACTATAGGTGGTATGAGGTCGTGGATTATCGGATCCGGGGGTCATGGAAAGTCGTGGACCATATATAGGGCGGAATGGCTGGAGCTGGGCTTGAGAAGGCCGGATTTAATGGTGAAAGGGTCGGATCTAGTTAGGGTTGATGGAGAAAATGGATAGGAGAGTTGTTGGAGGCTGTGGAAGGGGCTGATGTAAGGAAAATGGTGTTCGGATTCAGGAAAAAATGAAGAGGTTGGATATGGAGGTGAGGGAGGTTGTGGATAGCGGCAATGAACCTTGTAGGGTTAAGGTTTGAAGGAGGAGGAAGAGGAGGGGAGTTTTAGGGTTGTTAGGGTTAGGGTTGATTGGGGAAGGAGGTGGGGGAGTAGTATAGTCTTTAGGGTTACGGTTTAGGGTTATTGCTAGGAGTATACTTTTGGATGGGATGATTTTTGGGTTAGTGGAAGTAGGTTTTGGAGAAGATGGTGGAAGAATTTGATATATTTTTAATGGGGAGCCGTCGGTGTTTGGTGGTGGTTCGAGGTGGAGGCCGCCGGAGATCGGATGATGATGTTGGGTGGTTGGCTATCGTGCACGGTTAGGGGCACACAATAGCTCTGAGCCTTCGAGTGGGATTTTTGAAAATTGAATTTGCCAACGGATTGCAGTGGAGAAATCGGTGTGACGTGGCAGGTCACGATTTTGACTTAGGGGTCCAACAAATTTGGTACTTTTTGCTTGATTCGATTAAATTGAGGCTATTGGGTAATGTAAGGGGTAATGGGTTTTTCTTTTGGGCCAAGGAGAATGCTCCTGGGCAATTCATACTATGTAAATCTAGTGGGAGTATTGGTCCCCATTGTAATTTTGCTGGCATAAATATATTTGTCAATTTTCAAAAAAAAAAAAAAAAATTGAGAAAAAAAAAAATAGCATCCTTGTCTCATTGCCCATGTTTTGTAAGTCTAAAGGTGAATTTGTTTCTTTTTGGTAATGCCAAATCTCTGAATTTTCAGTGAGAATAATCAGAACTATATTATATGTTATTATCCTTAAAGTTTTAATTCTGTTCTTTTAGTCATTTGTTATGTTGTTTAGCCTCACCATTTCTTTTGAAGAAAAACTTGGTATTTCTCAACCCTCCAATTTACCTGAAATCATTCAAAAAGCAGCTGATAGCTATTGAACTTCATGGCAGAAATACCTACTAAAAATTTTCAATTATTAGCAAAATATAAGGTAGAGAAAAAACCACTCTGTATTTGGTTGTTGAACAAGAAGTTAGATAAATTCTTGTGAGAAACATGTAATCTTTTCTCATCTTTTATGCCGAGCTCAATGTGATTTTCATCAAATTATTCAACGTGTGCAAGTTTCTCGATGTTTGCAGTTGCTGGGGTACGTGAACTCTCATGCCACATGTAGCCAAGTTGCTCTTCGAAGGCGAATGGCGAAAGATCTTCTCGCTGGTGAGCTTCGAATCCTTCAGTCTGCGTCTTCTTGGTTGAAGAATTATTGCGCAACTTTATCCATAGCCAATAACTATCCACGGCAACCTTAGGGTGCAGATGAGACCCCAGTTAAGTAGATTTGTATTTTTCAAGATACATTTATGAAATTTGTTTGATTAAGCTAAAGAAATGAAACTGCTCAGCAGAAGACTTCTGATGCATTATTATACAGGGATGATGTGTTGTGTATACTACACATAGGATGATGGATCTGTGACCATCAGCCCTCGTTCAATCAGATACCCAAATTACCATTCACTTTAGGAGTATTTTGGGGGGTTTCCTTATATTTAACTGTATGATAGCCCCCCTACGAGGTTGTGGTTGCATCCTCATTCCGATTTCGTTGAAAACTCATTGCCACATCCTGGACGGGAATCAGGTGGCGCCATAAATTGCTCATCTATTCTGTCCCAATTTTAATTCCGGCTCCTTATTCCATTCATTCAGTCGAACTCGAACCAAATGCTGTAATCGAGCAGAATCAGAATTGGATGCTGATTCCGATTTTTTATTCAGGCAATCCAAAGGAACGGTTGAGATCTTTGAACAAGGTAGGCTCTACTATATTTTTATTAAATCCGTGCGTGTTTTAGAATAAAATGCTGCACATTATGTAAGCATCTATTCATTCCCCTATTATTTTTATACATTCCATGCCACTAATGCTATAGGTATAAAATATGAGGAATTCTAGAGTGAAGGGAGACCCCCCCCCCCGCGCAGAAAAAGAGGTGAAAGGGCTCTCCTATTTGCTACACATCACAATCATGTATTAATAACGGCTGAAAAGTCAAACATGATGGTGATGTACAGCCAATGGGGGAGCCCTTTCACCTTTTTTTTCCAAGGGCTCCCTTCACTTTAGACTTCCTCCTAAAATATTAGACAGTTTACTATATCAGAGGAGAGAGATTCCTCTCCCTCCATATTTTTGAAGAGGAATGCTAAATTGAAGGCGCCCTTGCAAAAACCATCTACAAGGGGCCACCATTGGATCAGCTTAGAAAATTACACTTCCGATTCTTTTAATTTTACATTTTTTTTGTTCCATTATACATGCACTTTGGTTTTATTGTCCATAAGGGTGCCCTTGTAGCTGATTTTTTTTTTGCAAGGACGCCCTTTTATCATAGGTAGGCTGGGACTGAACTCCGATCGCCATGTTGAAGGACGTACTTCAGCTTAGCATTCATCTATTTTCAAACAGCCTTTTTTTAAACTTCTAAAAGTCAACATAACTTTGCATCCACCACCCATCAATGTGAATGCTCCCCCTCTCATGCTTCGATTGCACGCAACAATAAAAATTTCTTCTTCTCACCATATGTTGCCCTCTAAAAAGTATCTCTTTCTTATTTCCTAGTGTCACGCTCCCCCTCAGTTGGATAAAGTTAATTTTTGTGTAGATTTGAGAGTTCTTTGTCCGTAGAGTGATAGAAGTCTTGAGAATCAAAGATCCAAATCATCTCCATCTTTGGGGCTCACAATCAGTTGTCACAATCTAAACCGATCAGGGCCTCAATGATCCAAATCATTTATTTTGTACGCCTAATATATACGTAAAGAGATTTGCTAGCGACCATCACATAAGGCATTTTGCGGATGTGATGTTGCATGTGAGAGCAGTCACATAGGCTCACTTTTCAGCGGATTTTGTCTTATTCTTTTAATGATTTCAACTCTCCATTCTGTGGCTACTAGATAGACGGTGAGAAAATAAAAGGCAACAGTCAGTATTCATAAAGAAAGCCTTTACAAATTGGAGAGTAGCACGGCTTAGAAAATAAATGGTTTGGATAATTGAGCAAGTGACCTCTATATCATATAAAAAGCCGTTCAAATCCAAATGGCACACTATCTCTTCCTCATAAATATGTGTGTGAGATTTGCGTAGTGACATTTATTTTATACATATTTGACCAGCAAATCGTTTGTTTAACTATACCATATACAAAGCCAAGCCCTTTTTATACAATTTTTTTTATAACTTTTTAATTTCCTATGTTTGGCTTAGAAGTGGTTGACCAACTCCACTTATGACCCCTATTAAAATCCTAAAAAATCTCTCTCTCTCTCTCTCTCTCTCTCTCTCTCTCTCTCTCTCTCTCTCTCTCTCTCTCTCTCTCTCTCTCCTGCGTGCACGAGCGCGAAGTCTGTTTTTACGCACTTTATAGAATGATCCAAAACGTTCATTTGTCAGGTCACAAACTTAGATCATCTCCATAAGATGATCCTAACCGTCTGATTCCGTCTGATAAGCAGACGAACTCTATATATGTGTGTCTTGGGTGCACCTTGTCCTATGCCTTTACAAGATAGCAAATACTATTCATATTTTAAAAAATGGTATTGCTAGCGTCCATCGCAAAAGGCATTTTGTAGCTGGTCTGTCGCATGTCACACCGCCCACCTCGTGAATGGAGACAAAAGCTGTTGTCTTCATTCACGAGGTGGCTGGTCTGACATGTGAACGACCAGCTGTGAAATGCCTTATGCGATGGACCCTAGCAAATCCCTTTAAAAAAATACATTACTTTAAATAAATAACAGATATCTTTAATTTAGTTTGAACTTTGAAGTACGAAGCCGATGTAATTTTTTATGGAGTTTTTATATGATGGCCGCACCCGATCAAAAATCAAGGGCTAGGTGGTTTGGTCGCCCTTGCAATTTTAACGGTCGGCATCATGTAAATTCTTTTTTTTATTAAGTTAGAAAAGTTATTAAGTTATCAATATCAACTTAACTAAGACAGGTTCTATTGTACGAGAAATCAAGACTGGTTCTGCTCTACAATTTACGGAAAGCCACGTGGCCGCTCGTTTTTGAAGGAGAGAACAACCACAAAGGCTCCCTATTTAGCATAGGGCAATGATAAATTCGCACCCTTGGAGACGTTAAAAAAGCCTGGAAGCCTGCCACATACGCTCATTTAAGTGGGTGTCAATTATCCTACAGGGGGGCGAATTTATTCTCACCCTTAGCATATTTTGTCTGGTTTAGCTTAGCGAGTAAGAAATCATAGGGCCACCTTTTCTGGTCAGACGAGTCTCACTGGGTATCCGTTTTCAGTTATTTACGGGAAAGCCAACGCCCGTTTATTTTGAAATCCAGCCGTCGATTTACCAAACTCATCTCTACCGTACAATCCCGTCTGGTTTTCCCTCTATATTTAGCTAAAAAAAACCCCGCAGTTGAGGGGGATTTGATTTTTTAAAGCTTTTATGAGGTAATGATTTTGAGTTTTTCTTTTTCTTTTTCTTAATCTTTGCGTTTCTGAGGTAATTAATGTCTCTGTAGATAGATAGGGGATAAGTCTTTCTAGGGTTTCTTCTTTGTTGATTTGAATCGATTTCAACATGGTTTGATTCCGATTTCTACTAATAATTTGATCTGATTTCCTTTATTTGACTGTAAAATTCATGTTTTCTGGAGGTTCTTTGATTCGATGAACCAGGATTTTTGAAGGTTTCATTGAAATTTTCTAATTTCTGACTCTGATTGTGGCGAGAATTTTTGGAATCTTTGGATTTAGGTTTCTTTGAAGTTCTAATGCTTCTTGATCTGTTTTTTCTTCGTGTAGGTGTTGATATACTGCATTTCTTTGATACGCTTTAGGTTCGTATGATGATTTATCTGTTTTTTTTTTAAGTCTCCGTTCTTTATTGATTTCCTTGATCTGTAAAATGAATCTAAGGAGTTACTAATGTTTCTGTAGAGAAATATATTATCTTGCTGTATTTTGGATGTTAGTTTTATTTGAGAGGAGATCTTTGAGTTTTATGGATTTTAGTAGAGTTTAATGCTTCTCATTCTGACTTTGTATATGTGTTGTTATATTACTTCAACTCACTGGTTGATAGAATCTCCTTTTTAGGAATCAGATTTGTTTGGTAAGTTATTGATTTTTTTTTTCTGGGTGCTGCCTGTTTGGATACTTCTCTTTCTCTATCTGCTTGTATATAGGATTCATTTTTTTCTGGTTTCATGACTTCCTGAGTTACCTAATCTAGATTCTAGATGTGTAAATTCTTGAACAAAAAGCCAGGATCCGTGAAAATATCTTCACAAATTTTATCACGCTTTGGAGGTTTTCCTCCTTACATGGCATGGATGTGAGTTCTCGTTGGGTTTCAGATGCTTGTTTGAGCTACAATTTTGATGTTCAGGTGGGGTTTTTGGAATTTTCTACATAAGCCTAGAATTTTGACATTTGGGAGTTGCAATGCGAATTGAAGTATGAAATGTTGTTTGTTAGCATGGCTCCCAAAATGCACATCTTATTCAAAAGTCAACACTCATCTATTGAAAACTTAGGTAGTGGTTAGTGGTGTTGGTTGCCTAACCCATAGGCAGGCTTTATAAATTCATTTACTTGGGTAATTTCCTAGAACAAATTCGATGAAGTTGGAGACACTGAATTAGTGTCATTATGTGGCAGATGTCATAGAGAAATTTTCAGAAAATAAACAAATCAGCAGCAACACTAGAAAAATTCTTATAAAAATGTTTAGTAGAACTGTTTGTATGATTCTAGAGAAAACTTCACTCTAAATTCTCAAGTGTCATAAGAAAACATCAATTTTTGTTTACTCCATTGAATACTGTATATATACAATTAAGTGTCCACAGTTTTCTTTTCTAACCCTAGTTATAATTGATAGGCTACTTTTCAGCCCCAAACCAACTTTCTACATGAGTAAGCCTGCCATTGGTTAAACTTAAATGAGGAACATCTTACATCAGTAATCTATCCTCCTAAAAACCCTAAAACCTACGTGATATTTTCATCATTCGTCTTAAACAAATCCAGCACTTAAAAGAAGGCCTGAAACTTCCCTAATAGCTCAATACTCGTAACAACTGAAATTTCCTGTTCACTCCCAGGGCCTACTTTGGTGCCTTGGGCCGATATACTTACATCTTCATCTTTTTTAGGATTATTGATCCATGCAGAAATTTTGTGGTAGAAAGAAAGAACATGGTGCCTTCTTCTTAAAGATATGTGATTATCTTTAGAGGGGTGACAATGGTGACTGATTCTATTTATTATGCATTTACAATCCTTTCTTTTGCAACAATTCCAAAATCACTAACCGTGATTCTTAAATTTATTCATTATCAGATTTTGTGCTCTATTAAATGAGGGAGGCTTCTGTACACAAATGTTACTTCTTATAGCATTTTAGTATATTTTAGTCCGTCTGTTGAGCTCCGTGTTTTCTTAAATCAGTTTTTGTGTACCTGGCCTGATTATAACAGTTATTTATCTGTTGCATTTTCGCAGTTAAGAACAATGGGAGGTGGGAAGGACCGGTATGATGGTTCAGACACAAACGATAAAGGGTATTTTTCAAATCTGGCATATGGGCTTGCAGGTCCTCCAGGACATCACTCTGGATATCCGCCACCACCTGGGGCATACCCTCCCCAAGGCTATCCTCCCCAAAGCTATCCTCCACAAGGCTATCCTCCGCAAGGCTATCCTCCACAAGGCTATCCTCCGCATGGCTACCCTCAACATGGGTACCCGCCTCAGGGATATCCCCTACAAGGGTACCCACCTGCAGGATATCCCCCAGCTGGATACCCACCGGCAGCTTATCCTAGTCCCTCTGCTCCACCAGGTATGACAGCTAATTAATCTTAATACCCATTGTGACACTTAGCCATTTGTGCCTTAGTAGTGACATCACAAGCCCACAACCCTAGGCTTTGGCCTAGATTTGATTTGATTTGATTTAGCCTTATGATTAGTTTATTTGCTTAGGACATGTTTGTTTTATTTCACTCAGACACCTTATTCTGGTTATTTTTGTTACATTTGATTGGACCTATGTGGGGGATGTCCGCATCACTACCCATGGCCTGCTACCCTTACCCTTGTACCCATGGCCCAACACTAGTTACCCTGAACCCCTTATATAATCCCTTGTCTTTCTAATCCATGGCACACTACTTAAAGGATAGAACTTAAAACACCCAAAACCCATTTGTCTGCCCCGTGGCCCGCTGATGGCTGTGGCGGAAGCAAGAACAACTACATGTACCCTACTCTCTGGTTATGTACGTTCAAACATTGTGAAGTGTCGGGAGCGTCGGGAGCGCAAAAGGCACATCACAGAGAGAAAATTCAGTATCAAAGAAAGTGTGAACAGTTCAGACAATGAGCTGCTAGGAAAACATTCTCAAACAGAAATCAAGTATATAACCTGAGGTAGCAGGTATGATATAAGAATATACCAGATTGAAACACGGGATGGATCAAGGTGTTACCGAGGTGATAAACTAGCTGATTAACATATTGAAATGAGTGATCAAGAGCATGAAAACTATCATTTCCTTCAGTTTAGTGGAGTTAAACGGTTATGAAATGGCACACCAAAAAAAACAATTAACTAATTGCTGAAATCTAACTGGAATAAAGCAATAGAAGGTTCTGATCACGGATATAAAAGTAATGAACTTTAGATTCAGATTTCTCATTCAAGTAAGAAAAGATAATCTGGACTGTGAGACACAATCCCATTGGTTCTAGACATTGAACGGGAGTTAAGAAGTTTAGTATACTCTCTCTCTCTCTCTCTCTCTCTCTCTCTCTCTCTCTCTCTCTCTCTCTCTCTCACACACACACACACACACACACACACACATTGATATCCTCTTTTTTCCAACCATTCCCCTAACCACTAGATACCATCACCATAATATCTCGATCCGTCGCCTTTGTTAGTTGTGACCATCCCCTTTTGCCACTAGTTAGATAATGATTTGAGCCATTGCGTAGATATATTTTAGATCTGTTATTTGTGCTACACATACTTGTGATCTTATTTCTTTCCTAGCTAGTTTGATTTGTCATAGTTCTGATGTATGCAACACTGCTTGGATAGATTAAATTCCAATATTGATGGATGAAGTTAATAGCTATGAATTGTATGAATTCTTTAGTTGTAAAAGATTACCATGTTTAAATTGTTTGGAAATGTATTTTTACTGCCCTATTGAATTAGCAACCCATTTATTGCTCTAAAAGTTCCCAAATCTGATCTAAACCGCAGTAGTTTGCTTGCTCGTTAGCGCAGTAGTTTTCTTGCTGGTCTTCGAGACTATGAATCTTTCATCTCTTCCCCTCCCACGATAAGGATGTGCTAGGGCTACCATTCCTGGCATAGAAAAGGGGAAACAAAGGACCCCTCCGGCGTAATTCATAACCTTTCGAGCACAGTCAATATATATATATATATATATATATATATATATATATATATATATAGAGAGAGAGAGAGAGAGAGAGAGAGAGAGAGAGAGAGAAGTGTAGCTACACATACGTGTAGCTAACTTAGCTACACCAACGGCTTAAAATACAGTGGGCCCCACATTGTTTGGGTGATGCAAACCATTCATTTGATGGGCCCTCATATAGATAGGGTGTGCCCAAAAAATCAGCTCTATAGGATCATCCCAACCCTACAATTTGTGGAGGCAAAAATGGACGCGTAAAAACCTTCACAAATCTGTCCATTTTTGCCTCCACAGTTTGAAGGGTGGGGATGATCCTATGGAGCTGATTTTTTGGGCACACCCTATCAATGTGAGGGTCTATCAAATGAATGGTTTGGATCACCCAAACAATGTGGGCCCACTGTATTTTAAGCCGTTGGTGTAGCTAAGTTAGCTACACGTATGTGTAGCTTCACTTAACTCTCTATATATATATATATATATATATATATATATATATATATATATATAGAGAGAGAGAGAGAGAGAGAGAGAAATGTTGGTGCGCTTGTTATAACGCCTTCCATTGGTTCCTGTATGTGAGACCCAAACATTTAAACGAATGGGAGGTGTTATAATAACTTAAGCGCACCAACACTTTTTATATATATATACTAGTAAAAAAACCCGTGCGATGCACGCGCGGCGAAGAAAATGTAATGGTTAATTAAAAGAAGCATTAAAACTATTGGCAATAGAGAAATTGTATAACTCAAAGTGGCATACATACGAAATGATAAAAAAGGGCAATGGCTTGCATAATTGGCATGGTAATTAGTTTACTTGTTTTTTTTTATTATATAGAGTTTCTCTATAAATCGGAGGGCTAGGATCATCATCTGGAAATGATTTTTGGGGCACAATCTATTTACATTGTGGCCATCAAATGGACGGTTTGGATCATCCTACGGTGTGGGATGTATAGTCCATTTTGACAAATATGGGTGAATAGAAGGGGGTGAATTTATCACTGCCCAATGGTGGCCATCAAATGGACGGTTTGGATCATCCTATGGTGTGGGCTGTCTAGTCCATTTTCACAAATAGGGGTGAATAGAAGGGGGTGAATTTATCACCCCCAATGGTGGCCATCAAATGGACGGTTTGGATCATCCTATGGTGTGGGCTGTATAGTCAATTTTTGACAAATAGGAGTGAATAGAAGGGGGTGAATTTATCACCGCCCAATGGCAAAAACTTCCAGCAAAATGACTTTCTTACACGTAAATGAGAACAGCTGCAAATGTTGACTTTCTTGTAAGATATTATCTTAAAATGACTTTAAAACCCTCACATAAGTATTAGGTATAGATATTTGGCAAGGGTATTAAACGGTAAAAAACAACCATGGCTGGTGAAAAAAAGAGAGTAAATCTGAGGTTTTTTTTCGACTCACCAGGGAGGGATAGAACCAGAAAACGAGTTTTTTCAACAAGAGAGAGAGGCCTCGAGTCGTAGAATTGGAGCGCCTGTTTTTTTGGGTTTTTTTCTTCTAAGAGTCGAAACCCTAGAAAACCCAGCGTGCGTGAGAGAAAGAGAGGGAAAACAGGCGCCTCTTTTCTTTACGCGCCCTCTTTTAGTGTTGTACGGTTGGGATCATTTCACAACAGATCGAACGGCTCTTAATAAGGGCGGACTAGATAACGCTATCTAGTCGGTAGACTAGAATCACTTAACTGATATATATATATATATATATATATATATATATATATATATATATATATTTATATATATATGAGGAAAGTGTCTCTAGTCTCTCCCCTAGATAAGCTTATCTACTCCTCCCTTTAAAAAAACACAGTGGGCCCACGCTGTTTGGATGATCCAAAGCATTCATTTGATAGGTCCTAATATAGATAGGGTGTGCCCAAAAAATCAGCACCAAAGGGTCATCCTAGAACTTCGTTTTGTGGTGCCTTGTGGTACCCAGAATGGACACATATAAACGTCCACGTTTATATGCGTCCATTTTGGACACGGTGTGCCCAACAAAATGAAGTTCTAGGATGACCCTTTGGTGCTGATTTTTTGGGCACACCCTATCTATGTTAGGACCTATCAAATGAATGCTTTGGATCATCCAAACAGCGTGGGCCCACTGTGTTTTTTTAAAGGGAGGAGTAGATAAGCTTATCTAGGGGAGAGACTAGAGACACTTTCCTATATATATATATATATATATATATATATATATATATATGAGGAAACTGTTGGTGAGCTAGCTTGCCCAATCACATGGGGGGCCACTTTGTTAGGATGATCCAAACCATTCATTTGAAAGTCCCTTACATAGATGGGGGGTGTACCAAAAATCAGCTCCATAGGATCATCCTAACCCGTCCATTTGTGGAGGACAAAAATGGACAGACACAAATCTGCCCCATTTTTGTCCTCCACTAATGGAGGGGTTAGGATGATCCTACGGAGCTGATTTTTGGTACACTCCCTACCTATGATAAGGCCTTGCAAATGAATGGTTTGGATCACTCCCCAAAATGTGGGACCCATGTGATTGGGCAAGCTAGCTCACCATAAGTTTGGTGAGCTTAAGCTCACCAACAGTTTCCTCATATATATATATATATATATATTTGAACCCCCTTTATTTGCAGGAGTACATCTTGGATGGAAATGTCTGTTTACCGCCCTATTGAATTAGCAACCCATTTATTTCTCTGTAAGTTCCCAAATCTGATCTAAACCCTCAATTTGCATCAAGATTGGATTTGTATCTCCTTGCATAGACTACACCTTCTCATATTCATGGTTTCCTGCTGTGATGATTTCAAGTTTTGAGTTGTTGATTTATAGTTATTTTTACGAATTGGAGCCAAACCACATTATTGGTTGGTTACAAAATGGTCTGAAAGTGGAGAAATGCATTGATGATATCATATTTTATTCACATATGAAATTGTTGCTGCTCTCTACATATTTTGCCAACATTTGGGAAATTTAAAGGTTCTTGGTTTCGTGTCTTTGGAACTGTCCTTGATTTCCCAGAGATGACCACACAAAACATAATTTCTCTTTGGAAAACGATCGCAGTTTTCCATGATTTTTCTTTGGAAATACCATAAGATTTTCGACAAGTGTAGGTTGAAAACATACACGTAAGTCGCCCAGCATTTGTGATGCAACATTTTCCATCAATTAGGGATGTCATTAAAATGCTTAATCCACTTTTCTCATCATAGAAAAATATCCTTTCGTTTGATGACTGGTAGTGAACATTTCCTAACCCTGATTCAAAACTTCTTGTGACACACACAATTCACAACGTAATAGCAAGTTATTATCATTTACAGTGCCTGGACATGGTGGCATGGGAGGAATGCTAGCCGGGGGAATGCGTGGACCTGGTGGCATGGGAGGAATGCTAGCCGGGGGAGCTGCTGCCGCCGCAGCTGCCTATGGAGCCCATCACCTCACTCATGGGCTCCACCACGGCAAAGTCAAGCACCATGGGCTCCACCACGGCAAATTCAAGCACCATGGCAGGTTCAAGCATGGAAAGTTTGGAAAGCATGGAAAGTTTGGCAAACATTGGAGGCATGGGAAGCATGGAGGCAAGTTCTTCAGGTTCAAGAAGTGGAAATGATCTTGTGTTGAACACACCGTATTCGCGACTGACTTGTATAAGTATTTGTTTCCTTGACTGTTATGTTACTACTACTATTGCTACTATTGATTGTGTTTTCACTGATTGTGTTTTTTAGCCCTTCTGCTGTAGGTGGTGTGAGTCCCTTTATGAGATATATATGTTCTATTACTTTCTCTAACACTATGTACATGGATATCTGTGAATAAAGAACCCGTCAAGTGAGAAAAGGCTGATTAAATGATCGTGTATTTTCACTTGGCTCTGTAGAATGATGCCTTTCCAAATTTTCTTAACATTATTTTTCTGATTAGGGTTTATACTAAACGGGCCACAGCAAATTGAACATAATGGAGCTGTTCTCTGTGGGGACGGGGATAGCAATTCGAGGTTTACTTTATCCTTGGTTAAGCTTCAAATCTTCTGTTCACGTTGGATAGTATTATTATGCAAGCAGGGTGGCCAATCCAAGATGAAAATTCTCCAAGCGGAATAACAAATACCAGGAACAGCTTATCCAGGGATGTCGATTCCTGTGGAGAACAGCCTCCCTACCATACTGATGTGCTCTTAATGTGCGGACATGGTTAGGGGAAACAGTGGGCCCACTTTTGACATTTACAGATGGGTCATTTGACATCACTTGCAACATCTGCTTTGAAATTGCATCTCTTGTTTTAGTAATGGAACTCCTCTTCATTTACTTTTTTTATAAGAGGAACTGAAGGGAGCCCTTGCAAAAACAGAGGTGAAAGGGCTCCCCCATTGGCTGCGGATCACCATCATGTTTGACCTTTAGCCATTCTTAATGCATGATGGTGATGTGTAGCCAATAGGAGAGCCCTTTCACCTCTTTTTTGCAAGGGCTCCCTTCAGTCTAGAATTCCTCTTTTTATAATTAGCTGTTAATGGCTCTTGCAATTCCCAAAAAAGTTCTAAACAGCCAACCTGAGAAGTGTTTGATGAAGTGAGGAGTTTCATTACCAAAGAAGGGAGTGCAAACTATCAAAATTGTGCATTCATCTAGAATTATTTTGTCGGGGGTTTAAGAAGACTATGAGTTTAGGGTCTGCTTTTAAATGTTCAATTTTGAGTCCAATAATCAGTTTTGCACTCAAAATCCGAAACAAATATGGCCTAAATGTGATTAAAAGATGGAATTAAATATGGATGATGAAAATAATTAAATATGGCCTAAATGTGATGAAAAAAGTGATTTGTAATTCTCATAGAATTTTGGGAGAAATTCAAATAATTCTATCATTTTCTTTTCTGCTATATAGTATACTAGTAAAAAAACCCATGCGATGCACGGTCCGACAAAGAACTGTACGGACCACATCATAGGTTGATCCAAACCTTCCATGTGATGGAACACAACATCAATAGGTTTTGCCCGTAAAATCATTTCCATAGGCTGATCCTAGCCCTCCAATCTATAGAGGTTTCCATAATTAAAAAAGCATAAAGGAGGGGGGGTAAGATTGAAATTATGTGGCTTTAATGGGTGCCTTTGTTAAAAAGCATAAATGAGGGGGTAGGATTGAAAATATGTAGATTGAATGGGTGCCTTTGTTAAAAAAAAAGTCAAAAAAGTGATGTGTAATTCTCATAGAATTTTGGGAGAAATTCAAATAATTCTCTCATTTTCTCTTCTGCTATATAGTATACTAGTAAAAAACCCCGTGCGATGCACGTGCCGACAAAGAACTGTACGGACCACATCATAGGTTGATCCAAACCGTCCATATGATTGAACACAACATCAATAGGTTGTGCTCATAAAATCATTTCCATAGGCTAATCCTAGCCCTCCAATCTATAGAGGTTTCCATAATTAAAAAAAGCATAAAGGAAGGGGGTAGGAATTAAATTATGTGGCTTTAATGGGTGCCTTTGTTAAAAAGCATAAATGAGGGGTTATGATTGAAAATATGTGGGTTGAATGGGAGCCTTTGTTAAAATAGGTCAAAAAAAAGTTTCGGCCGAAATTTTATATCCAATAAAATATTCTTTTCTTTGTGGTACCAGATTTCGACCGAAATTTCAAAATTTCAGTGGTCCGAAACCGATACCGAAACTGAAATTTTAAACCATGCTCACTACCATATTTTGATAATGGCATGGAATCACATACTGGTTCTATTTCCTGACTGTGGCAAACCAAACAAAGGCATAAATCATTTTGTATTTCTTGAATAGCGTTGGAACTTCCAAGTAACAACGATGGTTTCAAATTATATATAGTGTGGTCCGAAACTGGTACCGAAACCGAAATTTTAAACCATGCTCACTACCATATTTTGATAATGGCACGGAATCACATACTGGTTCCATTGCCTGACTGTGGCAATCCAAACAAAGGCATAAATCATTTTGTATTTCTTGAATAGCGTAGGAACATCCAAGTAACAACAATTGTTTCAAATTATATGTAGTGCTAATGTCCTCAGTACCATATTTTATAATGGCACTACTCACCGTATTTTTATGATCGCACTCCTCACTTTATTAAAATGTAAGGGATGGCCCGTACCATAGGATGATCCAAACCGTCCATTAGATGGGCTACTGCCTAAATAGGTTGTGCCTCAAAAAGAATTTTCATAGGTTGATCCTAATCCTCCGATCTATAGAGGGTTATAGGTTGATCCAAACCGTCCATGTGATGGAACACAACATCAATCGGTTGTGCCCGTAAAATCATTTCCATAGGCTGATCCTAGCCCTCCAATCGATAGAGGTTTCCATAGGCTGATCCTAGCCCTCCAATCGATAGAGGTTTCCATAATTGTTGTTCCTTTTTAGGTGCCCGGAATCTGTCAATATTTTGCAAGTTGTCTGAAATGCGAAATATCAAGTAGTTTTGTCGTCATTGTCATATGTTTATACCTCTTCTTGGTAGTTTTTTCCATAATTGGCATAGACAGGTACCCGTGTCGGTACTTTTCGTATGAATAAGACAAAGAAATTGTGAGAAAAGCATAGACATCTAATAGAGACGTAAAATATCAGGAATATATTGACGATTTTACCCTCAAATAACGATTTTACCCTCAAATAATTTCTCACAGATGTAGATGTTAGATAGCAACAAAGGGTAAATGGTAAAAGAGTTATGCTGATGTGTAAATCTCAGATAAAAAGAAAAGAAATTTCTTTTTCCTCCCGCTATATTGTAGTGTATATATATATATCAAGGGGAAACGTTTTCTGCACGATACCTCAGATAAGTTATTTGAGCAAGAGCTCAAAAAAACATATGGGCCCACATTGTTTTGATGATCCAAAGCATTCATTTGGATAGTCCAAAGATAGATAGAGTGTGCACAAAAAATCTGCTCCACAGAATTATCCTAACCCTTCAATTTGTGGAGGTTAAAGTGGATGGGTATAAACCTCTACAAATCTGTCCATTTTAACCTCCAAAAATCGAAGGGTTAGGATGATCCTATGGAGTTGATTTTTTGGGCACACCCTATCTATGTAAGGGCCTATCAAATGAATGCTTTGGATCATCCAAACAATGTGGGCCCACATGATTTTTTGAGCTCTTGTTCTGATAACTTATCTGAGGTATCGTGCAGAAAATGTTTCGTCATATATCAAATGGTATTTCAAAGTTATTGGGCCTTGTAAAACATTGCCCTAACTTTTCACTTTTTCTACGAAAGCCCAAGGAGAATGATGACCTATTTTTTTCTGTTCGGAAAATGAACTATTTGAAAGATGAATGCATACCTCTATAATTCTTACAAAAAGGTTCATCATTCACTTACACTTACTGATTGATTCATCGTGTTGAATCTCGAAGCCAATTTGATCTCGCTAATCGCCTACTTGATTAAGCATGATGATCTCTTCTTTCTGCCGGTACTCACGGTCATACCCACCATATAGGGAAGGATTAAAGTCTTTAAATTGTTGGGACAAATTGCTATTGTGGATGAACAAATGGTGGAGATGTAAATGATCAAAGCAAGAAACATAGAGAAAATTTGAAAGATGTTTTGAAGAGAAAGGAAAGTACGCAAGGCAAGCCAAAGCTTTCTCTTAAAGACTTAAATTTCCCGCCTTATGCAGGTGGCTACCATGAAAATAAGTCCTGAGGATACAATGCCTATGCTAAGAACAAGGGCTTCACCCCAAGTTAAAAGCAACCAGCGTGCCCTAGAAAAAATAAGAAAAATATAGAGAAGTAAGAGAGGAGAAAGTCTTCTATAAAATGAGATCCCAAGCCTTCTTTTATAGAAGATGAAAAGACATTGAGGCACCCTTCAATTGAAAAATAACCTTTTGTTTAAAATAACACCTTTTCACAACAAGTTTCTTTTGAATGGAAATACTATTTCACAAAAACAAATGTCTCCTTAAAAGAAAAAAAACTCAATTTTATAAAATAAAATATTTTAAAAATATCCAACAACCATTACATAAGGCATTTAGCAGACCGGCTGTTGCACGAGAGAGCAGCCAAATAGCTCACTTTTCAACAGATTTTGTCTTATTCATTTAATTATTCTGAGGTGGCAGCTCTGTCATGCAATAGCCGGTTTGCAAAATGCCTTATGCGATGGTCCCTAGAAAGTCCCAAGAAAGTGACTCTCGACTAAGGACATAATGTCCGCCACATTCAGAATGACCATCCCATGCAAAAGAACGCACCAGGTTGTTTGGATATGTAGATTTTAGAATCCAGGTTTTGATTTGAAAACAGTGTAAAAGAGGGTTCATGATCAAGCTACTGTATGCTATCCTGACAGCGTTTCTTGGTTCTTAAGTAAGAAATCCAGGTTTTAGAAATCTCTCCCCCATCTTGAGATTTCTAAAACTTGGAAACAAGAGACGATCTCCTGGTCTCTTGCTGTCGGAGAGAAGGGTTAGAAGTCAAAAAGTGACAGCTACAATTTTGTGGAAATCCAATCAAAGATTCTAAAATCCGCGTATCCAAACGGCCTATAAGTGTCTTTAAGATGAGAGCATAAAAGTGACTTTGAATTAGCATTTCCCTATATTCCGTTTGGACACACCGGTGACAACCAAACATCCGTTCAAAAGGAAATATGAAGTTAATTACTTTTCTTTTTTTAGTAGCGACCAAGTGAACGTAGCTTCTATATGGAAAAGTTGTAGTGCACCTATTGATCCAAACCGTTCATTTGAGGGGCCTTGCTTTAGATCTCGTATGCCCCAAAACTCATTCCAATCACGCCCCACCATAACATCAAATAATATGTATTGTTTTTGTTGTTACGTGTGAACCGTTTTCTGTACACCGTCGAATTCTGTAAAATACATCTTGACCGTCCAACCATATCAACATCGCTCTATTTATGTTAAGTAAGAAAGAAAAAGTAGCACCCAAAGGAGAAGAAAAAGAGCCTAGGGTTTTGTCGGTGCACGCGTTTCAGGTATGCTATGATTTGGATTGAGTTGGATTTCTAGGTGATATGATCTGTTTTTTCGTGATTTTGGAATGGATTTATTTGGATGCCTTGATCTGTTTTTTGTTGATGTCACTGTAAATCTATCGTTCTGGTAGTTCTTGGATTAGAAAATTCGGAAATTGGTGGATTTTCTGTACTTATTTCCCTATTTATGCCTGTTTGAAGCGAGATCTTTGATTTTACTGCTTTTAGTTGAATTTAATTTTTATTGATCTGTTTTTTTATTTCTTCGCGTAGGTGTTGTTATTGTTCTTCAGCTCATAGGTCGATAGAATTTCTGTGTTAAGAATCAGGTTCGTTTCTTTAATTATTGTTTTTTTTTTTTTG
The DNA here is from genome assembly GCF_043159265.1 of Tasmannia lanceolata. Taxonomy (NCBI): domain Eukaryota; kingdom Viridiplantae; phylum Streptophyta; class Magnoliopsida; order Canellales; family Winteraceae; genus Tasmannia; species Tasmannia lanceolata. The sequence continues at coordinate 50,468,910 of NW_027518683.1, read as the reverse complement.
GAAATTGTTGTTTTTTTCTTGGCATTATTTTGTGTACTCCGTAAAATCTGTATGGGGGATTCATTTTTTCTTGTTTGGTGATTTAGGGGGCATTTGGATACAAGGATTATGAAATCCTAGATTTCTAAATTTAAAACTTAGATTTTATCAGCTAAAATCGGAATTTTATAAGCTAAAACGTGGATTGAACAATCCTGAAAATGTACAATCCAGGTTTTAGCTTATAAAATCCAGGTTTAGCATGTAAAATAGAGGATTTTAAAATCCTGAATTATAAAATCCTTGTATCCAAACGGCAAGTTAGAGTTACAGAATCACGATACTTGAATGAGGGGTTTTGATCCATGAGAATTTCACCTTTTTTCTCCCAAATTTCGTTATGTTCTAATGTTTTTTTTTTCTTTTTTTTTTGGGTAATCCACTGGTTAATTTTTTGGATGCTTATGGTAGTTACAATTTCTCATCTTCAGCTGGGGTTTTTCATTTTCTATTTAAGCATAAAATTGTGAGCTTTGGGACATCTGAGAAGTTATTTTCTCTAGGATCTAGCTGGGCTATGGGGTTGAGAAGGGAGAGTCATCTCTATGCTACTTTAGATTTATTTGATTGCTATATTGGATTTATTTGGCTGGACTATTTGGTTGCTATATTAGCTTTAGACGGTACATATGATGGTTGAAGTGGATCTTCTTGTTTTCTGTATTACTTGCAGTTGTGCCTTGGTTTTCGGTGAACTGAGGTTCGGATTGGATTCTGGTCGGTCTCGGTAAGAGTATTTTTGCTAGTCCTGTTTGCTGATCTGGTTAGAATGCTTTCTGTGGCCGTATTCGTGTACTTGATTATCCAACTGCTCTATTTAATTACCTTTTTGCATAAGTTTAACTGATTTTGCTTTGATCCTCTTTGCAGTCCATTTGGAACTTATGACAATAAAGAAGCTTGAAATTTAATGCTGTTTTGTATAGGAAATATGTAGATCTTATTAGGAGGAATGCAAATACAAGGAAAAAAAATTTAAGCTTCTATTCACATTGAGGATAGTTTACGTGATTCACACGACATGCATTTATTGACTACCTGTCTGTACTCTTTGCCTCTTTGGCATGGCTTGATACCTAGAATATTTCATGTGGACTATTTAATTTTTGTTTGTTTCTTGCCTCCAAAAGTATAGATACTGAAAGTGGTAGACAGAGTATCACTACCAGTCCATGTAATTGTTTAGTATTCTTAAATAAGTAGCATAAACTATAAAATCAGACACTGTGAATAATATGAATAAGTCCTTCATTTTCCATCGCTTTCTTTTGATATGGTATATGTTCGATAAAAATAATATCTGGCATTATGTATATATTAGCTGAGGGGTTTTAGGTGAATGACTCCTTTTAACTAAATTTTTTTCCCTTGTGTCACCTAGCTATCTGGTTGGCATCTGGGTAGTACCATCGTTATTATTTTTGGTTTTGGGGACATTTTTTTTATAAACAAATAATTTCTTTGCCCTTTAGAAATTATGACAAACCATGTTTGTTTTACCTTATTTTATGATAAAATATGGTAAAATTTTTTCTTTTAATTACCCATTTCTTTAACCCAAAATCTTTGAGTGAATTAAAGAATTCAACTTAAGTTTCAAATTGGCAAATATTGGTTACAAATTCTTGTAAGTTAGCATGGCTCCCAAAATGCACATGTTGTTTCAAAACCCATGATTCTTCACTCTCTCAGAAACAAAGAGCAAAAGAAGACAGAAGGGAAAAGGGAAGATAGGTTGAGAGAAGGAAAAGAAGGAAGTAAAATCGAGAGATAAGAAAAAAAAATCCCCTACCTATTAAAAATTAGGCAATGGGGTAAGAAAATTAAGTTAGTGGATGCGGTTGCCTTAGCCATGGGTAAAAGCTTTATAAATCCTTGAACATGGTAATTGTCTAGGGCCTTTGTTGCCAAGGGATGTTGCTTTTTCACTAGCTGTCTTTGACAGCTATGATGCTATTTGGTGCTTGATGATATACCTGCATGGTATTGGACATGTCATTAATAAGAATTTTATTTTTCTTGTTTATTACCCCATTTTTTTGGAGTGTTTAGCTAAAGAGATAAGTTAGGATATGCACAAAAGAATAATTTGTTTATATTATTATTATGATAAAAAAATAATCGAGCGTCTTTGAGATGCATAGAATTATAGATTGCTTGAAGCGAATTATCAAGCACAGTATTACCCTCTCCGGAAAGGTAATATGTGGCTATTGCTACATTGACATCTGGGTCATGTCCCTGGTGTCCAAGGGTTCTGACACACCAATATCTATCACATGTCAACAAAATATAAATTGTGATTTGTAAAAAGGAGAAAAGCTGTGATATGAACAGAATAAAAAAAAGCCTCGGGGAAATTAAAAAAAGAAAAATATCATAATTACTTGTTCCACTAGGATATGTTTTCTATCCGTGAAGTTTTGAAAAAAAGCATTAAAGTGTCTTACTCTAGTGTCCTAGGCAGTTGGACAAGAGCACACAACTAGCTTTATGTCATTTTTTGGTCTTGTTGGGTTCTGTGCATGGTTGACAAGAAGGTCTAACAAGTCTGTCTTGTGACTTCTATGATAACCATAACTATGGTGGTACAATTCCTTTAGTATTTTGGCGCACGTGAACCCCTTTCAGATTGTTGTATTCAGTTTAGATGCATGAAAAGCTGTTCGAAGAGTCTTTGTTAAGCATGCCATCTTGTAATTATCTTGTAATTATCAAAAGTGTATTTAGTAACTTACTGGTGTTCTGTCATGAGTCTTTATTAAGCATGCCATCTTCTCATAATTATGAAAGTGTATTTAGTAAATTACCGGTGTTTTTTTTTTTTTTTTTTTTTTTTTGAATGGTTACTTACCGGTGTTCTTCCTCGAGTCTTTATTAAGCATGCCATCTCCTCATGCCTTTTGTCAGTGATCTGAATTAATATATGCTGATTGAAGGTTCTCTGCTTGTTATGACTTGATCTGTGGTAGTCTCAGATTACCCCACACCACGCTAAAAATGTTTTCAACATTACATAATCATGCCATATGGTTTGGTTACATTTATCCTTGTCCATCAATGTTTGCATTTTTCTTGTTTCAAATCAACGAAAGTTTTCATTTGTTTCATTCATGCAATCGTCTTGATTAAAATCCAAAGCAATATTTATGTTTGTACATTTCTGTTGTTAGTTCTAGTTAATGCATTCCAAAGCAATCTTGTGGGGATTATGGCATTCACTTATATTAGTCTTTTTATTTTTGCAGTGCAAAAATGCCTCGGTATGAAGATCGCTATGGTAGTACGCGCCTTTATGTTGGGCGATTGTCTTCTCGTACGCGTTCACGGGATCTGGACAATCTTTTCAGCAGATATGGAAGGTAATACAACACTTTTGTAAACTTGTTGGATTGGTTTCATAATAAATAAGAATACTACGATGATTCTTAATGTCTTTCGTGGTAGTGTTATGCTTGTGATATCATCCTTTCAACTCAGAACAAATGTATTCAACAAATGCCTTATTTTTTTGGCCTCTATCTCTTCTTTTCAACGCGTCATTTGATGCAGTCTTCACTCCTCAATATGTACTTTTAAAACATGTGTGTGTATTGTAGCCTTGCATTAATTTGCACAGCTTCGTATGAGTTTGGTTGATTGATGTCAGCCAGCGAGCACATTTTCTTTGGTCACAGCCAATTGCTTCCTTTGCATTGGGTGATTCTCTGTGTCTGTGATGGAGTTGGTGATGGCCTTAAGTTTGATTTGTAGTCATTCGGTGTGGGTAGGATGTGTCTCTCGCTTAGGTGTTAGGGGACATTTAGACCTTTGCCAAGCCTAATTTCTGTGCTTGGAATATATGTTTTCTTTTCTTTATGCTATGTGTGAGAAGGCTGCAACTCCAGGTGTCGCGTGTTTTAACTTGAATGATGTTGTTGAAGGTTTCTGGGCTTTTGCCTAACCTGGAGGTCTATGGTGAGAGGGTGCCCTTGGTGGAATTGGTGGCTATTCTTGCAGAGTTTATAGGAGACTTATGGCGATTCTTTCTGTAATTATTGCGTGTTTTTATGGAAATGGCAACAATGACAAAGTGGTGTTTAGTTCATCTTCTGAGGGGCGAAGTATCAAACCCTTCGGTACTTAAGTCATGATGGCCTTACTGTTTGTGAAAAACGTTTCCGCAGAGTACGAGATGTGGATTTGAAGCACGATTTCGCCTTTATTGTATGTACATCTGCACTCACTTTAGTACCTCTACTTTCTTTTTCCTGTCTTAGTGTGATGATTAATATTTTTGTTATTCAGTCTCCTCTATAGGGGTGTGTCCCCATTTTATTGTTCAGACATGAGCCACTTCCGTGCTTTTTCTTGTTATTGGGACTGTTTATATAGGAATTCAGTGATCCTCGAGATGCGGACGATGCAAGATACAGCTTAAATGGTCGAGAATTCGATGGAAGCTGTCTTATCGTGGAATTTGCGAAGGGGGTTAGTTTCTTATTCTGTGTATATTGCTCTGTATTTGCTTTTTGTTTTCTTTTCTACAATATTGTGATTAGTAGACTGTAAAGTTATTACTTTCTTTTTGTCAAGACTGGTCTGGTTAAGAGTTATATGTAGTGTCACAGGTATGTTAATGAGATGGAGAATATGAATATGTTTAGCAAACAATGAGTCTCGTATAAGTATTTTATGTGCAAAAAATCACAGGAGAATATAAATATGTTTAGCAAACAATGAAGTGTCGTATTTGTATTTTGTATGTGCAAAAAATGGCTAGGCAACTGTGCATACCTCGCAAGATCTCTACACAAAAACACTACTCCTCTGTTTGGATATGTGGATTTCAGAATCCAGGTTTTAGTTTGAAAGCAGTGTAAAATTCTGGATTTTACAATGGAAGTAGGTTGCAGATGTGGGGGAAGTAGGCTGCAAATCAAGGGTTTAAGAAATCTAGGTTTTAGAAACTCACCCCCATCCTGAGATTTCTAAAATCTGGAAACAGGGGCGATCTCCTCCTCTCTTGCTCGACAAAAAGAAGGGCGAAAAATCAGAAAACGACCGGCGGTCTCCTCCTCTCGTCTCCCATCCACGATTTTGAGGAAATCCAAGATTCTAAAATCCGCGTATCCAAACGGCCCCTACAAAAAAAAAATGTTCTTGTAAGGATCCTGGTTTCTCGGAGAGTTTCATAACCATAATTTTTCCTCCCTATGCGGTGCTGACATTTCTAATGTGACTTTGTGTTCCATCTGTAATTGGTGAAAACTGAATGCAAGTAGAATCATATTGAGCAGAAAATTTGAAGATACTGCTGTTGATATCATGGAAGGGCATCTGTACAACTTAGGAGTGACATGTTTGGAGAAGATTGGTTTTGATGTTGCTGGGGAATAGTCAAATATTCTGCTCTCAATAAATATTTACATGACATTCACTTTCAAACATTTATATTCCTCTCGAAGGGCAGTTGCCACCCTGGTGAATGAAGAGAAAATCTGCTGAAAAGTGTGCCTGTGTGGCTGCTCTAACATGCAACAGATCATCGCGAAATGCCTTTTGCGATGGGGACGCTAGATCCTAAAATGAGCCCGTTTGGGAACGGTGCCTCATTTTCCGAGTCCATTTGGGAATGATCTCTTACCTTCCTTGAGCCCGTTTGGGAACGGTGTCTCATTTTTTGACTACAGTGTCCCATCCTCTTTGGGCCCGTATGACTACGGTGTCCCATTTCCTTTGAGCCCGTACAATTACGATGTCTCATTCTCTTCGAGTCCATACGACTATGGTCTCATATCCTTTTGGGCCTGTCTGACTACTATGTCCCATATCCTTTTGGGCCCGTATGACTACGCTGTCCAATTTCCTTTGAGCCCGTATAACTACGGTGTCTCATTCTCTTCGAGTTCATACGACTATGGTTTCTTATCCTTTTGGGCCTATGACTACAGTGTCCCATTCCCTTTGGGCCTGTATGATTATGGTGCCCCATTTCCTTTGAGCCCGTACAACTACGGTGTCTCATTCTCTTCGAGTCCTTACGACTATGGTCTCTTATCTTTTTGGGCCTGTATGACTACAGTCACATCCCCTTTGGGCCCGTACAACTACGGTGTCTCATTCTCTCCGAGTCCATTTGGGAATGGTCTCTTATCCTCTTTGGGTCCGTATGACTACGGTGTCCCATTTTCTTTGAGCCCGTACAACTACGGTCTCATTTTCTTCGAGTCTATACGACTATGGTCTCTTATCCTTTTGGGCCTGTATGACTACAGTGTCCCATTCCCTTTGGGCCCGTATGACTACGATGTCCCATTTTCTTTGAGCCCGTACAACTACGGTGTCTCATTCTTTTCGAGTCCATACGACTATGGTCTCTTATCCTTTTGGGCCTGTATGACTACAGTGTCCCATTCCCTTTGGGCTCGTATGACTACGGTGTCCCATTCCCTTTGAGCCCGTGCAACTATGGTGTCTCATTCTCTTCGAGTCCATATGGCTATGATCTCTTATTCCATTTGAGCCCGTACAACTACGGTGTCTCATTCTCTTTGAATCCATTCAAAAGTGAAATCTCATTTTTTCAGTGCCCGTTTGTAAACGGCGCTGCATCATGATTATTTTTTATTCTAAGTTGCGTGATTTCCGCTATTAGATTGAATTCAGTTCTCCATTATTCTGAACTACCAGCTCATGGTATTAAGAATAAATGATTTTTTATTACATTCCAATTTTAGGACTTCGTTTAAGGTCTTGCATTAGGTAGTATATGTTTGTATTTAGGTTGCATTATGTATAGTGAATCTTTAGTTGATTAAAGCTACGCAAAATGGCTTTATCATTTTTGCTTTGGTATTCGATGACTACGTCATCTCTACCAAAGAGGTGCATCTGTAGACACCTCCATTTTGCTACGCTTTAAAAAGCGAAATGTTTGTTTAGTCTGTGTCAGTCATCTGCATTAGGTTGGGCATTCTTGCATTTTAAGGTAAATTTCACCTCATTTTAGGTGTCTTAAAGTACATTTGCAATCCCGAATGTCTCTATGGGGTTTCATTGATTACCGGAAGATGATAATTCAAGTTTCTAATCAAGTGGGAAAACCTGCTATTTTTGGAGTTTTTCAACGTTAAATCTATTTTTGTAACTCAGGGGTATTTTGGTCATTTCCCATGTGTCTTAGATTATCTCGAACGTATGTCTAAGAAATTATGACCGATTTCAAGTGTTTTAAGAAACCTGCTATTTTTGGAATTTCTAATGATTTTTCATAATTTCACCCATTTTTGCACCACAGGGGTAATTTGGTCATTTCCAGTGTGTCTCATTTGACCCCCGGGTTGTGTCTGTTAAATCTTGAGTTATTTCATATATTTTGAAAAACCTGCTAAATATAAAATTTCTCAGGGGTTTTACTTGTTTTGGAAATTTTGTGTGTCGAAGGCATTTTGGGCATTTCAAGGGATTCCAAGTGATCATGTCTGATAACACCCACCAAAAGAAGCGAACTTAAAAACTTTCTATTTTTGAAGTTTTCCCATGAAAACTTTCCATTTTTAACTTTCCCTTTACGGGTGATCCAATATGAGGGTATTTTGGTCGCTTTTAGCTGCGTATTGGTCAAATAGGAGTATTTTGGTCCAAAAAGTTGTTTTTTCTAAAGAGGGTGGTTCAACCATGTGGGGGGGTGCACCATAATGTCATATGGGCTGGGCCCAATAATAAAAAATTCGAATTTGATTGGAAAGAGGGTTGATTCTTTTGAAAAAGTCCATAAAATACATCATAAAAAACCCATTAACCTAAAGAGCCCATAAACCAAAAAACCCACGGACTAAAGCCCATGTGGGAACCACATGTGTGGTTCGGCCACATGGGTTGGGCGTCCAAACATGTGGTTCACACATGTTGGGCGTCCAGAATTTGGAGGAGATTTGATTGGATTTGGTTGCTAAAAATAAAAGAAATGGCTAATATGGCCAGGTTAGTAAAATAACCATAATTTTTCACATACTTGTCCAAAAAATTTGCAATTTTTTTGTTGGAAAGATCTTGAAAAGATCAACTTTCTAGTTTATGACTTTTTCCGATTCTGCCCCTAAATAGGTAAAAAATGAGCTCCAACGTTGGACAGTCTTTTTTGGACGGGAATCTTTCATAAAAAGGTTTGTTTCCAATAATGAGTGAGCTTCTAGAATAATATCTCTTGTGCATAATAGCATGCCTTGTTTTGCAAATAATCCTAATTAGAAGCTAATCTAATTTAGACAGAAAAGGAAAGAAAGAAAGAAAAAAATAGGAAACTTACTACGTATGGAGTCCTCACATTGGAAACTACTTCTTCTTATCAAACTCTTACTTTTTCTATATAAACAATACACAACCCTAGGGGATAGAGCTTGCAAAAATGTCCAACTTAGCCTCCTTGGGAAAACGTCCAATCTTGATTGGGGTGTGGAGATCATCTTCCACACTTCATCTTCTTCAAAGTTCCATATTATTTCTTCCATCCTTCTTCTAAATTCAATATATTAGAGATGATTGTTCTTCGGGGTTTTTCCAGCATTTATAAGGGTGTGACAAAGCGAATATCCCGGATTTACACAACCTAGAGACAAGGATTTGCGATCAGCGGTAGGTGTTCTTTCTCTTTTCAATCTTAGATTTAGAAAAGCATGTTTATGATTGATTTTGGGGTTTATTTTCGTATATGGCTATATGGATGAATTTTTGAGTGAAATTTTAGTATGTTGGAATATGAATCATAATCTTTTAAATTCGAGATTTTTACTGGAAAATTAATTTTTCTCCATTAAAAATCAATTTTCTTTGATTTTCTTTCAATATGGGTTTCAAACTTGGTTTTAAAAGCAAGTCATGCAAATCTTGGAGTTTCTCTAAAACAAGTATTTTCTGAGATTAAAGTAAATTCAAAAATTTCTGGAAAATCCAATTTCCAGCAATAGTTGACTTGCTTTATTTTTTGTTTTATTTTTCGAACTGTAACCTAGAAAAGGGTTATTTCTCGACAAATAAAATAAAAAACGAATCAAATCAAGTCAAAACTGGTTGAAATTTAGTTCCCAGTTGTTTTTTAATATTTCCAGATCTCTCAAGAAATTTCGGAAATTTTTGAATTTATTTGATCTTATTTTGAATTATTTTAAAATTGGCTTAATTTTAATAAATATCAAATGGATTTGAAAAAAACTCATGAAACTTTCCAGATAATGAGTTTATACATATTTATAATTTTTGATGAAATAAAATTTCAAAAAATTTGTTTTCATCATTGTTTTATACTCGAAGCTTCGTTTTGTGTGCGGTAAGTTTTTTCCATACTAAAATTAATAATTTTTAGAATTTTTCTTTACAAACCAGTAATATATATTACTAGTATGTTAGAGAAAAAATTTCATGAGTTTTTATGAAGTTTTGATATGGTTTTTGAATTTTTCATGATAAACGGGTTTGAATTTCAAGAAAACCATTGGTCTTTTTCATAAAAATTGAGTTTCTGGAGATATATTGGTTTTCGGGTTCTAAAATATTATGACTCATATTTAGTCTATTTTAATTTTTTAATTTTTTAAGTTCGCTTCTTTTGGTTGGTGATATCAAACATGATCACTTGGAATCCCCTGAAAATGCTGTCAATAATATATATATTCCTAAAATCATGAGATAATTTTCTCATGAATTCTAAAATCATGAGAAAATTATGATAGATTAAATATGAATCATAATATTTTTCATCCAAATTTCAGATCCCGAAAATCAATATATCTCCAGAAACTCAATTTTTATAAAAAAGACCAATGGTTTTCTTGAAATTCAAACCCGTTTATCATGAAAAATTCAAAAATCATATCAAAACTTCATAAAAACTCATGGTTTTCTTGAAATTCAAACCCGTTTATCATGAAAATTTTGAAAATCATATCAAAACTTCATAAAGACTCATAAATTTTTTTCTAACATACCAGTAATATATATTACTGGTTTGTAAAGAAAAATTTCAAAAATTATTAATTTTAGTATGGAAAATACTTTTTTTTTTGAATGGTAACAGGATTCATTAAAAAGAAGACTGAGAAGGTCCACCTTCAAGTATAAAGACACATATACAAACCAAGAAAACAGAAACAACCCCGCAATTATACAATTAGGGCGGTAAAAAATACTTACCGCACACAAAACGAAGCTTCAAGTTTAAAACAATGATGAAAATAAATTTTTCGAAATTTTATTTCATAGAAAATTATAAATATGTCTAAACTCGTGATCTGGAAAGTTTCATGAGTTTTCAAATCTATTTGATATTTATTGAAATTAAGCCAATTTTAAAATAATTTAAAATAAGATCAAATAAATTCGAAAAATTTCAAAATTCCTTGAGAGATATGAAAATATTAAAAAACAACTGAAAACTAAATTTCATCTAATTTTGACTTGATTTGATTCGTTTTTTATTTTATTTGTTGAGAAATAATCCTTTTCTAGGCTACCGTTTGAAAAATAAAGCAAACAATAAAACAAGTCAACCATGGCTGGAAATTGGGTTTTCCAGAAGTTTTTGAATTTACTTTAATCTCAGAAAATACTTGTTTTAGAGAAACTCTAAAATTTGCATAACTTGCTTTTAAAACCAAGTTTGAAACCGATATTGAAAGAAAATCAAAGAAAATTAATTTTTAATGGATGAAAATTAATTTTCCAGTAAAAATCTGGAATTTAAAAGATTATGATTCATATTCTAACATACTAAAATGTCATTAAAAAATTCATCCATATAGGCCATATACGAAAATAAACCCTAAAATCAATCTTAAACATGCTTTTCTAAATCTAAGATTGAAAAGAAAAAGAACACCTACCGCTGATCACAGATCCTTGTCTCTAGGGTGTATAAATCCGGGATATTCGCTTTGTCACCCCCTTATAAACGCTGGAAAAATTCCGAAGTACAATCCAATAATCTCTAATATATTGAATTTAGAAGAAGGATGGAAGAAATAATATGAAACTTTGAAGACGATGAAGTGTGGAAGATGATCTCCACACCCCAATCAAGATGGGACGTTTTCCCAAGAAGGATGCCAAGTTGGACGTTTTGGCAAGCTCTATCCCCTAGGGTTGTGTGTTGTTTATATAGAAAAAGTAAGAGTTTGATAAGAAGAGGTAGTTTCCAATGTGAGGACGCCATACGTAGTAAGTTTCCTATTATTTTCTTTCTAAATTAGATTAGCTTCTAATTAGGATTACTTGCAAAGCAAGGCATGCTATTATGCACAAGAGAGATTATTATAGAAGCTCACTCATTATTGGAAACAAACCTTTTATGAAAAATTCCCGTCTAAAAATGACTGCCCAACGTTGGAGCTCATTTTTGACCTATTTAGGGGTAGTATCAAGAAAAGTCGTAAACTAGAAAGTTGTAGATCTTTTCTAGATCTTTCCAACAAGTAAAGTTGCAAATTTTTTGGACACGTATGTAAAAAGTTATGGCCATTTTACTAACCTAACCATATTAGCTATTTCTTTTATTTTTAGCAACCAAATCCAATCAAATCTCCTCTAAATTTTGGATGCCCAACATGTGGACCACATGTTTGGACGCCTAACCCATGTGGCTGAACCACACATGTGGTTCCCACATGGGCTTTTTGGTTCATGGGCTCTTTAAGTTCATGGGCTTTTTAGGGTGTGTTTTTTGGATTTTTTCAAAAGAATCAACCCTCTTTCCTATCAAATTCGAATTTTTTATTATTGGGCCCAGCTCATATGAATTATGATGCACCCCAACACATGGTTGTACCACTCTCTTTAGAAAAAATAACTTTTTTGGACCAAAATACCCCTATTGGACCAATACGCACCTAAAAGCGACCAAAATACCCTCAAATTGGATCACCCTTAAGGGGAAAGTTAAAAATGGAAAGTTTTCATGAGATAACTTCAAAAATAGAAAGTTTTTAAGTTCGTTTTTTTTTTGGGTGATATCAAACATGATCACTTGGAATCTCCTGAAAATGCTGTCAATAATCTTGTGCCGACTCACGTAGTACCGTCACCAGGAAATCTCAATGCTTAGACAACTCAGGGTTCAAAGAAGCACAGGTCTGGCTGTTATGAAAAGAATCAGAAGTTGAAAGTACCTGTATCGTTTTGCGTACGGTAAAGGTTTTTCATATCTAAGTCTTAAGGTGTCCTAGAGTTAGGAGTCCAGTCTCATCACGGCCTATTGCTATTGATAGCAACTGAGCCTTAGATTCGTTTCATTACTTTATCCCTTTTTCCCTATAGGACAAGCCTAGTTAACCAAGGATATAGGGCCCACTTGCATTAGTCTAGGGGATGTTTTGCACTTAGATAGGACCATATAACATTTTAGATGGAGTCCTAGGATAATAAAATATACTCAACTTAAATTAAATAATTTCTCTAAAACTGTTGAAATAGTCTATCAAGTCTAGATCAGTGTCCTAGATGTCTTAGGCATATAGCTTAGTTTAGGCCACTGAACTACGTTGACTCTAATCCCGGTGAGGCTTGGGTACGTAGGCAGCTTGGATGCTGGGATGACATTCAATGCACGAGTCGGCCCTACACACTTCAGTAGGGTTTTATTTTGTTTATTTCTTTATCATTTTTCAAACCCTAAATTAAATTGATCAAATTATCTAGGATTTTTTCCCAAAATTAGATTCTGGGAGAACTTTCACCTAGATCGAATCAAACCAATTTAAGAGAATCAAAAGACGCATCTAGGAGTCACATCGAAATTAGATCATCTAGGATATGTGTCCCGTAGTTTGCACATCAAGAGAGTTTAAAATGAGCCTTTTAAAAGAAATTTAAATGAGTTAATCTTTGGAATTGAAGACCGGATTATCGGGCAAGAATGGTGCATATGGTGGTAATCCGTCTTACCTTTCGTTCTCGTAATTAGGTAAAGAATCTAAGACTTCTGGGATCGCAAATTATTGCAGTGTCACTTATGGGTCCTAGGTCTCTTACCTAGGTGACGACTCTGATCATTCTTTTTTGCGTGAAATTCAGATTGCTTTAGTGATTTCAAGTTCACGGAAAAGATGATTCATATCAATAAAAAAACACACGCCATTCGCGTGGGTACGAGAGACCAAGAGAGAGAGGCGGTTCGCCACCCCGCCCTCACGGGATCGGGTCCCCACACATATCCCTAAATATAAATATGGTATTTATTTAATAAACTAATAAATTTTAAAATTAATCAATTATAATCTAAAACAAACTTGAGATAATCAAATAACAACACATAAATCTAATCTAGTTCTCTTCCCTCTCCAATATACAACGAGAAAGGGAGACCATACAATGAATATAGTATTGGAATAAGAGTTTGTTTAGGATTTTAGGTTTACGGGGAAGGATATAACGACAAATATTAGTTAAAGAAGAGCTAAAAGACGAGTTAATAATAAAAGAGAAACAATATTCAATAATAAAACAGAATTTCACACTTGAAAATGTACAAAAACCTATCTACACGCCCACATTAACTCTAACACTCCTAGCAGTACATTTAAAGTGTCCAAAGGAGTGTCGTGTCAGACACGGCACGCCACACGTGTCAGGAATAAATTGAAAGTGTCGGCCAAATCATAGGTGTTAATTTGGCTTTATTATGTCAATTAATTAGATTTTTCATGTAAAATTTCTCAAAATATCACAAGTAAGAACACGCAGCGGAATGAGAGGATTCTGCATGTTTTAAATGCCTTTTAGCCTCAACCACAATTACATGGTGTTTTAACTTGCCTTTTATGTCAATTAATTAGATTGTTGACATTAAAAAAAACTTAAAATATTACAAGTAAGAGCACATAGCGGAACGAGAGGATTCTACATGTTTTAAATGCTTGTTAGCCCCAACCACTGTTACACTGTACTAACAACGTCTAGTGCTACCTTGTTTGTTTGTGGACTACAACAACCCCCATTTTGCAATAGTTACTTCTGAGTTTTGGCGTAATCATTCCACATAGAAATGACTTCTTTATTTTATTATTATTATTTTGTTGATTTTTTGTAACTATTCTGGCAACCATTGTGTGACAACAGTGATAAATGGTTTTTATTTATTTTTCTTTTTTTTGGTTAACTCTTTTACTTCCTTGCAAATGGGGTTGGGTGTTGGGGGTAAGGTTTGGAATGTTTTGAGCATTAGGAGGCATTTGATTAATTATGCCAGCCTTTGGTTGTAGATATAGCCATAATCTAAGCATGCATTTATGGGACTGGTATCTATTTGATACTACTGTAAGTGTTCCATAGCCCAGAACCAGTAAACCAAGAACAATTCGGTGACAGGAGTTGTGTTTTTTTCATATTTCCTATGCAGTGGCATGTTTTCATTTCTGACTTCTAACATCTTTTTGGCTCTGTTTATATACATAATGGCAATGTTAACATGTCTGGATGTAGGGACCACGTGGCTCCAGTGATTCAAGAGAATATCTGGGAAGAGGTCCTTCTCCGGGATCAGGTCGATGCTTCAATTGTGGTCTTGATGGCCACTGGGCTCGAGATTGCAAAGCTGGTGACTGGAAGAACAAGTGTTATCGCTGTGGAGAAAGAGGCCATATAGAAAGGAACTGCAAGAACAGTCCGAAGAATCTCAAGTATTTTCAGTTTTTAATCCGCTTTAGGTTGTTTGTATATTAATACATAGATATGGTTTGGTCATTTGATGGATATGGTGTAATCACGTTGCAGACGCGGACGAAGTTACTCTCGATCACCTTCGAGATCACCATCTCCTCGTCGTGGCAGAAGCCGAAGCAGAAGTTACAGCCGAAGCCGCAGTTACAGGTTTGTTAATCTTGTTTTTTCTTTTTTTTTGAAAGTTTGGGTTTGTTAATCTTATTACTTTCTCTAATCAAGGTGGAGCACAGCCAGCTATTTTATCTTCAGAAGCATTGCTTTTGGAGCTTGTTTTGATTAATTCTAGTGAAGCAGACTTGAACTGCTACTTACTTACTAACCTACCATATGAACTCCATAGTTGAGAAATTCCAATTCTTGAGGCACCTTGGGCCAAAACACATGGATGATTCACTATGGATATGCTAAATCTAAAAGAGTCAGCATTTAAGAATCATCTTAGTGAGAGGTTCATCTGAAAGAGGCAAAAATTTGAGTTTTCTGGCATGTCATTTATTTTCATTCCTTTGACAATTCTAATTTTTGCCATTCGAAAAAAGAAGAAGAAGAAAGAATTCTAATTGTTTAGGGAAATGATATCAGCACAACCATGCTTTGTTATTTGCAGTTTTGCACTAAAGCATATTGTCTAAAGAGCTATCCAAATGTTATTACAGTTCCCAACAAGCTCTTACAAGACATTTTGAAAAGAAAAGAAAAGCTAGGACCGTGCAATTATTTTTAAACATGGTTGTGCTGATATCATTTCCCATTGTGATAAATCGACCCCCATATATCTTAAATCGACCCCCATATAAGGCAATGCTGAGAGAGAGAGAGAGAGAGATGAGAGAGAGAGAGAGATATGGGGGTTGATTTAAGATATTAGGGGGTCGATTTATCACTGTCCATTGTTTATTGTCAAGCGTATTTCTGTATATGCCTTCTAAAAGCATGTACCTGCCATGAGGGATATTTATTGTCATTTTTATGCTCTTAACATGATTTTAGGAATTTGGACTGTTCCTAGGACCTATAACACAGTTCTAAAGCTCAGATAAGTTGGTTTACACCGTAAGTTAGTGTAGTTTGGTTATGTCCTAATCGAGTTTGAAAAATGCATAGGCTCTAACCTATTGAGTTTGGGAAAGGCATGCTTTGCTTGAGGTTTGCTTCCACTGAAGGACTTGGTCAAACTGGTTTATCATTGATAACCTTGGTTTGGTCTGATTCGTCTGGTTAGGCTTGTTTAGTGCCATCTTCTTATCAGTCAATACAGGGTTGTCTTATCTACACATGAAATCAGATGTTTTTGTTTGCCCTGGGGTAGAGCTCGCTATGTAGCTCCAGCAGCAACATCAGTATAAACATATCATTTCTTGTATTAAATAATGATGATACTCCAATTGACTGTGCTTTAGAAAGTGGAATGGGGTCTTGAGTTTTGGTTTTGGAGATTGCTGCCTCATGGCTGCAGTGGTGTTTGACACCTAGGGGTGCAACGCTGGTCGATTTTTTGAATTCGGGTTGAGCTTTTACCATAAAATCAGGTTGGGTTCGGGTTGACTCCAATCCATTAGAAAAAGCTCAACCCAGCTCAACCCCAATTGCACCCGTATAGACATCTGGTATGGAAATGAGCCCCTTGCTTGGCATGGTAGCTTTTATATATGATATGTTAGTTGCTGATCACATTGGTAGATCCTGGGTAATGAGTGGTAGGATGTTCTCCAGCTACAGTACAAGTTGGTACCAGAAAAAGTCAGCTACCGGCTAACCCTTTTATTTCCATTATGTTATTTCTGGTGTATGAACCAGTTTCTGGATAAAAGAATGTACATACTAATAAGAATATTTGATCATTTGACTCTCTATGCATACTGTTGAAATGTCTCTGCTTCTTGATTTAGCATTAACTTCATCTGTGGTGGTTGTCTTTTTATTACGGTATTTTTTTGTATGAACCAGTATGTGTGCTTTCCGAGGGGCTTGTTTTATGTAGGGAAATGATATCAGCACAACCATGATTTAATAATTGCACAGACCCAGCTTGTCTTTTCTTGTTTAATTGGCTTGTGAGAGTTTTTTGGGAAATTTAATAACCTTTTGACAGCTCTTTAAATGCTAAAAGGCAAGATGCTTTAGTGAAGAAAATCAAAACATAGTTGTGCTGATATTATTTCCCTTTATATATTGTCAATTCAATTCTTTTCAATTCCATTTGCACGGATTTGAAAGTAATGGGAGGTTTAAAGCTTGCCAATTTCATTTGAGTGATCCAAGGATGGCTGGATAAAAAGTTGCATATATTAATAAGAATATTTCATAATTTAACTCTCTTTGCTTACTGTGGAAATGTCTGTGCTTTCTTGATTTAGTATTAATTTCATCTGTGGTTTTTGTCACCAGTCGATCCAGGTCACCTCCGAGGAAGGAGAGACGCATCGAGCATGACGAGAGAGGGAGATCAAGGAGTCCTCGAGACAGCCCAAGTCCCAAGCCAAAGAAGAGTCCGCCCACATCCAAAGGGAGGAAGCGCAGTCCCTCTCCTGATGAGGAAAGCCCACGAGAAAGGGTGAGCCCCCCACCCAAGGAGCATGGGTCGGATTACAGCGGGAGTCCCCGGGAGAATAGCAGAAGCCCAATCAGCCCCGATCGGAGGCACCAAAGCGCTGAGCCTAACGACGTTAGCACAAGCCCCAGGGATGACAGGAGCCCTGCCAATGATGACGATGATGATGATAACCGTGGCTCACCTAGGGGCAGTGAGTCTCCTTCCAGTCCTCAAGACTAAATTATCGTGTCCTTCAGTTTTAGAACGATCTAGCTTCCTGTTTTTATTAAAATCTTGGTATTGAACTTCACAAACTAGAAATCTGCTATCTGGAAACCTTTTGAACAGAGTAGGTGAGAGGAATTTTGTACGAATTCTTCAAGGATTGCTCGACTGGACTGTCTTAACCTAAATGCTTGTGTTATCAACAGGATGGTGTATTCCATTGTGCTTGAAAACCCCTGTGCTCGTGGTTAATTTTCATTTTTTTCTGGTGCAACTTGGTTTGATTTTTCAAAATTCAGGTTCAGCTTTTACCTTGAAATCGGCCCGGTTCCCTGTAGATACCAATTCGTTTTTTAGAAAAAGCTCAACCTGGCCCAACCGAGTTGCACACATTGTGGATCTTCAATGACCCAAGGTTTATACCATTATTCCCAATATTAAGTTTTTTTAAGTGTTGTTTGTTGCTGACCGGTGATTTTCCATAGTTAATAATTGTATCAGATGGGTGGTCCAGAACCATGCCTCGTTGTCTTTACAGTGAGGTGCCTTGCATTTACACAGAGGCACCTAGACTTGTGCATCGTTTTTACATTCAACAAATGTACAATCTAGGCTTCATCTTAAAATATCTAGGTATCGCTTAAAAGATCCAGGTTTAACTTCTAAAATCTAGGATTTTACAATTCTGAATTATAAATCCTTCATCCTTGTATCCAAACAATCCCTAAGGCCAGGTTTGCTTGACATGAAATTTTTTCCTTGGATTTTTCATTTATCAACTGTTGGGATACGCGGAATTTTAGAATCTGGGATTTCTTCAAAATTGTAGCTAAGAGATAAGATAAGTGGACCAGCTGTCGTTTTTAACTCGTTTTTTACTTTTCACCCTTCTTTCCGTCAGCAAGAGAGTAGCAAATCCTCCCATATTTCTAGGTTTTAGAAATATCAGGATACAAGAGAGATTTTTAAAAGGGAAATGATATATCCCCCACCCCCTTTTATCACCATGAACACCCCCTGTCAGTGTATCAATGACTAAAGAGAGGCCGTTGTACTTATGCCAGAAGAATTCAATGCCCCTGATTGCCACAAACACTGACAGGCGGTGTTCCTGGTGATCAAAGGGGCGGATATATCACTTCCCTTTTAAAACCTGAATTTCTCACATAAAATCCAAGAAACACCGTCAGGACAGCATAAACCCTCTTTTACACTGTTTTCAAACTAAAAACCTAGATTCTAAAATCCGCGTATCCAAACGGCCCCCAAGTGGTGTAAGAAAGACTAGGGAGGGTGGGAGAAAGAGATACTATCGAGGGCAAGTGTGAGAAGAGGATGAGAAGAAGAAAAAAGGAAAAGAAAAACTCAAAATCAAAACACCATTTGTTTTTTCCCCGGCTTTTTTAGGCGTTTCATAGTCTCTCCCCACTCAGGGTGATCTCAAGTCTCTTGACCTCCTGGCCCTCTCTCATCACTTGATAAACTGATGTTCCATGAAAAAAAAAATTCATGGTTGCCAAACCTGGCCTAAATGTTTAATCTGTAATGCATCAATATAAACTATTGTTTTAGAAACAAAAAACGAGAATGAACACGAGGAGTAGCTGTAGATCAATGAACACAAGGATTTAAGGAGTCAGTAGTCGTTAAGCCAGAGATTGCCCCATTTGGATGATATGCCACATGTGGGTTTCTAACGACTTTGGAATTCGAGGCTTATAGCATTGACAGTGGTTGGGTAGGGTCCAAAATTAAGATGAGGGATTTGCTAGGGACCAAAATCCCTTAAGATGAAGTAGTCAAAGTAGCAATTACCTATCACAAATTAAAATTAAGATGAATTTATCAAAGTACTGCAGCATCAGGAACACCCCCCAGGGCTGCCTGGCCCAGTTTGGATTTCTGGAATTTCCTTGAAATGTTTGGATGAGAATAAGTTTTCAAAATTTCAAAGGAAAAGAACAATTAAATCTAAAAACCGGCCATGTGTTCCGTGGAGCATATGAAGACCTTTTGCAATTAATTCTAAATGCAACTCATTATTTTATTAATGGCACTCCTTGCTAATTGGAAAAGTTTAGAGAAGTGTACATAAAGAGTGTCAGTATTGAAACAGGGGAGTGCAACAATGCCACTCCTTGCTTGTTTTGATAATACCACTATTTAAATCGGCCAGTGATGGCTTTCTGGGAATTGTAACAGCTAATTAGAGAAGTGTATACTGAAGAGATGAGTGCCATTATTAAAAGTGTGGGTACCATTTCCTTTTGATGGGAAGGATCTTCTCTAGAATAGAGTTAAGCAACTCAACAAGGTTTGTTTGTTTGTTTTTAATGACGTATTGCCCCGTCCACTAAAAGACAAATGAAGGGAGCTCAAATCCCCATAAAAGCAATAAATACACATTTAAAAGGGTCACATCAACGGTCATTTCAGTCCCCTTTTTATTTTCCAAAGGGAATCCTGTTTTCAAAGTGTTTTCCTCGCATTTTTTAAGAACACACCGAGCCCATCTATTTGTAACCATCACCTTGTGTGAGACATAGGAAGCTTCAAACAACAAAATTTCAAGCCTACAAGATATTCAAAAGTTGGACAACCATTGTAATTGAAATGTAATATCCAAATAACAGACTGTACAATGTTCCATAGAAAATAAGATAATTAATCTGTGCCATCAAAATTCAGCTCTTCCCATCTATTTATGAATTAGATTCTACCATACTTAAGCAAATGGTACAGAAAAGTTACCCAATCAATATGAGACAGTTGCCTATTCTGAACTGAAGACTTTGGTCTCCAATTGGTAAGCTTTGGTGAAGAAGGCGGGCCAACAGAGGTATGTCGATGTGATGCTACTGACGGTTGCAGCCCCAATCATCATGTTCATAACAACTATCTGCAACTGAATTGCTTCCAAAGGTGAAGCCCCTCCCATTATAAGTCCAGTCATCGCGCCGGGAAGAGAGATAAGGCCCACTGTCTTTGCATTGTCCAATACAGGAGAGAGTGCAATGGTCAGCGCCCTTTTTACCAGCTGAAGTGTTGCTTGCCGGGGAGTCGCACCAAGTGCCAGTGCTGTTTCCACCTACAAGTTCAAATAACAAAGATAGATCAATAATAATGCCTTGAAAAAACAAGAATTGATTGTTTTTTACTGTTTCAGTAGATAAAATAAGAGAAATGCGAGCGAGACCGAGAGTTAGATCGAGCAGGGACCGAACAAATGGGGGTTCTCGCCACAACATCACAAGTGATGCAAGCCAGCCCTTAGGTTTAGGAAAATCAAGAAAAAGTAGATTTTTTTTTTTTTTGCACATAGCACATTCCATAAAATAAACAGAATACGTATAATTCATTAGTTAGCAACAAACCAGGCTCTTTTGGGTTTTGATATCATCTCTGAGCCTTTTCATGGTAACCCCAGTTACGGTCATTGCGTTACCAACCATCATGCCTGCGACAGGAATAATGTAGCGTGGAGTGAAAGGGAAAACTCTGAGCAAGAGAAGTAAGAACATGGTCACTGAGGTTCCTGCCATAATGGATGCTCCAGCGACGTACTTCCCACGTGGAACATGTTTTGCACGTTGACCAGCCGTGTAACCAGCAACTGAAACCTGTAGAGAGAGGCCCAGAAAATGCAAACAATAAGGCAGCAGTTTTAGTTGCACCGAAACCTGTTTCTCTTTCAGAAAAAAAAGAAGATCAAGCCAACTGTCAATCGGTTTCCGAGATGGAAGAGTAGTTACTAGCCACAGCCATGTTCGTCTTTCTGATACCGTTAAAAGCCCTGTTTGTTGACAGGTACAAGATACCACACAGCTGTCTATATACACTTCTATCTTAAGAATAAACTACATTCAACTATCAGAAAAGGTTGAAAAACCTTTGAATGAATTGGCTTTTTAATGGCAATAAATTTATTAATAAAAAAAGGAGGCAAAACCTGGGAGAGTCAGCCTGGAAACAAACCAAAACAAGAAATAAGCTAAAACAAAGAAAGCCGAGGGGGGGGGGGGGGGTGGGGGGTGGGGGGAGGTTTGGGGGGAAAAAAGAATATCAAAAATCTCCAATCAGAGCCTATCAACAGTAGATTGGGCGAGCCGATCAGCTTCACTATTTGCCGAGCGCCACATTTAAAGAGTCGCCTTCCACTATAAGATTGTCAAGGTCTCTAAAATTCACCAAATGGACCCTATGTGGCAGAATAGCTTGCACTTTCGACTCATTCGAATCCTTTGACCATAATAGAGCCAGAATAGGCCTACTTAGTAATTCCTTTCTCATATCTAAGGAGGCCCCCCAAACCAACTGGGCCCGACTTCACCAAATTAGATCCTTCAAAATGCAGTTTAACTTGCCCAGCAGCAGGGGGAAACAACTTTGGAGGAGAACTATCCACCAACTTTGAATGACTTGGTTATTTGGCTATGCTTACGTCAGTAGTTGTATAACTATTTCTTCATACTAAAACCAGTTTATTGTATTTCTTCTCTATCAAAGCTGTTCATTGTTGTTGCTTATTTTGATTTTAAAATCTTTAGGGTGCCAACTTGGGCCTTGGCAAGTGAGCCTTGCCACTAGGTTGGCTATGATGAGGGATGCAGAATGAAAAGGGTTTGTTTGATTTAAGACTTTATCGCCTAGGTATCTAGATAAGATTTAGCGGTTCAATGGCACTCTTCAATTATGACCTTCATCAGCCAATTATGCCCCCTTTCATAGCACAATGTCCATCACAATCATCAACCTCCTCAAAGTCGCAACGGAAGTAAACCTTATTCATTTCACATGGCATAAAATCAAGACCAATAGATCACAATTGATAAAAAAAAACTGATAAAAGAACAAAGACTACACCTGCCTATAGAACAATAATAGATACATTCTCTGTTCATCTCTTGAGCCGTTTGGAATGACAAACTTTGGCATCCAGACCTGCTCTTAATTACTGATCACATGACCAGAGTCTCTACACTATCCAACCAGGCATAATCACTCAATGATCAGCACACAGTGCCCTCCAAAAGCCTACATCAGGACTTTTACACAACTGGATGTTGGTGTCCAAAGAGAATGCTGTGAGTTCCTCCCCCATCTGGATGCTGGTTTCCAAAGATAAAGCTGTGAGTTCCTCCCCCTCTTCCCAACCAAAAACTACTTTTGACGAAATTTCCTGAACATCGATGTAAATCACTCACCCAAATACACACAAAAAAGAAAAGAAAAAAAAGAGACGTTTGTGTCACCCACAACCCCTTTGCTTTTTTGCCTTTATGGATCTCCATCACAGGGATTCGGTACGAAGCACCTAGATCCGTCACATCACACTCAACAATTGATTGTTGATTATGTTGAATGAGTTAAGGTTAGAAATTAGAGTAATCATTTCTTCTATTCGAAGTCCCATACAATTATTCCTTAAGAAATAGTTTGATTGTTGAAGAATTAGCCATGTATTGACTTTCTAATTTTTTCGACAATTTGGGTTTGTTGAAAGTAATTTGTAATTTAGAAAAATTCTAGAAAGTTGTAGAAATGGAGTTCTCAAGACATATCTAGAAATAGGGAGAAGGAAAAGTCGGTAGAGAGAACTTTGTTGAAGTCTCTAGAATGTGGAAGTAAACTCACCTATAAATAGGTGAATGTAGCCCTTAGATTGCATCTTGTAGAGAGAAATCCAAAGCAAGCTTTACTGAGAAACTCTCTTCTTCTCCAACACTCTTATTCCATCTTCAATAATATTAATACCAATGGCATTGTAGATTACCTCATCTACGAGATATAGTCAGATAGTGCTCACCGCCTTCATTTCGAGCTCCTCCCACTTGCATCTTTCATTGTTGCCGTCTTCTTGCATTTTTTTCCAACGATACCTTCCAGAATCCATGTTGAACCAACAAGTTTTGAACTCTTTGCTGTAATAGGAAATTTTTTTTGTTGTTGTCAAATAATTCAACCTCAGACTTCATGTTTGAGCCTTTTGCAGCCATCTCGAATTACCCTACACATTTTAGGAAATAAAGCAATGTGACGCTCTCATCGTGTCAGCTACACATTCAACAAGAATCCAATGTCTCTTTCTCGAACTTCGTCGTTCCTCCCCGATTTGATTGGTCTAACCTAGGTTCAACCACGGCTTTGATTCCACGTTGTAGAAATCCATGTTCAACGAGAATCCAATGTGTCTTTCTCGAATTTAGTCGTTCTTCCCCGATTGATCAGCCTAACCTAGGTTCAACCACAGCTTTGATACCACTTTGGAGAAATCCAATTGGCGAAATCCGATCAAAACCAAAATTCAACACAATATAAAATAACCACACATTAATTGCAAAATGGCAACACCCAAAGAGCACACACAAAGCATGTGGTCCGACACAAAGGCCTACGTCCATGGGCGAGATCACAATCTTCCACTATGAGACAGCAATAATACGAGAATTAAAAAGGGGTTAACCCAAAACCCAAAAACAGTAACCCTTTCCCTTCTCTCCCTACCAAGACTATATACTTCCCCTTTGCCGGAGAAATACCCACGCTCGCCCCTTCTCACAACAAGACAAAACCAAGAGAAAACCCACCTTTCATTTGCCTCGTCCAACAAAGAAAACTATCTCCCTTTCTTTCTGTTCTCTCTTTCCCCACAAGAGAACAATCATCTTTACTCCTTTCACACAAGAGTTCTCTTTACCTCTCATGTACTATTTTTGGTTTTTTGGTTTTATCTAAAAACAGCAAAGTTAATCCTAGTTAAACTATCAGACTTTAAGAGAGGCATGAGAAACAAGACAAACCTAACAAACATCGAACGTAAAGCTGATAGAACAACTGAACATTGCAAAGATAAACCTGTAGCACATGAGTTCAATCAAGAATATCGTCTAGAGTCTCTACTACAAACTATTCAAGACAAAATTTTGAATGACAACTTCTACACATAAATGTAATTGATGGTCATTAGCTTCTGACTGTTACGGATACAGAATAAAGCAACCGAATGTGAAAACACTCCTTACGTATCATTTCCACTAGGGACTGGAAGTCGTGCAACCATGAAACGGAAGTTTCACGGATTAAGTTTGAAAATATGGCTTTCCTATCCTGTAAAAAGGCTTTTCCCTTTTAGGGATAGGGCATGGCCAAAAATAGTCATGCAATGTGAAGATGATCTCTAGGCTGACATGAGTATTTATGCAAAGCAGGGTTCCCTATGGATCCAAACCGTTTCCAAATTTCATAAGTTTTCCGGAAAACTACGTTGGAACACAGTTGATTGAAATTGGACAATTAAGTTCGCCCAGTTGATGTGATTCTGATACCTTGGTCCACCAACACTGGGACTCACCATATGGACTTTTGCCAGTTGAATGTATACACTTACCATCTTCATTTTTAACCGTCCGTTTGAAGGTCGTCAATGATAGCTGGATATGTGCGATTTTTTGTATCATAGCCCATCAGCAACATGTCCCATAAGATGGACAGACTAAGTTTACTGCTTACGGACCAGAAACAATCTCAAGACCCATTTTTTCTCATGATTATTATTTTCATTTTCTCTATTTTTACTTGGTGGATAAGTTGTTTTAGTAATTTTGCTATTGATCCTATCCTATTTTAGGCGTGTATTCCTCCTCTACGAGTAAAACCCGAAACATAAAAATGCAAAATTTTCATGTTCAACCACAAAACATTAGAAACCCCAATACCCAATTTCCAAAAGGATAAATCACAACATCAAAACAGAGACTGAGATGAAAGAAAAACAAATCATAAACAAGTAAGCGAACAAAATCCATATGATGTTCTTCTAAATGAAAAAAAAGAGACAAGAACCCAATCACAGAGAGCTGAATAACAGATCTAGCTATCGAATAAATCATTCTCTTTCATAGCTCAAGTTTTGAACAAAAGACAGAACCACCACCATCAAAGCCACCATTGTATTAGTGATCGGTTTTAGCATAGCCCATCAAGAAATTGACCTAAAAGGGATCCATGGCTGGAGAAGCATAAGAAACTGAAAAAAAATAAAAATAAATAAATAAATAATATATATATATATATATATATATATATATATATATATATATAGAGAGAGAGAGAGAGAGAGAGAGAGAGAGAGAGAGAGAGAGAATAAAAATCTAATGAGGGTGTTATTTCCAGAGGGTAGGCATCCAAGGTAGGTTTTCGTTCCCCAACACTCGAGTTATGATTCTAATGAAGGTGATGAGGTGAGACATGAGAGTAGTCCCTTCAAGTTCCATACAATTGATTCTAAAGAAATAATTTGTTTGTCAAAGATTTAGCCATGTATTAGACTTTCTAATTTCTTCCACAATTCAAGTGTGGTATTAGTACCAAGGACATTGGACATTATATGATCTGTGAGAATAGTCAGATAGCGCTTACCACCTTCATTTTGAGCTCCTCCGACTCCTCATCTTTCGCTAGTGTCGGCTTCTTTCTTTTTGCAAAAAATACCTCATAAAATCCATGTTGAATCGACAAGTTTTGAACTCTTTTTTTGTCATAGGTTAAAATTGTTATTGTCGTCAAATTGTTCAACCTCAAACTTCGCATGTGCAGCACTCTCGTCATGAAAGCTCCATCTTCAATGAGAATCCGTTGTCCTTGTTCCTGATCTCCGCCAATTTTATTGATCCAGCCTAGACTCAACCATGGCTCTTATACTACTTTGTAGAAATCCAAAGGGCAAAATCCGATAAAAAACACAAATCAAGACAAAATAAAATAACCACACAATAATCGCAAAAAGGCCACACAGAGCATGAACATGAGTTGCATGGTTAGGCACAAAGGCCCACGCCCATGGGCAAGCGCGAGATCACGATTTCCACTTTGAGAAAGCATCAACACATGGATTGCAATGGGATTAACTCAAAACCCACAAACCATAACTCTTTTTCCTTCTCTCTCAAACAAAACCGTATACTTCTCTTTTGCAAAAGAGATAGCCCATTCGCCCCTTCTTCTCACAACAGGAGAAAACCAAGGAAAACCTTCATTTCTTTCTTCTAGTCAAATAAAGAAAACTATCTCCCTTCTTTCTTTCCTCTGTTTTTCCCACAAGAGAAAAATCATCCTTAATCATTTAACACGAGTTCTCTCTACTTCTCACATCCTATGCTTGGGCTTTGGCTTTTATCAAAAAATTACCAACGTCAATCCTAGTTAAACCATGAGACTCCAAGAGAGACATGGGAAACAAGACAAACCTAACAAACATTGAATGTAAAGTTAATGGAACAATTGAACATTACAAAGATAAAATTGTAGCAGGTGAGTTCAATAAGGAATATGGTCTACAGTCTCCACTCCAAACTATTCAACAACAAAAAATTAGAATGACAATTTCTACACATACTTATAATTGATGGTCATTGGCTTCTGACTGTTGAAGTAGCCGAATGTGAGAAATATAGATTTGTTGCGGTGACTCAAAATTACAAGGCTTGAATGCAATAGCCACGGAACGTGAGGATGATCTTTAGGCTGATTTGTTTGAGTATTTAGGCAAAACCAAGGCACCCTATGGACCCAAACACTTTCGAGGGTTCATAAGTTATCCTGAAAACTCAGTTGGAATACAATCAGTTGAAATCTGACAATTAAGGCCCTGTTCATTTTGGATTTTGATAACCGATTTTGAGTCGAAGATTGGTTATAGGACTCAAAATTACATTAATTTTCAGTCCAATAATTAGTTTTTGATTCAAAATTGGTTCTCAACAGGCCAATTTTGGACTCATGATAATTATTTTCATTTTCTCTATTATTTTTCTTCAAGCACAGATTCCTTCTCTACAAGCAAAACCCACAACATAAAATTCAAAAAAATTCATTTCCAACCAAAAACCATTAAAAACACAAATACCCAATTTCCAAAAAAATCAATCAATCAATCAAAACATCAAAAGAGAGTGAGGGGGAAGAAAAAACGAACCATAAACAAGTAAGCGAGCAAAATCCATCCAATATTCTTCTGAGTGAAAATAAACTGAAGAACAAATCCAATCACAGAGAGCTGAAGAAAAGCCCTAAGTATTGAAATAACCATCTCCTTTTCCAAACCCAAATTTTGAACAAAAGACAAAACCACAGCCATTAAAACCACTGCTGTTGCAGCAATGGGTTTCAACATTCCCTTTAAGAAATCAACCCAAAAAGGATCCATGGCTAGAGAAGCAAAAAGAGATTGTGAGAGGGAAAAAAAAACAAAGATAAAATTCTAATGAGAGGGTGATTTTAATTTATAGTTTTGGTTATGGTGGTGGTAACGGCCTCCCCCAGAGAGAGAGAGAGAGAGAGAGAGAGAGAGAGAGAGTAGGCATTTGGGGGAGGTTTTTGTTCTACCTTTTTTTGTACAGGGGGTGCATGTGGGATGAGATTGGGCGAAAAGGACAAGGAAAAAGAAATGAAGAATAAGACAGAAGGAGAAAAGGACAAGGGGGTGAGAATTGTGTACGGAAATCCGGAAAGATTCTGTGATACACATGGATTTGTTTGGCTGCTGTGGAAATAAAATATTGTGGGGGAAATGATGTGGTTGACATGGAAACTGAAATTCATATGCTATCAATGTTTATTTATAGGTACCTTCTAAACCGCTTCTCATTTTCATTTTTAGAGTAATATTTTAGGTGAAAGGGAAAAGATAGCACAAACATGTTCTGTTATTTAAGCTAATGCTTAGTGACTTCTAAACCCCCCTTTCTCATTTTCATTTTTCAAATCATGTTTTAGGGAAAGGATATTGTTATTTATGCTAATGCTTCTGGTCTTCTTTAGTATTTAAAGAGCTGTCAAAAGGTCATTGCATTTCCCAGTAAGCTCTTTGGCTCAAAGTCATTGGTTTGCTCTCAATTGACACGAGTTCGAATCCCCCCCTCACCCGATGCGCATCCCCGGTCATTGCATTTTTCAAGTCACGTGCGCCCCCAAAAATACAGTGAGCCCCACATTATTTGGATGATTGAAATGTTCATTTAACGTAGATATGGTGCGCCCAAATAATCTTTATCTATAGGACAAATCTCGGGTCAAACCTTACTCCACTCTAGTAGCTGCGGATGCTCTGATCCTAACCATCCGATCCATGGGCGTTTCAAATTAAGCAATCCAAAATCAAACTTATTGCCCTTGGCCCTACTCTCATGAAGAAATTAACCCAAAAGGGATCCATGGTTTGAGAAGCAAAAGTGAGACTGAAAATTAAAAGAAAAACACGAATAAAATTCTAATGTGGGAGGTGATTTCTGGTTTTGGTGAGTTTGGTAACGGCCTCACCCGGAGAGAGAAGGCTTTGGGGGAGGTTTTTGTTTTACATCTCTCTCTCTCTCTCTCTCTCTCTCATAGTGAGTGGTCATGTGGGGAGAAAAACGAAAAGAAATGCAGAATAAGACAGAGAGTGAAAGGACCAGGGTGGGGTAGAAAATGTGGGAAAATGACGTGGCTGACTGGGGAAAGAAAAATCCTGCCAACAAAATGTACATGGTTGATGATATTTATTATCATCGGGTGTTGTCTTCTAGAGAAATGGTTGATACGGCCCACTCCATAGGATGATCCAAACCGTCCATTTGCTGGACCATAACGTAAATAGGTTTTGCTCCAAAAATCATTCCCATTGGATGATCCTAACCCTCCAAGCTATAGAGGGGCGGCACATTATGGAAACTTCAATAGATCGGAAGGTTAGGATCATCCTACGGAGGTGAACTTGTGGCCCAACAAATGGACAGTTTGGATCATCCTATGGAGTGGACCGTACCGTACTTTTTGAAAAAAATACGGGTTTGCACGGTCACCCATCATATAATTTCTCTATTATTATCTAAGCTATGTGTTAAAATGGTGTAACCCCTATTGTCCAATATATTTCAAAAGTACTGTACGGCTTACACCATATATGATGATCCAAACCATCCATTTGATTGGCCACAATGTAAAGTGGTGAATGGTTGTGCCAATATAAATCATTTCCATTCGATGATCCTAGCCCTCCAATATATAAAGGAATTATACCAAGGGCGGTATATAAAAAATCATTTCCAAACTGTCCATTTGATGGGCTGCTGTTGATCAAATATCAAGGGTGGTATAGCATATAATTTCTCTTAAAATGGGCACCGTATATATTCTGACTTGGGCACTGATATCCCCCCTGCTGGCTATTTTCACCCCTCTTGACGGCCCACTAACTATAAAGCATATTTCGGGTAGTGATATTTACGCCCCTTTTGATCACCACGGACACCAGTGTCAGTGTATCAATGACAAAAGGGTGGCTAATGTACTTGATGTCAGAAAATTCTGGTTGATTTGATTGCAACGTACACTGGCGCTGGGTGTCCCTGGTGATCAAAAGGGGCATACACATCATTTTCTCATATTTCCTATCTACTTTTTACCGTCTAAGTAGTCACTCCCTTTTTCTCTCTCCTTTTAGGATAAAATCACCCCCCTCTACTCTACAGCCATACAACACTACATCAAGCAAGGTAGGCCCCCACTATAGGATGATCCAAACCATCCATTCGATAGCCCTCAACGTAAATAGGTTTCACCCCAAAATATGAATTCCAAGGGGTGATCCTAGCCCTCGGATCTAAAGAGAAACTGCAAGTTATGGAAACCTCTATAGATTGGAGGGTTGCGATCATCCCATGCAAATGATTTTTGCAGCACAACCTATTTACATTGTGGCCCAACAGAGAATGAACACATGCTGAGGAAAACAGAAAGGGCAGTGATATTCCCCCCTACCCCCACTTTACAGCCGGTCTCCTACCATGAACGGTTGGTGGGCAAAACAATTAATTTGTTTAAATCTTTGAGCAACGTAGGCCCCACCCATGTTTTTCAAAATGAACCATACGGCCAACACCATAGGATGATCCAAACCTTCCATTTGATGGGCTACAACGTAAATAGGTTTTATCCTAAAAAAATCATTTCCACAGGATGATCGCAACCCTCCGATCTAAAGAGAAACTGCATATTATGGAAACCTTATAGATCGGAGGGTTGGGATCATCCTCTTAAAATGATTTTGGGGGCACGACCTATTTACGTTGCGGCCCATCAAATGGACGGCTTGGATCACCCCATTGTGTGGACCGTACACTTCATTTTGAAAATATAAGTGGGGCCTATAATGGGGCCTTAATTTTATTGTACGACCTGAACCATAGGATGATCCAAACCATCCATTTGATGGGCCACAACGTAAATAGGTTGTGCCCCAAAAATCATTTCCATGGGATGATCGCAACCCTCCAATCTACGGAGGTTTCTATAACTTGCAGTTTCTCTTTAGATCAGAGTGCTAGGATCATCCTTTGGAAATGATATTTTTGGGTGCAACCTATTTACGTTGTGGGCCATCGAATGGATGGTTTGGATCACCCTATGGTGGGGCCTACCTTGCTCACAGATTAAAACAAATTAATTGGGCCTACGAACCGTTCATGCATGTTGAAGAGAGAGACCGGATTGGGTAGTGTCACCGGTAAAAAGTAGATAGGAAACGTGATTTATGGTTACGCCTCACTTTTCCCGTTAGTGAGCCGTAGGGGGGAATAGCCTCCAGGGGGAATAGCAGCGCCCAAAAATACTTTTCTACATGTGATTGCTAGGGTCCATCGCAGAAGGCATTTCGCGGCCCTTTCTACATATATGACAAACTGATAATGTGGCAGAGCATATTAAAAAAAGGGAAATGATTTCAGCACAACTATGTTTTGATACATGCGCTCATGTATCTTGTCTTCTAGCATTTAATTGTCAGGTAAGTGCTTTTTGGGGACAGTAAAAACCCTTTTACGGCTCTTTAAATATAAAAGACAAGAAACATGAGCGTCTTGTATCAAAAGATGTCTGTGTTGAAATCATTTCCCTAAACAAATAGGGATTTTGTTACGAACCCTTTGTAACGTGATTAATCTTCTTAGAGGGAAAATTAGCCTCTTGATCCACTTCGAGGGAAGGATCAGTCCTCCTTTGTGCAAAAAAGACATAATTCTAAGATATTTCTTCATTAAATTATAGAAAAGCAAATTAGTGTTTTATTACATAGAAAGATCTAGAAAGATCTTATGATAACAATGGAAATAACTAAATAAAGACTAATCTAATCTTGGCTAGTAGCCGAATCAAGTCTAGTTCCTTAATCCACGCTACTTGCCTAATCTACCGTACAAGCAATCAAATAAACAAATCTTTAAATCCAACTAATTTATTCTACTATTGTGGGACCCATCTAGGCATGTAACAGATTTGCTAGCGTCCGTCACAAAAGGCATTTTGTGGATGGTTTGTTGCATCTTACAGCAGCCACACATGCTCACTTTTCAGCAGATTTTGTCTTCACTCACGAGGTGGTTGCTGTCAGATGCAACAGACCATCCGCGAAATGCCTTTCGCGATGGACGCTAGCAAATCCCTAAAAAATATGGACAATACCAAATTACCAAGACAACACACCCAAATACTCAAAATCTCTCACAAGATCTTCGCCAATCTCTTACCAATGTATCAACTCACTGCAAAATCCCAAGCAAACCCACTTCCTAATCATAAAAACAGGCCTTTGCCTTTCTCAAGACAATTTCATAGCTTGGTCCCCTCGTGAAGTGCTATCCTGATTCCAGTGGGACCTAGTTGCTCAAAGTGATCGAACGATCCTTACTATCTAATTAAATTGACTGTTGCCAATTTCATGCTGAGTCGTTTCACTAGTAATCCTGGCCATAAGCACTGCGATGCCCTTATGAGGCTGATGAGATACCTTAAAGGTACTCAATGTTATGCTCTATGTTATAATGGCCATCCTCCTATCGTGGAAGGATATTCTGATGCATCATGGGGTTCAGAATTATGAGACAAATAAATCTACTAGTGGTTATGTATTTACACTGGGTGGAGCTTCTGTTGCATGGAAGTCAAAGAGACAGACTTGTACTGCTCTGTCATCTATGGAATCAGAATTTTTTGCTCTAGCTTCTGCAAGCGATGAAGCAGAGTGAATAAGGAATCTGATCGTGGACATGCCATTGACCCGTTTAAAGATTAATCCTTAAGTTTGTTCTGTGATAATCAAGCTACAATTACGATCGTGAAAAACTCACTCTTTAATGGTAAGAGAGGACATGGCAGGTTGAAACATGCTGAAATGGAGCTCGATGCAGCATCAAGGGCATAACATTATCCTATCAAGGTGATCTCAACAGAATTTGGCTGGACTTGTTCTCAAAAGAGTGGTTAATTGTGGGCAGTGATACCCGCCCCTGATGGATATTTTTCCCCTTTGACAGAAATCGTTAACTTTTAAGCCTTCTGGAGTTAGTGGTGGCTCCTCCACCCTTTGTATATCCTAACTAGGGTTGCAACTCGGGTCAGGCGGGTCGGGTTTTCTAAAACCCTACCCTACCCGAGAAACTATCTCGGGTCGGCCTTTTTTTTTTGAAAACCCGGGATTCTTAAACCCGGCCCTACCCGAGGTACTTTCTCGGGTCAGGTCGGGCCGGGTTTTTTCCCACCATCGCCCTTTTTTCCCATGGCAATGCAAATATCAGTAGCCTATATAAATTTGGAAGTAAAACCAAGAGATTTTACATGCTACATGGCGGTGTATTTAAGCACAACAAAATAGAATCGGCCCACCTATGTGAATGATCTAAACCATTGATTTGCTGCCCTGGCGCACCTTATATGGACCATCATTCAAAAAATCTTCCCCTTTGCCCTGGCGCACCTTATATGGACCATCATTCAAAAAATCTTCCCCTTTGACTGGGCCCACCTTATTGGAGGACTCTAACCCTTTGATATATTATAGGTAAAATGAGTAGTTCAAAAAGATCAAAAAATGACAAGCCTCCACAAACCAAAGCCTAAGATTAATTGTCATATAATAAAGATGGTTTTGGAGGGCATGACCTATAAAGGACAGGGGCCAACAAATGAATGATTTAAAGGTCATGCCCTTGTAGGACATAAATCTATTTCCGTAAACGGAACTCTTTTTTTATGACAAAAAATACCCCTATTTAAAGGTTTAATTTTCAAATTAATACCACCGTTGCTAAACCTATGACAGGTGACTTGACCCGTCCTCGTAGGGGGGTATGTTGGTACTTTTAGTGGAACAAGAAACTATTTGGCCGAATTGGTCCTCTTTAACGGCTTTTTGTCCACGTGTCCCACCAATCGTCATTTTTTAAGGAAAACGGAACTCTCATTAAGATACTTACATGTGTACGGAAGATTTTACTCCACGTGTCGCATGGTATTATAAAGTTAGCGGTTTCTTCGTAAGAAAGGAAGATATTTTCACTACTCCACTTAGTTACATTAGCACGTGGCGTAACTGCATGACCTCCCTTAACACGTGCGCCCCCCCCCCCCCGATTGTAAAAGACTAAAATACCGTTAATAACGCAAAATTTAAGTATATGCACTGCGGGTAAGAATTCAGGTCGGGCTTTTCACATTTAAAACCGGCCCGACCCAAGAATCAACCGGGTTTTGGAATGTGAAACCCGGCCCTACCCTTTGCCTGAGATCTATAAACCCGGCCCTGCCCTTTTTCGTGTCGGGTTGACGCGGGCCGGGTAAAACCCAGCCCAAGTTGCAACCCTAATCCTAACGGTATCTCTTCGGGGGGGGGGGGGGGGGGGGGGGGGGGGGGGGGGGGCAAAATATCACTGCCCTTAATTGTTAGGTTAAAGACAAATTTTTGGTCCCACAAGGGGCACCGTAGGAAATACATATGAAATCAAGACCGTTGATCTTGTAAACAAGGCAACCCAGGAATACAAAAATCAACGGTTTAGCTTTTCTTTGAAGAACCCTAAACATGAAGGTCCTAAGATCATCCGATCAAGGCTTGTTAATGGCATTTGGCCGTACTTATAATTGCCGATCAAATCAGCAGATCTCAGCCAAATGCTGTTCAGAACACCTTAATTGGATGATCCTACGTACTTGATCCATCAAGCCTTTTCCATTCGGCATGGGACCAACACCATGTGGACCACCTCTGCAAGGGTTTTCCAATATTCAGAGAAGGGAAATGATACATTCACCCCCTGTCCTCCTCGGGCCAGCCCCTTGCAGTCGTCATAAATACACTAGAGGGGGGTGGCCCGGGGAAGAAAAGAGGGTGAATCTCTAATATTGGTTAAAAAACAAAGAAATGTAATAAATTGGTTAAAAAATTCACTCCATTCAAGAGAATCAATTTATGATAGTAAACAACAATAAGAGAAAACTACAGAGAAAATCTCTAATATAGAACCCAACAAATAAAGGGTAAATATGCCTGCATACAGTGGATTCCATAATCTATTGACATAGTTGGGTTTGTAGACAATTTCATCGTCTATATGTGCCTGCATACAGCGGATTCCATAACCATTTATCAGTGTTTCCAAGGCCTACTAATCATTTGATAATGTAAAAACTTTAACTCCAAAGGAACCAACTGCGTTCAAGAGTCCCTTACCTGCCATGGATGTTTTGAGCAGGAGGTCTCTAATTTGAACATTGTTGATCCTCCCTTTGCCATGGTCACCATAAAAAGCTTATGTCAATAAGTTCAACTATTACTGAGGCCAGCCATACTGCGGATTGCGATTGCCCCCCATCATGTTGGGGCCTCGGCCAGTGCCTGAAGTACCACCATATGGGCCCGCTTGGGGGTAATCTGGAGCGCCAACTCCATAACTGCTGCTCGCTCTAGGACCTGTGTTGGGCATATTACTTGCACCATATGGGGGCCCGCGTCCTTGTGGAGGATATGGCCCACCACTGTAACCTCCACCTTGACCTCCACGATTTGGGTTGTATCCCCCGCTTGGATTTCCACTCTGTGGAAATCTGTTTGCCCCCCCGGAAGGTCCTCGGGGCTTTCCATAGTGATGGCTTGGTCCCGCCACCACCGGAGGTTGGGAATTATGGATGGGCTGGTTGGGCCCCGGTCTGAGCTGAGGATGAGCTTGTCCTGTCTGCTGGATGGGAGGGAGGCGTTGATGCTGCTGTGGATGTTGTAGTCTCTGCCTCTTTGCTGTTTCTTCGTGATGGCGTTGTTGTTGGCGCTTTTTCTTTGTTTGGAACTCGTGTGATGATTCATATTTGGGTAAGCTGGGATCAAAGAATGATTATTGATCAGGAATTACATGTTTGAAATTTTACTGCCGGTAAATCAATTCTGGTAAACCACTGAATTGTGATTCTGTCTGATGTGTACACTATACGATTATTTTTGAGATGATAGAACACATTTGGAAGTAGAGCAATTAGAAAGATTTAGACATGATTTTAATAACAGAATAAGTCCTGATATAGGGGCAGCCAAACCTCTTAGGATCACAAGGTAAAGGGTCATTCCAGAAGTACTCGGCATCGAGTGCATCCTTGGCGGATATTCTCTACATATAAGAAAGGGGGTAAGGTAATTAGTCAGTGAACCATTCACTAGATCTACAGAATACAAATATATGCAGCTTACACAAATAATGTGGTGGGCTTACAACTGCATAAAATTAGCTCAGAAAAGGCGAAGAGTAGAGGTTTCGCTATAGTACTTAACTTATTCCATTTGCATTTCGTCATTTGAAAATTATGCATCACATGTTGCATCTTCCGGTAAACTATCAAATATCAAAGAGGTTGAGTCATACCAAATGTACCACAAAATGCACAGGGTTACACTGATGGGGAAGTTGATTGTCGAAATCCCACAGGTCAGAGCTTTCCAGAAGCACAACATGAACTTGAAAATCCCCAAAACTTATAGATGGCCCCAAATAGAGATATGATTGTTTTCCAAAGGTCATATCTCTTGAGGGAGGGGAGCCGGCCTCTCTCTCTCTCTCTCTCTCTCTCTCTCTCTCTCTCTCTCTCTCTCTCTCTCACACACACACACACACACACACACAACCGTGACGTTGGCCAGAGCTGGAGCCGTAGAAGGCCGTGGCTCCTCCGTGGAGGCTGGATTTAGAGCCGTGGAAGCCGGATCTGGAGAGTGACTCTCCCGTGGAGGCCGGATCTGGAGTTGTGGAGGCCATAAGGCTAGATCTGGAGTCGTGGAAGGCCCATGGGTTTCCGGATATGGAATCGTGGAAGGCCGTGGAGGTTGTGGGAGGCTCGTGGGTTTCCAGATATGGAATCGTGGAAGGCCGTGGGTTGCCGAATTTAGCAATGGGGTTGCCGGATCTGATTGTAGGAGGCCGTGGGTTCCAGACTCAAGATCATGGGAGGTGGCCTGAGGTTGGGCTTGGTGGTCAGCGGTAATGGAGGTCGTCGGATTCTGACTTTTTAGGGTTAGTGGAAGTAGGAAATGGAGGAGATTAGTGTAGAAACAGCTATGTTGCCAGATTTAACGGGGGTTCGCTGGAGTTTGGTGGTGGTGCGAGGTGGAGGCTGCCGGAGATCAGGTGGTGAAGACGGGTTGTTAGCTATCGTGCACGGTTAGGGGCGCACAATAGCTTTAAGTCTTCGAGTGGGATTTTTGAAAATCGAATTCTCCAGCTGGAATGTGGTGGATAAGTCTGTGTGGTATGGCGGACATGGATCTTGTCTTGGTGGGGCCCACAAATTTGGCACTTTTTGTTTAGATTCGATACAAGTTAGGCTTTTGGGTAATGTAATGGGGAATGGGGATGGGTAGCATATAACGGATATGTAAGCTAATCTTACTGTGTGAAAGGGGCGGTACTGTTATAGCCTGTTAGGGAACGGCTTGCCCTTATTTGGCACTCTTTGGAATAATAAATGTCAATTTTCAAAACAAAAAAAAAAGTCACCTCGCTCAAGATTTCGAAGGGACTTGATAGCAATCGGAAAAAAAAAAGGAAGGCAAGAAAAAATACGAGAATGTTGCAAGTGAATGTGGAACAGTCTATGCATGAGCATCAAAACCTAAAGCACAAGTTTCCTACATTTTCTAGAAATAAGGTTCAAGTTCACTAATATGTGAATTATCAAAGGCAGGTCTTTAGAGAATTGTGCAGTGTACTTCAGTCAAAGCATGATGTGCAAAAAAGTTTCATGCTTAGGGTATATTTGCTTAAACTGAAAAAAAAAATCCATGAAAATTAAATTTCCACAAGTTTGGTAACCCAATTTTTTAGGAAAAAGTTGATTTTCAGGTAAATAAAAGTTCATCAAAAAACTTCGAAAGAAGCAACCCATACACTACAGCTGTGTTTTTTACTGGAAAAATTTCACTGAATTTTCTTTATAAAAGTTCTTTCCGCATAGCCAAACATGGCCTTAATTTTCCCTGAATTTCTTCATAAAAGTATTTTTCAGCATAGTCAAACATGGCCTTAAACTGTAGAGGCTGCTATGCACAACAGTTGAAGCATAATGAGCAAAAAAGTTTCAGACAAGGTATAAAACCTAAAATTCAAGAGGCAAACATAAAGCCATATATGGGGTCGGGGAGTAACCAGAAACTGC
Source organism: Tasmannia lanceolata (assembly GCF_043159265.1). Lineage (NCBI taxonomy): Eukaryota > Viridiplantae > Streptophyta > Magnoliopsida > Canellales > Winteraceae > Tasmannia > Tasmannia lanceolata. The sequence continues at coordinate 50,430,923 of NW_027518683.1, read as the reverse complement.
AACATTGCAATTATTGTATGTACCAGTACTCTAGTCCTTGATTATCCACTGAATTTTCAGCATATATATTTTCAGGTTAAACACGTCATCTTTGTGTCTAAAACGAGGGCAGGTGACATGGATTAAATTACATGAGTATTAATACAAGAAAGCTATTCATTTAAAATGAGTTCATGTATAAACAATACCTGGGATGGATCTAGAGAGAAAGCTATTCATTTAAAATGAGTTCATGTAAAAACAATACCTGGGATGGATCTAGAGTTAGCATCCTTTCCAGTAACTCCAAAGCATGGCGGTCAAAACTGTCGAGTGAAAAAAAAAGTTTGTACAACTTTTCAGATTAAAAAAAAGAGACAAATAAAACCCCTGTTCACTTTCAACAAATTCAATGTGTACAGAGAAACACTATATAAAACTAAAACACCCCAAAATGGAAAATGAGAGTCAGTGATAACCCAAGCACACAAATGAACGATATAAGACTACTTACTGTTTGAAAACCTCCCTGACTCGTCTCTTCATTGGTCTTGATGGCTTAAAATTGTTATACAAAAGAATCTTGGAAACCCCAGGCCAATTGAATTCATCAGGAGCTCCACAGAGCTCAAAAATTTTGTTCAACTGCTCAGGCTATGGAAGCACAGAAAGGGCACTATTAAACTTCTCATTGTGAGGTTTACAGGAAATTAATAGTGTAGAAATCAGCATAAAGAAAGCCATACAGAGGTTCGAAAAGAACAATGGCAAAATGTCAAATTTAGATCAAAATATCAAAGTTATCTACGGTACAAGTAAACAAATGAGAAAATCGGCACATAAAGAAACCTATCTGTAATGTAACCTTTTACCCTTCAAAAAAAAGAAAAAAAAAGAAGAAGCCTATCTGTAAATATTCACCCAATTCAACACAAGAAAGAATCAATTTACAGTGTGAATAATAGCACCATATGGAAGGACTGGTCATGCAATGTGTTTCCTCAAATGTCAAAACTGAAGAAACCAGTAAAATGATTCAGTGACAATGTGGACGTTCTTCATAACCTGTTTCAATGGTTGGAAAGTGAAAGGGGGGTCATAGTAAAGATAAGAGGAACGGGAAGGAGGATATGGGAGCGTAAAATCATGTACCTCCAATTTAACTGCAATATAAGAGCTGCGAACAGGAATTTAGTGGTTGCTGGCTTGGAGATGAAATTTGAATTGAATAGCTTAGATCATAGTTCAAAAATAGAGCTCCTCAACACTACTCGCCCAAGCCAACTCGACCCGGTCATTAACTGGGTGATGGGTTGAGAAAAACAGGCCATATTTCATCCAGCCGGCTTAGATAAGTGTAGTGGAGATGTGAATGCTTAGAAGATGGATGTGTGGCCACACAAGGTTAGATTGAATTAAAAATGACGACATCTGTAAAAAGGTGGGGGTGGCAACAATTGAGGAGAAGATGAGAGAGAACCACTTAAGATGGTTTGGGCATATCCAACGTAGGCCCTTGGATGCTCCAGTGAGAAGAAGTGACTCGTGCCAAGTTGATGGAGTAAACAGAGGTAGGGGCAGACCGAAAATAACTTGGGTAGAAAAGACTTGAGGAAAGGCTTGAGGGCTAGGAACATAACAGAGAACATGATCTTGGATAGGATAGAATGGAAGAAAATGATCCATGTAGACGAACCCAACTAGCGTCAGGATTAGACTTACTTAATTTGAGCCGGGTAGATCCTTTCACCTTCATGAAAATTTTCTAAATGATTCATTAGCCGACCCCAACTAGTTTGGGACAAAGGCTTAGTTGAGTTGAGTTGAGTTGTATTTCATCCAGCCAGCTCTTGCCAAATCAAGAGAGTCAACTTGGGTTTCCAGTGTACTCAACTGTGAGCAAGAGGGATCACTCCCAAAAGGGTTTCCAGTGCACTCAACCGTGGCTTATGTTGAAAACATTCACGCATTATGCTTGAGACTAAGTGCACTCGGCCTTTTATCAACAGTGGATAGATATATTCAAAAAAATGGAGAAATGAACTCAAGGGTCTGTATGGTTGCACTCGAAATAGGGAAAATCAAAGTAAAAGGACATTTTCCCTTTCCTAGCATTGTTCAGTTGTCATTTACTATTCACATGATCGTCCTTGTCGCCTTGTCGATTGTAAATTTTCCAAATGAAAGCCAGTTTTTACTGTTTGACTTTCTTCTCAAATCAAGAAGAAACGTAAAGAAATGAGAATCAATTTTCCTTGTGCTTCTATTTCTACATTACATACATTCAAATGGACCCTAAGGTTATGTTCACTTTCGTTCCTCAGGTCGGAAAACCTGAGGATATGAAGTGGCAAAAAGAAAAGAAAAAGATAACGGAAAGAAAAGAAAGAGAGAAAAGGGGTGTTCTATTGTCAGGAATGAAGGGAAAAAAACCAGAGAGAGAGAGAGAGAGAGAGAGAGAGAGAGAGAGAGAGACTAAGTGAGAACCAACGGCAAGCGTGATGCCCCAATGACGATGAGTGGCATTTGCGAGCAGCGACGGTGAGAAGCAACGACAACATGAGAGGGGAGAGAGGAGCAGAGGGCAGTGGGAGAGGAGAATCGGACGGCGTAGAGAGAGAGAGAGAGAGAGAGAGAGAGAGATTTCCTTTGCCTCTGCCTGCTTTCCGCTTGGTAAAGACGCAAAAGAAGGAAATGCGGTTGGATAGTAGTTTCCGCCAAATTTTCGCGGCAAATACATCAACTAACAGAGCCTAAGGGAAAAGGAACACCGAGGCCAAGGGGTGTACGTCGAAAGTAATCAAAACTGATAACTACACTCCCTCTTTAGTGAGCTCATCCACCCTTCCATTCACCGACCACCACATTTTTGGAAGGATATATCTCCCGGAGAGGCAAACCACGATCTCAACTATCAAATCAAGGAATCTACAAGGGATGCTACACAAGTTGTTCAGCTATTGGATAACATTCCTAGTGTCACCTTCGATTTTCAGGTGCGCAAGCAAAAGGTGTGCCCAGAACTTGACGCTAACCCACATGGCCATAAGTTCATCCATGTTGGAATCAATAACCCCGTCCAAACCAAAGTAGGTTACTCTCGAAGCCTTAGTATGATCCAAATGAGACCCCCACACCAGCTGGACCAGGATTGCCTAAGTTGGACAGATGTCGGATATTTCTAGTAATGGAATGATTTGAGGATTTGAAATAATATGCATGGATTTCTAAGAGTTAACTAGATGGAATCCAGTCTAAGGATTTCAAGAGAATTAACTAGGGATTTTCAAAATTAGAGAAAATGACTATATTATGCAACTGTCCTAATCGATTGGCAAATATCTGACCTTTGGATCTCTCAAGATTCTAGTAGGTGGCAGAAAAATACCATTAAAAAATAATATCAAAATGTGAGAATGATCGGGTCACAATTACAATACTCGCCAATACTCGAATATAGACTTGAGTATAGATCATAATATCACCACTGGATCAGGCTGAGATTTGAGTATGCTTGTCAGTTATGGCTTAGGGGAAAATCCTAAAGTTTCAATCAGATCTGACCGTTAGATCAATGGCTAGGTTCAATCAAATGATGTTGGTGTGATTGCCATGGTCCAAGCCAGTTTTAGTAGAAATTGAAAGGAAGAGCAGGAAAGAGAAGATTGAAGGTTGAAATAATGAAGAAATACATCTCTCTCTCTCTCTCTCTCTCTCTCTCTCTCTCTCTCTCTCTCTCTCTCTCTCTCTCTCTCTCTCTCTCTCTGTGTGTGTGTGTGTGTGTGTGTGTGTGTGTGTGTGTGTGTGTGTATTGCCGATCTGGATGACTTGGCAAAGGAAGATAAGCACGAACGAATAGAAGCGTTGGAGAGAAACTGGAGAAGGTGATGTCAAGGATTCAAAAGAGCAAAGAAAAGATCAAAACGAATAGAAGACTTGAAAACAAAGGAGACTGGAGCTGCTCTAAGTGCAAGTATTGAAACTTCGGCTTCCGTAATAGATGTAAAATCTATTCCAAGTTCTGATCAAGGGCTAACAAGGAGATGTCGATAAAACTGAAGACCAAAACTCAACAGGAAAAGAAAAAGATGGACAGAGATTTGAGAATGTAGCAACAAGGTAGGTGTTGGAAGCGACGCCAGAGGTGGAAACGAGGACACAAGTGAAAAGCATCTCCCTTTTGCCAAAGTAACTTACGGAGGAAAGGAACCTGTGATAGTCACGGATCCATCAATAGTGGAGGAAAAGAGCAAAAATCTGAGACGGTGTTTGATTGGAGAAGTTTCTGGGTATGTCCTGGAACCCGAGAAAATCGTTAAATGAGCGGCTAGAAGATGGGTGACACAGAACCAAGTGAAGGTTAAAGGCCTAGGCTTAGGAGCCTTTTTGTTTAAAGTTCGAAAAGAAGCTTCACGAGTGTGCAAGATGGGTAGGGATGCTAGGGGTGGAGTTCTGGAGAGCCACAACCCGTGGTACCCAGTTTGCCGGTCAGGAGCGGAGTCCATCTGGATTGTGATTATGGAGGTACCTCTCCACTTCCGGGTAGAGGCTTCGTTCAGAGCAATCATCAGTACTTTCGAGAAGGTGATAGAAGTCGATGAAGCTTCTATTGTTGATGTAATTCTTGATAACCCTAGGGTTAGGGTTATGACCATAGGGGGACAAGCTCTTCATTCGATGGCGGACCTCCTGGCCGGCATCATATGGTGTCCGTCTACCTGATCACAGTTAGAAGTGAAGTGAAAAGGTTCGGAGGAGGTCATCAGATCCCTTCCGGCGAAAGATCTATATGACCGGGCGGTAGTCGACGACGGTAGAGGTGACTGATTAACGGCGGTGAAGAGAGCTCCTCTGTTCGCTCCCTCGGAGTAAGTGGTGGAGGCAGTGATGTCATGGCACACCGTAATTTTGATCAAACTTACAAAATGAATTCTAGAGCGCCATTGTTTGATATCTCGTGCATCGTGAGAAGTTCAAAATTCCAAGCAAGGGTCTTAGGGGAAGTTACGGGAAGAATTGTCTTTCCTACAATCCTACACATGAGGCGAGTTCCAAATCTATCAAGTAAAGATAGATGTTTAGGTTAGCACTCGATACACGGAGCGTAAAAAACCTTCCACAAACCCAAAGGACTCCATCACTTGTGAAGATGAGCAAAAGAAATAGAAAATAAATGTTAAAAAGGCAATAATGACTCCGAACACGCGTCCTCTCGGCTGATGGAGGCGAGTGACGTGTGTCAATATTACGTCCTAAACAAAATTTTTGGGGCAAGTCTGACCTGCTCTCCTACTCCAGTTTCAAATGTGTGTATGTTGGGTGGGGGTGTCAAAGTCAACACGATGGAGAGGCGAACAAGCTCCAAGGTTCCAGAGACTTCGCGGAAGGTTAGCCTCATTTCAACAATTCCTGATGAGCCCACATTTGCCCCCTGTATGACTACATTGAGTGATGGCGTGTAGAGTTTGATTTATATGGTTAGTTCATCCGGAAAATGTGAATTAAACTTCAGGGGGTGGTTTGGAGATTAGTGTCTTTCTCCCCTCCTCATGCGAGGATTGGGTTCTTCAAGCTGATTCGGCGGCCTGTCAGTTCAATCGGTCAGGGCTCTCCTCCTCCACGCATTTGCGATGTAGAGAGATCCATGGATTATGGAAAAGGTTACAAGACAAAACCCTCATCCTATTGTGAATTCTCAGTTCCATTCTCATTCATAGCAAGAAAATCAAGTTGAGAGGACGGGCAATTAGTTATGCACAGATTATTTAATTTGGCCCGATTTTTGTCCAATGGGAGAGGACTGCCAATGAGTCACGCACAATATTTAATTTGGCCCGATTTGTGTCAAACGGGAGAGGATGTGGGGCTTTTGCTTATCTGCAGCTAGACCCATAGCACTTAATTGACCAGCACTGTGGGATCCTGAACTCAAAGTGGTCAAAAGTGATCGGTGGATCTCCCTTGAAGGTTGTGGCTCCTTCACTTGTTGAGCCTCTATGGTGCCTGAGAACCTTTCATGCCCTTCTGATCGAAGTCAGCATGCCACCTCAAATTGTTTTGAGAGGAGCGAAGGGTTCCATGAACTCCCCTGAGGAAAATTCTGACAATGGAAATGTAGCCAAGTCTTACTCTGAGCTCTGTGGGTATAATCTTAACCTTTCAAAATAAGCAAAGAAATAAATGTAGCCAAGCCTGATGCAGGTAAGACCTACGATTCTTCTACTGTTTTCTAAATATCACACTTGTCTGTTGACAGACAACTGCAAAGCTAAGGCTGATAATCTTTTCTAGATTGAAACAGACGCCCCTCCTCTTGTTAGGGCCCGTAACAGTTTCTGTGTGCAAGGTGTACCCGAGTCCCTCAATCATCAGGAAAGATTACCTCAACAATCCACTTGAAGATACTTCAACAAGCACCTTACGGAGTAAAGGCACAAGGACCTTTGCAATAATCATACAAGTTCCCTCACCAAATTGATCTTACTGAAAACCCTGAGAGAATATGCCCCGTCCCGCTTTGGGCAGATTGCAATGAAAGATGCCCCTAAGCTCATGTCCAGCTCCCTCCCCTCATAGCATAGCACTCTAAGAACACTGACATCAGATCATCATGAATGAATTCCCAGCATTCAAGGAAGAATGCCATGCAGAATCCATAAAGACTAGGGGACCTATCCTTTCTCATAGAGAATACCACTCTCTCGACCTATGAGTCTATAACTAGATATGTTTGAGAATGTGTCTCGAAGTTCCTAGGTTTTCGAAGCTAGTGCCAATGTAGTGAGGGTAGAATATTGGATGAGCTTTAAATTCATGAGAAACCTCGAATTCCTCGGGGTTCGTGAATTTTTTTTGTTGTTTTTGTTTTTTGTTTTTATTTTTTATTTTTATTTTTGTGTGTGTGGGTGGGTGGGTGGGTGGGGCTAGGGGAATTGGCAGTCCATTTGTCAAGTTAATGATGAGATCGTACGGGGGATTAGGTTTGAGGTGGCATAAGGGGACAAAATTAGGTTTCAAGCGAATATTTCGCTAGGTAAGCTCCTTCCATGCCTCTATAGAATAATTAACGACAGAGTGAAGGTGTCTAATTGTTATGAGTTAGTGGGAGGAGAGTGGGTTGAGGGCATGTAGTGTCATCGTAACCACAAAGATGATGAAATTGTAGTGTCATTACTCTTTTACTCATTCCTGATGATGTCTATATTTTGTAGGTCGATGGTCATATTTGGGCACTGGGTTCACAAGATTTCTACTTGATGAAGCCTTTTTAAAGTATTAAAAGAAGAAAACATGAGAGAAAATTGGGGAGGTTGGCTGACTGGTGTATATTACAAGTCAACTTTTCTTTCATTGCATGTTGGATGGTATGATTTGGTATGCAATGCTCGAGTGGCTTGGCTTTTGTTGTGTGTTCCTAAGTTCGGTTGGGGACCTTTTGGAAGGATGTAATTGCACACACCTTAAAAATATCGGTTGGGTGTGGAGATGATGACTCCTTTGCAGTGTGATGGTCCAATTTGGAGAGACAAAGAAAGAGAGGAATAAAGAACAAGAGAGAGGTATCAACACATTTTCAAAGGTAAGTCAGTATCATTGGTGGGGGGGTTGGCATTAGCGAGAAGGATTTTCTTGGGGTGTGTGTGTGTGCGTGCGTAGTGGTGGTGGTGGGTGGATGGGTGGTAGTTAGGGACATTATTCTAGAATATTCGAGTCCCACTGTTGTTTTTTACTCGAATCATGTCGAAGCTTTCACTCCTCATTAGCCATAAAATTTTCATGGAAGAGCTAAATGGGAGGTTGTGGATCCACGGAAACTCCATGAGTGCAAATAGGATGGGTGATGAGGAGAAACTAGTCTGAGGAATTTGGCTTATATTCTCAACAGAGGAGATATTTGTAAAGATATGGATTCTTATGTGTTTTGATGTTCTTAGGGAGGTCAATGATCTGCAAAAGTGATACTTGTAGGGATGATTTGATTACAATGCAATACTACACTTGGTGTAGCTTTGTATTATTATTTGCTTTTAATAAAGTTTGTTGCCGTTTCAAACAACAAAAATTAATGGGTTTCCTTTAGGTGCACTTCGAGTAATGATGGTTACAAGTTTAGAGATGGCATTGGAGGAAGAGAAGCTTAGGAGGGAAGACTTCGACCTTAGTGAGGATATAGAGTTGAAGAGCGATGGTTTATCACTAGCTATTATTTTAACTATTTTGGAGAATGGGAATGATAGTAGGTTGATGGAAGTGTTCTTGAAATTTCATCATAAAGACCAAACCAATAAAGATGTAATCCCGCTTTAATTAACTGGGTGGGTTCAACCTAGGATGCCAATCTTTACTAGTATTTGACGTTTACTATGTATAAATAATACAATAACATTTGGAACAGTGAAATGCCTCACTTTCATTATTTTATCGGGTACGGGGTGCGGGTACGACACGATACGGGTACGTGAATACGTGATTTTTTCTTTAAAAAAAAAAAAAAGGACACGGGTACGTTGGGGGTACGCTGAATATAATATATTTTTAAATTTTATTGTATATTTATAAAAATTAAAAATTAAATATTTTGTTAAAGAATTCAAACAATTTAATTGGAGAACAATAAAAAAACAATAACATTACCAAAATCAAATATTACTTCACCAAAATCTAACATTACTTCTAGGTTTTAATTATGGGATATATATATATATTACAATTTACTATATATATATTACATATATTTTGATATATTCATCCCCCCTTGTTAATTGGGACAGCCCCTCTAGTGTAAATCTGTAATTTTCAATTAAATTCGAACCGGGTGTGCACGACCTGGATTTTCGTTTTGTTTGATGTTTGGGTGGCGTACCCTGTACGCTCCCAAAAAGTACCCAACCGCACCCGCACCCGATACGGGTGCATGGGCCTCCGGAGAGCACCCATGATTCTTACGTGCTGAAATGGTGTGCATTTTGCATGAAATGAGAAGATGACAGACACTTTAAAACAATTAAGTTTGAAGGAAGCTTGCATATTTAAAAAAAAAAAAACACACACACACACACACACGTGTGCATGAAAGGCAAGCTTAACGTGGTCATGTATCATGTATACATGATACATACATGTACATATAAGCATAAAGGCAGGCTTAAAGTGATCATGCACATCCCATGTAAACCCACAACTAGTCTGTATTCAACTAGTCTGTATTTAATAACCATGGACTCAAGAGAGCATATCACACATTCCACCATTGAAATCCCCCATTTATACAATAAGGAGACACAGCAAACTACCTCATTCTTTCCAGGCAAAATTGGTTTTCCCTGTAGAAGCTCCGCAAAAATACAACCAACAGACCACATGTCAACAGCTGGACCATATTTTGTGGTTCCAAGCAGCAACTCAGGAGGTCTGTCCAAAGCATTATGACCCCGAACCAATTAAAAGGGAGAAATGGTGAAGACTCTTGGAAAAAGTGAAAGGACTTTTATTTTTATTTTTTTGAAATGAAGGACATTTTTCTGGAAAAGTGAAAGGACATTAATTGCTTGGAAACCCACACTCTAACCAACGTGAGTATAAGAATTTACCTATACCACAGAGTAATAACACGATTTGTAAGATTTCCGTTATGGTCATCAGAAAAAGAGCGTGCCAAGCCAAAATCTGCAAGCTTTAAATTTCCCTCATTATCAATTAGAAGATTGGATCCTGCATGGAAATATGCATCATAAATTCAGTTCAGCCTCAAAAATAGCATTCTGATCCAGAGAGAGATGCAACCCAATATTTGATGATAACCTTTGATGTCACGATGAAGTACTTGATTAACATGACAGTAATGAAGTCCCGTCAAGAGCTGCTTCATATAGCACTGACAAGAAAGATAAATGAAAAAAAAAATATCAAGGTTCAACTTATTGGTTAAGTATACTAAACTTTCTATAAGCCATATGGAGTTATGATACCTTGATCTGAGGAACTGTGAACCGCATGCCAGGAAAATCTGAAAGGCCCGTCAAATCATGGTCCATATATTCGAAAACCATGTAAATGCCACCCTTGTATTTATTACCATCTATGATACCCAAGACATTATGGAAATATCAAAAAGTTCCATTAAATCAATGATAAAAAGCAATGTTCAAGGCAACCTTAAAAGCACCATTTAGACACAACAGCTCACAAAATCATCACAATAATCTCTGAAAATGATCAATTTTTAACTAAAAACAATAGTCAGCCAATAAGAAATAATGAGAATACATCCTGAAAGGAATTCCACGAGAAATTGAACACACCTGGCCTTCCTTGTTCGTCTTTTTCAGGACCTGGATAACAATCCCAAGAATAACCAGATTTTTAAGTATAGATGATATATACGTACATGTAAGATCTAACCACTTATTGACCAAAGAAACGCAAAATAAATAAATAAATAAATCACCTGGTGAAGTGACAATCTCTTTCAACTGAATTACGTTCTCATGATGCAGCTTCTTTAGAATTTTGATTTCACGTATGGCAGTTATTGGAAACTGCACAACCAAACAAAAAATCAGCCGTTTTCTAAAGAGATCAGACCCTTCAACCGAAAAAACTTCTTTACAGTTAACTTCCGTAATTTTTTTCCATAATCATGCACAGGCATGGTCGATGGATGTAAACTACAATAGTCGTTACGAATCAGAAACAAAACATACCCCTTCTCTCTCATTGTCCATTCGTATCTTTTTCAAAGCAACAATTTCTCCTGTTTTGATTTCCCTAGCCATATATACCTGACTGCAATTTGAAAAATCCACAAGAAAACAAAAAGTATCCAATCAAACAGCCGTACAAGAATTGCTCCAAGAAACTTCATATTTTATTATAAAGGGAGCTAAGAAATTATCCATGATACGACATAAAGTTCATGAAATCAGCTAATGGATCATAAATTCTAAAATTAAAATCCCAATATGAGTCTTCCATGAGAACTAAATACAATAAACAAACATAGGCAGTGTTTAACACTAGATCCTCCCCATTTCAGGTTTATTAGTCCTTTTTAAACAATGTATAGAAGTTGGAAGTGGATATCTATGAAATGTCATACCAAATTATGCCAAAGGGATAGCTAATTGGGTACTCTTCCTCAGTTTTAATATCCGATGAAATCCCAAAAATGGACAATAACTCAGATAAGAGATTTCCTCAGCCCACTGAAAATTCACAACCTCACTACCAGGAAAAACACTAATGAACAACCCCTAAAGCAGTTTCATGAAACGACGTATGGTACGTGCCTAATTGGCTGTAACACAAATAAACAAGGAAACGGTTAGAAAAGAAGGGGAGAAAGGTTGATTCAAGGCAACAGGACCTCCTAACGGTTCATTTCGAGAGGAACCATGACTCGCCTGAAAACAAAGTTTATTTATTTTTATTTTTTTGCTGTAAAATTCTCTGCATTTTCATTAAGATACGGCTTCTAAAATACAAGAACACGGGTTTGCCACATCACCAACCCATTTACCCACTTACATGACACATAATCAGTAACTTCCACCCACAAACCTAAAATGCATAACCCTAGGGTAACTACCTTGTAACAATCTCATATACACCATACTATGCATGTATCAACGTACGATCAAGAACTATCCTCTAATTGCTGGACAAACAAAGATGCAACTAATAACCAAACTCAAGTCTTCAGAACCCCCCAGAATCCTACATCCAAGAGTATAAACCACATGAATCTATTACATGCCTAATTGGCCGTAACACAAATAAACAATGAAAAGACAGAAAAGAGGGAGAAAAATCTTGACTCGAGGCAACCGAACCTCCTAACGGTTCAATTCTAGAGGAACCATGACTCTCCTGAAACATAAGTTCCTATGTTGGTTACAAATTCTCTACATTTTCATTAAGATACAACTCCTTCAACACAGGTGTGTCACATCACCAACCCATTTACCCACTTACATGACACATAATAAGTAACAAACACCCACAAATCTAAAATGCATAATCCTAATAATAAAGCAGTACAACTTTGGTAACTAACAATATACACCATAACATGTATGGATCAGAATCATAAAATTTAATTCTAAAATGCATAATCCTAAAGTAGTACTACTTTGTAACTAATCATATACACCATAACATGTATGCATCAGAATCATAAATTTTAATTCTAAAATGCATAATCCTAACAATAAATACTTTGTAACTAATCAGATACACCATAACATGTACGCATCAGAATCATAAAATGTAAACCAATAAATGAATTAGATTGATTTATTTTTTTTCATTTTTACGCACCCATATGTTCCTTCCCCAATCTGCTCCAATTTCTCGAAATTGTCAACACTTCGAGACCCCCACGACGGTGATTCGTCGAGATTGAGTTGCCCGGGGGCTGCTATAGCCATTTTCAACCTTGTTATAAAAACCTAAATTAAAAAAAAAACAATGAAAGAACTCTTTAGGGTTTTATAGAACTACAAAAAACCCTAAGAAAAAGAACAATGAGAAGGGCGATTGAAAAACAAATACCTGAATAGGATTAGGATCGTTTTATCTGCTCTGAGAATAAGAGATCGTGACTTATAACTGTTCTGAGTCTTGTTATATCGATTAATGCATCGTTCGAGATGATAAAGGGTTTTCAGAACGTGATTTGAGTCAATATACGAAATCGTTGGTTTTGGGTTGAAGAGGAAGAGGAAGAGGAAGAACAAGATGGACGAAGCGCAGAGGGATACTTTGTTTTTATTCTCTGAGAATTTGCTAGTATACTGTTCAAAAAAAATTGCTAGTATACTTCGCGCGAATAAGATTTTGTGAGCGAGTTTTATTATGACACAAGCCTTGTGTCACGTGGCCATTTCGTCCAACGCTGTTCGCATGGCCTATGGCCCGTGACTTGGTCTATCAATGTAATATGTAAGACTCATGCCTATGTACGTGTTGTAGTGAGGACGTAGTTGGTATTAAAATCCGAACGTCGCTCGTCTCGTTGCGTCTTGGAAAGTCGTTGTTTATAGCACCTTTGGTCGCCACTCGCCGCTAAGTGGGTTGGTTGCTAAAGCTCTTTACCTTCAGATCTTGGTTGGCCATCGAGTGATACATTGCTAGTGCATATCCTAGCAGGGATTCCATTCTAGTCAACGGGTGATCGGGGACCCTTAGGAGTTGTAGACCTTTTGGCATGATCCTATTGTAACTTGTTATAGAATCATCAATAACTTGCTAGGCTTACTTGCTTGTTGTGAGGCAACGCAAGTGCCGCACGGACCTTAATCCCAAACCAAAGGTCCGTGACACTTGGATACGCCACTCGTTTAAGGGGAGTAGGACTGTTTTGATGCAGGTAAGTTACCTTGTAGATTAATGGTATAAGTAGTCAATAGGGAGTAAACAAACAATTGATTTACCTAGGATTTACCTAGTAGAATTGTGAAGTAGTGTTTGGTTGCCACTCTGGTACAGCAATGGGAGAGGGTGTCATTACTAATATAGGAAAAAAAAGAGAAGGCTGAGAAAGAGTAATTTTTTCGAAGCCAAATTCCTCCTTTTTGGAGAAATTTGACTTGGAAAGTAATTGGAGGATGATGATGCCACGTCACCACCAGCCATGTAGTTATAACATCTGAGACTTGTCTGGTAGTCTATAGAGATTTCGATGCCAGATTGGCAACCAAACACCATAGGGTTACTAGAAAGTGCATTTTTTTTTACTTGGAAAATACTTAAGAATGCCAGGGCATGTGGCAACCAAACAGTTAAAAATTGAGTGAGATGGGTTGCTAAGCTATTCTTGATGGCCGTTTTTTGGATGCATGGAATTTATAATCCATGATTGTTCTCCACGGGGTAAATTTATTAGACCAGTTATTCTTAATGAAAGTGAATTACGAAAAAAATCATTAAAATTTGCACTTATTTTTCTATATTTAGCGAGGGCTCCAAATCTTACTATTTTGAGAACAGAATCCCATTTTTTTGGCCAGGTGCCTTCATAAACACATCATCCCATAGTTTGGTTCAAAAAATGAACGGAATTAGTGCGGAGGGGAATTGACACTCAGGATGAGTTGAAGGGGGGCAAAATGCTAATTCCCCTTAGAGAGGTAGTATTCTTATTCCGCTCTTGGTAAAATGGAATTATTATTAGATTTTTTTAGTTAATATTTTTATTTTTATTTTTTCCCTCACCCTGTGATGAGTAGGTAGGGGTGCAACTTAGGCGGGCTCAACCCGAACCCGACGGGTACAACCCAGAAAAAAGTCGGGTTGGGTTTAGTAAGGGTTGGGTTTTCTCAACCCTGGTTGAGTTTGGGTCGGGTTCGGGTTGAGGGCTTGGGCAACCCAGCCCGAGTGAACCCGATTTTTTTAATAATTTTTTTTAATTTTTTAAGCTAAAAATCTTGGGTTGGGTCGGGTTCGGATTGGCAAAAAGGGTTCCTCGGGTCAGGTCGGGTTGACCAAATGGTTGCTCGGGTCAGGTTCGGATTGGCCTCAACCCGACCCAACCCGAGCCGAGTTGCACCCCTAGTGATGAGGCCAAAATCCGGATCCATGATCGTGCAGCTGATAGAAAACCTCTGTTTCATACCTACAATCACAGATAAAGGGGGTTAGGGGGTCCGGACTTGGTCCCGGACAACCACTTCGACACCCAAGTCTAATTTCGACTTCAACCAAATAAATGAACCAGCAAGATAATGGGGTAGGTAACTAGATTACCGGACTCAACTACGAGTTCTTTATGGGGTGTGAGTGATCCAAAGATGGGTAAGGTCGGGGGGAAGGAGAGTAATGACGTCTGGCACCTCTTACTCTTTCTTTCTATGAAAACGAGGTTGTGGGAGAGCAATACAAGTGTCGTGCTGCTAGGCTAAGCGGTACGTGCGACTGACGGACTTTGGTCGAGCTATTCAGCTGTTGATCGGTACTATACAGACGAGTCATCTAGTGCTCTCACTGTCTAAAGGAGGGCGTACCTGTCCCAATTTCGGATGCTAGCAGCGCCTCTGACTCTTTTACTGGAAATCCTAGCTTTAACGAGCAATTAAGGCCCTTCTTTAATGGTGAAGAATGTACCTTCGGTTTTTTTTTCTTCTGGTTTTTTGAGATGGGGATCCCTTTGTTGATTCCAGTCCCTTGCTCGTTGTGTGTTTTTCCGCATATATGCTTGTCTCATGCAATCTCTTTTGTCGTGTGCCATGTGGACTTTCCTCATCATTTGAGGAAAAAGGCTTCAATTTCTTGGATTGCGTAGAATGTTCGTCGTCATAGAAAGTTAATAATGTACGCCGCTTGCTTATTCTCTTGTAGATAATGGATAAAAACCTAAATTCAAAAACAATGAAAGACCTCTTTAGGGTTTTATAGAACTACAAAAAACCATAAGAAAAAGAACAATGAGAACCGCGATTGAAAAACAAATACCTGAATAGGATTAGGATCGTTTTCTCTGCGCTGAGAAAAAGGGATCGTGACTTATGACTATTCTTGGTCTTGTTATATCAATTAATACTTCGTTTGAGATCATAAAGGGTTTTCAGACCGCGATTTGAGTCGATCTAAAGCAAGAAATCGCTGGTTTTGGGTTGAAGAGGAAGAGGGAAAAAGAAAATAACAAGATGGACGAAAACGCAGAGAGATACTGTATTTTTATTATTTTAGAATTTGCTAGTGTACTGTTCAAAAACAAATTTTGCTAGTATCCTTCGCACGAATAAGATTTTGCGAGTGAGTTTTAATATGACACAAGCCGTGCACACTCGTTTAACTGTAGTAGGGTAGGGATAGTGTCCTAATTAACTGTTCGAATGCAGGTAAGTTACCTTGTAGATTAGTGGTATAAGTAGTCAATGGGGAGGAAACAAACAATTGATTTACCTAGGATTTACCTTGTAGAATAGCATAGTAGTGTTTGGTTGTCAATCTCGAAAAGCAATGGGAGAGGGTGTCATTACCAATATAGAAGGAAGAGAGAGAATGAGAAAAAGCAATAATTTCAAAGCCAAAATCCTCCTTTTTGAGAAATTTGGCTTCAAAATTATAAGGAGAGGACATTGATGCCATGTCAACAGACATGCGGTTTATAAATTGTAAAACTCGTCTGGCAGTCTCCAGAGATTTCGATGCCAAATTGGCAACCAAACACCATAAAGTTACAAGAAAGTTCATTGTTTTGCTTGGAAAATACTTGAGTATGCGAGGCATGCGACAACCAAACAATCGAGTCAGAAGGGTTGTTCTCTGTGGGGGTAAAAATATCCTTGGATAAGCTATTCTTAGGGGGGCGTTTGGATCTGTATCTTACTTCTCCACAGGGTAAATTTCTTAGGTAACTATTCCTTCTGAAAGTGAATTACGAAAAAATCATTAAAATTTGCACTTAGTTCTCTCTATTCAGTGAGGGCTCCAAATCTTACTATTTTGAGTGCGGAATCCCAAATTTTCAGCCGTGTTTGTCTTCATAGATACATCATCCCAGACAGTTCGAAAATGAATGGAATTAGGGGCGAGGGTAATTGACACTCAGGTGGAGTTGGAGGTGGGCAAAATGCTAACCCAAGCCAAGAGGTGGTATTCTTAGTCCACTCTTGTCGAAATGGAATTATTATCAGATTTTTTATGAATTTTTTTTTCTCACTCTATTTGAGGGAGAATCAGAATAGGAATCATAACATAATGTCAATTCCGTTTCCTGATTCCGGCAATGCACAGGCAGACATAGATATGTAAGTGTAGAAACCTCCATGTATCGGAGGGTTAGGATCATCATATAGAGAATACTTTAGAGGCATGGCCTATCTATGTTGGGATGATATAAATGAACGGTTCGATCAACCCAACCCTAACCTCAACCCGAGATAGCATTCCTCAACCCTAACCCAACCCAATCCGAGCTTTAGGTTAAGGATGGTCAACCCTAACCCAACCTGCCTCTAAATCTCTCAATCCTAATATAACCCACTAACCCAAAAATCAGGTCAAGTTGGGTTCATGTTCACCTAGAACCAAAACAGAAAAATACAAGAGAAAATATAACCCAAAGAAAATCATGATAAAATTAGAGGACGGAGGTCAATTTCCATTCGGATCGGGCTGCCTCGATTAGGCAACCCTAATCCAACCCGAAATTGGCCAACCCAACCAGAGGAAATGCCAACCCAATCTGAGCCAAAATCGGGTTGAACCGGGTTTGGGTTGAGCCCGACCCAAGTTGCACCCCTACTCCCCTCCAGGTAATTGACCCACATCCATGGTTTTAAAGTTCGACTGAAATCCGAAATTTCGGGTTTCGGTCGGGAATTTCGGGTTTCGGTCGGGACTGACACTGAAATGTCACATACCCAAAATGGTATTTTATTTTGTCCGAAATTCCAAAATTTCACCAAAAACCTGTTTTTTTTTAATTAATTTAATATTTTACCGATATTTTGACCGAAATTTCTGAAATTTCGGCCGTACCGATTAGAATAATGTTTTTATTGTTTCCCGGATTTCGGTCTAAATTTCGATTTCGGTGGGTCCGAAACCGAAAGTTAAAGCCATGCCCACATCACGTGACACTCACGTGAAAACGGAAAGAGAGGTCCTGTCCACTTCCCCAGCCCAAAAAACCCCTTTCAAAACCCCTCCACAGGCCCAAAAACCCCTTTCAAACCCCCCCCCCCCCCCCCTCTCTCTCTCTCTCTCTCTCTCATCATGGTCTTTTTCGACCTCAACATCCCCTTCCTACAAGAAGCAAATCACCCCCATGGATCTTCCAAGGACACCCCCAAAAACACCAGACTGAAACTGGTAGTCAAGGCCATGGAATTAGGTTATTCCGGAATCGCATACAACCGTTCGATCAAAGGCGTAATGTCCGATTCCGATCGATGCACCATCTCTCTCTTCCCTCTCTCTTCTCTCATCAAACTCGCTCCCACTCTCTCCTCCACCGTTCGATTCCACAGAGACCTTCTTGGGGTCCCACCCAATTCCCCTTTCCGTCAATACACTCGCCTCACCGTAGCCGTTGATTCATCCGTCCACGCTTCCGCCCTAAATTCAGGCAATCCCATTCTCAAAACTTACGATTTGGTCGCCGTCCGACCCTTAAATCAGATTGCATTTGATCAGGCCTGCAAGGTTTCCGAGGTATGATTTTGTTTCTGGCTACTGAATTGGCACTACCAGTTTTGATAATTGCACAAATTCATCTTGTCTTTTATTATTTAAAAAGTTGTCAATGGTTATTACAGTTCCCAAAAAGCTCTCAGAAGCCGATTAGAAAATAAAAGACAAGCGGAGTTTGTGCAATTATCAAAATATGGTAGTGCCAGTATCAGTAGCCTTGTTTTTTTTTTTTTTTTTCCGAAAAGTGATATTTATATTGTTGGAAATTTATGGAGATAGAAATAAGGAATTGTGTATAAAGAAATAATCAGTTACCCCATTTGTGATTCATTATGATTCATAAATTTTAGAATTTGTGCACTGTGGAATGTGCTTTTTTGTATGATTTTGTTTAGGTTTGGTGCATAGGGTTCTTAATTTTGTAGGTTCTTCATTGTTTTTGCATTAGCATGGGTACTGAATCATCCCAATTGTGTAGTATCTGATTTGGAATTGGCGAAACAGAAGAAGTTGATTAGTAGCTATAGTGAGCAGTGGAGGTATTGAGCAGAATGTTGGACAAAGGAAGGTCCCGGAGGCTGACAGAGGGATTTAGAATGGGATCCCAAAACCTAGAGGTCTATGATCTTCATTTTGCAGATGATACTTTGGTTTTTAGCTCACCGAAAATGGATAAGGTTCTTAATTTGAAGGTTATCCTGAGATGCTATGAGGTAGTAACTAGTCCGTGATTGAACTTTAGCAAGTCAAGAATCTCGGGTATCCATGTGGGCTCAGAAAAGTTGGATGGACTAGCCGGCTTGTTGGGATTCAAGGTGATAATTCCCAACTTCTTACATAGGTTTACCTTTAGGAGATGGAAGGACAAGGAGGAGGGAGTGAGACCTAATAGTCGAAAGGGTGGAAAAGAGGCTTGCTACATAGAAGCGAAACTTGGTTTCTCTAGGAGGGAGGATAACTCTCATCAAGGCAATTTTGGCAAACATTCCAATTTATTGCTTATCTGTATTCAAATGGCCCTTGAGTGTGATGAACACATAGAACAAATACAGAAGAGGTTCCTTTGGGGGATCAGACAAGAAGTGAAATTTGCATTTAGTAAGTTGGAACTTGAGAGGAGGTATGTAAACCATATCAAGTGCGTGGGCCTGGAATCAAAAAGCTAAAAGCAGTTAATAGTCCTCTCTTGGGAAAATGACTATGACGATTTGTAGAAGAGATGCATCACCTTTGGGCTCAGGTCATTTAAGCGTAAGTATGGATCCCTCCCAGGACATTGGACATCAGATGATAAATTCAGACACGGGGGATTGACGGTGTGGTGTGATATCTCGAGGTAGAAAGATAAATTTAATGAAGGGATCAGATATAAGCTCTATTCAGGAGAGAGAATCCGGTTCTGGCACGGCATGACAAGTGGTGTGGTGAGGTACCATTGAAGATAGTATTCCCTGGTCTATTTTCTGTAGTGGCGAATAGGGAAGCTTGGGTGAATGAGTGCTTTGAATGGGGGAGAGCATAGTCTTCTGGAAAGTTGAGTTTAGGAGAAACTTCTTTGACATGGAGTTAGATTGAGTTGCAAACCTCATTTAGTTGCTGGAATCTCAGTATATTAGAAGGTCAGGCGAGGATAAGAGGGTTTGGATTTGGAGCTTTACCAGGGTATTATGCCTCAAATCATTCTATCGACAAATTGCCTTTGGTCCTACAGCCTCACCCTAGCCCAAGTGCGGGATATTCCAGCCCCGCCTCGGGTGAACGCTCTTGAATTGGCAACCTTCTTTCATACGGCTAGTAGGATCAATTTTTATAAGGTCTTCTGATCTTCTTTTCTGACTTTACGTATGGTAGGTCCCGTCCGTTTGTTGAAGTGAGACAAGTCTTCCACTCTTACTCACTGAGGCAAGGTGGGAACACTTTGTGGGCTTTCTCCGTCTCAATTGGCATTGTGGACTCCAATGAAGCAGAGGTGAGGGCAGTGCTTCAGGGATTAAGATTGATCAATCCTAATCTCATGGATCAAGTAGTAGTTGAAGGGGATTCCCTTAATGTCATAAAATGGCTCAAGGGGAGTCACCCTTTTCCTTGGAGATTCGCCCTTGGTTCGACCAAATTCAAGACCGAGTTGAAGGTTTAATTCAAGACCGAGTTGATTCAACGATTTTGAAAATACTATATGAGGCCCATGTATGATGGAAACCCTAGACGAGGGGGGTGAATTGGGTTTTAGAAAATTTTGCCCTTTTTAAGAATTAATGCCAAATTTAAAACCAAATAACAATTCCCAATTCAAACAAGAGAGATAAAAATCAAGATGCACAAGTAAAGATAAAGAGCAAGTGAGAGAAAAGAGTGCACCAAGGAATTTTATAGTGGTTCAGTCCAGACGTGGACCTACATCCACTCCATTTGATGGCTTTAACGGTACCGTTACAATCCGATCTTCATAACTTTGGTGAAGATCCCACCACGGAGATAGCTTTGCGTCTCCGAACACTCGCCAAATACAAAGTAAAAGAAAATGAAAAATACAATGGCCTCTCACTAGGCAAATTGCTCACTAAGCCCACTACAAGATTTCACTCAAAAGGATTCTCTAAGTACTCCTTCTTTAAGTTAATTAGATAGGGGCCATCATGGATGACCCTAATGGCTCAACTTTTACTTATAAGTGATATTATTTAAAGGCATCAATTCGTGGGGTTGGGGATTAAACCCACATGAAATTTTCTTCTTTCTCTTCTATCTCTTCCTTCTTCCTTGACTTCTTCTATTTCTCTTACATGTAGAAGATGATGATGGCTTCTTCACTTTGACCTGTATGTTGCTAACAAAAGAGAACAAAAGAAATGTATCTAATGACACATTGATATTCAAATTCATACCCTTCTTATTACCAAGGTTTCTCTATCTGGAATCAAGTTCAAATTGTAGTTACGGCTTTTTCATGATTTCTTTTGAAGGATGTTCCTTGCCCTTGCTCCTAATAAATTCATTTGCTATTCACATTGAGTTTGCAACAAGACAAAGTTCAATTGTTTTTTACTTTTTGAAAATGAAAAATATAGAAAATTCAATTGTTTTTATTTTGTTTTATTTTTAAGAAAATTGCAACACGGTAGATATATTTTGAAGCATAAGGCTTCTTTGGTAACTTTTTCTCAGCTAGAAATATTTTCCTTGTGCAGGTAGACTTAATTTCAATAGATTTCTCCCAGAAATTGCCTTTTCGTCTAAAGCTTCCCATGGTCAAAGCTGCGATTGAGGTTTCTTTGACATCTATGCATATCCTTTTCTATATTTCTCAAGGCTTACAATATATCTGAAGTTTTGCTCAAATGTGGATATTACAAACTTGCAAGTTAGGATAGATTCCGAGTGTTCTCATTTGCACTTCAACATTACTTGTGTGCAGAGAGGGATATATTTTGAGATCACATACTCTCATCTACTTTCTGATGTTCACGCAAGGAGGCAAATGCTTCCAGGTGCCAAGGTGAGAACTCTTTTATCATAAGTACTAGAATTGTATCACCCACCAAAAGAAGATAATATAATCGCGACCTAGATGAGGTTTGTAAGTTGCAACAAGTTCTATTGTGTTTTATAAAAGTGATATATCTTTTTTTTTGAAATGGTGAAAAATAACATAAAAAGAACAGGGGGGGACCGAGATGGACCACACCCGAGAATACAGGAAACAAGAAAAAGAAAGAAAAATTACAAAATAATACTCACGGAGGGAGAAAATCAAACCATTCCAATTCCGAACGACTAACTCCACCCCTAGCCAAACCATCCGCCTCTCCATTAGCGGACCTCCGCACATGATTAAACACAATACTCGAACCCGAGATTAAATCCTCTATTTCATCAAAAATAGAATAGAATCTCCATGGAGGCAACACCGCCCTACTTAACCACCGAATCACATTGAGTGAATCACCCTCCACAATAGTTTTGTGGAGGGTGATTCACAAAACTATTGTGGAGATTCATAAAAGTGATATATCTAATGATAGTTTTTGAAAGACATACATTTTACCATCACATAGGAACTTCTATTATGATCTTCTTTATTCTCTTAAAAGAAGGTGAATCCCTTAGTCTTTTTTGTTAAAAAAAATATTAGATATCCATATTAGTATAGCAACATGAGGATTGGTCTATTTAATGTGAAGATTATCTTCTGAACCTAATTCATTTGTCTATTTAATGTGAGATTATCTTCTGAACATAATTCAATACTTATTTCTCTACATGTAAAACAAAAAATCCGCCAATTACTGAAAACATCATTGATGAAGTTTGGACTATTCTTACACTGTTACTGCATATGCATTCTCAGCATACTTACTAGGAAACCCCCGTCCCTTTGTAAATACCTAATATATACTTGTATACGTAACTACTATTGCAATTGTTGTAAAATGAAACGATTTTGGCATCTGTTTCTTGCATCATTACGTATTCTGGAAACTATGCTTCACAAGTGTGAAGGCATGTGACATGGATCAAACCCCTAATATTTTAGCATTGGAGGGTAACCAAATTGATGCAAGTAGCATCAACAGTGGAAAACTTGCTATAAAATTGAACCATCACACAACCAAAACAGGTCTTCCATATTCGACTAACATGATCCTTAGGAACTGGCAAGTGGCTCTGAAAGGAAAACATCATCCAATGCTACTCCGCAATGGGAACTGCCACTGGAGGGGTGGTTTAAGTTGAACTTTGATGGGCGTTCTTTTGGGAATCCTGGTAGGGAGGGATTTGGGGGTGTTGTTCGTAATGTGGAGGGTGGAATTGTAATGACCTATGCGGGTCTGGCTGGTATCTGTGACACGAATGAAGCTGTGGCGAAGGACCTATTATTCGGGCTAAAATGGTTCCAATTAAACAATCTCGGGCTTCTTATCGTCGAAGGGGATTCGTCAAACGCAATCGCATGGACTGCGAATCGTTCCTCCGGACCGTGGCGCTTTCACGACACTATCGATGCTATCCGGGACCTGGTTTCTCTAATTCATCCTCAGATATGCCATAGGTGCAGATCTGCGAATTCTATGGCCAATGGTTTGGCCAAGGAGGTTGTGGATTTGCCTCTTCCTCGGGTTATCACGTCGGATCTAGTCGATCAGGCTAATACCTGAATCTGGAATTTTCTCTTTTTTTTAGTGATTGTGATCGATGTAAGTGGCTGTGCCCTGTTTATGGAACCCTGCTTTTTCTAGGATGACTCCTTGTCCCCCTCTGTAATCTCGTTGGTTCATTAATAAATCTGTCACCTTTAAAAAAGAAAGAAAGATTGAACCATCACACAACCAACTGATAGATCTTCACAAACACATGATCAAAGTAGGTTAAAACATAAAATCCAAAAGGAAAAATTCATAATTATTCATTAACCGCATACCCCATTTTGTTTCCTGATGCACCTTTGTTTTCTTTATATCCTTGTGTCAAATCTCATCACTGCCAAACTTGATCCACGTTCTCTAAATGTGATTTCTTATGATATTCTCGTATCCAAAAGGGTTGTAGATGCTAATGCTATAGTCCTCTCCTAAGATATCAGTTTGTGCGTCATGATATTTCTTTCTTGGAGCATATACTATAACTTGATCCACGTTCTCTAAATGTGTTTTCTTAAGATATTCTCATATCCAAAAGGGTTGTAGATGGTATATTCCTCTCCTTAGATATCAGTTTGTGCGGCATGATATTACTTTCTTGGGGCACACATCATATTTTTCGTCTTCGAGCCAGTCAACTCATGTTGTGGAACCTATGTCTACCCCCTTCTAGTTCCAGTTACACTTGTGCAAGGTTATAATAATACTGGTTCTCAAGAAACTAGCTAGGCACCTTCTTTAGAAGAATAATATGGCATTATTGGTCAACCACTTTAGTGTTTAAGTGTTTTTTTTATGTTATATATGCATGGGGCTCATCATTAGTGAATGTACTAATGACATACTTGTAATTAGTTAGAATTCACTAATATACACACAAATATATATATATATATATATATATATATATATATATATATATATATATATATATATATATATATATAGAGAGAGAGAGAGAGAGAGAGAGAGAGAGAGAGAGAGAGAGAGAGAGAGAGAAGGGTTGCTGCTAACGTTAGCAGCTAAGCGTAGCTGCTAACGTTAGCATGTAACATTTACCTTTTTTCCTTTTCTTTTCTAGGACTATCTCAGCGCCTTTTCTAAAAAAATTCTGGCTAGTTCTCAAAAAAGAAAAAGAAAAAAAAATCAAATGAAAAATTTGTATGGAATTGTGGAAGCGAAGCACCTCAAGACCTTTTCTTTATTTCCTGATTGTTTTTTATACTTTTATTCCAGTCTGTCATGTACCTGGTGAAATGTTTACAGTTACTGATTTTCTCCCAAATTTTAAATAACATTGCTGAAGATTCGCACAGGGTTCTCAAATCTGCATTTCTGTATATGTAATATATGGAAGTTTATCTCAACTTGGATGAATTTAAATTCAGATTGCTTGCCTTATGTCTCACAGAAATACTTTTGTCTTTTTTACTTGAGCTATTTGTTTCTTTATACACATATTCATATCTGATATGCTAGTCATTTCAATCAACAACTGGCTTCGTAAGCTAAGGAGCATACTTGCTTGAATTTCCAGTTACTGGTGGATTGGACACGGGGGAAAAACCTCATTTTCTCAAGTGCTGCCCCTACTGCAAATGAACTTAGAGGGCCATATGATGCTGCAAATTTGTCATCTTTGTTTGGGCTGTCTACGGAGCGAGCTAAAGCCGCCATTTCCAGGAACTGCAGGTCTAGCAGCTTGCAGAACACTTATATTACTTTTAAGATAACGAGGTGGTGATAAATCCATGTACATTATGATTCGTAATATTTTGTTTCAATGTCATGCAGATCTCTAATAGCTAATGCTCTAAGGAAAAAGCAGTTTTACAAGGAGGCCATTAGGGTTGAAAGAATTTCAAATGACAAACTATTGGATTCTAAGGGGGCTTGGTTTGGCGATTGGCATAGCTGGGATCCCATCTCTAGTGGTGAAGGTGATCTGACATTGGATGATATTGCAAGTTCTTTCTTTGCTGCTGGTAAATTACCCAAAAATTCGAATAAGGTTGAGGTAGACGAAACGCCATTAAATGATCGGAACTTTAGTAGTGGACCCAATATTCTGTCAATGGATACGACACCATTTTTCTTTGCTCCCCATAGACTTGTGATTCCTACTGCCACCAGTGAAACCCCCAAACAGTCCAATGGTCTCAGTGGATTTCCGGTTGCAGATGGGATGTCATTAGCTGGTACTCCGTTAGAAGATCGAACGGGATGTGAACCTGATCTGGTTTCACCAAATGATGCTAAAACATTTTTCTCTGATGCCAATGAGCTTGAGCCTAGAGTTTCCTGCATTGAAGTCCCTACTGATTCAAATGGACTTGATGGGACTCCTGGGATGCCGTTGGATGATACACCAATCGAGCATCCCTCCTCTGTCGGTGAAGGTCACCTGGTTTTACTGGATGATACACTGACTCTCTCGGACTCTGTTAGGATGTCATTGCCTGGTCAACCATCAAATAATTGTTTCTCTAGCAGTGAAGGAAATCTGGTGTCATTGGACGAGACTGTGACACTTCTCTCTGTTGCCAAAGTACTTGGTCTTTCTGAAGCTTGCAATGATGATACTACGGGGCCAAATGGGCTTGATGTAGGTTTGGATGCATGTGATTTGCCAATGGAGGAAATTTTGGCAGAGAAAGAAGAACATGAACAAAGAGATGTAGCTTTGGCTGCTTGTGACGTGCCTTTGGAGGAAGACTTTGCAAAAAAAGAATTGTTGGCTCACAGAGATGTTGAGGTTCCATTTGCGGATGATACACCAATGAAGGCCTTTGGTCAAATCAAGGAGCAGGATCAAGATGAAATTTTTGTCGCAAATGATGTGCCACAAGAGGAGGCTTTGGTTGAAATGAAAGAGCCCAAGCAAGGAGAAGGTTGTGTTGCAACTAGTGGTCCTATCCTGCATAGGGCTAAGCCAGGTACGAAGTTAATTAGGAATAGTTAGAACTTAATTTTCTAGTCTTAAGTGGGGCTTCTTTAAAAGTTGGTTTTATCTGGCTTTTCAATTTCTGAAATCTTGACCTTTTATTTTGAGATCAATAAGGTGCGTGGAATAGCACTGACCTGGTTCCTTTCTTTATGTTTTGAGAAAGGCTGTTTGTTTCCTGAAACTTAATCTACCAATCACTGTAAGCAAGAAAAAGAACAAATCATAAAGATCTTTTAGATTTGCTTTAGTAAAATCATGTTGTACTTTTACCATTCAAAAAAAATAAATCATGTTGTACTTTTATCTGTTTTCTATTGCGAGATGATGTTTTCTTGACGTATTAAAAAAAAGGGAAAAACAGTGTTGATATTGAATGCTCTTATCTCAGCTTGTGGCGCCCATGGGTTTCCTCATTTAGATTTGCTTTGAATGCTTTTATAGTTGACCTTTAAGATTCAATAGAAAGCTGGTATAAAATTTATTTGTTGGTTTTGCGTACAGCATCTATTCTCATACCTTCTATTGTTTACCTCAATCTGTTCAAGGAATCTATGATTTCATTTGGAAGGCATCTTTTGCATGTTCTTACACAATATTATTGTTGAATGTTTCCAATGCTTCCAGCTCATCTTTTTCTTAAAGTTGGTTCGGTCTTGACACCTTTTGACTATAGAAGGTTGAATCAGAGTAAAGTAAGCAATCGGGGCATGTTTTTAATGTATAATGCAATAGACTAAGGCTTTCAGGAACACGATTTTGGGTGCTCTCAAGCAGTGAGTCTGCATACAAGTAAGGTGCAGGCAACCTGAACCAACCCATAGAAGGATTCGACTATGGATGGACCATTGCTCAAAATTTGCACCTATCAGATGATACCACCATTTCATCAGTGGCTTGCAATTCAACATGTAAACATCTATTGGTCGGACGATTATGAATTATGATCATTTGATGAGTTCAATTTTTTGGCTATGGAAAGTGTGGTAGGCCCCACAATTTGGATTTGAATTTTAAACCAATACATCTACATATGCCACATGCATAGTAGGCTGCACAGCAGCACCTTTAGTGTGCACCCATGACAATATGTGACCGAGTCTTATATCTTGTCCCCAATAGTCCCCAATGCATACACCCATGACAATATGTGACCGACTCTTATATCATGTCCCCAATACATACATCCACAGCAGCACCTTTAGTGTGCACCCATGACAATATGCGAGTGAGTCTTATACAATAGCACCTCTAAAAACAGATCCTTTTAGAAGAGATATCCTGTAGAATCCAATGCAATTGCTTCCACTGTATTACTTCTGATATAGAAAACTGACAGCCTCTCAAATTTCATAATTGATGCTAAATTACGAAAAATTATTATTTTCAAGAGGGAAATCTCCGAGTCAATATTTTAATGCAAAACTAGAAAAAATGATAAGTTTCTGTCCCGAATTTTCAACATCATCCAAAGTAGGCATAAGTGTTTTTTTTTTCCTCATTAGCCTTTTTTTCCTTGCTTTACCTCACGTCCTGGACTTGGCCTTTCAGAGGTACCTCATGGTGGCTCAGCTACGAGCTACCATCCTAGATGTCATCTACAATCTATAGGACACCAAGAAGCAACGCCAATTTGTTGTTGGTGGTCAAATCTGTCTCTGATGGATCTCCCTCTTCTGCATTACCTTCCTCAATAGTGGTCCACCAAAGTTGCCAGCTACATCAGCTCTCATCAGCCATCTTTCTCAACAACAGGTTTATATCTCTGTTATCGCTAAGAAAAAAATTACGGTTTGATCAATGGGCATCATGTCCTCTACCCTCTCCGGCTTAGCCTTGTGTGTTTTCTTAAGGACGAATCAGACCCAAATGTCTTCTTTATACTTTTCATTTCATATCATGTTTCTGTATGCATTGTTTTTTTTCCTAATGATATTTTAATTTAGGCATGTGGATTGTCATAGGGCATCAAAACTTCTATTCTGATAACCTCTCAAAACTGATACAAAATGGGGTCCAACAATGATGCTATTAGTTTTTGAAAGTTATGATTGTATATATGATGCGCCAGGCAAAACTTTGAGAAAAATCAGAAGTAGGTGAAAATTTAATTAATTTAGTTCATAATATATGGCATTTCATTATCTAATACCAAATTTCTTTGAAGTCATTCCATCTTCAATCACACATAATACTCAGTACCCATTAATGTAATACTGTAAATATTTTATGGCACATTATATGATCTTCTTCTTCTATCTTAAATGATGACACATGCCTATTTTTTCTCTCACCCATGGACATCTTTAGCTTGAAAAATACGTATTGCCTGTGAATGAATTAAAAGTCGTTCTCTGCCATGCTTTTAGTGCTTGCTTACATTCTTCTTTGGTTCCCTGCTCTGCAGGGAAAGCCGCACATAAGCGAAGGTTGCCTCATCAGGCTTTTCCATTTCCATTTAAGGGTTTGTTCAACCCCGTACTCCTCAATAAGAAACCACGGCGATCAAAAAGATAAGTTGAAAGACCATCGTGTAGGTATTAAGTCCTATTTATTTTGATCGGCAGAAATTATATTACTAATTGAGAGAGGATTTCCTTAGTCAACTTGTTTTACTTGTAATCTACCTCTTTCAGACAAAGCTGTGGTCTACCATAGCTTGAAGAATTTTGCAGAGAATATGGTTTGTTCTTCAACAGAATGTAATTATTTTCCATCAGCCTTAACCTCAGCTTGTTTTGATTGTAATCTACGTCAGACAAAGCATTGATCTACCAGAGCTTGCTTGAATAATTTTTCCTAGTATGGTTTGTTCTTCCAACACAGTGTAATTAATTTCCATCAGCCTTAAACCAAGATTACCTGTCAAATGCATAAACAAATAATTAACCTTATGTAGACTGTGGAACAAGCTGAAATCTAAATCCTTGCTCTATCATCTTTCAAGTATGACATTCTCACTTGTTTTTTTTTTGTCTCATTAGAACTGAAGATAAATATTCAGGGAATGACAGCGCCACAGTTCTCCCAAAGTGAAAGTTTGACATGGTGAATAGTATAGCCGTCAAATCAAGATCGGATGGTAATGGAAAATGGGCCCCATTTGTTTTGAAATTTCAAGTGGTTGTTATCAATTTGCTCCTGCTGTTTCACACTAGATTATTTCCTTTATTTGTGTATTTAAGGCTGATATTCCCCACTCCCTTGTTTCAATAATGACACTCACAGTAATCTCGTTTAGCTCTTTGAATTACCCAAATTCTAACTACAGTCAATCAAGAAAGTGTGAAACGAAGAGAGTGCCAGTATCAAGACAAGGGAATGCAGATATCATTTCCTTTTCCTTTTCCTTTTATCAGCTTAAACCCAAATGGGCTTCTGAGGTCTTTTTCCATAGATCACTGTAACTCATTTTTGTAGGAGTTCTGCTGATGCATCTCTATTTTCTCTTTAAAGGTTTGTCAGCCGTTGATCGGACAACTTGGACTGTCCGATTGGTATCTGATGAATGGTTCAGATCACATTACAATTTTATGGGCCCCATTTTTCATTACATCATCAGTTCATCACAAAACAAAACAAAAAGGAGTCATCACAGTTTGATTTGAATTTATCTAACAATCTTGAAATTTCGGATTGGATTTCAGTGATCAATCAGATTAATTAAACAAAATACACGGTACGGTATGCGTCATCGGAGATTTGAAATTATAAAGAATTACAACATTTTAATCTGAATTTCTCTGCAATTTTCAACCAATAAAAAGTTTTTTTTTCCCGATTCTCTAAATCAATTAGTGAAACACCGAAGTTAATTATAGGAGGGCGCTTAAAAAACGCTAAAAATCATTTACTTTGTCTTCTAAACATGTAATTGTTCCTGTTCATAGATCATGCGAATGTAGCTACACGTGTGGATGTGTGGCGGCACATTCGTGTAGAAGTTGGTAGGTTTGCATTGGCGCCGCAAATAAATAATTTTTTTTTAGAAATTTTCAATTTAATACAAGGTTCAAAGAGTTACTTTCACTCATGTGTTTTAATCATAACATCAAGCTCTCCCATAAACCAGAGGGTTAATAAAAAATCAGCTTCCAAAGTCATGATCTGTCTCAACACCTCATGTGGACTCTTTGAATTCTCTCCCCACTTGATTACCTTTTAATCTAAAGCTAAGCTCTTTAGAGTACCTAAAAATCCCCGTAACCACAAAAGGCTCTAATCATACAATTGAAAATTTCTTCTTTCTTTCGTAAAATAATCGCCTATTGTCGCCTCACAAACCTCTTTTCGGTCATAGAATTCTCTATTTATTAGTAAATGTTAAGCCATTTTCTAATCTCCTGTCACGCTAACACCTGAAATTTATAATAAAATAAAAATTGCAATTATCAACTTAATCATCACACTATAAGTGCTTGTGCTTGCCTACCTAATGAACCCCATATAAAATGTAATAAAAAAATCATGTATAATTAGGGATTTTCTAGCGTCCAACGCGGAATGCATTCCGTGGGGCGTCTGCTGAATCTGAGCCTATGTGGCTGCTCTCTCATTTAACAGACACTCTGCGAAATGCCTTCTGCGATGGACGCTCGCAATTCCCATATAATTAATATGAAATTCTGTTTAATTTGTGTAATTATCTGTTTTAATGGCTTTGAATGAAGTGGGGTACTCCATCACATGCCTCTAAGAGTATACACAGCTATTTCCCCACCTCTAGGGAGCTTCTAGGTCAGTGTTCAAGAGCCTAGCCTTTAAGTAAAGTCAGATTCTATATATGTTTTATACTAATCTCTGTTGTTTTATCTCTCATTAAATAATGAGTAAAATAGACTGTTCTATTATAAGGTTTCTTTGATTAATGACTAATATAAATGGAGCATCCCAAGGCCACTACTTTTGGAGGTTTTTTTCCACATACTAAAACAAGCTATACTTGTAGCTGCCTTGCCCTTTATCCTGCATGCGGAAAAGGGTCATGACATACACTAGTGGACGGCTGAGAGCTTTTTTAATTTAACACAAATTTTCTTGTCATCTCTAAGAGCACTAAATGCTTCTTACACTTGGAAGCTTCCTGTGGCTACCATTAATATTTGTGTGCATATACACGCAATATACACATATATATGTATAGTTGGGGCTCTAATAATTAATATCACTGGCAGCCGCATTTTATATAAGGTGGTAGAGTATTAATTATTAGATTACTGTTGTCCATCCTCTTACCCCGACCCACTTAGCGCTTCACCCAACTCTTTGTCCTGGCCTTGCCCGCATTTCTAGTCCTCTAGGTTTTATACCTATCTATCGGGGAAGGGAAAACCCAGAGAGACCTCCCACTGCCACTGCTAGCTGGGAGTCTAGTACTATTATCTTCCCTGCATTTGTTATTGGTGTCACTACTGCTACTACATCAGAGTCCATGGCGGTTATGACAACAGCAATAAATTCTACTGAAGAGATACTGCTGAAGCTAGACTGACGAACATTTCTTATGTACCTTATACTACTTACGATATGTACTTCGAACAATATTATTATTCACTTGTTTGCAAGGTTTTAAATTTTGGTTTCAGAGGTGATCTCGGTCCTATCCGGAACTGAAATTTTAGCCGAAATCCAGAAGTTTCGGGTGCTCGAAATGTCGTTTTTGAGGCTGAAATATCAGTACTTTCGGCTGAAATTTTGTAAAGGACTGAAATTTGGTACGTTTCGGGAATTTCGGTTTCGGAACGTTTCAGTGTTGACCGCGGATTTCGGTCGAAATTTAAAACCCTACCTGTATGTACTTTGAACAATGCTCTTTAAGGCCCTAATTGGATGACAAGAAAAGTCTTTCTGACAATGTTTTTCTCTTTCCACATTTTAGAGGGAAATGATATGATTATGGTTAACTTAGTGGGATATTATTATAAATTAAAGGTCTATCTAAGTGAAAATTGAATTGGGTTGGTTCAAGTTCATTGTTTTTCCTTTGTAAAAAAAAGTATACTTTTGGATATTTTTCCTTTCCATAAAAAGATCCAATCCGAATAGGGCCTAAGAAGGTGCTCTCTTATCTTATATCGCTAGTTTTTTCCATTAAGTATTAGAAATAAGAGAGTATAAATTATCAGCATAGGAACGATGCTGGCTCCTCAGCCGAGAAACAAGATATAAAAGATTATAAATTTACGGAGGAGCACTAATTATTAGTCTCAAATGTACATGAGAAATTATATTAGAAGCTCTCATCCGGTATGGAACACCCAATTTGATAATTGACTATGGGCAAATCCCATCACCTGCTGACGAAACAAACCCTAAACTTGTAGGAGGTGGTGATATTCAATGGGTTCAACTTTTCATCATCACTGTCCGATCTTGGTTGGAAGATGATAGGATCAACCATAGCCAGTTTTCGCTTTGAGCGAACACTATTACACTTCAACATGTTTTTTTCACACCCTGTTAAAATAACAAATCTCACCCCTCACCTTGTTTGTTTATTTTTCATTTTTTTTTTCTCAGGTGACTGGAGTCATCATCCCTACGAAAAATGGCCCACCTCAATTTGATGGCGATTATAATGGGCCGGGCCCTCAGGGTAATCACGCTGAATTTTACCTTATAATTAGGCTTGGGTCGATACTGTTCACACCAAAGGCCAACCTATGCCAGGCCATCAACACACCTCTCTTCAATCAACGAACAATCCCTTTTAATTCCCATGTATTAGACAGATCAAAGCTCCAATCTTCTTATCTGTACCACCCATCCAGTATGCCCCACCTTAGCCTACGGCCCCCAACATCGATCTAATCCAATGATCATAAGCATGCTCGCTTCTCTAATTGGCCATGTTTTTCAGCTATTTACAGCCGATTTACGGCTAATCGTTTCTCTAACGATTTGCGCCTAATCATCTCTCTCACGCACGCACACGCACACACATCACTTAAAAGTGTATAAATTGGTATCTTTGGATGGACACCTAACTATGCAAGGGTCATCTTTGAGAAAAAGAGTCTATGAATGTGTCATTTCCAACAGGAAATTCAGGCCAAAGTTAGAAAGGGAAGATAACATGATTGTGGTTTGGAATGTTAGTAGGGTCATGAATCAAACCCAAAAGTTAACAGGGTTTTAAGAGATAGCATCTGATGGTGCAGAGTAGCCTATGGTGAGGCCCAAGCCGAGTCATTTGCCGAGTGGAACAAAAAACAAAGAAAGATAGAAGAAGGGGCGGTGGGAGGGTCCCAACTAAAGCTAACACCTCCTATTTACAATTACAAACAAACTCCAATCTTTAGACATGAACTGCATCATTAGATTTTGGTTAAGAAAGCAACAAAGCCTAAAAATTCTTACAATTAAACACCACATACAATGCTGAATTCCTTTTCCATGGTTTTGGGTTAAGGAATTAAATTCATGGAAAAGGCGTCGAGGAAATTATTCCACACGTCTTCGTCCTCGTCCTCCTCGTCGATTGCCGTCTGGATCCACTGGCTCTGCAGATTATCCCCCGTCTCTTCGTTCCTCGCGAATCGCCCTCTCACTCGTGGCCTGCTATCCGCTAGCGTCTTCCTACATGCGTACTAAATTTGGAACAAAACAATCAAATTTTTATGATCACTTCTCTTCAAGAAATGAAAGCTAAAATAAGGCCATGTTTGGCAACTGTGAATTCTTTTTCCATGGAATATTAGCTTACCCAACGTCCAACGAATGAAAGCGGGAGAGAAAAGGTTGAAAAACAGAGGAAAAATAAAAAGATTTATTTTCGCTAGTGATGTTAGCACACCCATGTTTTAATAAATGCACTAAATCACCTTGTCTTTTCTTTTTAAATTGGCTTTTGAAAGCTTCCGAGGAATTGTAATAACTTTTGACAGCTTGATAAATAACAAAACTTGGTAGTGCTAATATCAGCAGCCTTTATTTGTTTTCTTGGTTTTTAGCCGCTTCCCACCCACGGATCACTCGTGTACTCTCTGGACTCTCTTCTTCGGTCACCACTTGATTATATTAATATTCCATGGAAATTTTTTTTCTTGGTTGCCAAACATGGACTAAAAGATCAACACAACTAACATACCTTGATCTTTTTATGAAAATTCCTCTGGTTTCTCTTGCTTCTGTACCTTTCAATCCTCTCTCTTCGCTCTTCAGCGGTGTAACGTCCGACTTTTGTTATGCCGTCCACGCCACAGTTTTCATGTCCCAGAGGACTTTCTGATCTATGGCTATGTTTGAGACTATTAGTTCTCTGATTAAAACAAAAAACCCAGTTAAAAATGTACTTAATTAAATAAACCTTATCAATAATTGGGAGTTTTTGTTAGTCTTAATGTGAAGTAAAACAAAAACCCAGTTAAAAAATGTACTTAATTTAACAAAATTCATCATAATTGGAAGATTTTATCAAGCAATTGTCTTAATGTGAATTAAAACAAAAAAAAACCCAGTTAAAAAACGTACTTCATTTAACAAAATTCATCAATAATTCGGAGATTTTGTTAAGAAATTGTCTCAACATGAAACCGAAGTAAAAAGGATTCGACTCGGGCGAGTTCTTTGTCGAGTCAGGAAGTTTTTAAACATTGTATAAATCCTACCTGCAAATCGCCCGTGCTCAAGACCCTTCGCATGGACCCAGCTTGCAAGTCTAAGATCCCGCGGGGCGAGAAGAGCGGCCGAGAATTATCCTTTTGGAGAGAGTGACTACTCGAACTCCTTTGAATTGCGATCGGACGGTGGAGATACGTCGGTAGAGATGACGGGAAGCCGAAATTGGAGTTTCCACCGTCGGATTTTAGTACGGCGAGAGCCTCGGCTATGGAGGCGAACCCATTGGCCGTGAATTGATCGGGGAGGGATGGCAATCGCAAGGTCGCCGGAGGGGTAGGTCCGGTGATCGGAAAGTCACCGGAGGGGGTGTAGTTTGGTGGGAAGAGGTCAATGTAGTCGTACATGGCTC
The DNA here is from genome assembly GCF_043159265.1 of Tasmannia lanceolata. Lineage (NCBI taxonomy): Eukaryota > Viridiplantae > Streptophyta > Magnoliopsida > Canellales > Winteraceae > Tasmannia > Tasmannia lanceolata. The sequence goes on along the minus strand of NW_027518683.1, from coordinate 50,395,753 downwards.
GAGTGTTGGTAGCGTGTGGGTTATTTTAGTTGGAATTTTTTGTGAAGGGGGAGGGAGATGGAGTGGATGGTTTTATGAGCGGGCTTGCCTAGCTGGATGCTGACGTGGATGATGACGTTGAAATTCAGTTGATGACGTTTGATTTTTGACAGGTCGTTGACTGTCTGAGTGTAAAGTGGGAAAAGAGAGTGGCTGAGCCAAAGCTGAGTTGTGGAAAGCGAGTGGTGAAAATTCGGCTCATGATATCCACAGGCAGTCCTTTGTTTTGATAATGACACTATATACTTTCTTAACCGGATTTATAATTGACTATTGGGATCAAAGATGTGTTAAATTTCATCCATGGTAATCCAATGGGTAAATCTTTAAATATATGAGAAAACGGTTTCTACACACAAGTGTAGATAAGTTATCTACACACTAGCTTAAAATACAGTGGAAGCCCAAATTGTTTGGGTGATCCATTCCAAACCATTCATTTGATTGCCATCACATAGATAGGGTGTCTGCAAAAAATCAGCTCCATAGGATCATCTTAATCCTTTGAACTGTGGAGGTAAAAAATGGACATATTTGCCAAGGTTTATACACGTCCATTTTACCTCCACAAATTGTAGGGTTAGGATGATTCTATGGAGCTGATTTTTTGTGGACACCCTATCCATATGAGGGCCAATCAAATGAATGGTCTGGATCACCCAAAAAATATGCTCTCCACTGTGTTTTAAGCTAGCGTGTAGATAACTTATCTACACTTGTGTGTAGAAACCATTTTCTCTTAATAAATATTGATTTGCTTATGTTTCTAAGTTTATATCTGAATATGGAGATATTACAAACAAAAAATGGAGTTTTTATATGGTGGGGAAGGCCTTAGAAAAAAGGTTTCAAATTTCGGTTTCCGAATGCGTTTTGTTCCTCACCAAAACCGAAATTTCAGATGAAATCTAACGAAATCAAATAAAATAATATTTTAATATGGAGAGATTACATGCAAATAATGAAGTTTTTATATGGTGTAAGGCCTTACAAGCAAGGTTTCAAATTTCAGTTTTGGAATGCGTTTTGTTCATCACCGAAACCGAAATTTCAGACGAAATCTAACGTAATCAAATAAAATAATATTTTAATATGGAGAGATTACTTAAGAAAATGGAGTTTTTATATGGTGTAAGGCCTTACAAACAAGGTTTCAAATTTCGGTTTCGGAATGCATTTCGTTCCTCACCGAAACCGAAATTTAAGATGAAATCTAATGAAATCAAATGATAAATAGTTTATCTCGTATAAAATTTCGAATGAAATTACCTAAATTTCAGCCGAAATTACAGAAATTTTGGTAATTTCGGCTGAAGTTTGTGGAAAATATTAAATAAAGAATAAAATCCAGATTTATTTTGGAGATTTTCCTTAAATTTCGGATCGAAATTTCAAAATTTTGAGCTTACCCAATTTCGTTTTCGGGGTCCTCGGCTTTCAGTCGAAATTTAAAACCTTGCTCACAACTATACAGCCGGGGATCCACCCTTGATATTTGGTCCAACAGCAGCTCACTTTTTGAGAAACTGCCGTTGGAGATGGTACCTCCACCTTAGAAAGGCCTTATTGTCGTAAGGCCTTGCACCATATAATTTCTCCAAAAAATGATACCGAAACCCTTGTTTTAGTAGTGACATTCCTCACTTTGTTTTACACCTACATATCTAGTTATTAAAGCATCTCAAAAATCTCAAAGTAATCTAAAAAAATTTGGTTATGTTTCTAAGTCCATGTTTTAATTTGGAGAAGTTTTATACAAAAAATGGCCATAGTTAGCATAACTTCGTTTTAAGCTGTATTTTTTGGAAAAAAAAAAAAGAACACGTTTTATAGGTTTATTGTTTAATTCCCCGTTTAAAAACTTTTATAACAGAAAAAAAAAAAAAAACTCCACTTTTTTGAGAAAAATTTAAAACACGTTTTAAACCTATTAATTGCGTTTTCAGGTTAACTTTCAACTTTACACCTCCTGTATTTTGTAAAAAACAAAATTTAAATGTAATAAACATGTTTTTTCCTATTTCTATTTATTTGACCATTTTACTATGTTTTTTTTAACTAATACCGTATTAAACTCGAATTTTTCCCATCTTATTTTTTTGGCCCAATTTTATCTGGACTACTCTTTTTAGTTTTTACACTACAATTGGGTGGCCCGGGGGAAGGAAAGGGGATGAACATATCATGTCCCTTTCTTGTTGTTCTAGTTTTTTCTGAACATCTTCTCTATACTCTTTTCAGAGGAAGTCTAAAATGAAGGGAGCCCTTGCAAAAAAGATGTGAAAGGGCTCCCCCATTGGCTGCACATCACCATCATGTTTGACTTTTCAGCCATTATTAATGCATGATGGTGATGTGTAGCCAATAGGAGAGCCCTTTCACCGCTTTTTTGCAAGGGCTCGCTTCAGTCTAGAATTTCTCCTCTTTTCAACTAGGCATTTTTAGTGGTCGAATTTATGGCTAACTATTCTCGTGACAACTATTAACCATTAATATACTAACATTTTGTCAAGGTGATAAACTTCAAAGTGTCTCATCAGCCAGTTGGATACATGGATTATTGAAAATGTACAATCCAAGTTTTAGCTTATAAAATCCATGTTTTAACTTACAAAATCCAAGCTTTTGCTTGTAAAACCCATGATTTTACAATCCCGAAATGGTAGGCAAGTGATGTCACAACTCGATCCTATGTATGGATAGGCTATCAAAACATTCTATGGGCATGCATGTTTTTGAGTAGCACAAGCATTAAGGATTTTGCCATGAATAAAAACGTAGTTAGACTGTAGGTTTCTCTCATATAGACACATCTTTTGTAGAGATTTTATATGTCGTGCGAGTGTAAAGTCCAATATTTTTCAAAAAGTACTGTGGGGCCCACTTCATAAAATCCAAACCGTTCATTTGTTGGGTTACAACATAAATATATAGGTTGTACCCCGTAAATTATCTCCATAAAATGATCCTAAACCTCCAATCTATATAGTGTAATCTCTACCTAATGCTCAAATGAAGATTGTGTTGGATTTTGATTTTCAAAATCTTATTTTTTGAGTCAAAATAGAATAGTTGGAAAATATTTTCTAAGTGTGTTTTGGAAAAGAAAAACTTGCATTTTATAAGAGACTGTAGAAGTGGGTGCTAAAAGGTAATCTCATATGGGAAGTGAAAAAAGAAAGAGATGGGCTTATATAGCTTTACACTCTTCTCTTCTTTTTTTCATTGCACATTGGGTCTTAGCCGAGGGTGGAACCAAGCACCGTCCGCCGCGGAAATGGGCACTGGGCTATAGGGCGCCAGTGGCTCTTTATTTGCGCACTTTGCACGGGTGCGATATGATCCTTCGGATAGTGGTGTAACAGCTAGTGGATGATGACCGTTGGATTGTGTCAAGAGCCCAAAGGGTGCGATCAGCACCGTGGACAGTTGATCTGGCTGTTACTGGTTTGGATGGGTTTTTACACAAGCCAACAGTCGCCCAAGGATTAGAATTGCAGATGGGCGCGATCTACTGTTCAGAAATGAACCCGCTATGGAAAGGTGCACTGTAGGGATGTATTTCATTTAGAAGAGTCACCAGAGACGCTAAAAAAAAAATAGTAGAAGTCCCCTTTGCACACTACTGGAGTGGGTGAATATCGTCTACACTAAGGTTGGGGTGAATATCGTCTTAAGTAAAGCCTTTATGCGCCTTGAAGCATCTTCATTCATTTTTATTTTATATCCTTCATTCATTTTTGTTTTATATCTCTTTATTGCTTCGAATTTTAGCATGAGTCAACTATAGTCTATAAGATGATTTTAAATGTGTGGGACCACCATGGTAGAGCCCATTTGATGATTTTTGATAGGTGATTAGGATCAAAAGTTTAAGTGGTTTCATATCGGAATTGAATGCAGCTGGCTCACCGCAAATCATTGTACTGAAGTCAATGCACATTGAAAATAGGAGCATCGCATTACTCGAAGACCTTGTACCTCCTTTTGAAAGTTTTCGATCGGAAAACTACGATTGTAATCTCGTACTAAAGCACATCACATTTGATACCACGATAGTGTAAGATATTTTCAAAATATTCATATGTTTTAAAATCTAAAAATAGGGTTTTATCATTTGAAATACTTAGTTCATGAAAAGGGTGATTTCATGTCATTTCACTTTTCCTAAAACCAGATTTATGGTCTCATTTAAAAAAAAAAGCCTTAGAATTCTCTAGGATTTCTAGGGTTGTGTTATTCTTTTGTCCCTTTCTATTTCATCTAAGGTGTGTGGGCTTATTGATTTGATATTCATCGTGGACTGCAGCCCTTGATCGATAGTCTGTGTGGCATTGTATCCTGGGCACTTTATTTCTGTATAGCCACTTGCGTAAGTGGAGAACTTAAAGTCATTAAGGCTCTGTTCACTTGCGTTCCCGGGAAAGCAAATCCCTGGAAAACAGGCTCTTTTTTCCTTGATAAGACAGAATTCTGGTGTTCACTTGCTTTCCTGATAAAGTAACAAGCCTAGGTAGAAAATGTCAAATAATGACATAGAAATTGCCAAAAATGATGTGGAAATGTCTCTTTTCTCACAAGTGTGGGAAATCAAATCCCACTGTTTTGGTCGGATTTGCTTTCCCGGGAAAACTAGTGAAAAAAAGTGGGCAAGCAGTTTCTCGGGAAACCTTTTCCTGCACAGCTCCTGCGCACGTGAATAGGCGCGAGAAACATTTTCCTACAAAGTTTCCCTGGATTTCTTTTCCTAATGCCATGTCAGATTCCCGGGAAACCTTTTCTTTTCCTTTCCCGGGAAAACAAGTGAACAGAGCCTAAGATCAAGTTTTAAGGGGAGGTTAGTTGCGCGGGATTTGAATCTCTTGGGTACAGGATTGTGGGTCGCTTTAGGGAACTCCCGCGGATTGTGGCTTACTCTGAAATGCCTGAGACTCTTAAAGTAGGGGATTCTGTAGGGAATTTTAAAATTCTTCATGTTTTCAGCCTTGCCTAATTTTTGATTTTTGTTCATTGATTTGTGGTCTGCAATTTTGGATCCAAAGCATAAACTAAATTCTAGCTCCCTTATTCTGTGCTTCCAATTTCGTTCATCTTTAACCCTATAATTTAGTTAATATAGTCGTAACAATTGTTCCCAACACATAGACATTCTGAATCATTTACCGTTCACATGGTAATGGTGATGAACAAAGGACCCGTTGCGATTTTTTACCATGCGAATATCAAGTTGGGGTTAATTCAATCCTCTGATAGACTTGCTATTCAGGCCGACCTCTAACTTTGGAAATATAATTAGAACAAAATTATAATTAAAAACCCAGGATATTCCACGATAAACTTATCCAAGAAGGATAGCCAATCCCAGGATAAACTTATCTAGGGATCGTTATCCCCGTGGTGAACAGCCCTATTGGGATCACCCACAAAAGAGCTCATTTTACACAAGTTAAAGCTACTAACACAAACCAGGTGGGATTTATTTATGTTATTAAATTGGGAAATGTTATATGCACTCTCTACTTTTGATAATGACACTCCTAACTTTATTCAACATTGGGATTTGCTAGCGTCCATCACGTAGCGTCACACAGGCTCACTGTACAACAACTTTTGTCTTCATTCATGTGGCTCATCTGACATGCAACAGACCATCTGCGATGGACGCTAGCAAAACCCTTAAACATTTCCTATTGATTGATAGTTTTTAGGAATTGTAAAAGATTTAAGAGGAATGCAAGACTGACAGGCGCCCTTGCAGATAATGGTTAAAAGGGCACCCCATTGGTCAATATCAATTTAGGATGACACAGAAGATTGGGCCATCCTATTTTTTTGCAAGGGCGCGCTTGTTAGTGTCACATTCCTCAAGATTTAATGGCTAATTTAGTAAAATAAAAAAGAGGAGTGCCATTATTAAAAGAAGAGCATCAACATATCATTCTCCTTTGAACAAAACTTGGCTGCTCAACGTTGCGCACGAACCTAAAATAAAGAGGAAACAGGGGGTGTGGAAATATCAAACATGGGGTGTGAAAAATGTAAAATGATGGAATTGATATTGCCACACCCCTGCTTTTAGTGTATTATAATGCGTTGCGCAGGAACCCCCTGCGCAACGTTGCGTAGCCAAGTTTTTGGTTATATAACTTTACCTTAAGACATTCGGTCAAACCATGGCGAACGTGGGGTGCGCTTTTCACAATTATCATATAGATATTTCTCCTTAGAGCAATACCTTTCAATGCCTAAAACATTGATTTGTACCCAACTTGCATTTGACCAGAGGAAAAGAGATCCCACCACCGACTCTCTCCACACACACACACACACACACACACACATAGAGAGAGAGAGGCTCTCTCTACATGGGAAATGATTATTAACTACCTTAAACACTAAATTAATACAAACCCGTGGGAGAAAACTAGTCTTTCCAATCATTTATATTAAGTTGAAGATGATTATTCCGAGTCTTATGATAATAATATCATAATTAACAAAGTGATTCAAATAAGCATAGGAGAGGTTTGATATGTCAAGGTGTTTGATACTATACCTGTCTACACCTATATCTATGTCTATAATCTATTGAAAGGGAATGCTTGTTTCTTTAGTTGATTACTGTTGTCGGCTCTGATTAGATTTTATTAATGAATTATCACCTTTAAATAACTTAATTAATTACTATTTTCCACTGATCTGAACCATAGTTTAAAAACTTGAAAACTCGAATTGACTAAGAAAGTGAGTTGAGTCCAGTCAACTTAACTCAGTCATTTGAGACTTGATAAAAACTTGAAGAGATTATTGATATATTGGCACTACCTTATTTTGATAATGGTATTCCTCTCTTCATTTTACTCTTTTTTTAATATGCTGTTAAAAGCTATTGCAATTCCCAAAAGGCTCTAAGCAGCCAATAGGAAAAGTGTAAGACAAAAGTGTTTAGCGCCACTATCAAAATACGGTAGTGTTGTGCATAAATAGTTGGGATCTAATAATTAATATTGCTGCTGGTCATATTTTATATAAGATATTAGAAAGTATTAATTACTAGATATTGGTTGTGCATTCCTCTTACATCTAGCAACGTGTAACTTCCTTCGTCCAACTCTCTGTCCTTGCTGTACTCACATTTTTGCTGGTAAGAAAAAAAAATCGATGACCTCTTATTGTTATTGCTAGGTGGGAGTCTAGTGTTGTTGCCCTACTTGGATATGCTCTGGGTGCCGCTATTGCTGCCACGGCAGAGTCCATGGCCGCTGTGACACTGGCGATTAATTCAACTGAAGAGACTAAAGTATGTATCCTATTTACTTACATGCAATATGTATTTTGAACAGTATCATTGTTCACCTCACTTGTATGTGCTTTGAATCTTTCCTAAGAATTTACTCATCAGATTTTTGTATAAAGAATTAATAATAAGAATTTTACTCCAAATCTCTGGAGCGTAACTGCAAGGAATTTCCTGAGTATTTCCAGCTCACGACAGAACTCCTTCATTGCTGGTTTTTAACTCCGTGACCCTACAAGGGCAAGACCTTGTGGAACCTCTCTCTGCTGGCATCCATTTGGGTTTGTTGGAAAGAGAGAAATGCTTATACTTGTAAAAATGAAATAAAAAGTGCCTCATGTTCTTTCTCTAGGATCACCTCTCTAGTCATTTCTTGGGCTAAAGTCCTTACTGGGGTTTCCTTGTACCCGGCCTCAAACACAGGAAGGTGTTGGAATGAGATTTGCAGTTGCAGTGACCATGAGGAGATTCTTGCACCTAAATGGTCCCCACCTGGGTGGTTGAAGTTAAATTTTGATAACTTGTCTAGGAGGTGTGTGAAACAACTAATTAATTACTTTAGAAGCTTAAGCTGATAGAGTTGGTGTTATTTAATCATTTTATACTTCAACACTCCCCTTCACATGTCGCCCCTCTTTTTTTGGGTTAGTCGTACATGTGGATTTTTAATGTCAAGGAGTTGTTGGGTTTTGAATTCAGGAACGGTCATGAGGCAATAGCTCTGATACCATGTGAAACAACCAATTACTCCAAAAGATTAAGATGTTAGAGTGTTGTTATTTAATCATTTTATACTTCAACAAGGCGTTCTAAGAGATGAGAATAACATCACAAAGCGAGCCTTCTTGGGTCAGATTGGTTTCAAGGATTCGAACAAAGCATAAATGAGAGCAATTCACCAGGGCATTAAATGATGCTAGATAGAGAGATGGACAATTTTATAGTAGAGGGTCTCTCTTACGTCATCAAATGTTTGGAAGGCCACTATCTCCGACCTTGGAGATTTTCTGAGCTCATTGATAAGATATTGGATTGGGTAGAGGGTCACTTGATTCACTTTCAACATGTTAGGAGGTCAGCGATGGAGAGGCAGACCGTTTTGCTAAAGAAGGTGTCGCCATGGGAGTGAGAGATTTTTGACTTTCTCCTCCTTTGAGGAGTTTTTGTATTTGTTTGTTTTTCTTCCCTCTCCTGCATATTCTTTTCTTGTCTCCTCGTCTGCCTTGCTCGTGGCTCCTCTTTCTAATGAAATCTTACCATTTCAAAAAATCAATACAAATAAAAATAAAATAAAAATAAAAAGTGTATAGGTCTCAAAAATACAATCCCATTTAAGTATTTATTTATGCCATTTATTCTTGTACTGCCACCACCTGTTAGATTGCAAGCTTCAACTCCGTTTCATTCCATTTATCCTCAAAAAGGCCCTATCTAATATTAGATTGCAAGTTACAAAGCCTACTTATTCTCAAAATGTCCCCCCCCCCCTCTCTCTCTCTCTCTCTCATAAACTTCCTAAGTCTACTCTTTATACCTTGGCCGAAAACTCGTTTAAATATGAGTTTTGTCCTACCAAGTTAATCAAAACTCCTTTGACTGGCCCACGTTAAAGAAAGATTGACCTTGTCAATCATTTACTTGTGCACTGAGTCGACTACCTTTTATCTTTGAAGTTTTTGTCCAATTAAGCCCGAGTTTGAAAAAGTTTCTCTCTATAAAAGTCCATACTAGCGAATAACATGTCTGAATAGTGTGAAAAGCACGATTAGATTCTAGATAGAGTAACTATACTCGATTTGTCGGGGGACCTTTGATTGCCAGCCAAATGCAGGAACTCTACACATGGGCATGATTTTGACAGTACAAATCTATTCATCCAAGTTAGGCTCATGTCTTTCGTGATGATCATGAATAAATTGCATTGGTCTAGAAAACTAAAATTAGCATTGGAGTGTCCCTCAAAGCATCTTCTTGGGAGGACCCATCAAAGTCCTTTTGATCAAGTCAGTTTCAAAGGTATATCATGCAAATAACTCAAGTAGTGGAATGATAGTCAAGTAGAATCCCGAATACATACAAAAGCAAACTTCCTACAATGATCAAGAGGATTGAAGTTTCGCTCTCCGATTGGTTGCTAACCAAATAGGTTCTTCGACGAGCCCTATAGGATATCCACCTAAGTACAGTCATGTGACACATCAACATGACCATACATTGGAGTGGCTGGGCCAAAACATCATGAAAGGGGTCATATATAAGCAAGGAATCCATCCCTTCTAGTTTTTTACCATTTCATGCAACAAAGCCACATTATCCCCCACTTGGAAGCAAGTTGACTTGGCAACATCGATCCATTTTACTGAGTGATGTGATGTTTACAGCAAAGCTCTTGAAAACCCACATGCTAAGTCAGTCACTTTGTTCAATTTTCAACTTCTTCTGAACGGGTTCTCCATGTTCACATTCAGGCATGAACTCATCTAGAAAAGCTATGGTTTAGTCATAACCCAGATTGCTCTTTGTTCAAGTATAGTCCATGCATAAATAGGATTGTGGGCTAAGACAAGTCACTTGGTGTAGGCTAATGAGACTGTTTAGGAGAAATAGAAACTTAGAGAAAGATAAAAAGAAACAAATCTCCTTCACAATTCATGAGAAATGGAGCTTCATGTAAAGAAATGGGGGAGCAAAGGAATAGGAAATGGGTTATTTCTGGCTCAAGAAAAGGTAAAACATATATGCCAAATAATGAGAAAATGGTTGTGGTCCCAAATCTACTAGGCTCTGTGTTTTCCTCATTGGGTCAACAGGCAAAATAGTCTCACCACTACATTGGCATGTGTTGAATGATTATTGGATAAGTTCATGCCAATGGGGAGTTCTGATGTTGTAATTTGAGTAAGTGGTAAAGAAGGTGAGAATTTCAGATCTCATAGATTCTCATCTATTTGTAAGGTCAATGGATCATTGTCACTTGATGTATGTGGATCATTGTCAATGGATCATTGTCACTTGTTAGAGCCGTATGGCTCCAAAAAGTAGTTGTAAACAGTTAAAAAAGCTTCTTTTTTCATCTAGTGGCTGTGATTATTACCTCCACGAAGTGATAGAGAGGGACTGAAAGCCATTGAAGAAAATGGTTTGGTTTCTCTGTTGGGAAGAGATTGGGGGATTTGGGCTTCCTTGTTCTCGAATGCCATGACATTTTGGTGGCCTTTTAATAGAAGGCCAATGGCCAAAGATAGAAACTAAGATAAAGGGGTTATGAGGAATTATTTTGGGGAATTGATAGTTACATCCATTATTAAACACTGGAATTGGCACCCTTTATTTCATTTGATGATGAATTTGGGTTTTTGTCTTTCAATCTTCTGAAGTTATATTTAAAGCCTCAAATCAGATGCTCAGAGTTCTCCAATAGAGTTTAATTTTTGTGCATGGCCCGTTGATAGTCAAAGCCAATTAGAAAATTGTTTGGATCATTGAGCATGTAGGCCTCAGTTACACTTTTGCCCACCCAAAGTACGAAGAATTACTTTTAAAGGGTAAGGGAAATTAAAATAATACAATTTGGATAATGTTAGATCGTGTGGCCATTAGCTCTCCTCAAGAAGCAGAGGTCCGATGGATAGAATACGACCGTTGATTGAAGCCTCCTCATGCCATAGGATCATATAGTATGTGCAAATTTCAAATCATTCAGCTGAACTTTCCTGTAATAAATGAACTGGACCCAATTGAAATTAGTTCACTTTGGGGGTCATTATACTCCAAATCTTAGGCCCGGGCCGAAGAAATTTGTTTGGCAGGCCCAATAAGGAGGCCTTACAATTAGTTACACACTTTTTCCTTTTCTTGATGCAATATAATTTCATCTTTTTTTTATCTAATTCTTTTTTTTTTGGGAAATTAGCATGTTGGTGTCAACGGCCGGGTAGACATGCTAATAATGTGCCCCGATTTTTATCTTGTATTTGAGTTGGATCCAAATTTGAACTATCTATATTACAAAAATCTAGGGCTAGAATCAGCCCTTGAGAAACCCTAGAAAAAAACTAGCTAATAGAGCAGGATCGCAATCTAAAATGCATAGTCATACAATAAGGGGCCGTTTGGATATGCAGATTTTAGAATCTTGGATTTCCTCAAAATCCTGAATGGGAGACAAGAGAAGAAGGAGACTGTCCGTTTTGCTTCTATCTAAAATCCTGGATTTTAATTAAGAAATTCAGGTTTTAGAAATCTCTCTAAAACCTGGAAACATGGGATGATCTCCTTACTCTGATGAAAAGAAGGGCGAGAAATCAGAAAACGAAGGCTGGTCTCCTTCTCTCGTCTCCCATCTATGTTTTTGAGGAAATCCAAGCTTCTAAAATCCACGTATCAAAAAGGCCCCTAAATGTAACCAAAATGATATAATCTGTTGGAGAAGAGCTTATGGTAAAGGCCCACTGGGCTCATAGACTTCTTTTTTGGTTTGTAAGCTGGCGTCGAACCTACCACCTCAGGTTTGAGAAATAAAGCTTCAACCATTGAGCGGGCTCAAAGACTTAGCTTGTATACAAGTTGTTTTTTTTTTTTTTTTTGACAAGCCCGGGCCTTAATCGCTCTATAATTCAAGAGAGCCCGCTCATCTGATCTAATCAAGGCTTACAAAAATCAACACCTAAAAAAAAAAAGATACATACATTAAGTTGATAGAAGTCGATCCTTATCTGGAGCTTTCTTTTAAGAAATCTGGCAGTGCTGAAATTGTGTTTTAGCTTGTTTAATAGTTCCCCATTCCCTGCGTAAGTACATATATCTATCTATGAGACAGAAACAAAACCCAATGGGCACTGACATATTAGGCCATCCTAGACTATTGGGTTGGGAAAATAACATCGAGAGAGCTTTTCATTCATTTGGGATGCATTGTGGATCACGTCATGCTATCTCTTACATGTACCAGATTAAATTAGTAGACATTAAGCAAGTTTATTTTTGATATTGTTTTTGTGTGAGGCACGTTGTAAGAAATTGGTATTGGTAACTTCACTCAGAAATCGGTATATATCTAAACAAAAAAAGAAACTGGCCATCTCTGTTCGGACAAATTGGTATGGTGAACGATGAAACGGTAGGGACGCAAATAATCAAAGTAAGAAACAAAGATAGGGTTAGAAATGAGAGTTAGAAAAATAGGAGGTAGGCAAGGCAAGCCGAAGCAGTAGTTTTTATTACTTCACATGAGCATGAGCATCGGCTCACCCGTGGTTTACAAATTTCAAATCTCGAGGCTTGATTCCGGTGCAAAGTTGAAGTAGCGAGGGAAATTACTAAGGAGGAATATTTTTAATTATTTTAGTTGATTGAGTACTAGTTAGACTTGGTTTTTATTCATTTATTTAGTAGTTGGGAATTATATAGGGTGAGAGATTATACTCAAGATTATTTTGATTAAACAGTTTTGGATAGTTTATGAATTTGATTCACTTATATAGATATTTGTGCATGGTTCTGTTTTACCGTTAGCCTTGCATGCTTGTAAAGTTCTCTTTACTGATATGTGGCGATGTTATGTTCCATCGTTTCAATTTGTTTCGGCTTTTGACCTTTGGGAATATTGGAGAGAAGTGTGTTTTAGTAGTGAAAGATGGCCTAGCATCGTCCAAAGATGGGAACTGCCTCCTCTTGGTATGTTCAAACTTAATTTTGATGGTGCTTCTTTTGGTAATCCCGGGCCGGCCGGGGTGGGAGGGTTATGCCGTAATGGCGAGGGCGTTGTTCAATGGCCTTCTCTGGTCCGATTGGTGTATGTGATGCTTCAGAGGCGGAAGTAAAGGAGGTATTCTACGGTATCAAGAAAATAAGTAGTGATTGTCTTGACAATGTTATTATTGAAGGGGATCCCTTAAATGTTATCCGGTGGCTTGAGGAGGAGGGGGGGCTCCTCCTTGGAGATTCTTTCCGTTCATAGATGAGATCCACGAGATTATACCATGGTCATCGGCTATCTTGAAGCATGTGAGGATGGCTGCCAATGAGAAGGCAGATCTGTTAGCCATTAGGGGTGTGGATAGTGACCCTTTACAATCGTTTGATTATCTCCCCCCTTGATCAGCCATGTCTTGGTCTGTTGATGTTGTGTATTTTCTGTTTCTACTTTCTTATCTTGTAATCTGTTCGGGCTGTCCCTCCTCTGGCTTCCCTTTCCATTCTAATATAATTCACCATTTAAAAAAAAAAAAATGTTCCAAGCCATGGTGGTGGTTTGGGGCGTGACACCTAGGGTTTGAAACATTACATGTCAAGCAAGCAAGGCTCTTAATTGTACCAAGAGCAAGATTGCATTCTTGATCTCTTCTTCCTCGAACCTTGCTCTTGACTCCCTCCATGTCTTCGTAAGTCATGTCAAACTGCAAAACGTTTTATTTAAGCCTGCGTACATCTACTTTCAAATAGAAACTGATGGTAAAATCCATACCCAACCAAACTTTATGGTTGAAATCAGGGGTGCAAGTTTGGCCCTGTCAGCCCTGACCCGCCCTGAGCCCGAACAGGGTCAGGGCTGGATTTTCCAACCTTGAGGGCGGGTCAGGGTTCATTTTTTTAGACCCTGACCCTGGTCGGGTTGGGTTCTGGGTTAATGCCTCGGGTACCCTGACCCGGTCCAGCCCTAAGTTTTCTATTATAGAATTGAACCATTTGTGCATGTTTCTTTTGCTAATGTTTTCTATTATCTTGGATTGATGTTTCTTTAGATTATTATTACTAATTGTCTCTGTTGCCCGTCATGTTGTTGAATTCATATTGTCTTTGTTCCCTTTCTCTGTTTATTGATCATTTTGTTCTATATGATAAGTGGTTGCTTTATTTTTGGCACTCTTAACAGGTATTTGCACTAGGGTCAATTAAGGCCGGCCTGGCCCGGCCCTGCCCTGCCCAATGAGGGCCAATCAGGGCGTGCCAGGGCAAGCATTGAGCCCTGTAGGGCGGGCAATGGGTGTGGACCCCGATCCGAGATAGGCGGCGAGGGAACGGGTCCCTAACACCATCTGGATCATCCACGTGTGAATGAGAGCTCTGCCAAGGAACTCTCGAAACGGATGCCACCCTCATAGCATAGCACGAGTGGCGATGTAAAAAGAAAGAGATATGTCTCGATCCGGAACCGAGGTTCGAAACCGAGACATACCTGAATAATTGAGGAATTACAAGTTGAGCAGGTGAAGTATCTTGGAGCTGATTCGATCTCCTACTCCCAGGATTGATGAATTGCAACCAGAGATGTAATGATCTTTTGATTGCCGGCAATAATCACGGATCAAGGAAGTGACCAAAGATCCACCAGATTAGAAAAACTAATGGGAAGAAAATCAAATCATTGGCCGGAGATCAACTTGAATTTCACCGGAGATCGGACGCGAAGATAATCGGAAAAAGAAAAATGGAAACCCTAAATCTCTATCTCTCTCTTTCTCGATCTCAGATCTGAGATTTTAAGATCTCAGATCTTGGAATCTACCAATGAACGGCCGGAGCTTGGAGGTGATAATGGGGTCGATGCTGGGCCGGATCTCCGGTAGGATTACCACCGGAAGAACCACCGGAAAAGATGAAAGAGACAGGATCCAGATCCTCCTCTCTCCCTCTCTGTTTCTCTCTCGCTCGATCTCAGATCTGAGATTTCAGATCTTAGATCTCGGATCTGGCAATGATCGACCGGCTCGGAGACAAGAGAGGTGGCGGTGGAGGAAATAGAAGAAGGAGAAGAAGTGGAGCTGGCGGAAATGGAAAGTTGCAGAGAGGAGGTGTCGGTGAGGAGGTTACCGGTGGGATTTGCAGAGGTTGCCGGAGGTGGAAGAAGAAGGAGAAGAAAAAGGAGGATGAAATCGGAGCTTGGCCGGAAGCCCACCGGAGGTGGATCGGAGAAGAAGGAAGAGGAGTAGGGGTGGCGGTTGTGGCCGGAGATCCGAAGGATTGGATCGGAGAATCCGATCGGAGAGGGATTTCTGCCGGAGAAGACAAAGGAAGGAGATTAAAGCCGTGCTGGAGAAGGATCTGCCGGAGAATAATTGGAGTCTGATCGATGATGAGCCGGAGAAGGAGAAGAAATCTGCCGGATTTCTCTCCGCGATTTTTTTTTTCGATCCCCTACAGTAAACCCCGAATTTTATATATATAGAAAAAGAATATCTGTTGATATCGGCACTCCAATTACGGATAAAGCGCGCGGTTCGCTAAGCGTACACCCGCCGCTTTGTCTTATTAGCCCAAAAGACAATATTCGTCTATTTTTCAAGAAGACACCCCCCGTCTAGGATAATTTGCCCCCCTTCTGCATTTATACTACGACACTGACTCGGTCCGTTCGCAGGGCAAACCAACTCGGATTTCGACGAAATTTTACAGGGACCTATGGGGGACCCTAACCTAGCTTAGGGTGTAATTTGAGGCCCTAACTCACTGGTTTGGCGAGGTTTCGCACCAGCGACACGAACTTGGGTTCGGTCAAAATGGGGTGTCTACAGATGCCCCTCTTTGGCAGAGCGTGCTTGTCACGCGAATGGCAAAGCTGAACAGACGACCCATTTTGACTGACCCAAAAGCAAAGCAAAATTATTTTTTTTTATTTTTATTTTTGGGTTATTAGTTCTAAGAACGGCACTCACAGGGGAAAGACTCTACCAACTAAAGAGAAATAGCCTCTCACCGACTCTTAACTCGGCAACTAAGACATCTCAAAGAGATAGCCTCTCTCTAATACTCATGACTCAACTATCTAAACTAGCCATCAAAGATGAATGAACAGTTATAAAACACAAACACACATTTTTTTTTTCAGGCTAAGCCAAAGTAAACATAATAATTGCTCAAAGAGCACCATCCAAACAAACAAACAAATCATTTCAATCACTCAAAGAGTTTTCATTTTTTCAATTTTTTTTAGAAACCAACGTTGCGATTTGTCTAAGACAAGTATAACTCCAAACACTCAAATAGTTTTCATTTTTTTTTTTTTTTAGTTTTTTAGAAACCACAATGCAACTCGTCTAAGACAAGCATAAATCCAAACACTCAAAGAGTTTTTTCCTTTTCAGAAACCTGCAAAAATAAGCCAAAGACCACTATAGTGAAACTCGTCCAAAACAAGTTCAAAACCAAACACTCAAACAGTTAAATTTTTTTTATTTTTATCATGCCGATCAGTCTAAAACTTGATCAATTATTAGGGTACTCGAATATTTGAGCTAAACTCAAACTTCTAATACCGAGGCGAAACTAAGTCTCAAGCCTGGCGATAGATATACAGATCATTGCTGAAAATAAATCTGTTTAACTATCCGAGTAACTCTGACTCCTCTCTTTCAAGGTAGTGAATCACTCCGGATCACGCGGTTCTGTTAAACAGTTCCACATAAACCCAAATTCGTATGTCCTGCTAAACAGTCCCATACAAACCTCTTCGCAGATACACATGACTCCTAACACATTAGGAAGCTGCACATTGCGGAACGATGATTAGGTAAGTCACTACTTGACATTACAATACTAATCATCAGGGTACTAAATACCCGGGAGAAGGAACAAAAGACCAATCCATGTAACACAGGATCGGAAATATTTTCCCTATTAAAACATTTCAAAAAGACCAAACCGTGTAACACAGGTTCGGTAATTTCCATCTCTATTAAAATCTTTCAAAAAGACCAAACCCTGTAACACGGGTTCGGTAATTTCCATCTTTATTAAAATCTTTCAAAAAGGACCAAACTGTGTAACACAGGTTCGGTAATTTCCAATTCTATTAAATTCTTTCAAAACGACTAAACCGTGTAACACAGGTTCGGTAATTTCCAATTCTATTAAATTCTTTCAAAACGACCAAACCGTGTAACACAGGTTCGGTAATTTCCAATTCTATTGAATTCTTTCAAAACGACCAAACCGTGTAACACAGGTTCGGTAATTTCAAACTCTGTTAAAATCTTTCAAAAAAAGACCAAACCGCGTAACGCAAGTTCGGTAATTTCAAACTCTGTTAAAATCTTTCAAAAAAAAGACCAAACCGCGTAACGCAAGTTCGGTAATTTCAAACTCTATTAAAATCTTTCAAAAAAGACCAAACCGCGTAACGCAAGTTCGGTAATTTCAAACTCTGTTAAAATCTTTCAAAAAGACCAAACCGCATAACGCAAGTTCGGTAATTTCAAACTCTGTTAAAATCTTTCAAAAAGACCAAACCGCATAACGCAAGTTCGGTAATTTCAAACTCTGTTAAAATCTTTCAAAAAGACCAAACCGCATAACGCAAGTTCGGTAATTTATCTCGTCGATCAGTCTAAAACTTACTCGACCACTTATTAGGGTACTCGAATATTCGAGTTAAACTCAAACTTCTAACACCCGAGGCGAGACTAAGTCTCAAGCCCAGCGATAGTTATACAGATCATTGCTGAAAATAAATCTGTTTAACTATCCGAGTAACTCTGACTCCTCTCTTTCAAGGTAGCGAATCACTCCGGATCACGCGGTTCTGCTAAACAGTTCCACATAAACCCAAATTCGTATGCCCTGCTAAACAGTCCCATACAAACCTCTTCGCAGATACACATGACTCCTAACACGTTAGGAAGCTGCACATTGCGGAACGATGATTAGGTAAGTCACTACTTGACATTACAATACTAATCATCAGGGTACTAAATACCCGGGAGAAGGAAGAAAAGACCAATCCGTGTAACACAGGATCGGCAATTTTTCCCCAATAAAACTTTTCAAAAAGACCAAACCGTGTAACACAGGTTCGGTAATGCTCATCTCTTAAAAACACTCAAAGAGTTTTTGTCATTGAATTAAAAATTTGTCAAAGCAAACAAAAACCAAACACTCAAAGAGTACAAATCAGATAAGTACACACTAATCACTCAAAGAGCTTTTTTTTTTTTTTTTTTTTTGTCAAAACAAGCGCAAACCAAAGGTTTTTTTTTTTTTATAATGGAAGAAAATATCAAACCGTATAACACAGGATATAGTAATTCCTTCCTTTATTGAAAACTTTCTAAAACCATGGAAGAAAAACCAAACCGTGGAACACGGAACCATCAATTTCTATCATTATTAAAAACCTTCAAAAGGAATGAAGAATTTACCATCTTTGATTGATTTCAATAATGGGCTAGACATCTCTTACCGAGAATAACTACGAGCGCATGATCTCTGCTGAAAGCAAAACTCAAGTAGATTGATGAGATTTTCAGGTGCTGACTCTCTTTAACAGGTGAGAAGCATTCTGAAGAGGTTTGAAGGATGCAGGAGTAGATTATATACCCCGCTGGGAATTGAAGTTTCTGAAACTTTGACTCTAAAAGAGACAATTTGATCAAGGAATTTAACTCAAAGAGTATGTTCAAGCTTCTCTGGTTTCTATTTGCTAAGAATAGATATCCCAATTATCATTGTGTAATATCTTTTATGACGCAAGTCATAAAAGATGCCCCTAGTATGATGTGCTTCCATGACAAGGTCTTAAGAAAGCAGAACCGAGGTAAGTAGGAAAAATTTGAGTTTGCATGGGTTCTTTCTTAGGTATAGTGGTAAAACCATCTCCACAAAGGTTGAACGTAAGAGTTCTTCATTTTGCTCAGTGCTTGAGGCTTTGATGTTTCAGGCAGGTCTGAATAAAAATCTCTTGCCCTTCTTTGATTCTTAAACCAGGATCTACTCTAGATTTTTCTTTATATTTCAGAAGGTGTACACCCATTCTCTCCAGTGCCAAACACTTTTGATTCTAAAAGAAAACAATGATAAACAAGGAATAGACTCCTGAGGACTCTTTCGAAGAAGACTGCCAATATTCAAGGGACTTGACTAAATTTTGATTCACCCTTAGATAAAATGTGTTATTTTGTTATGGTAAGGCTAGCCACTCTCAGAGTATTCTCAAAAACCAAGTCAAGAAGCTCTAATTTCCTCCATCAGGATTTCCGTCATGGTTATTACTCCCTTCGGATTGCTCAGTCTTAATGTCCTTAGTTTAAAAAGGATATCAAAGTAAGTCTTGTCGAGACTACTCGGATTCCAGTGTCCTGCCCTGCGTAGAGGTTGCTTTTCCGTCTCCTTGAGTCTCCTCTTCAAAAGAAGTCACAACTTTTAATTTTCAAGTTTTTAGTCTAAAAGACCACTTGTCTCAACTTTTGCTTTCCAAGTTTTCAGTCTAAAAGACTACTTGTCCTAACTTTTGCTTGCACTCAAACTTAGGAATTCTACGTAACTGAGGAACTCCTTCTACTTCTATTCAACTCAACTTTTCATGGGAAGTATTTGCCTCTGACTAGATTGTCTCTTCAAGTTTTCAATACCACTACCCTTACTTTCTGATAAGTCAATCATTTTGCTTGTTGACTTAGCAAGAAAAATGACTTTCATCTTTCTTTAGGCCGCCCTTTCGGGTTTTCAACCTAGCGGGTCTTCAGACTCTCATTCTTTTCTTTCTGTTTTTTCTTTTCATTCGCCTCGAACCTTTACTTGTTTCACCAGAAGGACTTTCTAGGTGGGCTCGGGTTCAAAAGGGTTGAATACCTAAGGTTCTAAGGATTTGGACCGAATCTGGTCTAGCCAGACTACCTACGTACCCCAAAAATGGAGGATCAGATCCGCGTAGTTCGCTATGGATTTTTCAAAGAATGGTTAGCATTTAGCTTCAAAATTTTGAAAAGGGATTTTATCCCAAGGTTTGACCGAACTTGAATTAATCCAGTTGCCTACGTACCCCTGAAGAGTTGGGGATCAGGTCCGCGTAGTTCGGGTGCATAAATGCCCCGGGTTTATAATGTGTTTGAAAGGAAATTGTTTAAATTTTGCTTTTGGCCCAAAGGGTTTACAAATGGATTTTAAAACTTTAGGATTTTGGCTATAAAAGCTCAAACGATCAAGGATGGCCTTCTGATGTATTTGATGTACAAGCTCTTCTGTTTAAGGTTCAAAAGCTTTGAAAATTTTTTCGAGGAGTCTGGCGGTTTTCTGGCAAAACTTCAACCACTGTGCTCCACTTCTTCTGAAAATCTTCTCTCAATATTTCATCAGCTCCACAGAATGTCTGACGTTTCCACTTTTTAAAATCTTCACTTTCAACTAAATGTTTAAATCCAATGGAGTCTTGCTCTGCTCAATAACAGGGCATTCCCCTGGTTTATCCTTGTAGGATCAAGCAAGACTACCTCAAACCCCTCTAAACAGGTTTATCAATTCTTTGCGCTCCTCGGGAGATAAAGTTTTGCCAATCCATCTTTCCCGAGTTTCGGATTTCGATACCACTATCCATAGCTTTGATTTCTTCTTCAAGTGGCTATGCGCGACGCTCTTCCTCTCGTTCGACCATCTTTCAGATCTCGAGGTGAATTTCGTCTGCATTCTCATCCTAGAAGGGGGTCTTTAGTTGTTTAAACATTAGATCTAAGAGTGAATCATAGAGTATCAAAGATACGAAATCAACCAGTTTATAGAATTGAAGACTGTAAGTACATTGATGATTTTTGACACGCCTCGATGGGCTCTTCATCAGTTCTGATAGAAAACAGAACACTGACCCTATATAAGAAAGACTGACAGATATGTCACTTTTTTTTTAACATCTACATAACTGAACTTTTTCAACTTAGAGAGAAGAAAGTTGATGTACACTCAATGAAAGACAAATCTAAAGACACAGGACACTTCTTCAAAGGTAGTGAACTGACACTGAAAGTTTATAGATGATGCATCTTTCCTCATAATAATGATAACTATAAAGTTCGATCCCGGAGTAAGAATCCCAGAAAAGGCAATTCCACATGGTCTAGGTTAAATGGGGCAACAAAAGGCTTATGTTGACAATGTGGGTAAAGCAATAGACTGCTGTATCGAATGAGTTCAGAAATGGTCAGTCTTTTGAAAGAATGGTCTTTCACTAAACATAGACTGTTGACTTGGAAGCACACACACTAGATCAATAGTCATGGGATAAAGATTCTGAATAGATAGAGAAAAGAGTAATCTTGAAATACACCAAAGGGTATTTTATTCTGAAAATCAAAGAAATACTGTCTATGAAGGTTAAAGAAAAATAGACATTGATAATATGGCCTACATCAACAGGGTCTCAATGAATTCTCAATTCACACCTTTAAGTTTCATTTGAGTATAACTGGTCTTCTTTTGGGAATGAAGAATCAGGAACGATAAACATTCCTAATTAAAATAAGTTTCGATCTCAGCAATGATCATGCACTCAAAGGATACAGGTAAGATCAAACTTTTTATCAATGATTTCGATATGATCCAGGGGTAAAAGATATATGATAAACATGGATCAATGAAAAATCAAGGGCTCAGATAATAGACCATGGCCATAAGAATGACAAAAGTAGGGTCAAGGACCAGATCTAAAATCTGAATGATGGATATCAACAACTGTACGATCAATATGATCAGAAATGATAGACCATGGTCATAAAGACAGCAAACGAGCTATCGGCCAGATCTCAAGGCAAAACAAGTAAGGATCTAATCCTACTGAGCAATGTATGCATGGGAATCAAGACAAAGTAGACTGACTCCAAAGGATAGCAATCATGCTTAACATGTTTTTGGATAAAATCCAGCAGCATAACGGCTATACGAGGAGGTCAAGGTCCAGACTAAGTAAATTGACTCTAAAGAGTAGCAGTTATGCTCAAAATGTGTTGCGAACAATTCGGCAGCACAACGGCTATACAAGAAGGTCAAGGTAAGGTAAACTCAATGGCTTTCCTAATTCTAAGAGATAGCAGTCATGCTCAAAATATTCTAAATAAAATCCGACAGCATAACGGCTATACAAAGGATTCCCACAGCTCAACCAAAGGTATGTGAATAACGGTGGCCAGAGAAAAGGGATCAACTGAAGGACTGACCAAAGGTGAGAGCATACAACAACGGGTCAAACCCTATAATCAACAGATCAAGGACTAAACCTGGCCAAGGTAATGGCAGTCAAAAGTCACTGACTAGATCTAGATCTGAATAAGGAATGGATATAACCAATTGAAATGAATAAAGAATCTCTGACTAAGAGGAGAACCCTAATATACATAAACAGTATATATAGGTATATACACATACACACAAATCCTAACCAGGGGCACCAGCCCTAATTCTAATCTAGCGGAGTCGAGAAAATCTCGACTCAAGACAGACTGGTGAGTGTGCTGGACCGTGTCGTAGTCATATAAAATGAACTACCCTAGTCTACAAATGGGGCAAAGCTCCTAACTCTAGGCTCTACATGTGTGAGCAACACATGTTCGACCCTATATGAATGTAATATACTTATATAAACACGGGTACTTCCTAGTTGGGTTTCACTAGGTCAGTAAGTATATACATAATATATAAAAACAAAGTAGGGCTCCGGACTCAATCTAAAAGGTACTATGCGTATGAAACATACTTAACATGAATAACACAAGTACGCCCCGTGTTATACATAGTATGCTTCATTGCTCATCGGCTGCTGTAGACAAAAGTACGCCCAATGTCTACGACTGCAGCTCTAGCGCATAGCTTGGAAATAGATTCAACAGTACCATCAGGGTGAAGACATCCCAGTCGGGTACGCATTGAATCTATCCCGTGGAGCCAAGAAGGAAAAACAATGAAAGAAATAACAAAAATGATAATGCATGATGTGTAGTGTGTGAATCCCTCGTTTTAATTATGCACCTGTCTGGTGCCCCTGGATTCTAACGATAGAATTCCCATTTAAAATGATTTAATCCCAAATTTCTCCAAAGTTAGTAAAAATGGCATTTTCATAGAGTTAGGCAATGTTTCAAGAACTCCCCAGCAGAGTCGCCAGCCTGTGGACCCCGATCCGAGATAGGCGGCGAGGGAACGGGTCCCTAACACCATCTGGATCATCCACGTGTGAATGAGAGCTCTGCCAAGGAACTCTCGAAACGGATGCCACCCTCATAGCATAGCACGAGTGGCGATGTAAAAAGAAAGAGATATGTCTCGATCCGGAACCGAGGTTCGAAACCGAGACATACCTGAATAATTGAGGAATTACAAGTTGAGCAGGTGAAGTATCTTGGAGCTGATTCGATCTCCTACTCCCAGGATTGATGAATTGCAACCAGAGATGTAATGATCTTTTGATTGCCGGCAATAATCACGGATCAAGGAAGTGACCAAAGATCCACCAGATTAGAAAAACTAATGGGAAGAAAATCAAATCATTGGCCGGAGATCAACTTGAATTTCACCGGAGATCAACTTGAATTTCACCGGAGATCGGACGCGAAGATAATCGGAAAAAGAAAAATGGAAACCCTAAATCTCTATATCTCTATCTCTCTCTCTCTCTCTTTCTCGATCTCAGATCTGAGATTTTAAGATCTCAGATCTTGGAATCTACCAATGAACGGCCGGAGCTTGGAGGTGATAATGGGGTCGATGCTGGGCCGGATCTCCGGTAGGATTACCATCGGAAGAACCACCGGAAAAGATGAAAGAGACAGGATCCAGATCCTCCTCTCTCCCTCTCTGTTTCTCTCTCGCTCGATCTCAGATCTGAGATTTCAGATCTTAGATCTCGGATCTGGCAATGATCGACCGGCTCGGAGACAAGAGAGGTGGCGGTGGAGGAAATAGAAGAAGGAGAAGAAGTGGAGCTGGCGGAAATGGAAAGTTGCAGAGAGGAGGTGTCGGTGAGGAGGTTACCGGTGGGATTTGCAGAGGTTGCCGGAGGTGGAAGAAGAAGGAGAAGAAAAAGGAGGATGAAATCGGAGCTTGGCCGGAAGCCCACCGGAGGTGGATCGGAGAAGAAGGAAGAGGAGTAGGGGTGGCGGTTGTGGCCGGAGATCCGAAGGATTGGATCGGAGAATCCGATCGGAGAGGGATTTCTGCCGGAGAAGACAAAGGAAGGAGATTAAAGCCGTGCTGGAGAAGGATCTGCCGGAGAATAATCGGAGTCTGATCGATGATGAGCCGGAGAAGGAGAAGAAATCTGTCGGATTTCTCTCCGCGATTTTTTTTTTTTTTGATCCCCTACAGTAAACCCCGAATTTTATATATATAGAAAAAGAATATCTGTTGATATCGGCACTCCAATTACGGATAAAGCGCGCGGTTCGCTAAGCGTACACCCGCTGCTTTGTCTTATTAGCCCAAAAGACAATATTCGTCTATTTTTCAAGAAGACACCCCCCGTCTAGGATAATTTGCCCCCCTTCTGCATTTATACTACGACACTGACTCGGTCCGTTCGCAGGGCAAACCAACTCGGATTTCGACGAAATTTTACAGGGACCTATGGGGGACCCTAACCTAGCTTAGGGTGTAATTTGAGGCCCTAACTCACTGGTTTGGCGAGGTTTCGCACCAGCGACACGAACTTGGGTTCGGTCAAAATGGGGTGTCTACAATGGGTTGAGGTTTTTCGGGCCTGACTCAGGGTCAGGGCCGAGATAATGGGTTCCAGGGTTTTGAAAAACCCGACCCAACCCGACCCTGTTGCAGCCCTAGTTGAAATGTATCGTTCCATAAGCAATGTTGCAGTGCTTGTCATGCTTTTGCTGTAGTTTGGGACCCTGTATTAATGGGATCTTTCTTTCTTATGGGACCATTTTAACATTCCCCAAACTTCCAAATTCCATCAGGCTGGGGTTGAAACCGGTTACATTTTTTTTTCAAATAGTCGTTACTCAAGCTTCTGGGATCAGTTAGATCAGATGCCATTTAGTCCAGTTTGTGCTCATCTAATTTTCCGGGATATATCGATCTATTCTAGCTACCGATGTATTTTTTACCTGAATGGATGTAAATGGAACAGAAGATTTGACTGTTTAAAACATTGATGCCTGTTTGTAGAGCTGGTTCATATGCGATATAAGCAAATATCTCCTTCTAATTGAAGAACTGGTTGAGCATTTTTTACTGAACACTTGCGTTTCTGCCAGACATGTTTGAACTGAAATCTGTCTACTAATTTCGTATCAGGTTTTGCTTCAAGGAATTCCTCGTACTGCCTTCAGATATTTACAAGGTCCGTTCGGTTATTATAAGCTGTAGCGCGCCATTCCCGTCCCCTAGCATGGACAATCTATCGATCAATCTATAGTATATACTAACCATGGTTATTTCCATTGTCATTCGTTTTCTTTCCAAGAAATTATTTTATTGAAAACCTTTTCCATGGTTATTTCCATTGTCATTCGATTTCTTAATTTTATGACTCATGACTCGACTCGACTCGACTTGTAACTCGTAAAAGTTTTTGACAAGAATAGAAATTTAGTTAGGAAAAATATAATTATATATCAAATATAACCCAATAGCACATAGATAAAGCACTAAGCCAAAAATATAAATAACTACATGCTTGTAACTTGTATGCAAAAAATAATTAAGCTCTAAGTTTTTTTTTTGAAATGGCAAATAATATTGAATAAAAGGGGGGCCCCAAGAAGGGAAAACCCAAGAATACAAAAAGAAAAAAGAAAAGGAAAAAAAAGCACGGACACCTCAAGGAGGAAGATGATCAAACCAACATATCACATTTAGAGAATCCCCTTCAACAGTTAAGTTCTTCAAACTATCCCTCATAATCTTTTTTAGTCCTTAAAAAGCCGCTTTGACTTCCGCCTTCGTAGCATCACACTCTCTAATCGGACCGCAAAAGGCCCAAAGCACCTTGCCACTATCATCCTGACATAATTAAGCCTCCCACACCGGCCGGACCCGGATTCCCAAAACAAGCACCATCAAAGTTCAATTTTAGCACCCCATTAGGAGGTGGCTCCCAGCTATGGACAATGATAATAGCCCTCTCACTACTAAAACACACTTCTCGCCAACCTTCCCAGAGATCATAAGCCGATACAAACCGAAACGATGGATGACATCTCGTCCCAGCTATGGACAACTAATTAAGCTCTAAGTTCCAACTTTCAAGTTTTCAACCATCAAAACAAGAAAGCCCAGGCCCAGTGCCTCAACTCGACTCGTAAGAGTTTTTTCTTCCAACTCGACTCCTAATGACTCGTATGAGTCATCGGACAATTTGGATGAGTCTTCAACAGAGGCGAGCCACCCATGCAACTTGCCTCGAAAGCCTAGTGATTCGACTCGACTCGGGAGTTGACTCGTACGATTCGTATGAGTTTGATAATCCACGAGTCACCCATGCGACTCGCCGCGAAAGCCCAACGACCCGACTCGACTCGGGAGTTGATTCGTACGACTCATAAGAATTTGACAACTATGCCATGCTAGGAAGACTAGTTCTAATATTAGTTGTTTGAATTTGCAGGCCGGGATTCCCCGACCCCATAAGGTTAGCACTAATCCATTCCCAACACATATTGATACAATGAATGTGATCCAATTGAAGAACAGAGGCTTCTGTCTCAACAATCCCATTTTTGCGCGAGTTCTTCGGTAAACAAAAAACACCCTCTTCAGATTACTTGTTGGCAATTGCTTGGGGAGGGGCTGGAGCTCAATAGAGTTACATTATGGTTTTCAAAGAAAAATTAGTAGATTTCCGGCTCCCTTTTCATTCGCATGCATTTTTACAGAAAAACGATATGAAGGCAAGTTTGTGTCGGGGTTGTCCCAAACAGCCTTCCTAATATTGCCATGCGTACCTAAACAGGCTATACGTGCTATTTATAAAAGGGGTGGGGACATTTTTGTCTGTAAAAAAATGTCATTATTGTATTTGTGGGTAAGAGGCTTATAGGGAGGGCTGTTAGAGACCTCCGGGACACAGGCTTGTCTTTCTAACAGCTTTTATTTCATAAGGTTTTCTTTCCTAATGGGGCAGAGCAGAGAAGATTAGATTAGATGATGTTTGCATGTTATGCATCTTATCTGATAAAAGGTTATTATATTGAGAAAATTAGTTTTGTATGGAAACATATTGGTATGAAACCTGTAGATCAATGGCTGGGATCATCTTCTGGATGATTTTTTGGGTGGCCCATTCACGGTGGGGCCATCTAGACGAACGATCCAGATTAGATACACTTGTCAATGTCATGCATACCATATTAGCCCGCTATGGAAACAATAGTTTTCAAATCAACGGTGATGTCACTCCCGTTTTTATTTTCAACACATAATCCCGTTTTCAAAGTGTTTTCGTTCTTTTTTGAGTGGTAATGTTTTTCTTCTTACTAATAGTACTTGTGGAGTTTTTATATGGTGCCCGACCGTCAAATACCGTCAAAACGGTAACACCCTTGATATTTGATCCAACAGCAGCCCACTTTTTGGGCTGCCGTTGGATCAAATATCAAGGGTGGTACTTTTGAAGTACCACCTTCACATGACTTGACAGTCGGGCATCATATAATTTCTCATGTTTGTGTAACTCATAAGCTTTAACAATTAGTAATGAATTTAAAAGCATCCTCTTTATAAATGAGTGAAAGTAAAGTGATGCCTTTAAAGATTCCCACTTCTCTCCTCAGCCTTTATATCCCAAGAGAATCTAAACTAACCTTTGTAGTCTGTAAATGCTAAGCTCACACTGTCCCCAACTAGTACACCCACACAGCCATGGATGAATCAGGAAAGATCTTACTCTCCATCACCATAGCCTTTCTCTTCATATTCCCTTCTACTAAAGGAGGTCCTCTACCTAATTGTACTTACTCTATTGAGATAGAGACGACATGTGCCCCGTTCGCTGGGACCACCAACGTTGTAGGGGTTCGATTCGGAGACTCTGATGGAAATCTCATCCTCGTAAAGCATCTTAAGGATCCAAAACTGGTTTATGATCCAAAGGATGGTGTAAAGAAGCAAGGAAAAAGCTATGGTGGATTCGAGCGGTGCGCGATAGACATGTTCGAGACGAACGGGACATGTTTGAGTCGTTGGGCTTGCTACCTCTACTTGAAGCGATCTGGGTCGGACGAATGGAGGCCCGGTTGGGTGAAGGTACTTCGTCGGCGAGAGGACGGTAGTGTCTTTCCTGTTTCCTACATGTTTTACTTCAGGATCTTTGTGCCGGACAATGTTTGGTTTGGATTCAATTACTGTTGGTCAAATCGGGGATCAATGCCTCAAATGGCCACTAGTCTAGGTGGTGGGCCTGATTAATATTATCCAATGTATAATTAGTAGTTTAGAATGCTTTACTTATAATAATAATCAATTAAAGTTTTAGTCTTTTAATGATTTTAAAACTAATGTTAGATGTTTTCGGTGAGAGATCTAGATCTGTTGGTGCTTGTGGTCAAGATTAGGGATGTCAATGGACCCATGAGATCTGATAAACCATATGATTCTGAACTTAAACGGATAGGATCTAGACACATTACTAGGATCCATGTACACATTTTGGATCCCTATTATTGGGGGCTCCACGCAAAAGCAAGAAATCCCACATGGGAACAATTGAAGGGATGTGGATGGGCTTATAAGGGAATGGACACCCTTCCTTTAATTGCTAGCTTTTAAGGGTGAGTTCTACGCGGATCCTGACAGATGGTATTAGTGCTAGGGCGTGGTAATCCCTGTGTGCCTCCGAGGACGGAAATATCCCTCGGGGAAGATCTCAGTAACCTCGGTGTGCCACCGAGGACGGTGAAATTCCCTCGGAGCACAATCACAAGTTTCAGACTTACTTCAAACCAAAACCAAACCAAGTACATACCTCAATACATTATCATATAGATTAGATGGTAAGGCACACCAAATGGAAATTATGGCTTTTATAATAAGGGGAAGTCTAAACTGAAGGGAGCCCTTGCAAAAAAGAGGTGAAAGGGCTCCCCCATTGGCTGCACATCACCATCATGTTTGACTTTTCAGCCGCTATTAATACATGATGGTGATGTGTAGCCAATAGGAAAGCCCTTTCACCTCTTTTTTGCAAGGGCTCCCTTCAGTTTAGAATTTCTCTTATAATAATTGAAAATAATTTCTTGTCATATTGACAACTTTCTAAAATTAGAATTTAAAAGAAAACCATTTTCAATCATCTTCAACATGTCTTATCTAGACCATTTAGATAAGATTTCATATGGATCAACATATTAGTTTCCAATAGATGATCTTTAACTCTAAACCTGTTAGGGTTACAAAATTATAGCCAAGCTCAGATACAAATTGACTTCCCAATTTGGCAACCAAGAGGGGGGTGAATTTGTTTTTTTTTTTTAAATTTCCACTTTTTAAAACTTCACCCAAGTTGCACACCGAGGACAGTGAAATTCCCTCGGAGAAGATCTCTTTGTTCCCATGTTGCCGTCATGTGGAGGGGTGGGATTTTCAACGTTGCTTCCGCGTGGAGGCATGTTGCCGTCATGTGGAGGAGTGGGATTTTCCACGTTGCTTCCGCGTGGAGGCATGTTGCCGTTGTGTGGAGGGGTGGGATTTTCCACGTTGCTTCTGCGTGGAGGGGGAGATTGTTAGGGGTTCTACGCAAAACAAGAAATCCCACATCGGAAAAATTGAAGGGATGTGGTGGATGGGCTTATAAGGGAGTGGGCACCCTCCCCTTAATGGCTAGCTTTTAGGGGTGAGTTCTACCTGGATCTTGATGCCTATCATGGGATCCGAAATTATTTTCGATTCTTCCAAACAACTAATAAAAACCCATGGTACTATCCAAAATCCTGTCGAGATTGGGTCCAGCTTTTTTAACTGAAAATCGACCCAACCCAAGACCTATGATTTCTTAACCCGACACGGTACTGTCCAAAATCCGGTCAAGATTGGGTCTGGTTTTTTGAACTGAGTAACGACCCAACCCAAGACCTATGATTTCTAAACCCAAACCGGGGTATTTTCAGGCCGGGTCAATGCAGCAATTTTCAACCTAAATAAAACTTAATGGGGTATATGCAGGGGTGGCAAAATTGGCCGAACCGAACCGGAACCGAGCCGAAACCGAACCGAAAATTCAGTTTCAGTTTGGTTAAACCAAACCGATTCAAATTTTGGTTTGGGTATCAAACCGAACCGAAACCGAATATTTGCAATTATTATGAGTAAAGGGTGGCAAAATTGGCGGAACCGAACCGAAACCGAACCGAAAATTCAGTTTTGGTTCGGGTTTTGGTTTGGTAAAACCAAACCGATTCAAATTTCGGTTTGGTTCAGTTTGGGGGTCAAACCGAACCGAAACCGAACCATTGCCACCCCTAGGTATATGGCAATATGTGAGTCTATTTGAACACAAAAAAAATAACAACATTTGATACCAGTATACAACAAGATGGAATTAATCATAAATTTAAAATAACATCTGTAAGACATGTACTCACAACAATAACTACAACTAAGACAAAAATAAGAAAATGATAATAAATTCGAATGGAGAGACATTTATTTGAAGCTCATACAATATAGATGACTCCCAACAAAGAGAAACCCCATCGACTTTAAACAAGGTTTCATCCATAGATTTTAAGGGAAAATTACCAAAAACCCCATCAACTAAAGTTTCTCAACACGGAAACCCACTGAATTTGGACAATTACTAGAATAACCGGTCATTTTGCGAAAGGCTACTGATGTTGGGATTACCATTTTTTTAATAATTGCACTAACTCATCTTGTCTTTTATTATTTAACCAGCAGTAAAAGGTTATTACAATTCCCAAAACATTCTTGAAAGCTGATTAAAAACAAAAAAAACAAGAGTTGGCGCAATTATCAAAACATGATAGTGCCATTGTGCCAACATCATAGCCTTTAGAAAAATAAATTTAAAATTGATTCTACTCATTTTACCCTTCCTTAAGCATATACTATTGTTTTGAGCAAGCAACAATTCGATCTGATAAGACAACTTCATCCTAGTGCCAGCCACATGAATGGCCCAAAACATTATAGTAACCATCCAAAATTTAGGGGTTTTCTTGTTAATAAACTTTAGTAAAGAAGGTTTTTGGTAATTTTTCCCAGATTTAAATTTCTTTTATGGAAATTTTGGCGCGGGCTTGCTAGCAAACACCTTCCTGGTATACTTGATACCGAAAGGCGTAACCTTAGTGTCGCATGTGTCAGACCCATGCCACACGTGCTGAGGGAGGAACCGCCGGAAGTAAAACGACTCGGAGGACAAATGTGGTGTGTCCGACACGAGCACCTGTGCGAGACCGGGCCGCCAACCATCTTTTCCGGTCTGTTTGAGATACATATAACAAATCCGGGACTTAACGCAAGCACTAGTTATCTGGAACTGGTCTACGCCGCATGGCCGGAATGGTTGCCGTGACACATCATCAGCCACGGAAAGTCCGGCATTGTCAACTGTTCTCACGTGCTTGCCTTTGAGGTGGCGAATCAAAACGTCATTGGACATGGAATCGCCGAATCGGAGGCTGATATGGTCCGATGTGCCCGTGTCCTTCCCACATGTGGTCTCTATTAAGATAGTGTATGTACAGTTCTCCTGTGAGAGTTTAGGATCAATATAAGCGCAATTGAAATTCGTGGGGAGTTATACATTTGTGTATTGATACGACTATTCACTATTTCTTGAAGCTTGATTTCTCATTTAGAAGAACTATATAGCCAAGAGAAACCATGAACCAGAATAGAAGAGCTACTGTGAAAAGGACTGCAAAAACCAACTTGTCTAGGCCCGACCCAGATTATATCCGCCAAAATCTGGCCCAATAACTAATTGGGCCAGTAAGCTACGGGCCAAATATGTCAAAATGTGTACTGTACTTGATTGGGCTCAACAGGTGTTATGCAACCCGATGCAAATTGGGAGCGGCCACATCAACCAAAATCTAGCCCGATGCATGGTTGGGCCTAGAATGTATTATCAAACCTAACCCAAGTGGGCTCGGCGTGATTGTGCATAAGTCAATAGTAGGAAAGAACGTGCCGAAAAATATAGGATTCTCTCTTTTAGTATAGTAAGGATTAGTTTTGAGCCCAATAAGCTCCTTTCGTTTGAGGTTATTTCAACCGATGGCGAGCCCTTAAACTGATTATTGGACTCAAAATTGATGTAATTTGAGTCCAATAAACAGTTTTGGGGCTCACAATAAGCTGTCATAATCTCAAACGAACAGGGCCTAATCAGTTTTGGGCTCACAATCGGTTCACAAAATCATGAACAAACAGTGCCTAAGTTGAAAAAACATTTTTTTGTGTGGTATCCAATACCCTCACTCACATTTCAGGTCAGTTGTTCGTCACGTCTTTTTTTTTTGGGCTATTGAGGATGACTGATGTGTGGATTTTGTTTTTGAATACAATGTCAGCAACTTAAAAGTATTTCAGTGTCATTTCAATGCTTTGTGGTATTGGAAATCATGGATTTCCTTTTAAAATGCACAGATTCTCAAGATGTATATCATTTGTTTGATAGAATGCTTACAAGAACATATTTCTTTTTTTTCATGTTTAGAAT
This sequence comes from Tasmannia lanceolata, assembly GCF_043159265.1. NCBI lineage: Eukaryota > Viridiplantae > Streptophyta > Magnoliopsida > Canellales > Winteraceae > Tasmannia > Tasmannia lanceolata. The sequence goes on along the minus strand of NW_027518683.1, from coordinate 50,363,024 downwards.
TGCTACGAGCACGAGAATGAATATGATTAGTGTCAATAGAGTATCTATGTACGTTCAACATGTTTAGTTCATGTCATTTTTTCCATTTCTATCTGTCCTAATTGTTTCCCCATTATATATATCTTTTAGGTACCCATGTCAAACAAAGCATTCCACTTAAGAGAAATGAAATTACCGGGTTTCAGGTTTTGGATTGGAGATGGTTGAATCATATGATAAAAACACATGTTAAAACTGTCCGCCGTGATGAGATGTTGGGAATTTGTAATCTTGAATGGTTAATTTATATATAAGAATGGATTTTGTAGATTTATAATAGTTTTTTCAACTATCCACCCCTTTTCTTTCTAATATTCCCTTTTTTTACATTTTGATTTGATTTTTAGTACCTTTGTCAGGCAAAGCATTCCAGGAAGGATAAATAAAATTAAGGTATACTCTTTTTATATCTTTCAATTTGTAGGATTTTTTAGGTAGATTTTTACTTCATTTACTCTGAATATCCCATCCATTTTACTACTACCACTATGAAGAATATAATGCTAATACTAGATTGTGACCATTTTGTATTATTCAACACAGGCATTAGAGCTTCCTATTCTTTAATTACATCCTATTGTACCTTATGAACTCTTTCTTCAGATGGATTTCTTTTTGAATGTTTGTCGGAATTTATGCTCTTTGGTGTTTAATCTTTGGTTTGTTTATGTTTTTTTATGTGATATTACTATTAACAGTTTAGTTTTTTTATTTGTTCTGCTCATGTGTCATCATAAAGAGAGCTGGGATGATTAAGCTTTTGATTGGTCGGTGTTATTCTGATTACTTTTTCCCAAGCATGGATTGGTAATTTCTATTCGAAAACCTGTTCTAGTTGTAGAAACACACCATAAATGGTGTTTGCCTTTATTGGTGGCAGAAAAAAAAAAATGAACCCCATTTCAAATTCTTTCATTTTGTGGAGGGCCATTTCAATTTCTTTCACTTTGTGGAGGGACATCTTCGAGAAAATCAAATTCAAAATTCAAAGTGGTTGTTTACACTAAATTTTATTCGAAGTGGCTGTTTACACTAGATTTTGTTTTGTCTCAATTCTATCTTAGTATTGCCCAGATTTTATTAAAACCTTATTAGCATACTGTCAAACCCAACTTATTTTATTGGGTTGGTTTTCTTTCCTATTTTTTAACATGCAGTTATAGATAGGATTAAGCTGTTCTCCAAAAAATGGGTTTCCTTTTGAAGGCACTAGCATTCACAAACTCTGCTAATTTGGTAATAACTATTACTCAATTTTCTTTTCATTTATGCATAGATATATGAGATTTGTTTCCTTACTGTATGGGATTTATGAAGAGGGTTGATGGAGTCACATTTGAGTGTAAAAGACGGGGTTATGTGGGATAGATGTTGGGAAAAAGGAAGTGGCTCATATCTTCTTAAATCCATGGTCATGTCAACTATCATCCTAACCTCTGTTTCACAACATACTTTCAACGATGTCTTATTCTTCATTTTGTAGCCACTCATTACTTTCCAATTGATTTTGGTTAGGTTTCAGTGTAATGAGATCTACGATTAATTATTGGTTTCTATTACTACAGTTTTTTTGGGGTCATTTTTCCACTAAATTTTGTGTTCATGATGTCCGCATAACTTCCTACGGACTTTCCATATTCTAATAGCCTCTTCATTATTTCAATTTTATTAAAGGATTCTTTTCTACAGTTTTCTTACCAACATGGCATAATTGACTGTCCAATGGAAGGACCAACAATATGAAGAGGTGGCATTGGATCTTCGATTAATATCTGTCAATGTAGTCATTCGTGAAAATAGTCATGTGCTTACAGCTAAGTAAGATAACTTCCAATTACAATTTCTTTCGGATCTAAACTCCCAAGATGCTATCAACATCCAATACGAAAAGTATAAAACAAAGTGAGTAGCACCATTATCAAAATATGATTGTGGGATATCAGTTGCCACCTTCTTCATTTATTTTTTTTAGCCTCTTTGTCTTGATTAGTTTTTAATTTTTTGGCATTATTATTGAGAGAAAGAGCTAACATTAGATTTGAATGTCTGTCTTCCTTGGGAAAGACACATAAAGAAGCTTAATGTAGCCCACCCATGATATTTATGCCATATCTACATCCTTCTAGGGTTGGCGGGGGGTGACTTTCCTATTTCTGTCATATGATTTAGTGTGTTTCAATGGGTGTCTCATCGTTGTTTTGACTTTATTTTTCAGGTGGAATCAAACCTCCGACCTCAAGGCTGAATGTTAAAGCCTTAACCATTGAGCTACATGCCCAATCCTGTTATTTTGATTTTTAGATTGAGGTTTTGATAGCAGTAAGCAAATCTTCTTTGCTTTGGGAAAATCTGCATGGAGAAACCCAAAGGTTTTCGATTTCATTTGGCAATGACATCATCTTTTATCATGCTTTCAGGGGCTTATCTCTACTTTCTTAAGTATTGAATATGTATAATGATTGAAATTTTAATGAGGTATCAAGATTGGTGTTTAAATATGATGAATCATCAGCATTATTCAGTTTCTAGACTCTTGCAGCAGATTTGTTCTTTCTTAAAGAGGAAAACTGGGAAAACAGCAGAATGGGTCAGTTGAAACATCTATTTCTATAGACTTGAAGTATTTACTGTTTTTTTTTTTTCTTTTTTTTATGGTACTTGAACTGTTTAGGATGTGATATTGCTTTATTATTTGGATAACCAAATAGCTGTCGTTGATGCCATGCTAAAACTTTGCTTTCTCCATCTAATTATCCATTAGTTACCCATTAAGACAACTGCTGATTGTATTTTGATCGTTAATGTTAAAAGATGTGCAGTGAGTACTAATCAAACTCTTACCTGTGTTGGAAGATGATGTTGGGCTTTCCCGACTACCACTATCCCAAAAACAAGCAGAAACACGCAATACCCGAACATCATTTCTCTGTTCTTTTCCATATCTCTTTCTCACTACATTCATGCACATTTTCATTTCGCCTTATATAGACTACTTGTTCAATCGCCTTTCTTTCATTCGTTCCTTGATAGAGACTCCAAAGTGGAGATTCGCAAGCTATCTTGTAATTTTTTTATATATTTTTTTTGGGTTTGATTCGTTATCGCATATTAACTTTGTTGTTTGATTAAGCAATGGATTAAGAAGGTTTTCGAATCTCTGCATGCCTTGTTTGTTTCATTGCCTTCTGCTTTTGAATCTTTAATTTAATCCAAAGAGAGATCTTTCTTTAAGGATTTCGGCTGATCCCTTTATCTTCTTTTTCTTTCTCTTTTTCCTCCTGAAATTTAATTCAATGTAAAGCAAAGAATCTCCAAGAAGAAAGAGAGTTTTTGGTAAGCAAGTTTGAGAGGAATGCTAGACTCAATAGCGCTCTTGCCAAAAAAAAAGTTGAGAGATCACCCCCATTGGTTGCACATTAATTACCGAAATGCATTTAATATTCTTTGACTATTATATGCCTTAAATGCACTTAGGTGATGTGCAACCAACGGGGTTACTACTAAATTCCTTAAATTCCTTTCATCCATTTTTTGCAAGGGCGTCCTGAAGTTTAGCATTCCTCTTATTATTAACTCTGTAATTTTATTATTAACTCTGCAAACAAAGTGCTTCACCCGAAATTAGCCAATTCACTTTGCGTTGAATGGCTTAGATCAGTCTGATTGAAAAACAAAATCTGGAATCTACTCTAGAAGTTGGTAATTGAAGATTTTAGTAATCCCTAAGGGGCCGTTTGGATACGCGGATTTTAGAATCCAGGTTTTTAGTTTGAAAACAGTGTAAAAGAGGGTTCATGATCAAGCTGCTGCTGCTGTCCTGGCAGCGTTTCTTGCATTTTAAGTAAGAAAACCATGTTTTAGAAATCTCTCCTGCATCCTGAGATTTCTAAAACCTGGAAAAATGAGAGGATTTGTTACGCTCTTGCTGTCGGAAAGAAGGGCGAGAAGTCAAAAACGAATAAAAAACGACGGCCGGTCCGCTTCTTCTCTTGTCTCTTAGCTACAATTTTGAAGAAATCCCGGATTCTAAAATCCGTGTTTCCAAACGGCCCCTAAAAAATCTGGATGGAATTTTGGTTGAAAATTTTGGTCAAGGGATGGTTTTAATAATTTTCCCTAAAAAATAATAACGGAGGAAAACACTTCCAAAAGGGGAATTCGTTTGGCAAATAAAGACGAAAGTGAAAAGAGGCTGCTAGCAAAACCGGATTTCGTTTTGAAGATAAAGACGATATCCCATGTTGTGACACATGCACAAAAGACAAAGGAAGTGAGCTCGTATCCACACACATGAAAAAAAACATAGGAAAAATCCGCCATTTTCACCCCTTTTTTATTTTTTTCAGCATGGGATACTATTTTAGAAGTGTTTTCCAAGTGAAAATTCGGTCATTTTCACACTAGTTTCAGTGTTTCTAGGGAATTCGAGCTCTATTTCTTGTATTCTTGTGCACATGTCACAAGATAAATTTCTGTCTTTTTTTTATCATTTACAAAATGGTTTCCTGTTTTGCTAAGAAACCTCTAATGATATTATTTGGGAAGTGATATATTCACCCTTTTTTCTTTCTTGGGCCACCAGCTTGTAAGTGCAAAAGGATAGCTGTAAGGTAGACTAAAAGGAGAGGCCTACTGTTGAGTGATGCCCCAATTCTGGGACCATCACTGATGCCCATATGGAAAGCGCGACATGACATAACAGCAAGATGCCCTATTAGTAAGCCTCCTATTAATTTTTCTATGTACAAGAATGAGTGAAAATAGGAAAATCCCAAAAATTGTGTTCGGCTCACGGCCCTCTACAAAGCCCATTTCTAAATTTTTTAAATATTTACACATTTTACGTTAACTAACACGCCCGCTGCAAGCGATAATTCCATTCGAGTCTTTGCATCTCCTTCTGGAACATAGGCTGAGAGATTTAGAGGAGGGTTGGGCTAGGCATTACAATCCTCGAACCGAGGCTCGGGTTGCATAAGGTTAGGGTTTAGGGAATGCTATCTCATGTTGGGCTAGGGTTGGCCTCACCCCGACCGACCCAACCAGACCCAAGTTGCAGTCCTACGTAAAAGTGAGCCGCAAAAAGGATTTCCGCGAAATTGTCTACCAAATCCCTATGCCAATGACTTAGTTTACCAAATGGTTCAAAGCCACTCCGATAGCTTTCTTGAAATGATAAAAGGAAAACAATACTTCCAAAATGGGATTCGTTTGGAAAATAAAGATGAAAATGGAAATGACCCACGATTTGGTCAAACTCCACAGCTTATTTTTGCATTTTATGGGGATAAAGGCTCTTTCCTTTGTCTTTCATGCACGTGTCACAATATGGGAATCCGTCTATCTTCCAAACAAAATTCCCTTTTGCTAGCAGCCGCATCTAGATATTTATTAACATCTATTTAGGGCCCGTTTGGATACCCCTTGGATTTGGATTTGGAGGTGAATTTGGATTTCCAAAATCCGGATTTGAAATCAAGAATTTTAAAATTCACAAATTTATAAATAATGCCATTTGGATGACCACATATAGATTTGGATTTCAAATCTAAATTATTATTTTTTTGTTTGGATGCTCTTTGGATTTGAATTTGAAATCTAACAAAACCAAAAAGCCCTAAAATACTTGATATATGGGCATTTCAGCCATTTTCCATGATTAGGGGTATTCTAGTCATTTTACCCTATATGGGGGTATTTTGATCATTTTTATGTCATAAGGGTGTTTTAGTCATTTTTCATGACTCAGTGTATTTGGTCATTTTGCATGACCCGGGGGGTATTCTAGTCATTTTACCTAATATGGCGTATTTTTATCTCATGAGGGTATTTTTAGTCATTTTTCATGTGCCATAGTTCATTTTGACTTGATATAGGGGTATTTCGATAACTTTTCATGATCTTGGGGTAATTTAGTTATTTTACCCTATATGAGGTTATTTTGATCATTTTTATGTCATAAGGGTATTGTAGTCATTTTGCACCACTCGGGGGTATTTTGTCATTTTTACCTGGTATATGGGTATTTTTAGTCATTTTATCTAATATGGCGTATTTTTATCATTTTTATCTCATGATGATATTTTTAGTCATTTTAGTCATTTTTTATGAGCCATGGGTCATTTTTACTTAATCTAGGGGTATTTTAGTAATTTTTCATGATATTGGGGTATTCTAGTCATTTTACCCTCTATGAGTTTATTTTGATCATTTTTATTAATCATTTTGCCTGACTCGGGGGTATTTTGTCATTTTTACCCGGTATAGGGGTATTTTGGTCATCTTGCCTGACTCGGGGGTTTTCTAGTCATTTTACCTATTACAAGGTATTTTGATCAGTTTTTAATGTCATGTGGGTACTTAAGTCATTTAACACTTTTTTGGTATATTTTGGTCATTTTAACCCCTTACGAGTCAGATTTAGATTTATAAATAACCTCTCGCAGAAAGGATTTATAAATCCAAAAAATTACACTAACATGAGGAATTTGTAAATCTTGTGGATTTCACTCAAATCCAAATCCAAATGTCATAAAGGCTTACCAAACGCCGAATTTGGATTTAAAAATCCAAATTCACCTTCAAATCCAAATCCAAGGGGTATCCAAACGGGCCCTTAGTGGTTTGTTTGGTTCGCTTATTTTGAGAAAAATAGCAGGGAATGTAATTCTACTAATTCGCTGAAGGGCGTTTGGTAGTGAATTTAACAAAATTGGGGAGTTTGACCGCCGGGGATGTCGAGCGCTTGTCGGTGATATGGAACCCTCAAAATTCGTCGGATGAATTTCTCCGAATCCAAGAAAAAATGGGAGAAATTCTCAGGCAAAATTTTTTTTCCAGTAATTGTCATAACTTTGTAATTTTCATGGTAGTTTTTCTGGTAATTGTCATATGTTATCACTTCCTCTGTTATCACTTCTGTTCGTATTTTTTTCGTAATTTTCCAACTTTGCAACCATTTTTCTATAATATTTCATTTCAAACTTAGTATTTCTGTTATTTTACTAATTTTTTTCGTAATGATTACTATTTTTGCTACTTTATGTTTTTGCTAGCAACTTTTGCCCCATGTACGAATCTTTGCACAAAGGATGGGCCACAAGCCAAGAAGTAGCCTCGGAAAAGGTGGCTACAAATTCCTATACCGAAAAAAGGGAAATGTTATCCCTACTGTTTTTTGATGAGGGCACTCCTCACTTTATTAAAAGTATGGTATGGCCCACATCATAGGATGATCCAAACCGTCCATTAGATGAGCCATAGCCTAAATAGGTTATGCCCCAAAAATCATTTCCATAGGCTGATCCTAACCCTCCAATCTGAATGTTAGAGGGTTGATCCTAACCCTCTATAGATCGGAGGGTTAGAATCAACCTATGGAAATAATTTTGGGGCATAACCTATTTAGGCTATGGCCCATCTAAAGGATGATTTGGATCATCCTATGGTGCGGGCCATACCGTACTTTTAATAAAGTGAGGAGTGCCCTCATAAAAAAACAGTAGTGCTGATAACATTTCCCTAAAAATATCTTAAAAAATACGGCAAAACACATCCTTCACATTTCCTAACGCAACCAAACAACGTCTGAGAGATTTGCTCTCAATCTCCCCGTTGACTGATTTCCTTTTGATTTCCTTTTGATTTCCCTTTGACTTCTTCTTCTCCAAATCCTCCCAACATCTACCAGCATCCAAACAGAGCATAGCGGATTTGGTAGGGACATTCCAAGAAGGGCATAAGGCCCTGTTTGAATTCCAGGAATTTTCTGCAAATGTTTGGAAAGGAAAATATTTCTAAAATTTTCTACTGTTTTTCTAAAACACGAAAAGAGATAACTTGAACCAGTCATATTCAATTCTTACTTGGAGAGACCTAATAACGTCCCTCCAAATTAACCACAGTAAAATAATTTTCTTCTAAATCATGGTAAATTTTGTTTTCAAAAAAAACTTTTTCCATCAGAAAGTTTTTCTTGCAATCCAAACAGGGCTTCACCGCTTCAGCGGCTGGCTGGTGCATGAGAGAGAAGCCACACAGTCTCACTATTCTACCGAATTTGTCTTATTCATTTTATTCATCTGAGGTGGCTGCTCTCTCATGCAACACCCAGCCATGCCTTTCTGCGAAAGTCCCTTGCAAAATCCCACTATTTAGAAAAGTTCTTTGTTTTTTTATAGGGGTCTCATTTTATTCCAACAATCTATTTAGAGGTTTCAATAATGTGAACGTAAAGTCTAGTATATTTCAAAGGGTTTCGTTAGGCGCATTCGTTAAGGAGAATTGAAAACAGAAATTTAACATAAATTTACATATGGTTTAAGACTTTTACATAATTTTTTTTTTTTTTTTACAAAAAGTACAGTGTGGCCCACTTCATTGGATGATCCTAACCTTCCCATCTAGAGGGAGTGCACATTATAGAAATCGATATAGATAGAGGGTTAGGATCATCTTACGGAGATGATTTTTATGGTATAACCTATTTACGTTGTGGCCCAGCAAATGAACTGTTTTGATTGTCTTACGAAGTGGGCCCACTATACATTTTGAAAAATACTGGGCTTTGAGCCGCACACACCATATAAAATCTCCCATGTTGCTATCAAAACAACTTAGTTTACGATAAAAAAAAGCTAGATAAAACATCTAAGGTTAAGGTCATTTAAGGAGATGTTCATTGACTTAAATAATTGACAGAAACTTGGAAAGAGGCCTTTCGAAATATACATGGATAGCCCATTTCATTTCTAGTACATCCTGAACTAGCAACCAACAGTCAATTAGAAAAGTGCTACACTCCTTTGTTTTGATAACGGCACTCTTCTCTTTTTGCTAGATACAAGGGAGCCCATGCATAAAGAGCCAAAAAAGGGCTCTTCATTGGATCCACGTCATCAAATGTAACTGATTTTACTTTCAACCCATTTTAAAATGTAACTGAAAATGACGTGGATCCAATGAAGAGCCCTTTTGCGGCTCTTTATGCAAGGGCTCCCTTGTGTCTATCATTTCTCATATATATATATATATATATATATATATATATATATATATATATATATATATATATATATATATATATATGAGGAAAATGATTGTACGCTCAACCGTACCTAAAGTTAGGTACGGTAGAGTGCCAAATCACATGGGTCCCCCATTTTTGGTGGGCATCTAAACCATTCATTTGCAAGGCCCCATCATAGATAGGGTGCATACCAAAAATCAGCTCCATAGGATCATCCTAACCCATCCATTTGTGGAGGCCAAAATGGACAAACAGTGTTTGTCCACAAATCTGCCCATTTTGCCCTCCAGTTTTGGAGGGGTTAGGATGATTCGATGGTGCTGATTTTTGGTATGCACCCTATCTATGATGGGGCCTTGCAAATGAATGGTTTAGATGCCCACCAAAAATGGGGGACCCATGTGATTTGGCACTCTACCGTACCTAACTTTAGGTACGGTCGAGCGTACAATCATTTTCCTCTCTCTCTCTCTCTCTCTCTCTCTCTCTCTCTATATATATATATATATATATATATATATATATATATATATATATATATATATATATATATATATATATATATATATATATATATATATATATATATATATGGGCTCATGGGTTATTGTCAATCATTTCTTTTCCAAACACCATGTATCCAAGAAGAGACATATCTTCGTAAGAAAAAGCTTTCTTTCACGTATCTTGAACCAAACGACGAAATGGATTTTTCCGGAGAGGAAAGGAAAAGAAAAAGCTTTCCCGGAAAGGTTTTCCAAGGTGGAAAGACCTTTTCTACAAACCAAACAGGTTCAAGGACCAACCAAGTTCCACGCACATAATGTATCAAATCTCATTGAAACCTCATAGGTTGTGGAAATAGTCAATAATTACCTCCACCACCTTACTTGGCTACACAAAGCAATTTTCCAACTAAGTTCTTAGACTAATGGCCTTACCCGATTCTCTTTTTACCCGATTTTTGGTCCCCATGTTGTTTGTTATTAACTTTTGCCACTATCCACGTTAATATTCCGTTTTTCGCTTATGTTTTGCCTTCACATACTAATAAGCAGGTGTGTTTACAAAATTTTTAAGGAAAGATGAGAGGCATAAGTTTTTCGCTAATGAAGTCTCCCTGTATTGCTATGATTGCTTACCCTTTATCAATAGGGGTGTAACTCAGATCGGGTTGAACGTTAAAAAATCACAGGTCAGGTTGTGCTTGAGTCGGTCGGGTTTGGGTTGAGGTGTCAAGTTGACTTATAGTTAGCAAAACTCTGTTAGGGCTTTTTTTTTCTTAAAAAAATGCATTTTATTGGTTTGCCATTTAAAACCTTTACAGTGAAAAAAAAAAACACCGTTTTTCTTTTTCTGTTTCTCTTTTTTCTTTTTCTTTTTTTTTTTTGGGGGGGGGGGGGGGGGGGGGGGGGAATGTTTTAAACAAGTTTAAAACATTCTGAAAGTATTAAACACATTTTAGGTCAACTTTCCAACTTTACCCTCACTTTATTTTGTAAATGACAAAATTTTAAATGCATTTTTTTTGCATTTTTATCTTTTTGATAGCGTATTTTTTTTTTTAATATTACTCACAATTTTCAGTCCCTTTTTTGCCGAATCACGTTTTGCTAACTATGAGTTGACCTGACACACATCAAAACTCGACATTTGGAAAAAAAATTACCATTTTTTCTGTTTTGTTTTTTTAGAACATAAAAACCTAAGGAGAAAGATATCACCATAACCGGGTAGACCCGACCTGAATTGGGAAATTGGGTTGGATTCGGGGTTCGGGTTGAGATATTAATTTTTCGAGTTGGCTCGGGTTAGCCTTCATCAAGTTGATAGTCCGGACGGGTTCAGGTTGACGGTTTAGAGTTTCGGGTTCGCTTCAACCTTACCTGAGTTGCACCTCCATTTGTCAGAGCACAGCCCTTGATATTTGATCCAAACACTATTAATGCATTACCATTCATATGATGTACTTTTTTGGTTTTTTTTTTCCATCCTTTCTATTTCTCATTTCTTTTGCTCTTAAAAATTATTCAACTTTGAATCTCGCACTTTCTTTTAAATTTGAAATAAAAGTTCCACTAGTTTTGCAAATAAAGCAAAGTAGAAGACATCTTTTGCAAATCCTCTAAATATTTTTTAATCCCAAATTGCCAGTAAATCATTTTTACCCTATTTGAAAAATCTATACAAAGGTTATCTACCTGCATTAATGACCTTTGTAAAGATAATGGATTGTACAGATAATTAATTTCACACTGCTTTCAAATTAAAACCTGGATTCTAAAGTCCACGTATCTAAACAGCCCCTAATCTTTCTTCTTTTCTATGACGAAGAAGAGCATGAAAAATATTTACATATGTTTGGAAACTTAGAAACCCCCCTAGTGTTATCAATCATCATCTCGGTGATCGGTAATGGAAAATCATTTTTTTGGAGGAAGGAGGAACCCGAGAAGCACCGCCACAACACCCACCTTCCACCATGCATACGTTCCATCCTTCATTTCTTTATTTCCTTGGCTGTCTTCTTCATATGATAGGTTTCTAGTCAGACCGTCTCTAGTATGTCTCCTTCATTAGGATTTATATATAACTAGTAAAAGTGCACGTGCGTTGCACGTGGAACTACAGTATGTTAACAACATATAACAACAAAATAAATGTTTATTTTACAACTAAAAGCTTCCATCTTCCCCCACGGGTAGGTATGTAAACATTTTAGGTGATGACTACATTTATAAGATGTGGTTGCAACAATCACAAATTAGGCTATAAAACCTTGTCAAAGTGCAATGCAATCTTGTTGTTCTCAGTTCCAATTGCACGGTCCTCCAGCAATCTCTGTGACCTTAAAAAGTCATAATCCATATTAGAGGCCCATATTAGAGGACACTAATAAAGAGAGCATACAATTATTAATTCATATCCGTGATTCCAATAGAAACTTATAATCATCAATAGTTTTTGTCTCTAATCATATAGTAGGTACCATGTTGGGACATCAAAACGGATCACAAGCACTTTCACTACAACAGAGAACTGGAATGACACCACCACCAAAGAGTAACGCAATTCTTCCGTTAGTCTGCGTAGAAGCTTAAAATGTGAGATATACTATTTGTACATGCAAAACATGAGAAACAAGAAATATCTATTTAAGTCAAACTGCTAAAGAAACAAACCAATGTACTGCTCATAATCATCTGGGTACATCACATATATTTTTACATAGCCATTAGTCTAATAAAACATGAGATCCAAGAAATACATATTAAGCCAAACTGCTAAAAAAACAAATTGCAATTTGTTGTACACACTCGGCTAGAAGAACTTATCCTGCACATAGCGACTATTATTAGTTCTCATAAATTAATCAAAAAGCACACACAACCTGCTTTCCAAATTTCAAACCAGCTTCAAGCAAGTTGTCTCAATAACCCATGATGAATATCCACAAACAAGCAGTTGTAGTTCTTCAAGAGCTCTAGAAAGTAGGAACAAGTAAAGTCATCCATCCGGCTTTGTTCAAAGAGTTTCATGGTCTTGGCAATGACAGGAATCTTGTGAAAATTACATGCAAATGCAGCATAAAGATGCCAATTGGGTTGGGTAGCAAAGTTGATGGTTGGACATTTACATTATATAGATGCTTTGCTACTTGCTGGAATGCCTACAAATATGATATGGGTAAAACTATCAGCAAGCAGATATTCCCAGCCAAAATAATACTCAAAACTGTAATATATAAATCGTTCTAAAATTAAAACATTAAAATGCTTTTTCAAGATCACGACTCTGGTAGCTTTCATCTCAAGTCCGGATCGAAAATGGCTCAATTTTTCTAATGCATCATCTTCAATATAGCCAATAAAAAAATGAAAATAATAATTAGTGGGAAACTTGCAAAAGAATGTCCATTCTGAACTGGTGCACAAAGAAGCTCGGAAACAGAAAATTTTCTACCCGGAATCTAATGGAAATTAAGTGTACCAATGATGGAAACAACACAACAGTAAAATTTAGCTCAACAGTACAGTTCTATTCAATACATCATCATTAAACGAAACAAAACCTAACATGTGTAAATTAAAGCAATTTGCATTTAAACCTTTTTGTCAGAATTTTTTTCATGAAGTTTCATCCAAGAAATGTTTAACAAATTATAGAATAATGTTTAGGCAGAGGAAGGGAACCTTAGTCATGTACCAAAATCCGGGTTCTCCTCAATGCTCCATGGAAATGCTCTTCAAAATAAAGTGTAAGTAAAAAATCTCAGCACCTTCAGGACCTACCCGGAACTTTTTTATTTCAAGAAGGATACTCTAGGAGGGGAAAAAAGGAAAAAGAAATGAAAGATTCTAGAAATAAAAATAGGCATCCAACAAAGATGAGATATTTCTTGTATCAAGCCCAGAAGCGGCAATATTCCTCATATATATATATATATATATATATATCATCCATTACCGCTGAAAATCGCAAAAGAAGTCACCAAATCAATTTCCTATTTCCAAAACCGACTAAACCCAAAGCAGATCAACCGTCGAAGTGCTCTGCTTCCTCTTGTAATTGAGGAGGATTAGCGTAGTAGTTGGAAGCGATTTTCAGTATGAGGCCCATCTGTTGGAATGCCTGCTAGATAAATTGCCTACATCATCAAACAACTTCAGCAAATCATACTTTTGTTGCCAGTATTTTTTCTTGAAGAATATGGTAGGCACCATAACTTTCAAGCTTTTGGATGTGAGATGTACATGCATCTTATGCATAAAGAAGATATCTACAAGGTTCTGATGATACGAAAATAAACAAAAAAACATCAAACACCTTAAATCTTTCGGGCATCGTCAAAGTCAAATCAATAACCAAGAAGGTTCTGATGATACGAAAATAATAACCAAGTCTGATGATATCTTCTTTTTGATCTATTGTTGTTATTGACACCACAACAATAACCAAGAAGAAAATCTAAACAATCTAAATAGAGTACCCTCTTTAATTAACAAAAAGGGAACAAACATAAGATCATGCTTGGTTGTTTAAAACACATTCTCTTGATTTAGATAAAGAAATCTAAAAAATACACTTTATCTTAATATTTAGAGGCAAAATTATAATAGATCAAAATTTTACTTGAATGATTAAAATAAGATGTTGGTATTATTATTCATGACGTTTTAAAGGAATATAAATGTCAGTAGACCGATTTCAGAGAGGCAAGTGTGTCCTTTGATAATCAACATGATCAGTCAAGCCTACACCAAACCTAATTATCTGGTTAAGAAAACTGAATTATACATTTAATTTAAACCGAACAAATATTGATCAGAACTGCTAATAAAATCCATTAAGAGCATATATTACCAGGAAAAAAAAGCAGACACCTATCTCCGTCAAGTCCCATCAAGTCAATTTAAAAAAGAACACCTACAATAAAATAGAAAAATCAATATTTCGAGTAAAGTGAACAAATCTAAATCATAAATTTACTATTAAAATATTTGAAAGAAATAAGAAAACAGAGAATGGTGGGTTTTTTCCATGAGAAGGAAATGAATCAAATGAACAGGAAAATTGGCATAGGGAATAGAGCAATAGCATATTTATGTAACATTATTTTATTTTTTCATAGCAGAAAATATATTAAAATTATAGTAACAACATGAAAATTTCAAACAGACCACTATGTGGATGTTTGTTAGCTAATCCAATAATAATTGAACAATTTGCACATAAACAAAGATGTTTGTGAAACTAACGTCCAGTAGTCAATGTGATTGTAATTGCAATCTAAAAGAAACTTCTATTGCATGGAGTTCATACAAGGAACTGTTTTAAACATTCAAGCAGTTGCACATCTCGTCACATTCAACTACTATCTGAGCATGCCTGTGTGTGTATTAGTAGATAATCTGTTAGAAAATGTAGTCTCCAAGACAAATAAAGACATACCAAAACAAAGGGTTCAAAATTTTCTTTCCCATTTAGATAAGGTAAAGTCAGTACTCATAAAACATATAAGAACTCTCTTCTGAATTCTATTTGCCGAATTTTGTGTAAATTTTTTTTCCTTTCAATGATTTAGAGGGAAATGATATGGTTAATTGGTTATGGCTTATTTGAAGGGATATCAAGGGTTTCTCAGAATACAAATTGAACCACGCCGGTAAAGGAAAAGATTGAAAAGAATTCTACCAAAATTGTTCTTCTGCCACACAAAAAAAAAAAAAAAACCATGTAACTAAATGATAGATAAGTTACAAAGTTGAATCAAGAATCGGCCAATTCAAGTCTACCGACACCAGCTTTTAGAGACATATGAGCGAGAAAGAGAGAAGCATTTCAATTCGGGACAAATGAAGTAAAATAGTATAAAATTCATAGCTCAATTGAAAAATTAAAATTTAAAAATCGATAGGAGTAGTGCCTCATGGTTCATGCCCAAGAGTTTATGATGTAGTGGAGAATGGTTTTGAGGGTCGGTACCGGATATACCAATTTTACACCTAACACCGCTGCAGTGGGTTTCAAAGCTAAATGGCCTGAGTTGAATATGGCATATGCGTACATGGCAGGCTTGGCAGCAAAGGTCCTGGGTTCAAAACTTCTTGATATTAAAAATTCACATGTAATGGCAAACCCAAAAGATGGGCCACATATAAAGAGAAAAGATATTGGAAAATACCCCAAAAACAAAGTCACGCCAGATATTCAAGGAAAAAATAAAACAAAAACAATAGTATAAAGCCTAAGAAAAGCTCGCTTTAATAGGGAAAAATGAAAGAAAGGAAAAGAATTCACGAAAAAGAGAAATTAACAAGTATCAAAGCAAAGTAAAAAAAAAAAAAATTATATTAAATATATAAAGATGGCTATTGCCTTAGAAGCAAAATGACAAGAAAAAGAATGGAGCTCACAGAAAATGAAAATCTTCACGGAAATCGGAATATCAAATCAATACCGTCCTTTACCCCATTTTCTTATTTTGAGCACAATAAAAGAAGATAACAAAATCCGAAAGCAACGCCGTTGAGAACTCAGTTTTGCCATCGTGTTTCTGCCATAGCCTTCGAGATAGATAAAGAAAAAATCCCTTTTCTAGCAGTAGAAGTATATCACTAAAATTAAAGTCTAATAAAAAGCTCAAGCGAAAATCCCTCCACAGCAAATCTGAAACCCAACATAAAAAGAAAATTCAGATGAAGAGAAGAAAAAACACCGACCGCCAGAAAATTCCCGTAAGAGAAATAAACTTAGTAAGGGAAGCCCGAAAACCCAACCCACATCATCTTAATAGCAACCTGTCTAGGGAGACGGAGGTAAAAAAAAATTAAATTGATAAGAGCCAAACATAACAAAATCAGCAATAAAAAGAAGTAACAAAAACCCATAAAACCAAATGTAAAAGGAAAGGGAATAGGAAAAAAATAAGCTCATACCAATACATGAGGAGAGTCAACAATCTATACCCAAGAAACGAGAAACCATACTTGATAGCCGAATATCCCATATACCATAAGATAAATGTTTATTAGAACAACAATTCTGTGGTATGAAACTCCCATCGAAGTAATAAATTTTTTTGTCACTGTATGTACCTGCTTATGCAATGGACTTCCAGTATCCAATCAGATGACAAAAAATAATATATTACCATTAAGAGAAGCAAAAACAGTAATTTCAACATTGACAACAAGCATCAGGTAGGAATAAAAAAAATCAAAGATGCCTTAAAAGTTCGATGTTGAATTAATTCAAAGCATATACAAATTACAAAAATGAGAATGTAAGTCTTCCCCTTTTCATTGTAATAAGTACTGTGCATGAGGCATTTCCTCAAACAGTTTGTGTCCAAAAAAATAAGAATGGAAGTTTTTCCTTTTTGATTTTAATAAGTATTGTGCATGTAGCATTTCCTCAAACAGTTGGTGTGGAGGAGGAAAGCATGACTAAAGTTTTAACTATCTAAAAACAATAAGCCTAACATGTTTTAAAAGGGACAAACCATGAGCATGGTAAAACTTTGAAAATGAAAAAAAGAGAGAAAATAAAACAAAACAAGACTAATAAGAAAAACAAACAAACAATATTTCTCGAGAGTAATGACAACATGAAAATGAGCATCTTAAATTTAATTAAGTGAAAGAGCAATGAAATATGGGATCACTTGAAATGAAAATAAGCTCAAAGGTAATTCGGAAACGGATTTTGAAAATCCTGAAACTGGATTTAAATAACCAACACACCTACAATAATATATAATCACAGAAAAAAAGAGAGAAAAAGATAAGAGATTGAGAAAGACAGAAAGATTGAGAGAGAGAGATTGAGAGAAAGTAAGAGAGAGATATTGAGAGAGAGAGAGAGAGCACCTGGATAAATCGCCCAACCTGTGAGGGGGGAGAACTGAGAGTGGAAGATGACTGTAAAAATCGCGGGACCCGTTAGAGAAGAGAAAACGGGAGGGGGATATGAGCTTTTTAACCAGAAAAACCCTCGCGGTGAAACGGGATGATTCCCAAAGAAGGAAAGCAGCCGCCCAAAACGCTTTGAAATAGCAGACACTTGGCGGGATTGGAAGATACATGTAGCCAAGTGGAGAGCAACGCATTAAAAATGAGCGACATGTGCTTGGGTTTTTGGACTTATTCTCGAGGGCAAAGCATTAGCGAAAATGTCGTAAAAGCCAGAAAGAAAGAGGACACGGGAGTAAGTTTAACGAAAATATAAAGTGGGACATACATGGCATTTGGGGGAAAGTTGGTTGACGAAATTTCAAGGTATAGGCTTTTAGAATAGTAAGGATTTACCTTGTACATGGGCTTGGGTGGAGACTGTGGGACCCACCCTCTTAAAACATGAGGTAAAATGGTGGCCCACTCAATGGATGGGCTTGCGTGAAATGGTGAGATCCTCCCTATCAAAAAATGGTGTACAATGGTGAGCTCCACCCCCCCATGATATGCATGGGTGTAAAATGATGGCCTCACATTCTCAAAACATGTGTTGTAAAATAATGGTCTTAACCATGTATATATGCTTGAGGTGTAGAATGACCCATGTATAAAAAAATCAAGTAAAAAGTTTTCCAAGTCTGTGTTTGGCAACCATGAATTTTTTTCATGATAAATTTAGTTTCTCAAGTGGTGAGAGAGGGATAGGGTGGGTGGAAGAAGGAGATATTTAAGAGGGCACGAATGAGTAGAAGGTTAGAAATACTTGAAATCAAGGGGGAAAAAACTTTACTCAAAATATGACTGATTTTTCTTGGTTTTTAGGTGCTTCTCTAATGCAGACATGCAAGGGACTCTTCCTTCGGAGGAAAATTCTATTTTTTATACTGAACTTAATTAGGATAAATCGTAAATTGTACGATTCAACCGAAAAACATAAGATTCATAGAATTAAGATTAAACTCATGGGATTCAAATCATAATCCATAACTTGAATCGTAAACCGTAAGATTTTCAAAACATCGTATTGTCGCATCTTTTGTTACTGGATCCTGCAATTAGGACTTTTAATCTCATGACTTTCATGCTGCTAGTCTGGCTTTATCATAGACTTCAGATCCCTGTGAGTTCAGGAAGAACCAAGCTCTCCCTCACCATTTTCAATTTCCTGTTATTGCATTTCATCTCTCTAATACCTATCACCCAGTATTTGTCCATGAATACGCCTGCATCATTAGTACTTAAAGAGAGAACACTTGGAATTGTCCTCATACTCAATTAAGGGCCACTCAATAATGTGTGCATTTTTCAATGTTTGATTGGGCTGATTGCATAAACTTACCTTGGTGGCATGGGGAGTGGGCATAGGGGGAGGGCCACCACTCTTTTACACTAGAGGGGCTTGCCCAAGTAAAAAAAAAGGGGGTGAATATATCATTTCCCCTTATATTTGGATGTAATGGGCCCACTATCTTACAAGTCATGTTTTGATGGGTGGGGCCCACTACCCCGAGCATGGCATGGGTATTTTTGTCTTTTAAAAGATAAATTTCTTTCTTTTCTAGTTATCCGTCAGAGGGGGGGAAATATCATTCCCTAGCTAACAAATATAATTTTCAGGGGTATCTTGACGCGTGGTTTCTAAAACAAATATAATTTCCAGAGGGGTATAGTATCTCCACCAGCCATGAGCTACAGGACTCATCTAACGTGCGCCGGAAGCCTAAAAGCATCTGATCTGTTGGATCATCAAACGGCTATAAATAAATGTCTTCAGGCCAGTACATGTTAGCGACCTCCAAATAAAACAGATGAACTTCTCCTTCTAGAACGGCTAAAAACAAAGGGAAGAAACTTTTGTGCGATGACTTTTTCGCCCCCCTGTAGAATTTTGCGCGACACTGTTCACGTGATGTGACGTCAAAAAGCTTTAGTTTGCCCACAATTCACAGTGAAGAGTGGGGCGCATAATCCTAGATGGGGGCGAAAAAACCAGTTCCAAAACTCTTTGAAAATATCAAATTCGTTCAAACTCAGACTCACCAAGTTACCATCTATTGCCTGAATTAGAATATCGGTCGTCTCAGTGCAGCCCTTGAAATCTGTTCATTTTTCAGAGAGAGAGAGAGAGAGAGAGAGAGAGAGAGAGGCGTGGGGCATTAATTTCTGCTAATACGGGGTGGGGGACAAATTCTATACAAAATTGTACAAAGATGCTTATTTCAGGCGGACAATTTCTGTAGACGTACAATGACTACCACTACGTACGTATAACAGCTTTCACCCATTTGATTTTATTTGATGTGATATTCATTCATCTTATCCGTTTTACAAAATGGTAGACATGCGAATAAGACAAGTGTCAAGGGAATTCTTGTGTAAATCAAATGAATATAAAGACAGGTTTAGAGAGATGGCTCTACTCTCTTCAATAGGGGCGCATATCCCCTCGTTTCTTGAAAGCCATGGCTTCTGCTGGCCAAGCAAACCCACCCCATGCACCCAATCCTAACCCTATTCCACCTCCGAATAACCCACTCTTTTACCTCTATATGGCATTTAATCTCTCCATTCTTTTCTTAGGGTTGTTAATTTTCATTCTCTTTGTTGTAAAAGGTGACTTGAAACCCTTGAGCATTATCGCTGGAACTACGGCTCTCTTCCTCGGTGTCATCCCACTTGTGCTAACAATGGCCATCAATTGTTACTACAATCGCCAAGCAAACCCACCCCATGCACCAAACCCTATTCCATCTCACAACCCTATTCCACCTTCGAATAACCCACTCTTTTACCTCTATATCGCATATATTATCTCCATTCTTTTCTTAGGGTGGTTTGTTTTCAGTCTCTTTGTCATAAAAGGTACTGACTTGAAACCCTCGAGCATTCTCGCTGGAACTACGGCTCTCTTCTTTGGTATCATCCCACTTGTGGTAACAATGGCCATCAATTGTTACTACAAGTGCCAAGGAAACCCACCCCATGCACCAAACCCTATTCCATCTCATAACCCTATTCCACCTCCCAATAACCCACTCTTCTACCTGTATCTGGCGTATAATATCTCCTTTCTTTTCTTCGGGTGGTTTGTTCTCACTCTCTTTGTCATACAAGGTCATGACTTGAAACCCTTGAACATTCTCGCTGGAACTACGGCTTTCCTCTTCGGTATCATCCCACTTTTGGTATCATTTGCGATAGATTTTTACTACAAGCGCCGCAATTAATGGTATCTTTTATAAATACTTTGTTCTGTTTTGAATTCTTGCTTCATTTGGGTTTACTTTCTTTTTCATTATCTTTCCTCCATCCATATATCTTTGTTGAGAATTGGGTTTAGTACCTAGTTTTTTCTTATGTGGATTTTTCATCTTTTCTATCAGAAATGGGTTTGGATGTTTGGTTTTCATTCTCCATCTTTTGCCTCTTTTTCATTCTCGATCCTTTCAGAAGTAGTGGGTTCAGAGGGTGGTCCGTTGATGATTTCTTCTTGGGAGAAAAGAATATAGAAACCCTCTGAGATGTGTAGTTCCTGACATTTTTTAATGAAATTTAAATTCCGTGTGTTTTCTCTATGCTTATTTTTTTCTTCTATTTGTGCATTATGTAGCTGCATGTGTTGTGATTTCTTACTCCAAGTGTACTTTTCAAAAAGGCAAAAAAAAAGTAGGGCTCATTAATTTCAAAGGATGATCCAAACCGTTCATTTGTTGGACCTGCAGCCCCCGCAAATTGTTTGTACCCCATTAATCATCTCCTAACCTTCTCATCAATACAGGTTTCTACAAATTGCGTCAAGTCCAGAATATATTTTTCAAAAGGTACAGATTTCATATAGGATGATCCTGTGGCCTAACAAATGAATGGTTTGGATCATCCTGCAAAAAGTGAGCCTGGGTCGCTATTCTCTCCCGTAAAAAAGTAGGGGTGCAACTTGGGTTGGGCTCGATCAACCTGAACCCGAGGGGTTTAGCTTGATTTTCCCTCACTTCCCTCTTTAATGTATAATGATTTGAGGCGCTCGCATGCGTCATCCTGACACTAACACTTCTCGATCATGCTTAGTTTCGTTACTAAAACGCATCAAGATGTGAAGTGCTGAGAGCTCAATTATGTGTCAAAGTCCATTGTAGACGTCGAATTGTGATCTCAACCGTTGATAATGTGGGACCAAGGTCCATTGTAGACATGGAATTACCTAATCTTCCATATTTGGTAAAATCATCTGCTCTTCCTTACTCTATATAGAGATTTTCTTTTTTATAGGCGCCTCCTTTTATTCCAGCGATCTATTTAATTAGAGGTTTCAATAATGTGCGTGTAAAGTCTAGTATATTTTGAAAGGGGTGGTTTCGCTAAGGGCACTCACTAAGGAGCATTCAAAACAGAAATTTAACATAAATTTAGGCATGGTTTAAGAATTCTACACAAACATTTTCTTTTAAAAAAAAAAAAGTAAATATGGCCCACTTCATTGGATCAACCTAACCTTCCAATCTATAGAAATTGCTATAGATCATAGGGTTAAAATCATCTTACGGAAATGATTTTTATGGTGGAGAATGATATGGGCACAACCATTTTATAGTAGCACGCTCCCTCTTATATCTTTTGAATCAAATTTCATTAAGATGCTGAGGTTTTTGTAAGGAAATCCCCACGAACCTTGTACATAATAAATTTAGGCATCTTCTGATGAAACTAAAAACCATCTGCATGCATGTTCTTAATAATGAATATGTGATGACCCTTTTCTTCAATCTAAATGCTGGGCCTTTAACTCTCACTAAGCATGGCTACATTGCATACACATACCACAAATGAAGACACTCTCATTTAACACACCATAGATACAATACCAAATTGATAGAATTAGATGGCAGATGGGCAATCTCACTCTAATCTCTTCAATAGAAATTCATTCACATACAAAAGAGGGGGACATTACATAGAGGGATGCTGTGGAGAAAATGTGGGAAGAAAATTATGGTTGTTGGATCCAAGGGTACACTACTCTTAGAGATGGATGGTGGATTAAGGTACAGGATGCTCACTGCATCTTCTTCCAAGTGTTGGATGGACGGAAGGGTGCCCAATGTAGGAGATGCACTCTGCATCTTCTTCCAAGTGTTGGATGGACGGAAGGGTGCCCAATGTAGGAGATGCACTGTCTCATTACCATGGTCGGCTACACTACATGGAGAAAACAAGCAAGCATAAATCATTTTCCTTACCTAGACAAGCTACTTAGAAGCAACACAAAAGGGGGGTGCCTATATCAAATCACATGAGTGTATTACTAGTATTTCTTAGATCTTCTTTGTCCACATGACTATTGTTTTTTGAATCGAGTACGATTTCTCTTTCCATCTTCTCACTTCTTTATTTGGCATTTCTTATTTATCATTTCTTGGATCCGTCACATCACTCCTTTCCTTGGTAGTTTTTAAACCCAAAAAAAAGAAGTTCTCTTTCTACTTTTGCTTCAACTTCTCATGAATTAGAACAAAAACGACTTTCCCTAATTGTGTTAACAAATGATGATGCCAAGTGATCAGTGGATTGATGCACTGCAACTGCAACTGCAACTAAAAAAAGACACTGTGTTATTAAATAAATGATGTATTTAATTTCATACATATTAAGTTTAAAATTAATATTATTTTCCTCTTTTATAGGGCTGCAACTCGGGTCGGGCGGGTCGGGTTTTGGAGAACCCAACCCTACCCGAGAAATATCTCGGGTCGGGTCGGGTTTTTTTTTCCGGAAAACCCACGATTCCCAAACCTGGCCCTACCCATGATAAATCTCGGGTCAGGTCGGGTCGGGTTTTTTCACGTTGACGCAATTTTTTAAGGAAAATTCTTGTTTGGCAAGGCAACTCAAGTCATAGAAGCAGAAATTACACTCACATTACACTTGAATCAAACAATGATGTAATTACACTCACATTACACTTGAATCAAACAATGTTGTAATCAAACAATGTTGTAATTACAATCAAACAATGCTGAATCAAACACTTGAATCAACTCAACTCATAGAAGCAGAAATTACACTCAGATACAATAACAGTGGGTGCGTGGGTTTTCACTTTTAACTTTTAACTAACAATAGAAAAAAATGTACATACTATAACTTATGTAACTCAGGTCGGGTCGGGCCCCTTCAAACCCAGCTCGACCTGAGATTCATGCGGGCTTTTGAATGCTCAACCCGGCTCGACCCGAAACCCATGAAACCTGATCCCAACCCAGGCTATTTTCGGGTCGGGTCGATGCGGGTCGGGTAAAACCCGGCTCGAGTTGCAGCCCTACTCTTTTACATATATGGGCATTTAAATATTTTTACAAGTCAGTTAAAATGTGTTATGGGCAATTCCGTCGCAAATGATGAGATTTGCAAAATGCAAGCAGATGTAGTTTCTGCCTTGTAAATTGTGAAACTAGTTACTGCTATTTTAGTTGAGGGATGCTAAACTGACAGGCGCCCTTGTAGAAACCAGTTACAAGGGTTCCACCATTTATAATCTCTCTCTCTCTCTCACACACATTGGGTCTCTCTTTGGAAAAGAAAGTGTTTTCTTCTTCCTTACCCGTCTCAAAAACAACTGTATTTTCCCTGAAAAGTTCTCTTGAGCCCATGGGTTTGTTCTTGACCTTTTGTATCATATTATCTTTGTTGTAGGGGTGATTAAGGGTTCACATGGAGAGTTTAACGGTACATAAACAACCGGAGATGAATGCAAAAGGTGGCTGTTTCTAAACTTTTCTAATGAATAATTTTATTATTCTGATATATTATTATTATTGTTATTATTGATTGTATAATTAGTAATAATAACATAATTTCTCAGCAATAATTTTAGGCCACGTTTGGATACCGCATGTTTTTTTGTATTTGTATTTGGATTTGAGTTTTGGGATACAAAATACATCAATCATCCTCATGCTCATGTTGTACGAGGGGGAGGGAGGGCTGCTGTTGCAGTAAGGTCGAGGAGCAGCGAGGGTGAAGGTAATTGTCACAAATATTGATTTCAAAAAAATGTTTTGCAGAACAGATTTGCAAATCGGATTTTTTTTCACTGTTTTGGCTGATTTGGAAATCTAAGGATGTGATCCGGTTCCAAATCTCAATTGCAAATGTGAGAAATTCAAATCTAAATCTTGTGGGTATCCAAACGTGGCCTTAGGAAAATGTTATCAGCACGACCATATTTTGATATTTGCACAACCCAACTGTCTTTTCTTCTTTAACAGGCTCATGAGAGGTTTTTGGGAAATGTAATAACTCATAACCTTTTGACAGCCCTTTAAACACTAAATGACAAGATGAGTTAGCAAAACTATCAAAATATGGTTGTGCTGATATCATTCGCCAAATTTTATTATTTTGATATATTATAATGAGGAAAATGATTGTGCGCTCAAGCGTATATAAGCTTATATGCACTCGAGGGCCCAAACACATGGGTCCCACATTTTTTATGGTGATCCAAACCATTCATTTGCAATGCCCCATCATAGATAGGGTGTGTACCAAAAATCAGCTCCATTGGATCATCCTAACCACTCCAAAAGTGGAGGACAAAAATGGGCAGATTTGTGGCAAACGGTGTATATCCATTTTGCCCTCCACTATTGGATGGGTTAGGATGATCATCTGGAGCTGATTTTTTGTATACACCCTATCTATATAAGGGCCTTTCAAATGAATGCTTTGGATAATCCTAACAATGTGGGCTCACATGAGTTTTGTGCCCTCGAGCGCACACTCATTTTCCTCCATTATAATTGATTATATAATTACCATTCAAAAATAATAATTTATTATATAATTGAACGTCAATACTTTTCGCATGTTTGCCATACTCTTTTCATTTCCATGGAGGGTTTTGTAATATTCACGCTCGCCCTGAAGTTCAAGGGTGGATTCTCTAGTCCTCCGTCGTTATGACTCTAGTTCTTGGCGCCACCTTCACCTTTGCATTCTTAATCCTCTACTTCCATGAAAACCCACACGAAGAAAAACACCCCCCTATTTCTTGTTCTACAGTCATTTCTTCTTCCTCACAAGAAACCCATCAGGAACATTCACTTCCTCCTCAAGAACTTGAAGCTCAACGTGCCGTGTCAATGCCTCCCAATCATGCTGATGAGGCAACTATCTCAGTTAGGAGACAAAGGTCGAGATCTCAAGCCAGTTCTTCTTCCACTCATACCGACCAAGGTTTATTCTCTCTCCCACCAGTGGGGACCTCGACGTTTAGTGCTGAGATAGCGGATATCAGCCGTTCTTCCACACAAGAAGCCCTGTCCCCGTACCCGCCATTGGATGATTAGTAATGGGATGATCTTCATGCAATGGATGTGTTTTAGGTTAGCCCCACCGGATTTCTGGTATCCTCCTTTCTTTTCTTTTTTGTGGTTACATGAGAAGTAGGTTGTTCATGTTGCTTCAATTCATTTTTTATTTTTCTATCATCTTTCCGTTTCCTTTGCAACTAGGATCTTGAGAATAGCCGATTAACCAACTAGTAAGCTCACTAACTAGGGATTTGCCAGGGACCATCGCATCCCCGAAATGCCTTCTGCGAAGGTCCCTACTAACTTTTGCATGAGAAAACATCCACCTCAGATGAATAAAATTGATAAAACAAAATCTGCTGAAAATTTTCGGTCAGACGTGAAATGGCTTTCGGCGAAATTGCTAGCAAGTCAATGAATAAAATTAAGAACTTGTTGACAGGCTTTTAAATACTAAATGACAAGCTAGTAAAGTGTGATATCAAAACATTGGAGAGTTGATATCATTTCCCAAAAATTATCATCATTTTTGTCAGTTTTTACTAATTTAAGGTGGGGCCTACCTTTTTACACACTTCTAAAACTATATTTCAACGAAATTTTCTTTTGGGTTTCTAGTGCACGTGTCAGGATTGGAGGACGCGTGCTTTTTTTTTTTCCAGGACGGGATTCCGTTTTGCTACAACCCTCTTCAATTAATTTATAAAGATAGATAGATAGATAGATAGAGAGATACCGCGATGGTCATTTCCTCATTCTATTGCTCTCATCTCTTCCTTTTCTAGTTCCTTGATTGATTCTTGAAAGGCCTTATTGTTTCTTGATTTTGAAAACCATGGCTTCTGCTGGCCAAGGAAACCCACCCCCACCCAACCCTATTCCACATGAGAACACTCTTCCAACTTGGAATACCCCACTCTTTTACCTCTATATGGCATTTCTTATCTCCAATGCTGTTTTAGGGTTCTTGATTTTCAGTCTCTTCATCATCGCAGAAGATAAATTGACACCATGGAAGATTATAGGTGGAACTGCGGCACTGTTCTTTGGTGTCATCCCAATTTTGGCAACACCTGCTATAGCTGCACGTAATGGCGGCAATTAATGGTATCTTCCATTCTCTTTTACTGGTTCCATTTCATTTAGGTGGGTTTGGTTTCATCGATCTTCATGAGTATTGGGTTTGGGTAGGTTTGGTTTAGTTTAATTCTTATTTCTTCATCTTTTGATTGTGCTTTGGTTCAGTTTAATTCGTGTGTGTTGTTGCTGGATCTTTTGATCCCTTCTTTGTTTGGTGATCATTTTCTTTGTTGTTGCTGGATTTTTTTTTCATGGCATCTTGATCATTCTTTCATGAGGGCTGGATTCTTTTTGCTCTATTTTGATCATTCTTTCATGAGGGCTGGATTCTTTTTGCTCTATCTTGATCATTCTTTCATGAGGGCTGGATTTTTTTTCATGACAAGTGGGTTTGGGCCTGCTTCATTCTTTTTGCTCTATCTTGATCATTCTTTCATGAGGGCTGGATTTTTTTGCATCACAAGTGGGTTTGGGCCTGCTTCATTCTTTTTGCTGGATTTTTTTTCATGACAAACTGCTTCATTCTTTTTGCTCTATCTTGATCATTCTTTCATGAGGGCTGGATTTTTTTTTCATGACAAGTGAGTTTGGGCCTCCTTCATTCTTTTTGCTCTATCTTGATCATTCTTTCATGAGGGCTGGATTTGTTTTCATGACAAGTGAGTTTGGGCCTCCTTCATTCTTTTTGCTCTATCTTGATCATTCTTTCATAAGGGCTTGATTTTTTTTCATGACAAGTGGGTTTGGGCCTGCTTCATTCTTTTTGCTCTATCTTGATCATTCTTTCATTAGGGCTGGATTTTTTTTCATGAGAAGTGGGTTTGGGCCTGCTTCATTCTTTTTGCTCTATCTATCTTTTGATTATTGTTTCATGAAGGCTGGATATGAGAAGTGGGTTTGGGCCTGCTTCATTCTTTTTGCTCTGATCATTGTTTCATGAGGGCTGGATATGATAAGTGGGTTTGAGCCTGCTTCATTCTTTTTGTTCTGATCATTGTTTCATGAGGGCTGGATTTTTCCCATGAGAAGTGGGTTTGGGCTGGATTTTTTTTCTATGAGAAATGGGTTTGGGTCTGCTCCATTCTTTTTGCTCTATCTTTTGATCATTGTTTCATGAGAGCTTGAGATGTGTAGGACCTTACTGTAAGAACCTTTCTACCCTGCATTTTAACTGTAATCAGTCTATATCTCCAATAAAAAATTTATTCAGCGTGTGTGATTTGTCTATCCCTTTTATCATTTCTCTGTTTCACCTATAAAAAAATTTCAGAAGTGAGTTTCTTGGTGAGAAATATGATTAATTATGGTTAATTTAGAGGTACATCATCATAAATTTTAGGTACCACTAAATAAAAATTAAATATTGTTGTTTGAAGCTTTCCTTTTTCCGTTTATAAAAAAAATATGAACATTTAGGAATATTTCCTTTTCCTAACTTTTCCACGAAATTAAATCGAAACAGCCCATACAAATGTTTGTAATTGGTTTTATCTTTTAGTTGTCTCAAGCCATCTGGCTTTATCTATAGCAATAGGAGTTGATTAACAACATAGTCCATTGACCTATCGATTAGTTGATACAATAGTTAACTAGAGTGTGAGTTTCAATCTTGTTTCAAAGGATTCTGACCTGTCCAAGGAGTCAATTTCCACACCCAAATTAGGATTTTCCCATTGAAAGCTCTATTTGATCTTAACCTCTTGTTTCCAAAGTAAAAAAATGTTATTTCATTAAAAAAATCTGTCTTTGGCTATTATTAGTTCATTCCTAAGCTTAAGATATTTTTCCCATTGGGTTTAAAATAATTTTTCTAACGATCCAAATTCTATATGAAAAATTGATCTTCAGACACACCACAATACTTTTACAGTGAGCTTGTGACTTTGTATTTAATCTATATTTTAAGGAATTTTTATTTGACATTTATTTATTTACAACTCTGTGGATGTGAAGTACTAGTACTTAAAAAAAAAAAAAAAAAAAAAAGTAGGGCCCATTTCAAAGGGTGATCCAAACTGTTCATCTGTTGGACGACACCATAAATAGGTTAATGTACCGTACAATTCATCTCCATATAGGATGATCCTAACCCTCCGATCTATAATTGCGTGAAGTCCAGTATTTTCCAAAAAATACAGTGTGGCTCACTTCTTAGGCTGATCCTGAGTGTCACCCAAATCAGCCTTTTCACTCTTTGTTGAATGGCTGAGATTATTAGTCCAAAACAATCTCTGAGCTTATTTTTTAATCTCAGAGATTCAACGAAAAGTTAAGGCACGATGGAGGTGAAATCCACTCTAGTGGTTAATTATAGATAATTTTAATGATAAAAAAAATTGGTCGGATTTGGGATTGACTAGGCAATTTTGCCGAAAGCCATTTTTCGGCTGACTTTTGCACTTGAGAACAGCCACCTCATATGAATTGTAGGAATAAGACAAAATCTGCTAAAAAATGAACCTGGGTGGCTGTTCTCTCATGGAAAAGTCAGCTGCAAAAGGTGAGCCTCTGTGGCTGTTTACTCATCTAAAATTAGAGGTGAAACTTGGGTTAAAAGTTGTCTTTCATGCACGTGTCACAGTGGGATTTTATAAATGAATCGCGGTAGATTAAATAATAATAAATCTTTTTTGGAGGCGTCTTATTTTATTCTGAGAATTTATATGGTGCCCGACCGTCAAAAAAACAAGGGCAGAGAGAGAGAGAACCCCTCCACCCTTGATTTCTGATCCAGCAAAAGCCTTCCTTTTTTTATTTTTTGCTGGATCGGAAATCAAGGCCGGGGAGTTTTCTGTCTCTCCGCCCTTGTTCCTTAACGGTCGGGCATCATATAATTTCTCTTTTATTCCAACAATCTATTTTGAGGTTTCAATAATGCGCGCTTAAAGTCTAGTATATTTTCAATAGGTTCAGCTAAGGGCGCTCTTAAGGAACATTGGAAACAGAAATTTAAAATAAATTTAAACATGGTTTTAAGAATTAAGGAGATGTTCATTGATTTAAATAATCAACCGAAACTTCGAAGAGACCTTTGGAAATGTACATGGGTAGCCCATTTCATGTCCATTACATCTTGAACTAGCTACCTACCTTTGTTTTGATAACGGCACTCTTCTCTTTTTTGTTGTGGTTCAGTTAGATGTTGTTTTTCTAATACACTTCTTTAAATGCTATCAACTAACAACAACTAAGTATCTAACAGTAAAGTGAGGAGTGCATGACATAAAATGAGGAGTGCCATTATCAAATAATGGATTACGAATATGTCTCTCTCTCAAAAGAAAACAGTACCTATTCTTAATGGGAAAATGTTATATTAGCCCCCTTTTCTTCTCTGACCCACCCTCTTGTTGTGTAAAAGATAAGCATAAATGTACTAGAGGGGCTGGCCCAAGGAAGAAAAGGGCCAAATATATCGCTTTCCTTACACTTCTCATTCTTAATTTCCCCACTAAAACCAAACAAGATGTGGATTGCTTTGTTCAAATATGCGCAAAAGTCCATTCTAGACGTGGATCTCAACCGTAGAAAATGTGGGGCCATCACTAGACTGCATCTCAACCGTCCAATGCATCTCACCCTCTTGATCAACCATCAATGAATATCCCTATGCTTCTACATAACCAACGAGGGGCTGGCCCACAGGTTATAGCCTCGTCCTCCCACGAATACTGCACGTGCACATGTGACATGCCTTAGATACGAGAAAAAGCCAAATTTACCAAAACAACCCTTATTCAGAAACAAATAAGAGCTAGTCTTCTCAGATTCATTCCTATTATCCAAGGGGTAATATAGTCATTTCACTTTAAAATACGACAAAATTTGATCGCATGGACCCACTAGCGGTTAGTGTGGGTCAGATAAAATCGCCGGAAAACCGACATAACCGCCGGAATCTGACCCACACGAGTCCAATGGCGTTATCCCTACCAAAACGCCTTTCTTTTTCTTTTTTTTCTTCTGTGAACACGCTTTCTCTCTTATCGCGGATCACTCGATCCAACGGTCCATATTTAACCGATTATTTTCCTTTCTTCTCTTTCTATTTATCTCTCTTTCTAGGGCTTTCAGTGCTCCTTTTATTTCCTTTTCTTCTCCTTTCTATTTATCTCTCTTTCTAGGGTTTTCAGAGCTCTGAGAGAGGAAAAAAAAACCAGATCGAATTCTAACGATTCTCTGTTCTTCGATCGTCGATCATGACCTAAAGCTCTCTGATTCTCGGATGATTTCGCTGGAAGAACTGGTTCTTTGATCGAATCAGGTAAGATCTTTTGATCGATTTCTCTTTCTAGGGTTTTCAAGATCTTTTTTTTCCTGATCTAGTTTCTGTTGTTTCAATCAGTAGAAAGTTAGGTTTTTCGATTTTCGGTTTTGTTTGAAACTGTAGAAAACTTGTAACGTTTTGTTTTGATTTCTAGGGTTTTGTTTGTGAAAAGAAGAGAATTAGGGTTGTTTGTTTTCGGTCGGGAAAAGAAGAGAATTTGGTTAATTTAGTGGAGTTTTGTTCATGGCGATTGGAAAGAGTAACTCTAGGGTTTCAAGATTAGACAGTGATTTTTCACCGGAGAGTAGAGACAGTATCTTGAGTGATGAAGATGAGCTTCAAACTCGAAGCTCCATGTCGGAATCGGAATCGGAATTGGACGATGGTGATGATGATGTGGACTCAGGGGCAGGATCGGACGACTTTGATTTGTTGGAATTAGGGGAAATTGGGGAAGAATTTTGCCAATTAGGTAAACAGAGCTGTTATATATCGCATGAGCTTTATGATCTTCCAGATTTGAGTGGGGTTCTTTCGGTGGATACGTGGAATGATTGCCTAACAGAGGAAGAACGATTTAGCCTCGCAGAATACCTTCCCGACATGGATCAGGAGACGTTTATGCGGACCTTGAAAGAGCTCTTTTCGGGTAGCAATTTCCATTTTGGTAGTCCTCTCAATGCACTATTCAATCAGTTGAAGGGCGGTCTTTGTGAACCGAGAGTCTCTCTTTACCGACAGGGTTTGAATTTCTTTCAAAAGAGAAAACATTACCATCTTTTGTGTAAGTATCAGAACTCTATGGTTAGTAGTCTTGTTCGGATAAAGGATGCTTGGGGAGATTGTGTGGGTTATAGCATTGAAGAGAGACTTCGTCATCTGAATATACTAAGAAACCAAAGTGGTTTGATGTATGAAAGGGGCAAAGGGTTGGAATCAGAAACTGAATTGTCAGCGAAAGAGGAGTCGAGTGAAGATTTCTGGACTAAAAGGCTGAAGGACAGTAGGCCTGGATCAAAGATGAGTCATCGACCTGTATATACAGTGAGACCGGCTATGAATGTTTCATCCCGAGGAAGGCCTATGACCCTAGAGTCTGCAAAATATGGAAGACAGAATCAGAAAGGGGTTTTGAAAGTCGCTGCACCAAAGGCTCATTCCAAGAAGGGTCATACTAAAGCAGTGGGTCGCTTTACCCCTTCTTTAGCGTATGACTCAAGGGCTGCTTTCCGGATTAGGAGTCATGACGACGATGAGGATGATGATTATGATGATAATAACGTTGATGATGGTGCAAAAGAAGTTTATGAAACGGGTTTCCAGAATAACCAGAAAGCATACAGACGTTCGCACACAGGCGTTCGTATTGGGCTGGGTGAAGGAGACACTGAAAGTTACATTGGGTTGCCTTTTCCCGTGAAAAATGGGAGTCTGTATTCACACGACAAGGACAGGAATGTTAAACAGATGGGGAACTTAGAAATGCTGACAGGCAAACTTACTAATGGAAGACCACCATATGGTTATCATTCCTGGGATGCTGGGAAAAAGGCCAAGTATCCCGAGAAACTTCAGCAATCCGTGTTTGAAGATCGAATCAATACTACAAGTGAGGGGCGTCAGCATCTCTCATTGAAAGGAACTCGAGTTGACAGGTCAGGTGGAAATCAGCCCTTTCTACATCGCAAACCACAAGAAGAGGCTTTCTCCATGGATCATTTAGTTAAATTTGATGACTGGACTTCTAGAAGCAAGAAATGGAAAACATCCATGGAATCTCAGAGAGGCAAGAACAATGTGGGGCCTGATTCAAAAGTTAGATCCTCTCAGATGAATGACTCATACTTTCATTCTGACCATAGAGCCAAAAGATCACAAGAGAAGATTAAGAGAAAATTTGCAGATAACAGAGGAATTAATGTGGAAAAACAGAGATTCATGTATGCCCAAAGTGAGGAAACAGAGTCGGATTCATCCGATCAGGTTGATGAAGATGAAGATGAAGATATCAATCCTTCAGTGAGGAAGTTGGGTTATCCAAGGGGCACCTTTGAGGGTCATCGGTCTGCTCCTGTTAAATCAGTTGATGGTTCTAAAAAGGTTAGTGGACTCGTGAGAAAAAATAAAAAGGAATATGGTCAGGTTCTTGGTGGGCACATTCGCTCTTCTATAAAGGGTGGTGATCCCGGCGAACAGTTCCACATGCCAGAAATAGAAATCTACTCTTCAAAAGGAGAACAGAGGGGTAAGGCCAATAAGTCCAGTTACTTGCACGAGTATGATACAGATCGTTTGGAGGATAGAAATTTCTCTGGTTCAGCTAAGTTAGTAGACAATCGTAAACAAGCTTATAAATTGGTGAAGAGTGACCAGATGCAGGGTGATCCTGGTAAAAGGCCACACCTGCCATTTTTTAAGGTCTACTCTCCCGAAAGAAAACGGAAAGGGAAGGTTGATGTGGACTATTCTGTGCCTCAGTCAAATTATATGCCCGAATATATTAGTGGTACTTTGGAGGAGGAGGATTTGGTTACACACAATTTTGTGGACAACCAGGCAAGGACTAGTAGACCAAAGAAGGAAGATGTTGAAGCTCAGTCTAATTTTGATGACCCCACTTTCATAAAGAAACGGGGGAAAAAGAAATTGGAGGGTGAAACGAGTTCTTTGGCTGTGGTAAATTCTGATGCTATCATTCCAGAACCAGAAACAAAGCCTCTGAAGAAGCCATTTACTTTGATCACACCTTCTGTCCACAGTGGGTTTTCATTCTCCATCGTTCATCTTCTTTCAGCTGTCCGAATGGCAATGATTACTTGGCATTCCGAAGACCCCTTAGAGGTTGGCAACCATCTTGAGAATAGTGATGGAAGACTAAAGCTTAAGAAAGAAGGACATGTAGGACAGAAGAATTTGGATTTAAATTCTTCAGAACATACAGGACAAAAAAGTTTTCCTTCTCTCACTGTTCAAGAGATTGTCAACCGTGTTAGATCGAATCCTGGTGACCCATGCATCCTCGAAACACAAGAGCCACTTCAGGATTTGGTCAGAGGAGTGCTAAAGATACTTTCATCCAAAACAGCACCTTTAGGAGCAAAGGGTTGGAAGGCACTTGTATTCTACGAAAAATCTACTAAAAGTTGGTCCTGGATCGGCCCAGTTTCTTCTGGCTCATCAGATCATGATACGGCTGAAGAAGAAACATCATCTACAGCTTGGGGTGTCCCTCACAAGATGCTTGTGAAGTTAGTTGATGCCTTTGCTAATTGGCTAAAGAGTGGTCAAGAGACCCTTCAGCAAATTGGAAGCCTTCCCGCACCACCCGCAATATTGATGTTGACCAACATGGATGAGAAGGAAAGATTTAGGGACTTAAGAGCACAAAAGAGTCTCAACACAATCAGCCCAAGCTCAGACGAAGTCAGGGAATATTTTCGCAGGGAGGAACTTCTAAGATACTCAATTCCAGACAGGGCCTTTTCTTACACCGCTCTTGATGGTAAAAAGTCCATAGTTGCTCCATTGAGAAGGTGTGGTGGCAAGCCAACGTCAAAAGCTCGAGACCATTTTATGCTTAAGCCCGATCGGCCGCCACATGTCACAATCCTCTGCATTGTAAGGGATGCAGCTGCCAGATTGCCTGGAAGTATTGGCACCAGAGCAGATGTTTGTACCCTGATAAGAGACTCACAGTATATTGTGGAGGATGTTTCTGATGCACAAGTTAACCAAATCGTTAGTGGGGCTCTTGATCGTTTGCATTATGAACGTGATCCTTGTGTACAGTTTGACGGGGAAAGGAAATTGTGGGTTTATTTGCATAGAGATAGAGAAGAAGAAGATTTTGAGGATGATGGAACCTCATCTACAAAGAAATGGAAAAGGCCAAGGAAAGATGCTACAGAGCAATCTGACCTCGGAACTGTAAATGATGTGAGCTATCACGGGGCTGAAGAACAACTTTTATATAATGATTTGCGGCCTAATGTGGAGAAAATTGAGCCCTTCATCGAGTCGGCACAAGGAAGCATACATCAAGATCATCCAATGGGTTGGGAGGTTTTTGATTTGAATAATTCACGGGAGAACAAAATGGTGTGTCAGGAGAATTCAACAAATGAAGATTTTTAACCATGAAACATTCAGCAGAGAAAGGCTGGTTGGGTTTCCAAGTACAAGCCTGGTGTGATGACCAAAAAGATCCACGAATGGACATGTCATGTTTTATAGAAGTGGTCCAGGTACCCTTCAAGATCCAATATCTCTTATGCTTTCTAAATTTTTTGTTGTATTGGTCAACTCTTTTCTCATTGTAAGGGTAGAATTTTCACTGTTCATCTGATCCCTATTCATATATTCTTGTTCATTATTTATGAGGATGACAATATTAGCAGTTCCTTTTGACGGTTTTTTCTACTTAATAACCAAGTAACTGGATGTAAATGGATGATTTTATCTGTGGCCATGGACTCTGATAACTATTGACTAATGCGGACCGAGATGGTCAATACAAGGGATAACATGAACCTGTTATTTGGAGTTCAAAGATATCTTAACTGTTAGTATTGTATTATAATGACCTGACTTGATCTTGGTGAGTTTAATAGAGTTTTTTTTTTTTTTTTTTTTTTTGAAAATGGTAGCCAAATTTCATTAAAAGCAAAGAGGACCGAGATGGTCAGTACAAGGGGTAAGAAAAATAGGAAAATACATAGAATAAAAAAACAACTTAAGGGGGCTCTGAGTCAAGAGAGCTAACACTCCTTAGAAACACCAAGTCTCGCCAAACCATCCGCCATCTTGTTTGCTGATCGACTCACATGATGAAAGACAACTACATGGTCTCTCTTCCGATCAAGCATCTCATCGAAAAGGCGATCAAATCTCCAAGGGTGTTAATAGAAAATAATACTTACCATTTTAGGCACCTTAAGTGGAATAAACAGTCTAACATTGGAACCTGGAAACTCAAATGCATGTTTGTAATTCTGTATATCTATCCTTAGCACTTTTTTTTACCTATTTACAGCTTATGCGGCATTTGAAATACCTCTAGATTTT
Source organism: Tasmannia lanceolata (assembly GCF_043159265.1). Classification (NCBI taxonomy): domain Eukaryota; kingdom Viridiplantae; phylum Streptophyta; class Magnoliopsida; order Canellales; family Winteraceae; genus Tasmannia; species Tasmannia lanceolata. Next base: position 50,326,781 of record NW_027518683.1, on the reverse strand, counting down.
TCTCTTTTCAATGAAGGGGGAAATCAAGTTAAAAGAGACGCATTTGTAAAATGAACAGCAAGACACATATTACAGACTTAGCATATAATATCGTGTCCTTGATGAGGTATATTCAAGTTGTAAGTACCTTTCCTTGTCCTTGATGGAGTGCGTTCAGCTCCATAATAAAGTTATTTTGTCAGTGTGTTACGTTGTATCATTTTCTATCATTTAGTGGATGTTTTACTTGATCATCCGTGTCCTAAATATTGTAATTTTGGCTATATCTACTTTCAGTTACTTAAAAGGATTTTATTATTTTCATAGTATACAAACTGTGGGTGTGCTAGCTTTAGTAAGTAGTTGCAATCAAGGATTCTTAGAACCCCGATATTTTTTTATTCCCTACATGTTTCGTATTTTGACTTAACTGCATCATTTTCTGCCTTCTTTTGAATGTGACAATTAGTATACAAATGGCATGTTTTATTTAACATTCCTGGCATCCATCCCATGGATCTCTAACCATGCAGGACTCGGGTATGTTTTGCAGGGTTTAAAAAGTGCACCAAACTTACATAGCATGATCGTTCGCTTTCGAGCTTCATGTTTACGGTCAAATTAAGGTGTCAAATGAAGGTGTGACATTTTACATGTAGAATTTTTTACCGTGAAATTGTAAAATGTCTGTGACTAGGCCTTCTGCCTAGCCTGCGTATCATCATGCTTATGCATCGAAGAATAATATTCTCTTTTAATGAAATTATTTATATCATTTTGAAATAGTGAAAATCTACTGTTTTTTGTTCTTTGGAATTGGTCAGCAATCAAATTATATTGCATATATACAAAAAGGTGTTCTATTTTAGCTCTCATGTTATTTAGGATTGATGACTGAGAAGATATCTATTCATTTCTGTTTTTCAATCCTCCCTTGGGATCAATCACTGCATCTCGAAGTCCTTTTAAGGTAAACCGTATATCTGGCTGCTTGTTTAAGCAGCAAAGAAAACTGGTCTGTGACCAATAAACATAGGGTCCCCCCTTTGTGTCATTGGGTCCCATCTCTCCCACCAAAGGAAACATTTGAACTGTGGTTCATGGCAACTACTGACGTTTTTTTTTTTCATTTCTAGTAGGTACAGGTAAGGAAGAAAACCAGAAGCTTGTGACATTTTTCTCATGATCATTTGTTTGCATTGGAAAGGCTTCTGCACTCGAAGGAGTTGGTATCAAGAAAATGATGAGGTGGGTCTCTTTTCCAAACATTTTTCTTTTTATTTTTATTATTATTATTATTTTTTATTTATTTTTTGGGTGGGGGGGGGGGGGGAGGGGGGGGAGCAGAAATATAGAATAATGATGATGTGGATGTCAGATCCCTGATCTTGATAGTCCATCATCTGGACCCCACCATGGATGAAAAATTGTGTACCTGTTGGATGGTTAGGTTCATCTTATCAGAACAATCATTTGCATTTGCTGTTGGGAATCCAACATGGAACCTCGGATTGATGTTGTAGACCATGGGTTCCACCATCTACCTGTGTGCCATTTCTCTATGTTATAAAGTGTGAAAAAATGGTTCAGACCTGATCATTCAAGGCAATAAATTTCCAGTGGGCTGTTCTCCACGGGGATGGAAAGCCTTGGATAAGCTGTTTTTGGGATTTGGCTATACTCCTCTGATAAGCTTATCTAGAAATAATCTTGTTCACTGTCCCCAATTATGTTCTTGTAATATTTTATGCAAGAACTAAGGTCGACGTGGGAGTACAGCAAGTTTATCCAAGTATGATGGTTTGATAATTTGTTAACTAAATCGGACCGGATATATTATTTTAGTATTGACAGTCTTTATTTTATACTTAAAAGGTGCGAAATGAGTACTCTCAAGTCTCAATCTTGCACCTTGACAGTTTATCTGGTGGATCCCATTCTAATTGATGATCTACACCATCCTTCTACTGAGCCCAACCTTTGTTGATTAGGAGCTCTTTTCCCCAAAAACACAATCTCCTTTTGCTTTTCAATTGTGGAACTTTTGGATTGTTTATTCTAATTTTCTTTTACAAGGTATTGATATTTTAACCTCCTATCTCTAAGATACAGATTTGTTGATGAAGATCATCCAACCAGCACGAACCGTGGCCCATCCTTAACAGGAAGAAGAACAGTAGGTGTACACTATGGATCACTGTATTTACTCGAATGGTAAATCTTATTTTGGCGATTCAATCCTTCTTTTTTTTGTAAATTTTTTGTGGATTCAACTTGATTTAAGAACACCCTAAATTCTGGTTGTATGTGCATATTGAAGCTGCAACAACATGGGGGAACATTGGGGGAAAAGAGGGCTGACCAATCTCTTCAGGGGTGTAGATTATCTCATTTCAATGCCATAGATCTGATTATTAATTAGTCTTTTTTTCCCAAAATGTTGGCAATATATAGCCACCAATCTGATGTTTACAATCATGTTGATGAGAGTGTGTTTGTCCATCTTTCTAGCAGGCCTAAAATGTGGGCAGTTTGGAAGCATGCTGGTTCCATATCCTCCGTCCATTTTCAGACTCCTGATCAAATAGTCAGGATAAATCTTATGAGGATGATTTCTCAGTGAGAAATAGAATCCACCTTGGATCTCTAAAGGCCCAAAAATTACTAAACGTAAATCCCAATGATAAAAGCATGCAAATGGTTGGTGTAAATAGAAAAGCATATGCATCATTTTCAAAATTTCCCCAATATAATACCATTTTAAAAAAAAACCATGTTCCAATACAAAGCTAGCTATCTCTGAAACGATGAAGCCCCTTCTCCTGTAAATGTTTTTAGGCCCTGTTTGGATTTCAAGAAAAATATTTCAGATGGAAAACTTTTTCATGAATTTTTTTTTCTCTTTCCAGGATTTGGAGGGAAAATTGAATAGGGTTGTTCAAGTTATCTGCTCTCGTGCGGAAAAAAATAAAAATAAAATAAAAATTGAAAAGTAGGAACTTTTTACAAATATTTTTCTTTTCTGATCTCTTTAAGGAAATTCCTGTTATCTAAACAGGGCAAGAGGTCTGCTGGGAAAACGCTCATACCAAATACAATCAAAACGTAGAGGAAGACAAAACTATCTCGAGCGGTCAGATAAGTACTATCACCTAATCAATGTAATGTTGGAGGTGAGTCGATCGTGATAAGTTAATGGCTTATTCCTTGGTGGGCTTAAGCTATCTGAATAGGATGTGTCTGGTAAAATGTCCCTCGGTCAGAAATCCCTCGGAAAGTTGATCTGAAATTTATTATTTTAAAGTTTCAGATCAATTTTTGGAGGCCGGCCGGACTCTCTCCCAAGTGCACTATTGACTTGGCAGGCTTGGCAGCAACATGGGCCACTCAATACTCAAGAGCATGGTTTTAAATTTCGAATGAAATCTGAAATTTCGGGTTTCGGTGGAGCCTGAAACCGAAATCGCACGTACCCGAAACAGTGATTTATTTTGACCGAAATTTTGCTTTATTGACTTGGCAGCAACATGGGCCAGTCAATACTAAAGAGTCTGGTTTTAAATTTCGAATGAAATCCGAAATTTCAGGTTTCGGTAGGAGACTGAAACCGAAATCGTACATACCCGAAACGGTGATTTATTTTGACCGAAATGTTGCTCTATTGACTTGGCAGCAACATGGGCCACTCAATACTCGAGCATGGTTTTAAATTTCGAATGAAATCCGAAATTTCGGGTTTCGGTCTCCACCGAAACCGAAATTGCACATACCCGAAACAGTGATTTAATTCGACCGAAATTTCCGCTTATCCTGAAATTTAAGTGATTTCACCCAAAAATCTCGATATTAATTAATTATTTATTATCTTTGAAAAATTATGTACGAGATAAAATATTCTTTTATTTGATTTCGTTAGATTTCCTCCAACGTTCAGAGAGGAACGAAACGCATTCCGGAACCGAAATTTGAAACCATGCTCAAGAGTAACCCTGGAAGTTTGGGGTATTTTTGTTTGTTTCCCATCATTTTTCTTTAACCCTGGAAATGGTTTTTTTGTTCTTTTGTTACTCATTGTTTTTCTTTTCGACGTGATGTTTTACCGCCTGTTTGCATTTTCTCATATTTTAGGGAAATGATAAATGCGCCCTTTTTCATTACTTGGGACACCCAGCTACAGCGTATCTATGACTGCAAAGGTGCCAATGTACTTCACATTTGAAGGAATGAAGTGACCTGATTGCCATGTACAATGCAGCTGGGTGCCTCTATCATTTCCAAGAGTTCTTTTTTATGAATTTGTATGTTTGGGGCCAGACGACTAACCACACTTACAGCTCTCCAAGGACTTAAATCTTCTTCTTCTTCTTTGAAATGATGCAAAATAGATTAGAGTGGAGGGGAACACGACTTGGAATTTCAGCTCATCTTAAACCATCATAAGAAAACTCAGAGAAACTTCTAATGAAGAAACTTTTCAGAGAAAGCTGAAAAGCACCACAAAGAAAAAATGTCATCACACCCAACACGCAAAACTCTGATTGCTGTTAATTTCACTGAAACCATTTAAAGAAAAGAATTTCAGAGAAAGCTGAAAACCACCACAATAAAATGAAACTTAATCTGTCTCTACTGATTGATATTTATATTATCACACTATAAATCTTTAGCTCTCTGTTCAGACCCAAAACAATGAACAAAATGAATGAACATGAATATATTCTGTACATGCTCTTTAACCATAAAACTTCATATGCTCTCTTCCCCTAATTTATAGCAGTAAGAGGAAGTCTAGAGTCTCTCAAGGATTGAGATTGACCCTCAAATACCACAGGCAAATGCTTTGCATCCCCATTCGCCTGCTTCGCAGACTTTGCCTCCCAGAAATACTTCACCAACTCTTCAAAAGATGGTGTTCTCAGTTCTTCAATGGACGCCACACTCGGCAAACTGAATATCCTCTTCCTTGGCGTTGAACAAGAGGATTCATCCACCTGGTGTTAAGAGTAATAGGGAATCAGATGAGTAGAAAAGAACAGAAAAAATATAAAAACTTTCTCACAGATGATCCAACCAAACTACTTTACCATGTATTCTTCATCCAGACATTTCCCAGCATTTTCTGTAATCTCTACGACCTTGTGATAGTGACCGCTTTTCAAATTCCTTAGCTCCCCACAACAGGGAATGATCATGGAATCCATGTTTCCACATGCATCATGGTCGAGTCTCAAGGAATCTGCCAGAATGCAGCTCCTCTCATGAATAAAAAAGTTCATATAGCAACCATAATAATAATAAAAATATTAGGCTCGGAAATTTCTCGGAAAAGGGTGTATCCTGGGATATTTTAATTTTTTTTTTTGCTATTTTTGGGTTTATAACCAGAAAAAACTACAAAAATAAAATGAGGAATGATAGGATGAAAGGCGCGCCCTTGCAAAAATCAGCTACAAGGGCGCCCTCCTATTGGTTGGTTTCAGTGAAGTGCATTCAAAGCATAACCGTTTTGTATTTTTCTGCGCCATCGTAAAGGCGCTTTACTTAATCTGACCAATAGGAGCGCCCCTTTTGTAGCTTGATTTTTGCAAGGGCATCCTTCATTCTACCATTCCTCAAATAAAGTATATAAAAATATAAAATTCAAGAACAAGATTAGGGCAACAAATAATATCATGGATATTGGGATATTTTCGTGATATTTTTGCGATAAAAACAAAATACGAAGATATCTCAGTGATTTTTCATATTCTTGGAAAATTTTCGGAATTTTGTCCTTGTACCAAAAAATCACAAAAAATCACAAAATTTTCAAAAATACCGGAGCTTATAATGGAGTTAGGTATCTTACAGTCAATTGAGGACAGGAGATTCTTGTTTGCAACATCGACGTCTTCAAGAGCAGTGGTGGCAGCAAATGACAGCCTATCACGGAGCGCCTGATTGGCTTCCAGTCCACCCCTACCAAAAACCCAAACCCACATGAAAAATCATGAACTACCCAAACTTATTTATAGTTGTAACGCCATTTATCACCTCTACAAATTACCTGACAATGGAATCCACTGATGCAACATTTCCTTTTTCAAGACTGATAAGGGACTCTTGTGCATTTTTCCATTGTTGGGCACTCACTCTTGCCTTTGTCATACTGCACATTTCATAGGACAAATTCATAATAATAAAAAAAAAAAGATATAAGATTTCCAGCATAGCTCTTGCATGCATAGATTTAAATTTCAGTTTCAGCTGCCGAAACCGAAGTTTCGGTTGAAATCCGGTACAAAAAAAAAGTCCATATTTTATTATTTACCAAATTTCAGTAATTTCGGCCAAATTTTTGGAAAAAATACTATATTTAAAATAAAAAAATCAATTCCTCCAAATTTCGGGCCGGTCAGTCTGAAATTTTGGATTTCAGGAAATTTCGGGTTTCGGTCCCGGACGAAATTTAAAACCATGCTTGCAAGTATAAACAACATTCAAGTTTGATTTCGATAATTATCTAGTTTTTTTTTTTTGTAGATACGCTGGGATCGAACCTGCGACCTCAAGGTTGAGAAACAAAGCATCAACCATTGAGCTACAGGCCCAACCCTGATAATCAAGTGACACTTACCAGTGTTGAAGGCCTTCTTCCAAGCAATGCTTGCCGCTCTCCACTGTTTCAGTATCCTCGAGATAGTGGCTCTCGGTTTTTGTCATGTAACCCGTCCACTGATGTTTAACAGAAAATGTGAAATCTTGCACTGATGAAATTTCTTGTTGTAGCTCACTGGTTCTACTGGCAGCTCTCTCTCGAAGACTGTCTACTGCAGTTTGAACCTAGAAAACAAGAATATGCATCTTTAACTATTAAACTTTCCATCTCCAAGAGGAAAGATTTGTAAATGTTCACTACAACTAAGCTGACTAAATTTTTTCTAGTATGAACAACCCTACTCTACCACAACTAACAAGATGGGCATCATATACCATCTCTCCATGAGAGAAGATCATTTGCAAACATTAGCTCCAACCGTGCTGAAGATGTGATTTTCATCTTTATGAGCAGGTTTACTATCCCAACCCACAAAGGGTTTTGCATCATATGTAGATCTTTGATCATTTTTAAAAATGAATTGACAATGTTGGAACTAATCTGAGGCAAGGTTTTGAATGTCAGTATCGGTTTCGTGCACTGCAAAAATGAAACATATAGATTCCGGTCGGTCAAAAGTTTTGGGAAAAACCATATGAAATCACAGAAACATATGGAAACATTTTAAGATGAAAGTTCAGGCAATGCCAGAGTAAGCACAATTATACACTTAGAAACCATAACATAAGCTGAGGTCTTGAGGTGCGGGGTACATGAGTTGCCAATCAGATATTGTTCCTCTTTATGTGCAACAGTACGCTGAGGTCTTGGGGTGCAGGGTACATGAGTTGCCAATCAGATACCTGGTATTACCGCTTGGTTTTGGCATCCCAAAAACCTCACAGTGGGACTCGGTTATTGAAAGAGTCGAAAGAAAACTGGCTACATGGAATAGAAATTACCTATCACTTGGTGGGAGGGTCACATTGATTAAAGCGGCCTTGTCCAATATGCCCCCGTACACTACATGTCCCTATTCAAGATTTCAGCCAAGGTGGCTTCTCGCATTGAAAAGCTACAGCGGGACTTTCTTTGGGAAGGGAGGGAGCCCGGCAGTAGCAGATACAAACGTCTTCTAAAATGGAGTAAAGTATGCAGAGCTAAAAGACGTGGAGGCCTCGGCATTGGTAGATTAAGACTACGCAATAAGGCTTTGTTGGGAAAGTGGCTATGGAGATTCGGAACGGAGAAAGACGCATTGTGGCATGGAGTCATAGGGGGAAAATATGGAAGAAGCTGGGGAGATTGGGAATGCGGCACTCCGTCGGTAGGCAGGGGTTCTGGTTCATGGCGTTCCATCTGTACGGCCAAGCAGGAATTCAAACCCTTAGTCAGATTCAAACCGGGGCGTGGAGATGAAGTCAGATTCTGGATGGATTTATGGTTAGGGGAGGTCCCCATTTGCACTGCTTTCGGTGATCTATTCAGGCTTGCGCAGGAACAGGAGGCAAAGATTGCAGATTATTTGTGTAGGGTGAACGGCGAGCTCTTTTGGGGTATCAGACTACGCAGGAATCAAAAGACGAAGAGATAAATCACCTTGCTTCACTTCTTACTCGGCTTTCAGATTGCTATCTATCTGATCATGAGTGTGACAAGTGGATTTGGATGCCGGAGTCATAAGGAGGTTTCTCCGTGAAGTCTTTCTTTCAAAAACTGAATGAGGGAACAGAGCGGGCCTCCAGCCAGCTTCGTCTATGGAAAGTTAACGTCCCGCCTCGGATACAGTGCTTCGCTTGGACAGTTTCCCCCAAAGGTGCATTAATACTTGCGATCGCCTTAAGGTAAGAAAGCTACAATGTACGAGCTCGTGTGTCTTCTGTCGCCACCACGAAGAGACGCTGGATCACGTGCTTTTATTATGTCCTTTCTCCTTTGCTGTATGGATGGGCATTTTCAATTTTTTCGAGATCTCTTGGGTGTTACAAAACAGCCTCACAAAGACCTTGATGAACTGGACAGGAGGATTCCACGGTTGTCTTGGGAATCAGTTGTGGTCTTCCATGCCGTGTGGCATCTCCTCTGGTCTGAGCGCAATGGGTGTATATTCAATGGGAAATCCAAGCACCTACACCACATCATCCTGGATATCAAAACATCCATCATTAATTGGGCAAAAGCCAAGGGTGGATGCCTTATTCACTGACGGAGGTTCTACGAAATGGACTGTCGATTGTTTAGGAAAGAAAGTTTTCCTCCTGTTATGCCTAAATGGGTCCCTCTTCCAAGCGGCTGGGTAAAATTTAACTTTGATGGGTCGTCCCTTGGCAACCCCGGGGATGGCAGGTCTTGGGGAGGGCGCTTTGCGATCCTGGAGGTTTGACTATAATGATGTTTTCAGGTCCGGCCGAGATATGCGATGCCAATGAGGCAGAAGCAAGAACACTATTATTCAGTCTCCAATGTCATAGCTTGGCTGCAAATAAATATGCGGGGCCATGGCGTCTCTCTCATAGTGTGGACGAGAATAGGGACTTAATTCGCTGTCTAGAGTCGCAATTGGTTCATCGAAGAAGATCAGCTAACACAATAGCTAATGAAATTGCGAAGGGGGGTTCACTCGGAATGAAACTTTAATTGTCTTCAATGAAGATGTGGCATAAATCTTTCCAAGGAGGCTTGGATTTGTTTTTGTTTTTCTGGGTACATCTTGTCCCTGGTTTTTGGTTGTACTCATTTTTGGGCGGTATAATAATACTGTTAATTTTCATACTGTTAATTTTCAAAAAAAAAAAAAAAAACATAAGCAAGCCATCCATCATCCCCTCAAATCTCACTCTTTCATACCCTCTCTACTCGTTTTTGGGCGGTATAATAATACTGTTAATTTTCATACTGTTAATTTTCAAAAAAAAAAAAAAAACATAAGTAAGCCATCCATCATCCCCTCAAATCTCACTCTTTCATACCCTCTCTACACCTCTCTTAAGCTATGACCATGTTTGGCATCCATGAAATTTTTTTTCATGGAATAGTAATTTTTTCAGTGGTGGGAAAGGGGCAGGGAGGGTGTGAGAGGGACAGAATTGACAAGGCATGAGTGAGAAGTGGCTGAAAACAGGGAAAATAAAAGATATACTCAAAATAGTTGTTTTATTTCCCATTTTCCAGTACATACCACATTTCACATGTAAACCATATAAATGTTTATACATAATACATACGCTACATTTCACATGCAATTCATTTAAATATATAGTCTATCACTAACACACTTATAATTTTGGTTTCGGTATGGTTTTCGGTGTGGATGGAAATGGAAACATTTTGGTCGTTTCGGGTCGGTTTTTGTAGAAATTTAAAACCTCAGAGGTTCTTCAGGAAAATGTTTGGAAATTTTGATATTGTCAAAAGAATATTAAGGTTGAGATGGGAACTTGGACTCATACATATATCAACAAAATGAAATTTAGCAAGATTGCCGAATCACTCAACATCGTAAACCTCTAAAAACATCTACTATTTTCCAATCATTTCAACTAGACCATTAAATTCAAAATTGATAACATGGTAATAAAATATGCAATGGGTCTTGGTTGGACACACCACCAAAAGTAAACCAGGACACACATACAAAATGAAATCTTTTCTGCAAGTGCTCAAAGTTCTGCGTAATTTGGACAGTACACTTAAGTATGCTGGAAATAATTTATCCAAAATATTTAACCCCAAAGAAACATCAACCATAGAAGACAAACCCCAATGTTGAAAACAGAACACAACTACAGCATACCATAGAAAAACTTAGTGAAAACCTAAGTGGATTAAACACTTAATGTGGATCAGAATTCCAAAACTTGAGATTTGGAGTCACAAGTATCAACCAAAATAAATCGTGGAACACACCGAAAGATTATGTCAAAAACCTCAGCTGGATTGAACCCATGATGTGGATCGATACTAAAAGTTTAAGTTGAAAGAGACACAAATATTAACCAAAATGAATTGTGGAACACACTGAAAGATATGGTCAAAAACATCAGTTGGATCGAATCATGATGCAGATGACAATTACTGAAAGAGCCAGAGACATCGAGCTGATTTCCATAACTGAGAAATCGGTATCAAAGAGAAAAGGAGTACATAGATGCCCAACACCCCAAAAACCCAAAACAAAACCTATTATCTTTTCCAAGTGTGAGGATATATGATTGACAGTAAGCATTGATGATTTTGATGTGGATCAGCGTACCAAAAGTTTCATTGAGCATCAAATATCAAATCTGATATTTTTTAGCACACCCCAAATAAACTAAGTCAAATCTATGTCAGAATGAATTGTGATGCACATCATGCTGATATGATAGCTTCCTTTGGGAACTCAACTCACATACAAAGAGAAAAAGAGTATATAGAAACTCTCAACACGTAGTGTGAGAGTTTATCTTCCACGGCAACTAAGCCAAATTTTACATGTCAAAGAGCAGGTCTCACACTTGCTCTCTGATGTGGACTAGGTCCCCGGTCAAAGTGTTTGGGTGTATGTAGTATAGCTTCTTACATTTTAGTATTGTGTTGAGGGCAATCTTGTAATTCATTGTTAAATGTTGGGCCAAAGTACGGGTATATCATTGGAATATTGTGTGAAATGAGCAAGGTTTTAAATTTCGGTTTCGGTGTCGAGATTTCGGGCTGAAATTTTTGGTGAAATCATGTAAAAATATGATTATGATTTCGTTTATTTTTTTAATTTCGACTAAAATGTCTAAATTTTGGTGTCAATTTCGACGATTTCGGTTGAAATTTTGGCTATTTCGGTGGAAATTTTGTAAAAAATTCCAAAAATGAAATTTCAACCGAAATTTCGAAATTTCGGAATTTCTGTAAAATTTCTGCGAAATCTTGTAAAGAAACGACTTCATTTGAATTTCGTTCGGTTTGTGCCGAAACATAAATATTTCGGCCGAAACGAAATGTTTCGGCCGAAATTTAAAAACATGGAAATGAGAGGTTATTGTAGTGAGAGGTATTCTTGTAATGGAGAGAATAAAGGGGTGAGATAAGGTGTGACTTGGTGCGACCAAGGTTTTAAATTTCGGTTTCGGAATGCGTCTCGATCCTCACTGAAACCGAAATTTTCGGCCTAAATTTCAAAATTTTGGACGAAATCCACGAAATCAAATAAAATAATATTTTATTCCATAGAAAATTTCGGCTGAAATTTCTGAAAAGTATTAAATAATGAATAAGTTCCAGATTTTTTGGTGAAATCCCTTAAATTTTGATCAAAATAATGTAAAGTTTCAGCTAATATGGATTTCGATTTCGGTATTGACCGAAATCCGAAGTTTCGGATTTCATTCGAAATTTAAAACCTTGGGCGTGACCAAGAAGGACCACAACAACCAGCCCTATCCCATGGACGATACTTGGCATAGGGGCCTACAATGGCTAACAAGCATCTAGCCCCCTGCTTGTTTGAAATTTAAAACCTTGGGTGTGACCAAGAAGGGACCACAACAACCAGCCCTATCCTATGGACGATACTTGGCATAGGGGCTACAATGGCTAACAAGCAGACCCATCCTAAGGTTGACATTTGGCATTGGGGCGACAAGGCCTAAAGACAGGTGGCAACAAGAGAGTTCATCAAGATTTCTTAGAGACACAAGTGTCGTTGTGGACCACATCACAAGATGACAGCACATCAGCCCCTCCTCAAGGACCACCCCACCTACCTCTATAAATAGAGGTGAGGGGGCCTCATTTCTGAGAGTTTTTTATAGACCAGAAATTTTTGTGAATTTGGAGGACGTTTTATGTAGAGCTGTGACTCATCAAGGAGGATTTACACCTCGATGGAAGAGGAGAGGATTTCTCACGTAAGATCTTCTTACCTCTTGATCTTTTGATATCTTGTAATTCAGTCCTTTGTATCAATGATAGTTCCAAGTTTCAGCTAAATCTTACTTTTATTTCATTGTCCAATTCCTGCCTCTCTCTCTCTCTCTGCGTTTCTTATTTCCAATAGGAAACTACAAGTAGAATCCTGCTCCATTTGCGTGGAAACAAGACATCAATCTCAATGGTCTCCACCCTGCCTTGCATCCCAGGCACCAGAAGATATTTTCATCAGCATCTCCATCTGTTGGGTGTAACCACAAACATCCATCGGCCGTCAAAGGTAACAATTACAAAACATTAAAATCATCGTGGTCCTGAATCCACCCGACTCGATCAACACTGCCAATGCTCATGAGTAGTCTCCCCAAGTCAAACTCATCTAGTCAACCGTGGGGATAGACCTCAGTCTGTCCTCTCTAACTTATCATTTATATTCTCGCAACCCGGAGATTACACTTGAGAGTGCACACAACGTGGAAGCGAACCTCCTCCTGCCTGCCTCCCTCCCCCTCCCCCAGCCCAACTAGGATATACAAGAGAAATCTCACAGTTTGGATCAATCTAAGACCTATTTCCAATAGAAAACTATAAGCTCGCTCCACTTGCGTGAAAACAAGACACCAATCCAAACAATCATTAAGCTAGGAATACTACTAACAACAACTAATTTGGAATTTGTTTTGTCCATAAAAGAATCTTTTAGCCTACTAGGAATGTTATCACATGCCAGAGGTTGTTATGCACATTGTAAAATATATTGACTCCACCTTTTCTTTCGAAACTTTTCCCATTAATATTTTTCATGGTTGGTACTGTGGATAAACTTTTCCCATGAACAGAACCAACTGTTCTGCTGTTTCTATTCAAGGCATTATAGTGTTTTTATTTATTACTGCATGTTAAGCCATGTAATGGAGTTGCATCACAGTAATCCCAAGAAGTACCACTTACAAGACAAGTGATACATACAGAGTTCATAATTGTTTTACATTTAAGAAAACAAGGATCCTTACCAGGATTTTCTTCCTAGCACTTGAACTTGCTAGCATCTCTGCTACTTTATCTAACAGCTGTTTTTCTTCATTAGCAGCACACTCCTGCAGATACAGAGCGCAAAGTTACATAAAATATGCCATGAATTAAGAGCTCATATAATTCTAGCCAATAAGTTGTTTGAAATGGCAAATGAGAACTACCTCAAATTTCTTTTCAAGATCACACAATTTCTGGTCATGTGCAGCTTGTGTTTCTTCCACAATTTGGCTCAATTTGGATGCATGCAAATCTAGGGTCTTGAAGAAGTTGACAGTAATTTTTGAAATAGATCGTGTGGTCTCCACGGCTCTGAAATATCCCTGTATATTGTTGAAATGAAGAATTTATTCTGTTAGAAAGAAATAGCCCCCTAAAGACCTCAATTGCGGCTGATGAAATATATGAATTGCCAGTTCCCAGAGATCATTTTCCCAACCTCCCGCTGTTGTTTTGCATATGCAGATAGTTTCTCCCCTTGTGTACAAAGGCCACTTTGAAGTTCATTGAGTATCACATCAGCCTCCAAAGCAATTCTTCTAAAAAGCTGTGTTACAGGGGGTAAAGGTATCAGAACAGAAAAAAGAGGTAAATTACTGAAATAGAGGTGAGTTAAAATTAGTAAGAAAGACTCACATCCTCAAGGGCAGATGAGTGCATCGATACTTCAGAATTTAGATTTCCAAAAGTCGATCGAGAGTTACCGTTAAGTTCACCTGCTAAATCGTCTAAAGCTCTGATCCCAGAGCCATACATGGTTTTCAGCTTTCCTACCCTCTCCCGAAGCTCTTCACTGGCCTAGGGAAGCAAACAGATTCAAAAAGACAAAATAATTAAGTTCTAAGGTCAACTAGATCAATAGAATGGAATCAGATTGTTTTGCAAATGTTAAATTATACTTCAGCCTTTGTAGAGACAAAAGAATGCATGTCTTCCTCCATTCCTTTCAATTGATGCTCCTGTTGCATAACAGAAGTTGCAACAGTCCTATGCAATAGATCAAGCTGCTGAGTTAATTGGGACTGGAATTTCTGGACAAGAGACCTATTTCCATCTTCTATTTTCTCTTTACGGTCTGAAAACCAAGCATACAGAGAGTATTAGTACTGGTATTATCATACCTCGATCTACTGTGCAACAAAATATCCAAAACATATGGACTTTTGAGAGCAGGAATACCAACCAATTTTGGCAAACAAGCCCGACACATCTGATGATGCATTCTCTAGCTCAGAACGAAGCTCAAATGCACGTTCAACAAGTGCTTTCTCTGAAACAGAAACCAAAGGCAAAGAAAACATAGAGATGGCTTTCAGTATAAAAGGGTATTGATTTCAAACTATATAACATGTCATGGGCAAAACTCTATAACATATATAGAGACATGAAAATGATGTCAGACATGGGAATCTGAGAAACCCCAATACGCCAACACACAACCACACAACCAAGTCACATTCTTAATAAACTATAGCATAATTAGCATTATATAAGTATTTATGCACAAATATGCAACATAAATAAAATGTTTCACTAGCACGCATATGTAATGCATATCGTATCAGAAATAAGGAAAATAAGTAAACTGAGGCCTGTCCCAATATTAGTGGCTCGAATCCTCGACACAGTCAACAGTTATTTCTGACATGGCAGTTTTTTTAGAGAAAATCTGTAGTTGTTTGACGGTGTCAATTGGATCCAAGAAAGAATAGTGACACTTTACTCACCTGATCTAAGGAGGTTAGAGATTAGGTATTCCTTTTCTTTGATTGTTGAAATTGCATGTCTGTATCTTTCTTCTAGGTCGCATAAAGCATTTTCTGTGTCCTCAAGTTTTTTCTGTTGTACAAATGAGAGAATTATGATATAAATTGCATGTCATAAAATAAGTTGCACATAGCCCAACTAAATAGGTAAGGAAACATGACCATACAACACTATTACCTGAGTCTTGTCAAGTTTCTCACTTAAGTCAGCAGTCAACAGTTGCTGGGAGTTGTAAAGTTCCTGAAGCCCAATAACTCGCTACTCCCAACAAATAACTATTTAGTCAAAAACCTCTACACAGCAACATGAAACAACATGAAATAGATCGGTGCAGAACCAAATAAATTGATGTTATATACCTTGTCCTTGGATTCTGAGTCAAGTTCCATCCGTTCTATTTTTTCCGCCATGGCCTGGGCAAAGATGGGAAGAAAAAAGTGAATTTGTCTGATTCACAAAAGAATGATTTAATGTTATTTCTATTGGAAATAATAACATGCATGGTCCATTAGAAAATGTAGGGTCCAACCTTCTTCTCAGCTTCTTCTTGCAGGTAACGATCCCGTGGAATATAGATGCCATTCTTTTCTCTTGCAGCATAAACCTCTGGTTGGAGGTGAAAAACATAATACCCAATTATGACCATGTAAATTTTGATATTAGAATGTTCGGAGAGAATTAAAGCCTAGTCTATATTTTGTTTAGAAAAAAATCAATCACCAAAGCACTCAACAACCTTGTTTAAGGCGGTCAATTTCAGAATATAAATCCTTGATTACAGCTGATTTCATCATCTTCTGATTGACCTGAAAATGATAAGAAGACCTTGGAGCTAAGGTGAAGGTGGAAGGATAATTCGATTGCAAAAGCATATAGAAAAAAAATTGCATTGAACAATAAAGTTGACCTCTGGCTTATTCTTGATATTCTTTGCACGGTGTGCATAATCGAGGGTGCTGAGTGTCTCCTCCAGACAGTGAATGGAAGGTGATATAGTGGCAATGATGCATGTTTTTGTTTTTCCTCCCAAGGAATCCCTCAGCAACCTTGTTAATTTGCTATCCCTGATGTAAAAAAGCAACACATTCATGACATCCTAAATTCCAATATTAACATAACCTAGAAGTCAATAAAAAATACGTCAACTGAAGTAGTGATCCGCACCTGTATGGAATATGACCAGAGTGCTCAACAAGTGCATTAATGACACGACCAAGCGTAAGCAAGCTTTTATTGATCTCCCCGGCTTCCCTTGCTCTGCCCTGCAAGTGTAGATATCTTTACAGTCAAATCCAAAGAGCATATGTTCAAAATTTTTAATATAAGAACTTAATTCAAACATGGAGCATTAGGATAAGTAAACCCTAGTGTCATATTTTTACTACACCAGGTTGTCTTGAGCCATGCTACCATATTTACGAGCATGCTGCTAATATACAATATAATCCATTATATACATCAACATATATAAAAAAAAAAAGGCGGCCCAGTGCACGAGGCTCCGCAATGGCTTGTTCTGGGGAGGGCTAGATGTACGCAGCCTTACCCCTGCTTTGCAGAGAGGCTGTTTCCGTGACTCGAACCCGTGACCACCGCATCACAAAGGAGCAACCTTACCGTTGAGCCAAGGCTCGCCCTCGTGAACATACATCAACATATATACTAGACATTATCTTTCATACAACATATAAAGTTAACTATTGGTATAATACCTCTCTAGCGCCAGAACGTGAGATGTTCTCAGAACCAGCAAGGTCGACAAGATTAAGCTTTCCACATTTGATCATCTCTTCTCCCTCAGGAGTGCACTCCTTAATGTGAATTGTGATAGAGAATATAGAATGCGAGCGGCTGCTTTGTTTGTTAAGAAGAGTTTCTGCCGTTCGCCTTTTGGAAGACCCTTTATCCAAGATCTTATATATCTCATTCGCAGTGGTAACTATCTCCTCTTCCAAGCCTCTCACAAAAACACCTCCTTTTCCATCTTCCATAAGCGCTATTGGTTTCTTTGATTTATCATCTATGAATTTTGAACATTCATCCAGGGCCAAAAGATCTGTTATTTCCTCATTGTAAAGCTCTAAAAAAGTAACTTTCATGCTGTATTCAGCATTTTGAGCTTCAAGTATGTCGAAAATTTCCCGAACAGCTCTAGGTATAACACCAGCATCAGTCGTGAATTCCCCACTCTACATAACCACAAGAGTCAAGCAAATAAACACAGAGAATATGGCATGAGATACACTCTCATCTAGCTCTAATTCATTTGCTAGATTAGAAACAAACCTTGTTTCTCTTTCCCCCTCCTTCCATGGTGTATGTTTTACCCGTTCCCGTCTGACCATAGGCAAAAATGGTGCAGTTATACCCCTCAAGAACTTCAGTCACAATAGGAGACACAGCTTGTTCATACAAATCCTTTTGCTTGGATGCCGGACCAAAGACCTACAATGGAAGTATGATAAGCACATGTTATGGTGTATATGATGCTGTTACAAAGTAGTTATTGTAGGATTGTGCATTTTAGATTTTGGGTGTTAGTTACTTATTATGTGTCACGTATGTGAGGCTAGGTGATGTGCCACACCTTTTGTGTTTGTATTTTAGGAGTTGTGTATTAATGAAAATGCAAAGAATTTGCAACCAAAACAGAAACTTATGTTTCATGAGAGTTATGGTTCCTCTTGAATTGAACAGTTAGGAGGTCTGGTTGCCTCAAGTCAACAATTCCCTTCACATTTTCCATCTTTATTTTGTCGCTATGTTAAGGCCAATTCAGCATGTAATAAGTGGTATTAGACGTCTTGGGAGATTTTGGATTCCATGACTGATGATTTTTAGAAAATCAAAGCACTTGTTTCGAAAATAATAGAGCAGCGATGATTTGTGAAAAGGCTTGAACAGAGAATCAGCATAGCGATCGAGGAAATGCACAAAAATGAAGAAAATTTAAATCTTAAAATGTTGATGATCAAGTAGAGAAAATGCGAGGATTAATGATAACGAAGATACTTCAGTTGAACAGCATACCAAGGATCATATTAATATTGTGCAACCATTTAATCATTCCACGCTTCATGAAAAATCGTTTTTCTTTCAAACTTTGATCACAATGGATTTTGAAGGCAGGTTCAAATGGTTGCGACAATTGAGATTTGGGACCCTTGTGGAATAAAGTTTTTCTCCAATAATTCAACCTTGAGGACAAGGTCATTTTTAGGGGGGAGAAATGATAAGTACATGTTATGGTGTATATGATGTAGTTGCAGAGTAGTTATTGTTGGATTGTGCATTTTAGATCGAGGGAGTTAGTTACTTATCTCATGTGTCATGTAAAGTAGGTAAATGGGTTGGTGATGTGGCACACCTTTTGTGTGTGTATTTTATGTAGTAGTATCTTAAAGAAAAAAGGGGAGAATTTGCAACCAAAACAGAAACCTATGTTTCAAGAGAGTTATATTTCTTCTCGAATTGTACCGTTGGGAGGTTCGGTTGCCTTGAATCAACCTCTCTTCCCCTCTTTATCTATCTTTTGCTTTGTTTATTTGTGTTAAGGCCCAATTGGGCACATAACAAAGCATTTGAAAATAGAACCTCTGCTACAAATTCCCATAAATTTCAATCTAACAAAAAACTAAAAGAAAAGCTGAGTTTCAAACCTTATCAAAATTAAAGGTTCTATCAATCTGCTTGTTGGCTATATTCTGAACTGCTGCTACTTCTCTCCTATGATCATTGCAAGAAATGACCACAGGCGTGTTCAACTTAATCTCATCATCGCTTAAAGGCCTGTAAAGAATTTCTATAAAATGTTAAAAATTATCATAAAAAAACTTCTAACTCTCCTCCTAGTAGCTTATAAACTTAGGGATGAATCTGAATTTCTCACCTGCAACGAACGATGACCTGAACATTCACTCCCTTATCTTTATCATACTTACCATTTGAGTTCCCATCGCCCAATCGCAAATCTCTTACAGATTTTTCATTCGACCGTGGCGTTTGAGAAGGTGAAAGAGAGACCAATCCCCCTTTTCTTTGCTGCTGTGACTGTGAGTAATCCATAGCTTTACAGGTCCAAAAAAATAACGAATTTCCTACAAACCATTAGAACTAATAAGATCAACTACATAGAATGTACTGAAACCAGACTCTGAAATATAAAATTTGGAAACCTAAGAAAAGCTACACGCAGAAATCCAAAAGCGGCTTGAACGATCGGAAACTCAGACCAAGCATCTGAGAGTCCAAGGTTTAGCAAAAAATAACGAATTTCCTGTAACCAGTAGAACTAAGAAGATCAACTACATAGATTGTATTAAAACCAGACTCGAAAACCTAAAATTCAGAAACCTTGGAAAAACTACACGCAGATATCCAAATGAGGAAAACTCAAACTAAGCATCTGAGAATCCAAGGTTCCGCAAAAATTAACAAATTTTCTGCAACCAGTAGAACTAAGAAGATTAACTACATAGATTGTACTAAAACCAGACTAGAAAACCTAAAATTTGGAAACCTTGGAAAAACTACACGCAGATCTCCAAATGCGGAAACTCAAATTAAGCATCTGAGAATCCAAGGTTCCGCAAAAAATAACAAATTTTCTGCAACCAGTAGAACTAAAGAAGATCAACTACATAGATTGTACTAAAACCAGACTAGAAAACCTAAAATTTGGAAACCTTGGAAAAACTACACACAGATATCCAAATGCGGCTTGAACGATCGGAAATCAGACCAAGCATCTGAGAATCCAAGGTTCCGCCAAAAAACAAATTTACAAAAGCCAGTAGAACTAAGAAGATCAGCTACATAGAATGTACTAAAACCAGATTCTGAAAACCTAAAATTTAAAAGCTCTAGAAAAGCTATCCAAACGCGGCTCTAAAGATCCGAAACTCAAATCAACAAGATTCCGAAAAGATCCACAAAAAACTTACCACATCCGCCAAAAAAAAAATCAAACAAATACACAAACTCAGCGAATCGATAATGATCGAATGAAAATCTTGATCCAGAAAAAAAAATTACAGAAACTCAGTAAAATGTACGTGCAATTCGAAAAACAAACCTAAAAATCATCAAAATCACAAATGCCCAAAAGACGAAGAAGATGCAGTAGAATTAAAAAGTTAGATCGGAAATAAAAGATGAAATCTACGAATTTACGAAGAGATAAAGAGAAAAGAAAAATAAGCAAAACTTACAGTAAAATCGAAGTGCTGAGAGCTCGAAATCAGGAAGAAGAAGAATCCAAAAAATGTCTGTAAAATAATCAGAAAAAGAGGATTAAAAAAACAGAGGGGAGAGAATCTAGATGGAGCGATGATTTCTAAAGAGCAGAGCACTCGTTCAGACGATTTTTTTGGTTTTTGTTGAGGATCTCGTGTTTTTTCATGAGGTTAAAATAAGAGGAGGTAGAGGAGAAAAGAGATGCGATCTTTAAAAATGAAATAATTATAAATTAATGAATAGACGTGCCGTTAAATGAACGTTTAAAATCAGAGCCTCAGAGGAGGACCTCTTTTTAACGGCGTTAGAGAGAGCCGTTTACCAACATCTATCTGGCCGTTGGAGGTAGGATAGAAACAGGAGAAAAAGCTGAAACGGGAAAAAAGATTTTGATTTTTGAATTAGAGGGGGCGAAAATTACAAAGAAAAATGACATTGATTTTTCAATTATGTATGAATATCCCCCTCGATCTTTTAAAATTTACTGGGAATGCCCTTAAGTTTTAATACCGGAAATACCCCTGTACAAAATGAGATGGTATTCACTATTGAAGGATCTTAACCGTCCATTTAATCGGCTACACTTTCGATCACGTGGTTTTTTTTAGTAAACAGAGGGTGGGGGTAAAATTTTCATTTTTCTTTTAATTTACATTTTACATTTCCTACATAATTAATCATATATATTAAGTAAGAGTTTAAGGAATTTAACAGCCACCCTAAATAGGTATAAAACCTTGAAATAAATGGTAAGAAACGGAAACGCGTGGGGCCCTTTCTGGGTGAAATTTAGAACTAACCCGGCTGGTGGTTCGCATGACCTTACGAAATTGTGACCCGCAAGGTCTAGATGCATGGAGATGGCGATGGGAAGTAATCTGACTCATAAATAGAGAATCGAACTGATCGGAAGATCATAACCGTTGGATCAATGGCCTACAACTGAATGGTGGAGATGAAGAATAATCATACTCTTTGCAGACAAAACTCCATCAATTGAACGGTTAAGATCGTCCCGATTGGTATGATCTGCGGGCCATCTGCCTCATCCAAAGTGTAAAATGGTTGTCACAGTGGGTGCCAATATCAATATGGACTACTGAATTGATCCTCAGTTGCACCCATACATTTGATATGAGAAAGCCAAAGGAGAAACTCTCTCATGCATAAGAAATAGTAAGGAGCGTTACGTGCAACCGTCACTGAAAAATTGAAGACAATGTCATCTTTGTAAATTTTTTAATTTTCAGGGGTAAGCATTGTTTCACTTCAAATTATATCATTGGAGATTCTTGTGTGGTGTGGGGGGTGCCCCACGTGAAAAAGATTGATGGATGTGGGCACGTGCAACCTCACTTGCCTCCCTGTGATTTAATTTGCCTTTCCTACCAATTTTCCATGATTGCCCTTCTATGTGTTCAAAATTACCATTGTTTCACTAACATATTTAAAGTAAAATTCTATTACCTGTTAGGTCCCACTTGTGCCATGTCGATGCTCCGTTTGGTTGCAAGTAAAGTTTGTGTCCTCCGAAGTTTTAGTAAAATTTTGGTCCCATCCCATGTTTGGTTGCCTTTTAACACTAGAATTTTTTTAATCCCACTCTTGTAATGATTGCCTTTTCATCCCAGCCCAAAATAATCCCAGGAACCAAAAATAAGCTTGAGAAGAATTTATTTCTTCCCAACAGTTCAAACAACCAAACAAAGTTTTATTTTTTCCCACCATAGTCTGGTAAACCAAACATGGGTTTTTATTTTACCGGGATACTTCTAGGGCTTTTTTTTCCCACCAATCTCCTTGGATTTTTTTTTCTCTCACATAAATCCCAGGAACTAAAACAAACCCGGTTTTAAGAAACAGAGCCTTAATGTCTTTATGTCCATGGTTTTAAATTTCGGTTTCAAAATGCATTTCGGTCCTCACCGGAACCGAAATTTTGAAATTTCGGCTGACGAAACTATTAAAAACAGTATTTTATCTCATAACTAATTTTGGCCGAAATTCTGAAAATATTAAATAATGAAAAAATCCAGATTAATTTCGGTCGAAATAATGTAACGTTTTAGGTATTACGGATTTCGATTTCGGTCTCGTTCGGTCAAATTTAAAACCGTGCTTATGTCTATGTGATTAGATTTGTTGATCTGACCCGGACTACAAGTCCGGCCACATCCCACCGTGAACATCTTGATCGGATGATCCTATGCTCCTATATAATCTATTAGCCCTATTCGTTTTGGATTTTGAAAATTGATTTTTCAGTCCAAAACTGATTATTGAACTTGAAATTGTGGCACTCTATGGGCTGGGAGGAGAAATTACTGCCAGCATTGGTTTGACACAGCATTGGGTGATGATAGCATTTCTTCAAACATTTAACACTTGAACAAGGATATTTTGGATATTTCAACCCATCATTTTTTTTTTCCCCTCAAAATAAACATCCATTTTGGAAATGTTTTTATTGTGGATGAACTTTGGTTGCTTGTAAGTAATGTTGCCCAATAATACAAGTTTCTAAAACAATTTTTTTAGATCATGCAAATGACTATACTGTAAATGACTTTTGCTGATTATGATGGACTAAAATTTAATAGAGAAGCGTTCTGCGCTTAAGTGGTTTATAAAGCCTCACATTGGTTCCTTGCTTGTGGACCCGCTATACGTTTCAAAGGGGGACCCACTGTACGGTTCCTTGCTTGTAGACCCGCTATACGTTTCAAAGGGGGACCCACTGTACGAACCAATGGGAGGCTTTATAAACCACTTAAGCGCAGTTAAGCTCCCTATGCTGCAACGTAGGAACGCTTTTTTCAAAATTTAATATAATTTAATCTTAAACATTTAAAATATCCTGAAGGACACGATGAGACACCTAGAGGCACCGCTTACAAATATATATATATATATATATATATATATAGAGGAAAGTGTTTCTACTCGGTCCCCTAGATAAGCTTATCTACTCCTCCCTTTAAAAAAATACAGTGGGCCCACGCTGTTTGGATGATCCAAAGCATTCATTTGATAGGTCTTAACATAGATAGGGTGTGCCCCAAAAATCAGCACCAAAGGGTCATCCTAGCCCTTCGTTTTGTTGGGCACACCGTGTCCAAAATGGACGCATATAAACATGGACGTTTATATGTGTCCATTCTGGGCACCACAAGGCACTACAAAACAAAGGGCTAGGATGACCCTTTGGTGCTGATTTTTTGGGCACACCCTATCTATGTTAAGACCTATCAAATGAATGCTTTGGATCATCCAAACAGCGTGGGCCCACTGTATTTTTTTAAAGGGAGGAGTAGATAAGCTTATCTAGGGGACCGAGTAGAAACACTTTCCTCATATATATATATATATATATATATATTACAGTAGGGAAGACATGATTTGATTATCCAAACCATTCATTTGTTGGGCTCCCAACCTGAAAACTATCTCCATAGGATCATCTTAGCCCTTCAATCTGAATAGGTATAGCACATTATAGAAATGTCTACAGATCCAAGGGTTACAATCATCCTATGGCGATGATTTCAGGGGATGACCTATCTAAGTCAGGCCCCAATAAAATGAATGGTTTGGATCATCAAACCATGTGGGTCCCACTATGATATAATATAAAAAGCCTTATCATGAGAAGCATAGACCTCACTCACATGACCTCATTATGATAGAAACCCTCTATGTAAATTTTCAAATCTTCTAATCAAATGATTATGAATGTTCAATTGAATTAAGTTTCAGGTCACATTCTTATTTGGTGGAGTTGCCTTCCAATTAGCAGTTTCCAATCATGCTAATGTCATGTGAGTGGGGTTTGATTCCATCAAAATTGATCTTTACAAAGTAAGATTATTTTAAGTTCATCTTATTTTCAAATGGATCATTGCAGCCCTTTTAAGCCATCAATTGCATCATTTCTAAAACTATTATAAATATTATTTGTAACATCATATTTAACTTCAAAACTATTTGCACATAAGATTAAGATTTAAAAATTTGATAATCTATGTATGGTGATCAGGTCTATGAATATTGTTGGCCTTGACATGTCCGGCCTATTAAGCTTGATCCAAAGGGATGATTCTAGGTCAGGCTGAAGATCTGAGGGCCGCGTGTTCAATCCACACGGTACCGCATGCCAAGTAATGTTTGATTAGGTTCGTCACCTTTCCGACGTGGATTTAAGTTTTTCTATCTTGTAATCCTTTCTATCTTAATAAATTTGGTATTTGCTTAAAAAGAAAAGGGATGATTCAAAAGATGCATTTAAGCGCCCCCCCCCCCCCCCCCTCTTTTTTTTGTATACTTCAATCTTGTATGCAAATGAGATTTCCAATCAGGATAAGACCTTAGCCCATTAAGTTCCCTATGGTGGGCCACCAAATCAACAGTTCTGGTCACCAAGCACATATTCCATGTGTGCATTGGATCATAGTTATTTTCAGAGGGAACCTCACATTAGGATTGGTGTCTTCTTTCCAAGCAAGTAGTATCTTCCTTATATCTTCTTGAAACCTAATCCATATTATATAGTGTTATAGCTCATGCAAAGTGAGGAGAAAAGTATATAGAGAAGTTCCGCTTGGACGTCGAGTGCTCTCTGGTTTGATCTTTCATGTTGTAAGCATTGAGCATGTAGGAATTAGGTTATATGATTTGGTGTGAGCATTTTCACCTCTCGTTTGCATCTTGTGGGTTGTTGCTTGTTTATTTTCATTGTATTTGTATCATGTGGCTGGATTGGATTTTGCCCATCTGTTGTTCTAAAAATCTTGTGATCTTCATAAGTTTACATGCATATAATTTTTTGAGGTACCCGTGAATCTTGACACCTAAGACCCTGTTCCTATTGAATTTTCAATTTTCAAAAGGAGCAAAGCCTAAATAATTATTTAAACTTTTTTTTTTTTTATCAAAGAAGGTTATGAAAATAGAGAGTTATCTCTATATAATTACACATATCATGTGAATATAAACAAAAAATCCATCTTTTTCATATAAGTATTGAGAGAGGAACAGTTACTTGAGTTTCACTCCATGTGATATGCGGCTTATGCTTTACTTCAAATCCCTTTTCCCATCCACACACCGTGCCTCTGACAAACTCCTGGAGAAATGAAAGATACTGTGATTCTATCTACTTTGCCTTTATTTATTTTTGTTTTTGTTTTTGTTTTTGTTTTTTCTTCTCTCTCAAATACCTAATATACCCATGTTTTCTTTTGAAATAACAATGACACCCAAATACTATGTGAAATGACATGCATGGGACCCATTGAATTGGTATGGGTCCCACAACTGCACCAATGAGAGCAACATTCTACAGTTAATTTGAGATGAGACTTTGGTGGACTCTTAAACCAGCCAATCAAGATAATTGGGTTACTTTCATCCTCTCCTCTCTTTTTTTGAAAATTTGGGCCATATGAGTGGATCTGTAGAAACCATGGTTTAAAATTTCGGTTTCGGTAATTGTTTCGGACCCCACCGAAAACCGAAATTTCGGAATTTGGTTCGAAATTCTGGACCGAAATTCCAAAATTTCGGTCGAAATTTTGTAACACTTTTTTTTTTAATAAATAATGCCATTTAATTGAAATTTTGGTTCGAAATTTGGTAAATGGCAAAAATGTAATTTTGGAAAATTTTGGTTTCGGCCCCCACCGAAATCCGAAATCCGAAATTTTGGATTTCGGAATTCGGTCGAAATTTAAAACCATGGTACTAGAAACATCCCAGCTCGGACGACCCATAAAGAAATGTAACCAACTTTTATTGGAAAAAGCAACCCCAAAGATTTGGGTCCCACGGTTGCACCAAGAGCAACATTCTACAGTCAATTTCAGATGAGACTTTGGTGGACTATTAAACCAACCAATCAAGATAATTGGGTTACTTTCATCTTCTCCTTCCTCTTCTTTTTTTTTTTTTTTTTTTCCTTTTTTTAGCTTTTATAGATGTTGTGGAAGCCTATTTGTGGGAAAACATGTAAAATAATAAACAAGGATTTTTTTTCCTGTGATTTCTAGCACTATCTCATGCTTTTCTCACTCATCAGCCTCTTAAATCTCTCTCTTATCAGCCATGTATGCCCCTCTTTCACTCAGGCTAAACAAATATTCCATGGATTTTTTTTGTCATGGTTGTCAAATCTGGAATCAGTTTCTTCTGAGGTAAAACAAATTTACAACCATTTTTAATTGGTATGTGGAAGAAAATGATGATCGTTTGAGAAGATTATTTCTGATAATAAATCTGATTAAATTGTAATTTGAGGGTCTGGATTAGAGACCAACTGTATGTGAGGGGTTGATGAAGGGTACATGTGCCTATGCCCAAAAAAAGGAGGCAGTTTTATAAAGAAGTCACCCTAAATCTTACATATTTTGTAAAAATTATAATTGAGCACCTCCTTTTTACATAATTCAATGAGTAAAATACCTTTATTTTGCACTTGCAAAATCTCTGTGCACAATATGTTCTTGCAAAATGATGATGCAAACTTTAGAATTACCATGAAAATATGTGTACAGACTTACTATAAAATTCTGTATGCTCCCCTTTGGCTTTTGCATTTCATATAGTTTTGGTTGATTAAAGATTTCATGTTTCCTTAGGTAAGGGCATGTTCAGAATTAAGTAAGAAAAAGCAAGGATTTAGTTATAATTTGTAAGGATATTCTTACAATATGAAAGGTTTGTAGAGACTTCTTTATAAACCCCTCCCTCCCAAAAAAACAAGGTAGGGTTAGACTAATGTTGCTTTAAGAGAAAAGGAAGAAGGTCCCATTGCTCATGTGTGTTTCTGACAATGTTCTTTGGCAAGCATATCTTAGAATGCAATTTAGTTCTTTTCTTTTTTCTTGTGGGAAATGATATATTCGTCCCCTTACAAAAGGAAGAAGGCCACCCCCTCGAGTGTATTATGACAACTTTTTTTACACTACAAGGGGTGGGCCGAGGAAGAAAAAGGGCGAATTTATCATTTTCCTTGTTAGCTCTTTTGACACATACACACAAAAATTCTTTAATTTTTGTCAGGTTGTGTGATTGAGACAATTACACTTTTAGCCAATGAACAAGCAAAAAATGCTATTTTAGCCCGTGAACAAGGGAAAATTTACACACATGTCGACATGAAAGACCAATATGAACAAGCACATACTTGGAAGGATCGATCAAGCTAGTGGAGTAGATTTAATCATAGAAAAGACAGTGCAAAATAAGCAATGAGAGAGAGAGAGAGAGAGAACAAGGAAACAAC
The DNA here is from genome assembly GCF_043159265.1 of Tasmannia lanceolata. Lineage (NCBI taxonomy): Eukaryota > Viridiplantae > Streptophyta > Magnoliopsida > Canellales > Winteraceae > Tasmannia > Tasmannia lanceolata. The sequence continues at coordinate 50,299,008 of NW_027518683.1, read as the reverse complement.
CCGACATGTGACTAATGGGACAAAGTCCTTGACATAGAAAAATATCCATGCTTAGATGCTCTGTTTGGATGCCGGTAATTCATTGGGAGATCTATATCCCTGCGGTCAAAGGGAAGATCTAAAGCAGATCAGTCAACGGGGAGATTAGGGGTGGAAGAAAGAAACATTGTTTGGTTTGTCTTGCAAATATTGGGGGGATTTGGGATAAGGGCAAAAAGATCTCCTCAAGATCTTCTCCACAAATTTCATCGATTTGAAGAAATTTGGAGAGAAAATCTCGAGAGCGCCACATCACCGACCGTCGCTCGACAGCTCTAGTGGTCAAAGACCTTAAAAGGCAACCAAACAATATAAAGAAGATCTAAAGAAGATGTTCTCCCCTCAATCTCCTTAAAAATAGGCAACCAAACAAAGCATTATTTTCATCAATTTGAAGAAATTTGGAGAGAAAATCTCGAGCGCGCCACATCACCGACCGTCACCCGACAACGCTAGTGGTCAAAGACCTTAAAAGCCAACCAAACAATATAAAGAAGATCTCAAGAAGATGTTCTCCCCTCAATCTCCTTAAAAATGGGCAACCAAACAAAGCATTATTTTCATCGATTTGAAGAAATTTGAAGAGAAAATCTCGAGCGCGCCACATCACCGACCGTCGCCCGACAGCGCTAGTGGTCAAAGACCTTAAAAGGCAACCAAACAATATAAAGAAGATCTCAAGAAGATGGTCTCCCATCAATCTCCTTAAAAATCGGCAACCAAACAGAGCATAAGGGAAGAATTGCAAGAAAAACATTTCTGATGGTAATTTATTTATTTATTTTTTCTTGGGAAGCCATTGTACGATATTCTGCTTCAACAAAGAATCGGGATATTGTGAAACAATCAATTACTCCATATGGTAATTGGTTGTTTCACATGGTATTAGAGCTATTGCCTCACGGCAGGTCTTGAGTTCCAAACCCAACAACTCCTTGATATTAAAAAAATCCACGCGTATGACCAACCCAAAAAAGAGGGGTCACATGCAGGGCGGAGCTAGGAATTTACATTTGGAGGGGTCAGACTAATTTACACTTTGCCTGCATTGGTCATTAGGAAGGCCCGCTTACTAACTTTTTGTAATAATTTCTGCACATATCAGTACTATAAAAGAGATTTTGCATGTCATTGGGGGCTGTGGCCACCCCACGCTATGTGTCCCTCCGCCCTCGATCACATGTGAGGAGGAGTGTTGAATTATAAATGATTAAATAACACGAGCTTTAACAGCTTAAGTTTTTGGAGTGACTGGTTGTTTCACAGTAATTGGTTGTTTCACAGATACTATAGTTCGCTTCATAGCTTTCCATGAAATCAAGCAAGTTCCAAGGAGTGTATGGTAGCTTAGCTGGTTGTAGAACATTGTATAACAACTGGCCCTGTCTGAATCGCAAAAAGCCTGTAGGTACAATGAGTTATTAGCTAGCATGGAGAGGCCTTGCCAAGCGATTTGAGGTAGCATGGGACTTGGAGAGAAGCTTCGATGTGAGGCTTTCGGGATTGATGCATGAATTGACTACGGATATGAACATGGTACACAGTATCTAGTTTATTGATGGAGAGGTAAATGAGGCGACCAATAGGTAATGATACAGAGTGAGATAAAAATAGAGTTCACCATCGATAGAAGCATAAATTTTGTTCCACAGGAAAAGTTACGGTCGTGCACCAAGTAAACCCATGTTTTCTAAGATTTATAGGGTACATATTTCTCTTGTGAAACAACTGTCTTGGTGCAAACTAGCAACTTCAATTTCCAAAAAAATACTTGAGGGGCCAAGGTCTGTTATGTAAAATTGGAGATTAAGGAATGCTTTGAGAGTGTCAATGACTTGGAGATTGTTCTCAGTGAAAATGATATCATCAACATAGACAACTAACGTTATGAAATTTGATGTAGCATATATGTCGAGTGAAGAGGGAGTATTTGCCCATACGGGTGTTGGCTCTTCCGGATAAGTCACGGGTTTGCTTCCCAGAGACTTGTGATCCAATCCACCCGGGATTACCTGATGCACGTGGTTTATGGGCGATTGCGCGCATCCGTATGGAATAGTCCTACTTCCAAAGGGGGTGGGGACACCCTGTGTTACCAAAAAAAAAAAAAAAAAAGGAGTATTCTGAATTGTATAAAATTAGCTATAGTAAGGGCCATGAAGAATTTGGCAAACCATTGTCTAAAGGCTTCTTTAAGCCCTAGAGGTAGGTTTGAGAATAGAATACACAACTAAAGCAAAGAAGGTGAGGGGGGCAAGCGACTATATGAAATGAAGTTACAAAATGGATCATGAACACCTTATATGGGACCTATTGTTGAAAAGGACAAGGAGTAGCCTAGAAATGTGGGGATGTGGTGGACACCATCAGTGCTAGTCAGTGGGGCTATGGGGTTGGCATGGTTGTCTTTATTGACAGCAGGTGGGCCCAAATAAGATGATTTATGAGACACGTAGGGAAGAGACGAGTGCGTGCAAAAGAAGAACGAGGGCCCTCAACCATGAGGTCGGAGGTTCAATCCTAGCTTACATATAAAGAAAAGAAAGGAAAGAACAAGCGGAGAAGGGACAAGAGAACTGTTGTTGCTGTATGGAAAAAATGGTTTCATGAAATACGAAATTTCGACTAGTGAAAATAGTCTTGGCCGGTTTGGAGATCAAATATTTGATAGCCTTTTGGCCAAATTGGTAACCAAAAACCACCCTTGTGGGCCCGCAGGTTGAATTTGTCAAAATAAGAAGTAAGAATGGTTGAATATCCTTAAACGTATGTATATGGGTGGTTTATGAAAAAGTATTTCATACAGTATTTTTGGTAACAAAAGGTGTTGGAATACAATTAATTAGGTATCCATTCACCCCAAAATAAATGGTAAATTGGCTTGAAACCTTGATGCATGAGCTATTTGTAGGACAGGTCAATATGTTCTTTCTGCAACATCATTTGGTTGTGGAGTGGCAACACATCTATCTTATTGAATTATACCATGGATCTAAAAATATTGCGTCATGTCATTGGAGAAAAATTAGTTCTATTAACTATGTATGTTTGCTTGATCTAATAATTGAAATGAGTATTAAGTAATGATGATCAGATCGAATGAAATAAATGAGTTTGACATCAGATTTGAGATGCAAAGGACACACCAAATGAATCAAGAGAAATAATCCATAATAGCTAAGGAAACAACAAATATCCCAGTGTGATGTGTTGAATAACCACCTCAACCATCACAATGAATCAGATCAAATCAAGGGGAAGAACTAGAACTAGAAGTAAATGGTAATCTAGTTTGTTTTGCAAGTGGACAAATTTTCACAATGGCAGGAAGATCAAATTGAAATGTGGCCGGTATGGACCGCGTTAACCTGCCGTCTCCATCCATTCCTGATCCCAGGGCCTCTCACGGCAGCTTCCCTACTTTCCGACAAGTTAGCCGACTCAGGTTCTGACTTCTCGGGATCATCAAGGTCGAATTCAAATTTTGAACTAGGGCCCGCCAAGGCTCCCTGACATTGCCAGGAATCACAACACTATTCATGACCACCTTTTCCGATATTGTCCCCATCGCCGGCGAACCCTTGTCCACGGATTTGGATTCAAAACCGACAGAAAGTAGTGAATTGTCTTTACTGCTGGATTCCCCCACTACCGACATCGCCAGGCTATTTATGCCTCCTTTGGAAACCACCTTAACTCTCACCGAATAAACAGAAGAATCAATTCTTAAACTCAGGGAGGAGGGCATGGACTTCCAGAGGGATGTCATTACTAAGGTTGAAGCATAAGTCAAACAATGATCATGATTGCCATAAAGCTCAGTTTGAAGGACCTGACCCAGGTGATTTCCAAGAATCTCCACGATTGCAGAGGCCCAAGCGTGAAGGGGAATATCGTAAAATCTGACCCAGATAGTTCAAGCGCCAATATTATACGCCAGGAACCAAGGTTTCAGAGAGGAGAGATACTCACCCCGCATCTCTCCACCCCGCCTCAGAATAGTACTAGCCTGGCGCTCTGTTTCAAAACAAAATAAGACATCCATGGCATTAATAGAGAAAGGCTTTGGAAGATCGTGAAGGTTCCATTGTTTTTTCGCCCATTCCCACACATCTTCAAGCATCATGGACCCTGATTTAAGAATTAAAACTACCAATCAGGCATCTCTTCAAGTATCCTTTCCTTTCCTCTATTAGACTGCCTGGGATATCAATTTCTAAGGCACCGTTCTTGACCGCCCCTGCCGCGGGTATCGTAGGTCTCCATATTAAATTAGAGTTATTGCTACTCTTAGGAACACCTACTTTATTTCTCTTAGTCGAGCATTTTCTACAAATAGATCGGGTTCCAAAGTTTCAGTAGTTGCAGTTTGGACACATCCAATCACTAGCATTTGCCGTTGTTCGTCTCTTACACTCAGTAGGCTGATGACTCGGGGCGCTTCTAGGCCCAAAGTCCAACTGTCGCCCCTTCGTGTCTTTGTTCTCAATGCTTCCCAGGGATCCTGAATGTGATCTTGGACCAGCCCAACTCGGACTAACCACTTGACCATGGGCGAATATCAATCTCCGGCAACAGGGGTTAGAGATCCCCAATGCTGTGTTCTCATATTTTCTTTCCCTTCACTTTTCTGCGGAAAACCCCCTTTTTTTCCACGGAAAACTGGATTTTGGGTGTTTCGTTGTTTTCCGAGTAAACTTTTTTAAGTGACGTGGAAAACCCAAAAAAATTACGTGGAAAAAACGTTTCCGCGACTTTTGCGTGCAAAGTTTCCGACCTTTTGCATCGGAAAGGGGTTTTTTTCCCCGACTTTTCCCAGGCCTTTTTCACTCTCTCGACTATTCTCTGCCCTAGCTCTTCCACCCAAAAGGTCAAAACTCTCCCTCATCTTCGAGAAGTCTCCCCGTGGCCCGCCGGCACGACCACCTACACTCGTCCGGTAAGTCCCTTCCCCTCTTCTTCTTCTTCTTATTCTTCCGTCTTTTTTTCTTCTTCTTCAACCATTTCTTTTCTTCTTCTTTTTTTTCCACTTTTTTGCCCTAACTAGACCTCCATTTTTATTTTTCTTCTTCGTTCTCCTCCTCTTTTTTGCCCTTCTTCTTCAAAATCATAAATATGAGGGTTTAGGGTTTCAACAGTCCCCTTACTGGGTTAGGGTTTCGAATTTTTTTCCTCCTATATTGATCCACATATCTTTGTTTCAAAAAAGCTCTATATGAGCTTTAGATCTTTGCAGGAATACATTTGTTGTTCCAAACGGATTTTGCAGGAATACATTTGTTGTTCCAAAAAAGGAATACATCTTTGCAGGAATACATCTTTTCTTCAGGAATACATTTGTTGTTCCAAAAAAGCTCTACACATTTATTTTTTGGTTACTTTTGTGCCCTTCATTTTGAAAGTAATTTTCTCTAATTTTTAAAATGAAAGTTCGAAACGGATCTCTTCATGATTTTTTGATACTTGATTAAGTTCATTTGATACTCAATTGATTTTAACAATTTGAACACTTGATCTATTTGATTTTGGGTGGATTTAGGATTCCACAAATATGATTTTTTCTTGTTATTCATGTTTTTTTTCTCCTTCTGCACGTAATCACCCTATTGAAGTGATGGGTATTTTGACAGGGCGACATGATTTGTTCGAGGAATCCCTGGTTGTTTTTTGGGATGATTAAGCAACTGGGCAATGGGCCTGCTCAATAGGATCTATTAGCATACATATGTAGTTTTTATGTCAAGTCTATGTTGGTTGACTGATTTATATCTTGGCAATTCTATCTTCGCAACTCTATATTTGTGACAATTTGATTGGCATTGTTATTGTTCAGCTTCTGTTTGTCATGATTTTCTTATTTTGATTGACTTTAGAGGGTTGGACCCACTTATTTTAGACTAGGTTCTATGTTGGCATAATTCTGCATGTTAGTTCTCACAGTTTCTGTTTAAACGTATATTTCTGTAGTTTCTGTTGAGTTTCCCTGTAATGAAAGGCATATTTTTGTAGTTTCTGTTACTTTATGTGAGATTTATGTGCAAAGAAACGCTCATCTGGCAGGTTTTTTATGAGGTTTCTTTTCCTTTCACACTTTCCTTTCTGCCACATCAGTTTCCCGACGAGAGAACTGAGCACAAGGAATCAAATATTTCCAGAGTTGAGTAACCTCCATCAAGACAAGCTAGAAATAGGCCTGATAATCTCTCAAGATTGAGAACACAAGGGCATAAGAACGATTCGGGTGGGAGATCAGTGTCAATAAATCTCGGAGGGCTGGATCGACGGCTACTAAAAAAGTTCCTGATGATCATCTTTTTCGGAATACACTAACCGGGGGATAAATCTTAGGTTTGGACACAAGAAAATGCTCAATTTAGGGTTTACAGGTTTTGATCCAGGTTCTAATATAGCAGATCTAGGATTTGTGAAGCTTCAATCAAGGGTTAAAGGTATGGAAAGAATAAATCTGAGGAATAGGAATACAAGTCTAGGGTTTGTAACTTTGGATCTAGGGTTTTAGAGAACTTTGAGTTAGGGTTTGTAGCTTCAAAGTGATGAAGATGAAAGGCCAGTGAGGTAAAAAGGTAGAAATGAAGTTAAAGATTTGCCGGCGGTAAGGTATGGCCGGAATCCGGTACGGATTCAACAGGAGAAGATAAAACCCTTCCGCCAAAGCATATTTAACACTTCCAGACAGAGGAATTCAATCCTCTGGTTCAATTTCTTGTCTGTTAGATTTTGAAAACCGGTAGTTTTTAAAACTGAGGAGCTTGCTGGGTTAGTTTATTTGCATGCAGCTTTGTGTGAATCGCTGAGATTATTTCCACCAGTTCATGTAGAACACAAGGGTGCTTTGGAGCCAGATGTTCTTCCCAGTGGTGAAAAGGTTAGACCAGGGATAAGATGGGTTTTATGTTTAATGAGCTTACTCTGCAACTACAGTTGGTTCCCAAGATGGGTTCCTTATAACTTCTAATAACACCCATTTCACTAAAAGCATTTCTTATAAGCACACAAAGTACAGAGGAGATACTTCATTTTATACAGAGAGGAAGAGTAAAAAAGATCAATGGGAGCTGGCTAACAAGGCTTGAGATTGTCGCTCATAACGAAAGCCATTTCCCTTAGAGTCATCTGTAGACCAAATGAAGATTCCATGAAGCTTGCCCTCATTCTTGAGCCTACTGCACGCGCTAAAGAACCCGCCATCCGGAGACAAACCGCCGCTGCCATCGCTAATGAAGCTAGCCAAGACTTTACCCCCATTGTAATTAGAGCTCTGAGTATTGAAATAGCTCAAAAATTGCGTTACAGTCGTCCCCTTATCATACGCGTAGAATTGGAAATTGACATAGTCTATAACATGCCCATATTTCCTCCACAAAGCCAGGTAATGGCTCTGAACTTGGTCATCATCAAAAGGAGCTATAGAAGCAAAAGAGATAACACCATTGTTCTTTAGAGTCGTCACGAGCCGTCCGATGCACTCCGCGAAGGTGTTGGGATCGGCTCTAAAGTGCTCATAGTCAATATCTATACCATCTAAATGATACTGTTTCACGATTCTTGTTAGGGAGGAAACTGCATTTCCAACCCAAGAATCTATAGTAGAAGGGTTGAAATAAGCAGGGCCTCCGCCCACACTATCCCCACCTAAGCTTAAAGCAACCTTCACATTCGAATGCATACTCTTTATTGAACTAACTTGTGATGGACTAAGGTTGCCTGAGTCCCAAAACACATTGAATTTTCCGTTGGTGGGGGAGGGAGAACTTGAAGTTGTGTAGTCAATGGCGAAGGAGAGAATGAAATGGAAGTTGACTCCGGGGTTTATTGGGACATCGGAGAATTTGACATTTTTGAATTCCGCTCCGATGTATTCTCGGAAGAGATTGGAGGGTGGGGCTGCTTGGGTTGTGGAAAGAGCTAGGAGAGCTTGAAGAAGGAAGAGAGAGGAGAGGAGCTTAGAGAAATCCATGGTAGAGACTGCTTTTGTGCTGTGTTTGGACTAGTGCAATGGAAATGGATATGGTAACATATGTATTTATGGAGTTCTGATAAATAGGAAAGTTTTTGGTTCTAATGGAAAGTGACATGTAGCGTGCCGTTTGAGTTGTTCAGAGTGGTCTTATTTATGTATTGGAATGGACACATCTCTAAAATTATTTTTTTCCTTGGTCCTATGTTTGATTGGTTGAAACTCCTCCATTGACCATCTTATCTTCTTATCTTTGGAGATTAAGATTGGCTCATATTTTCTTGATTCTTCTCTGGGCAGCCATGATGCTTGTTCCCTTGACTAATATTTTGTGGAATAATGGTTAGTTCTAGAAGGATTGAATTTTCCTATAAAACAAAGAAAATTTTAGGCCATGTTTGAGTGTTTGACCACCATGAAAAAATATTCCATGGATTGTGGGGCCTGTTTTGAGAGATGCGAGGGAGATGGAGAGACTTGGGAGGGTAAGGGTGAGGAGGGGGGCTTAGCTCTGGACCCCCCTGCTTGCAGAACTATTTCCGGCATACGGAGATCAAATCATTTCTGGCGGTCGGGCTCCTAAGGATAAGAGACATAGGGCTGAAGAGAGAGCCAAGGGAAAGCAATCCAAGCAATACTACAACAACAAAGGTGGGGGAGAGAAGTCCAAGAAGGACTAGTCGAAGAAGGGGAGCCACGACGGGGACAAAGTCAGTCCCATGACAAACCCTTTTAAGTCTTTCCTATGCAAAAGAGAACATAAGGCTAGAGATTGTTTCCTCTTAAAAAGTCAGGAAAAACAAAAAAATCAATTCTAAATATGGATCTTCTTTTCACTATTTTTAGGAATTTTTTATGCTATATCCAGTCCAGCCAACTCATGCATTGGCCCGCGGATATTCCATGGAATAAGTTTTCATAGTTGCCAAACATGGCATTAATAGATTGGAAAAAAAAGGTGCAATGGTAATAGATTTATTCAACACAAGATAACTGAATTTTCAAAGAAATTAACTTTCAATAAAATGTTTCCTTACATCCAAAGAGCCCCTTAGAAAGCCTCTTGGTCAAGGGGCTAGGATCATCCATTTGGAACCCACCAAAAACAAAGGATCATCCATTTGGATGGATTCACAGACATGGCACGATCTCATGGTGACCCACGAGATGATGGTTTTGAGCACCCTACCTGCAAGCCACATGTATCATAGTCTTCAGTGGATGAGAAGGATTCTTGAGCAAATGATGTGTAACTTCAATAAAATTCAAAGGGGAGCTTATGTGTTACACGCTGCACATTCTTGGCTTCTGAATGGGCGACGTACTTGTGTTGAAAACATCAGATTCCATTACTTTAGGATTAACTACAACACTAATAGATATTTTCTATCTATTTTTTCTAAGTACTACTATAACAAATTTACAATTATTATCTTATAACCATGTTATCATTATCATGTTAAAGGAATAAAATTTGAATTGGACTAAATTACCACGCTAACCCCCCCAAGATAAAATTCCCCCCTTTAACGTTAGTCGCTAAGTTTTAAAGGCAAAGAAAAACATTCAAAGGGTGAATTTATCATCAAGCAGCAAACCATTCTCACAGAAACCGTTGAAGGAGGGGATTTTATCTGTTTATGGGGTGGGAAATGTCATTCCCCTAAAATATATTGATGAATCAATGAGTCCTTTTTCTCGAGGTTAGTCAAATCGGACACTGAGATCTCGTAAGAGTACTCATGTACTCACGCGACAGGGAAACTATATGATGAATGGCCATATAAACACTGTATTCATCTTCCCATCCTTGATATTTGTTGGATCAAATATCAAGGGTGGTACTTCCTTTACGTGTTTATACCATTCATCTTATAATTTCTCCATGCAACATTGCCTCTAAGTAATATTCTCTCTCTTTCTCTTTGTCTCTTTCTCTGCCCCCAAAGAATAGGTGGTCAAAGGAAAAATTCAATTAATGAATCTAAGATGCGGATGTGGCCAAGGACAACAAAGAGAAGTGTCTAAACCCTGCCGGAAATCTGGAGCCTTTTGAAAACAAAAATATGAACACAGAATAACTCGAACGGCACACATGTCTCTTTTCTTCTATAGCCCAATCTATCACAAGTCTATAAATACAGACATTTCCATATCCATTTCCATTGCACTCCAAACTCAACACAAAAACAGCCTCTACCATGGATTTCTCTAAGCTCCTCTACTCTCTCTTCCTTCTTCAAGCTCTCCTAGCTCTTTCCACAACCCAAGCAGCCCCACCCTCCAATCTCTTCAGAGAATACATCGGAGCGGAATTTAATAACGTCAAATTCTCCGACGTCCCAATAAACCCCAGCGTCGACTTCCATTTCCTTCTCTCCTTTGCCATTGACTACACCACGTCGGGTTCCCCCGCCCCAACCAATGGAAAATTCAATGTGTTTTGGGACTCAAACAACCTTAATCCATCGCAAGTTCGTTCGATAAAGAGTAAGCATTCGAATGTGAAGGTTGCTTTGAGCTTAGGTGGGGATAGTGTGCGTGGAGTCTTCGCTTTTTTCAACCCTTCTACTATAAATTCCTGGGTTGCAAATGCAGTTTCCTCCCTAACAAAAATCATCAAACAGAATAATTTAGATGGTATAGATATTGACTATGAGCACTTTAGCGCCGATCCCAACACCTTTGCAGAATGCATCGGACGGCTCGTGACGACTCTCAAGAAAAATGGTGTTATCTCTTTTGCTTCTATAGCTCCTTTTGATGATGAACAAGTCCAGAGTCATTACTTGGCTTTATGGAGAAAATATGGGGATGTTATAGATTATGTCAATTTTCAATTCTATGCATATGATCAGGGGACGACTGTATCACAATTTTTGGACTTTTTCAATACTCAGAGCTCTAATTACAATGGGGGAAAAGTCTTAGTTAGCTTCATTAGTGATGGTAGCGGCGGTTTGTCTCCAGACAACGGGTTCTTTAGCGCGTGCAGTAGGCTTAAGAGTGAAGGCAAGCTTCATGGAATCTTTGTTTGGTCCGCAGATGACTCTATGGGAAACGGATTCCGTAACGAGCGGCGATCTCAGGCCTTGTTAGCCAGCTCCCATTGATGTTTTTACTCTTCTACTTTGTATTTTGTGCGGTTATAAGCTTATAATTAATTATTTGTACTTTGTGTGGCTATAAGAAATGCTTTTAGTGAAATGTGTTGTGATAAAAGTTGTAAGGAACCCATCTTGGGAACCAACTGTATTCGCAGAGTTAGCTCATTAAACATTAAAACCTTTTCAATCAAGTCTAAGTTACTTTCTGAATTTCTCACATCAGCTGATAAACTATCAACTGTAGGAAAAAATCTCAGTTACATTGGGGCTTGATGTTCTTCAAGTGTATGCTTGTAAAGCCTCATTGGTCATTCTCAATCCTGCTAGTGGCTGGATTGATTAACATGTGACAAGAAGGATCCCTTGGAGTTATATAGGACCTTAGACAAGGAGACCCCTCTGTTCTCATTGTTAAATTTCTTACAAGCTTTGGCTATCAGGCTGATAGATGGAAAGAGGTTGGGGCTGCCTAGTTAATTTCCCCAGGAAACCTGGTTTTTCCTCTAGACTATAAGTTTTCAAAAATCAGTTGTGGACGCTGTTTGGGGTTCCATGCGAAAGCAAAGATCTAACATTGGGAAAAGTGAATGGATGTGGTAGAACTTATAAGGACTTGGGCACCCTCCCCTTAATAGCTAGCTTTTACAGGTGAGTCCTACTTGGGTCCCACCAAGTGGTACCACAGCCAGGGCATGGTAACCCCGGTATACTCTCGAGGAAGGAGAAAATCCCTCGGAGAAGATCTCTTAATTCAATATACCCTCAAGGATGGAGAAAATCCCTCGGGGAAGATCTCGTAATTCCCACATTGCTTCTACGCAGAGGGGGAGATTGTTGGAGTTCTATGCGAAAGCAAAGATCCCACATCGAAATAGTGAACGGCTGTGAAGGGCTTATCAGGAGTTGGGCACCCTCCCCTTAACGGCTAGCATCTAAGCGTGAGTTCTACGCTGTTCCCAAGAAAAGCTCTTCAAAACAGTTTACCATGTCGGTTATTGAATTGCAGGACAAAGATGCGGAGTCAATTAAGAACTAGTCTTTATATTTTTGGAGGCAGACTTGAGAGAATCTTCTTGCAAGCCATATGATCCTTCTGGTAGGAAACGAAAATAAAAGGCAAAAGTTTATGACGCATAGAGTAATGGTAGAGAGACTGAGAGTACCACCCAGCAGGGGACTGAACAAATGGGTTGTCGCCAAAAAATCACAATCAACAAAATATTAAATTTTTACTGCACACATGGCGCATTCTCATTGTTGGTCTCTCCATCCGTGGTACTCTCGGTCTCCATATCATTTTCCTAATATTAAATTGTTTTGCTTCTGTGATGCTATCTTACCTTTAGCCTTTGTCACATTATACCCTTCTAACATTGTTTTGTCACATTATACCTAGGGCTGCAACTCGGGTCGGGCGGGTCGGGTTTTGGAGAACCCAACCCTACCTGAGAAATATCTCGGGTCGGGTTTTTTTTCGGAAAACCCACGATTCCCAAACCCAGCCCTACCCATGATAAATCTCGGGTCGGTTCGGGTCAGGTCGGGTTTTTTCACGTTGACGTAAATTTTTAAGGAAAATTCTTGTTTGGCAAGGCAACTCAACTCATAGAAGCAGAAATTACACTCACATTACACTTGAATCAAACAATGATGTAATTACACTCACATCACACTTGAATCAAACAATGCTGTAATCAAACAATGTTGTAATTACAATCAAACAATGCTGAATCAAACACTTGAATCAACTCAACTCATAGAAGCAGAAATTACACTCACATACAGTAACAGTGGGTGCGTGGGTTTTCACTTTTAACTTTGGGATAATTACATTTACACCCCCTCTAGTTTCTGACACATCTACTTCCACCCCTATAGTTTAGAACGTGACAAATACACCCCTGTAGTTTCAATTTGTTTAAGGTTTCCCCCCTCAGCTGAAGGTTCGTCCATAGATTGAAGGGTTAGGATGATCCGATGGAGCTGATTTTTTGGGCACACCATATCTATGTCAGGACCCATCAAATGAACGCTTTGGATCATCCAAATAATGTGGGCCCCTACCAGAATCCAAACACTACCAAAAAATCATCTAAATAATGTGGGCCCACATTGTTTGGATGATCCAAAGCGTTCATTTGATGGGTCCTGACATAGATAGGGTGTGCCCAAAAAATCAGCTCCATTGGATCATCCTAACCCTTCAATCTATGGACGAACCTTCAGCTGAGGGGCCTACCTTAAACAAATTGAAACTACAAGGGTGTATTTGTCATGTTTTAAACTATAGGGGTGGAAGTGGATGTGTCAGAAACTAGAGGGGGTGTAAATGTAATTATCCCTTTAACTTTTAACTAACAATAGAAAAAAATGTACATACTATAACTTATGTAACTCGGGTCGGGTCGGGTCGGGCCCCTTCAAACCCGGCTCGACCCGAGATTCATGCGGGCTTTTGAATGCTGAACCCGGTTCGACCCGAAACCCATGAAACCTGAACCCGACCCAGGCTATTTTCGGGTCGGGTCGATGCAGGTCGGGTAAAACCCGGCTCGAGTTGCAGCCCTAATTATACCCTTCTAACATTTTTTTGTCAGCATTTTGGGTAAATGAGGACTTGGGCACAACAATAATTAAAGATTACATGAGCGGGAAATTATATGGTGCCCGAGCGTCAAGTCCTATGTGGCTGGTACGACAAAAGTACAACCCTTGATGTTTGATCCAACAGCAGCCTCTGAAAAAATGAGCTGCTGTCGGATCAAATATCAAGTGCGGTTGTGGGCTCCGGCACCATATAAAAACTCTTACAAGAGCACTCGCTCACATACTGTAATCTTTGTGTTCAATTCATCATGTAAGAACGCTAGATTAGCCGATAAAGAGAAAACAGAAACTAAAGAAGCGTTTCAATACAAAATCCTTTCCATCTACATAGACTTATACAAACACTAGGCATTGAATGAACCAAACATGATAAGCAGGGTCAGTGATAATAGACAAACTGTAATATAATAAAGGAAAAAAAAATTCTACATCCAAGTACAATATTATTATCAAGGAAACCATCCATCTGCTTAGTGAGCATCACCTTACAATATTCCAATTATTTGACTTCATCTAAACAATTTTCTGAAGGTTTGTGTCCAGAGTTTTATATTTTTCTGTGGGATAAAATTAGGCGTCCTCTGGAAATTCCAGGCGACTGAATTTTTGTGCTGTAAAAAAAAATAGTGGCGAACTGAGATTAGTGCAGTCTGCAGGCTGAAATTTTAGAATAGTGAAGTTTCAAGTGTAGGAAAATTCTAGCAAGGTAACAGACTCCTAGGTTACTCATAACATGTTTAAATTTCGGCCGAAATCCCCTTAATAGGTAGATTTTACAGGTGAGTCATACTTGGGTCCCAACAATTGGTACCAAAGCTAGAGCATGGTAACCCTGGTATACCCTTGAGGATGGAGAAAATCCCTCGGGGAAGAACTCGTAGTTTCGACGTTGCTTCCACGTGAAGGGGGGGATTGCTGGTGTTCTATTCGAAAGCAAAGATCCCACATTGAAAAGTGAACAGATGCGGAAGGGCTTATCAAGAGTTGGGCACCCTCGGTCATGAGAGAAGCTCTTCAAAACTGTTTTAGTTATCCAATGTTTTCGGCGACCATGTCAGTTATGGAATTGCAGGACAAAGATGCGAAATCAATTAAGAACTAGTCTTTATATTTTGGAGGCAGACTTGAGAGAATCTTCTTGCAAGCCATATGATCCTTCTGGTAGGAGACGAAAATAAAAGGCAAAAGTTTATGACGCATAGAGTAATGCTAGAGAGACTGAGAGTACCACCCAGCAGGAGACTGAACAAATGGGTTGTCGCCAAAAAATCACAATCAACAAAATATTAAATTTTTACTGCACACATGGCGCATTCTCATTGTTGGTCTCTCCATCCGTGGTACTCTCGGTCTCCATATCATTTTCCTAATATTAAATTGTTTTGCTTCTCTGATACTATCTTATCTTTAGCCTTTGTATTCAATTCATCATGTAAGAACGCTAGATTAACCGATAAAGAGAAAACAGAAACTAAAGAAGCGTTTCAATACAAAATCCTTTCCATCTACATAGACTTATACAAACACTAGGCATTGAATGAACCAAACATGATAAGCAGGGTCAGTGATAATAGACAAACTGTAATATAATAAAGGAAAAAAAAATTCTACATCCAAGTACAATATTATTATCAAGGAAACCATCCATCTGCTTAGTGACCATCACCTTACACTATTCCAATTATTTGACTTCATCTAAACAATTTTCTGAAGGTTTGTGTCCAGAGTTTTATATTTTTCTGTGGGATAAAATTAGGCGACCTCTGGAAATTCTAGGCGACTGAATTTTTGTGCAAAATAGTGGCGAACTGAGATTAGTGCAGTCTGCAGACTGAAATTTTAGAATAGTGAAGTTTCAAGTGTAGGAAAATTTCAGCAAGGTAACAGACTCTTGGGTTACTATAACAAATTTACAATTATTATCTTATAACCATGTTATCATTATCATGTTAAAGGAATAAAATTTGAATTGGATTAAATTACCACGCTAACCCCCCCAAGATAAAATTCCCCCCTTTTAACATTAATCGCTAAGTTTTAAAGGCAAAGAAAAACGTTCGGGTGAATTTATCATCAAGCAGCAAACCATTCTCACAGTAACCGTTGAAGGAGGGGATTTTATCCGTTTATGGCGTGGGAAATGTCATTCCCCTAAAATATATTGATGAATCAATGAGTCCTTTTTCTCGAGGTTAGTCAAATCGGACACTGAGATCTCGTAAGAGTACTCATGTACTCACGCGACGGGGAAACTATATGATGAATGGCCATATAAACATTGTATTCATCTTCCCATCCTTGATATTTGTTGGATCAAATATCAAGGGTGGTACTTCCTTTACGTGTTTATACCATTCATCTTATAATTTCTCCATGCAACATTGCCTCTAAGTAATATTCTCTCTCTTTCTCTCTGTCTCTTTCTCTGCCCCCAAAGAATAGGTGGTCAAAGGAAAAATTCAATTAATGAATCTAAGATGCGGATGTGGCCAAGGACAACAAAGAGAAGTGTCTAAACCCTGCCGGAAATCTGGAGCCTTTTGAAAACAAAAATATGAACACAGAATAACTCGAACGGCACACATGTCTCTTTTCTTCTATAGCCCAATCTATCACAAGTCTATAAATACAGACATTTCCATATCCATTTCCATTGCACTCCAAACTCAACACAAAAACAGCCTCTACCATGGATTTCTCTAAGCTCCTCTCCTCTCTCTTCCTTCTTCAAGCTCTCCTAGCTCTTTCCACAACCCAAGCAGCCCCACCCTCCAATCTCTTCAGAGAATACATCGGAGCGGAATTCAATAACGTCAAATTCTCCGACGTCCCAATAAACCCCAGCGTCGACTTCCATTTCCTTCTCTCCTTTGCCATTGACTACACCACGTCGGGTTCCCCCGCCCCAACCAATGGAAAATTCAATGTGTTTTGGGACTCAAACAACCTTAATCCATCACAAGTTCGTTCGATAAAGAGTAAGCATTCGAATGTGAAGGTTGCTTTGAGCTTAGGTGGGGATAGTGTGCGTGGAGTCTTCGCTTTTTTCAACCCTTCTACTATAAATTCCTGGGTTGCAAATGCAGTTTCCTCCCTAACAAAAATCATCAAACAGAATAATTTAGATGGTATAGATATTGACTATGAGCACTTTAGCGCCGATCCCAACACCTTTGCAGAATGCATCGGACGGCTCGTGACGACTCTCAAGAAAAATGGTGTTATCTCGTTTGCTTCTATAGCTCCTTTTGATGATGAACAAGTCCAGAGTCATTACTTGGCTTTATGGAGAAAATATGGGGATGTTATAGATTATGTCAATTTTCAATTCTACGCATATGATCAGGGGACGACTGTATCACAATTTTTGGACTTTTTCAATACTCAGAGCTCTAATTACAATGGGGGGAAAGTCTTAGTTAGCTTCATTAGTGATGGTAGCGGTGGTTTGTCTCCAGATAATGGGTTCTTTAGCGCGTGCAGTAGGCTTAAGAGTGACGGCAAGCTTCATGGAATCTTTGTTTGGTCCGCGGATGACTCTATGGGAAACGGATTCCGTAACGAGCGGCGATCTCAGGCCTTGTTAGCCAGCTCCCATTGATGTTTTTTACTCTTCTACTTTGTATTTTGTGCGGTTATAAGCTTACAATTAATTATTTGTACTTTGTGTGGCTATAAGAAATGCTTTTAGTGAAATGTGTTGTGATAAAAGTTGTAAGGAACCCATCTTGGGAACCAACTGTATTCGCAGAGTTAGCTCATTAAACATTAAAACCTTTTCAATCAAGTCTAAGTTACTTTCTGAATTTCTCACATCAGCTTCTAAACTATCAACTGTAGGAAAAAATCTCAGTTACATTGGGGCTTGATGTTCTTCAAGTGTATGCTTGTAAAGCCTCATTGGTCATTCTCAATCCTGCTAGTGGCTGGATTGATTAACATGTGACAAGAAGGATCCCTTGGAGTTATATAGGACCTTAGACAAGGAGACCCCTCTGTTCTCATTGTTAAATTTCTTACAAGCTTTGGCTATCAGGCTGATAGATGGAAAGAGGTTGGGGCTGCCTAGTTAATTCCCCAAGAAACCTGGTTTTTCCTCTAGACTATAAGTTTTCAAAAATCAGTTGTGGACGCTGTTTGGGGTTCCATGCGAAAGCAAAGATCTAAAATTGGGAAAAGTGAATGGATGTGGTAGAGCTTATAAGGACTTGGGCACCCTCCCCTTAATAGCTAGCTTTTACAGGTGAGTCCTACTTGGGTCCCACCAAGTGGTACCACAGCCAGGGCATGGTAACCCCGGTATACTCTTGAGGAAGGAGAAAATCCCTCGGAGAAGATCTCTTAATTCAATATACCCTCAAGGATGGAGAAAATCCCTCGGGGAAGATCTCGTAATTCCCACATTGCTTCTACGCAGAGGGGGAGATTGTTGGAGTTCTATGCGAAAGCAAAGATCCCACATCGAAATAGTGAACGGCTGTGAAAGGCTTATCAGGAGTTGGGCACCCTCCCCTTAACGGCTAGCATCTAAGCGTGAGTTCTATGCGGTTCCCAAGAAAAGCTCTTCAAAACTGTTTTAGTTATCCAATGTTTTCGGTGACCATGTCAGTTATGGAATTGCAGGACAAAGATGCGAAATCAATTAAGAACTAGTCTTTATATTTTGGAGGCAGACTTGAGAGAATCTTCTTGCAAGCCATATGATCCTTCTGGTAGGAGACGAAAATAAAAGGCAAAAGTTTATGACGCATAGAGTAATGCTAGAGAGACTGAGAGTACCACCCAGCAGGGGACTGAACAAATGGGTTGTCGCCAAAAAATCACAATCAACAAAATATTAAATTTTTACTGCACACACCCTCTTCAAAAAAAAGAAAATTTTTACTGCACACATGGCGCATTCTCATTGTTGGTCTCTCCATCCGTTGTACTCTCGGTCTCCATATCATTTTCCTAATATTAAATTGTTTTGCTTCAATGATGCTATCTTACCTTTAGCCTTTGTCACATTATACCCTTCTAACATTGTTTTGTCAGCATTTTGGGTAAATGAGGACTTGGGCACAACAATAATTAAAGATTACATGAGCGGGAAATTATATGGTGCCGTCAAGTCCTATGTGGCTGGTACGATAAAAGTGTTGAAGAAATTGAGGGTACAGTTGTTAATAGAAAACAGAAACTTGTTGCTTCAAGGAGTGATATCACTTCCCTTGAGACAAGATTCGCCCCCACTAGTAGTGTGCAAAGGGGATCCGCGAATTGCCTCCAAAATATAATGAAGCCTAGTAGGGAAGCCCTACTAATGTTTGATGACGCGTAGCACTAGCGGAATCAAACGCGAAATGCCCTTTCGAAATTTCAAGCCTTAGAGAAATTTCTAGATAATGTTTCTGCAGAAAAACAGTATCTAGAACAGTAAACAAAAGAAAAACAGTATGTAGAAATACTTGGGGATTTTGTAGGAGTGTAGAAGAGAGTGTAAAGTCTGTCAGAATTTCCAATTCGTTTTTTTCTATTTGAAATGATCGAATTCTGCACATTTTGTAGACCACCTGGTGTCTTTTCAGTGTGAAAAACACCTCTACAGGGCACCTTTCCAGAATGTTTGAAATTTGACCGTTAGATCGTACCCATTGATATTGAACGGTCCTGATCGATCCTAGATGTGACTGTTGGTTTGAGTAAAACCTCTCTCCAACCCAGTCATCGTTAGATCAACCATCTATGGTGTGGATCGCACCCCCTTGGCACTTGACCGTTGGGGGAAGGGACACAACCCATTTGATCACACCCTTTGACCGTTGAAGTTATGGGCCCGTTGGGCCAACCATTAGGCCCGAACCGAAGCCCAACCCAACCGTTCAGCTTGATAGGCCTACGAACCATTTGACCCACCCATCCAACCGGTCCACCTTCATAAGTGCAAAGTGCGCCTAAAAAAGCGCCAATAAAGCGCCACTATGCGCCCTATAGCCCATTGCCCACGCGGCGCGCACGCGCGTGCGCGTGTGCGAACGGTGCGTTGCACCGTCCCGCTGGTCCAACCATGGGTTCAACCCAATGTGCAATCAAACAAGTAATAGAAAAGTGTAGTGCTTTATAAGCCATTCTCTTTCTTTTCTCTCATCCTGTACGGGACTATCTTTTCAACTACACTTCTATATCCTTTTGTAAAAGCAAATCTTTCCAAGAAAACATTTTTTTTTTCTCAAACGCTTTTGATAAAACATTTTCCAAAACACTAATACATGATTTTGAAAATCCAAAATCACTAACAAAAAGTACAACCCTTGATGTTTGATCCAACAGCAGCCTCTGAAAAAATGAGCTGCTGTCGGATCAAATATCAAGTGCGGTACCGCCCACACAGGCTCCGGCACCATATAAAAACTCTTACAAGAGCACTCGCTCACATACTGTGATCTTTGTATTCAATTCATCATGTAAGAACGCTAGATTAACCGATAAAGAGAAAACAGAAACTAAAGAAGCGTTTCAATACAAAATCCTTTCCATCTACATAGACTTATATAAACACTAGGCATTGAATGAACCAAACATGATAAGCAGGGTCAGTGATAATAGACAAACTGTAATATAATAAAGGAAAAAAATAATTCTACATCCAAGTACAATATTATTATCAAGGAAACCATCCATCTGCTTAGTGACCATCACCTTACACTATTCCAATTATTTGACTTCATCTAAACAATTTTCTGAAAGTTTGTGTCCAGAGTTTTATATTTTTCTGTGGGATAAAATTAGGCGACCTCTGGAAATTCTAGGCGACTGAATTTTTGTGCAAAATAGTGGCGAACTGAGATTAGTGCAGTCTGCAGACTGAAATTTTAGAATAGTGAAGTTTCAAGTGTAGGAAAATTTCAGCAAGGTAACAGACTCTTGGGTTACTTATAACATGTTTAAAATAATTTCGGTTTCGGCTATAATTTCGGGCTTCACCATAACTGAAATTTCGGTAATTTCAGCTGAAATTCCGTAAGAAATAAAATAATAATATTATATTGAAATTTCGACGGAAATTTGGTTAGTTTCTGGGAATTTCGGTTTCGGAACTTTTCGGTTTAGGTGTTGACCGAAATCTGAAATTTCCGATTTCGGTCTAACTTTAAAATCTTGCAGCGAAATCACCTACATCCTAAATTTCGGCACAAGTTTGAAATTTGAATATTTTTTTACCGTATTTCGGCCGAAATTTCAGTTTCAGCTATGTCCGAAACCGAAGCTGAAATTTTAAACCTTGCTTACAACAGGGAGGAGGCTGTGAATTAATTCAGAGTTTTTGCATCAAACACACAACATATGAGAACTCATATTCCAAGTAAAGTTTTTTTCCGACAAAATCGAATCCATGGATACTTTAATCCACGATTGCTGGAAATCAGGAGCCTCTTGAATAAAAAATAAGAACATTCAGAATAACTAACGGCAGAGCCTTTTGAATACAAAAATAACACACTCACAATAACTCAAACGGCACGCTCCATGTCTCTTTCCTTCTACAGCCCAACACATCCCTGTGTATGGCCTTCACTTCTATCACAACTCTATAAATACATATGTTCCCATATCCATTTCCATTGCACTCCAAACACCACCCAAAAACATCCTCTCCATGGAGTTCTCAAAGCTCTTCTCCTCTCTCTTCCTACTTCAAGCTCTCCTAGCTTTTTCCAAAACCCAAGCAGCCCCACCACCCTCCAATCTCTTCAGAGAATACATCGGAGCGGAATTCAATAACGTCAAATTCTCCGACGTCCCAATAAACCCAGGAGTTGACTTCCATTTCCTTCTCTCCTTCGCCATTGACTACACAACTTCGAGTTCTCCCTCCCCAACCAATGGAAAATTCAATGTGTTTTGGGACTCGGACAACCTTAGTCCATCGCAAGTTCGTTCGATAAAGAGTAAGCATTCGAATGTGAAGGTTGCTTTGAGCTTAGGTGGGGATAGTGTGGGTGGAGGCTTCGCATTTTTCAACCCTTCTACTATAAATTCCTGGGTTGGAAATGCAGTTTCCTCCCTAACAAAAATCATCAAGCAGTATAATTTGGATGGTATAGATATTGACTATGAGCACTTTAGCGCCGATCCCAACACCTTTGCAGAATGCATCGGACGGCTCGTGACGACTCTCAAGAAAAATGGTGTTATCTCTTTTGCTTCTATAGCTCCTTTTGATGATGACCAAGTTCAGAGCCATTACTTGGCTTTGTGGCGAAAATATGGGCATGTTATAGACTATGTCAATTTCCAATTCTATGCATATGATCAGGGGACGACTGTATCGCAATTTTTGGACTATTTCAATACTCAGAGCTCTAATTACAACGGGGGTAAAGTCTTAGTTAGCTTCATTAGTGATGGTAGCGGCGGTTTGTCTCCAGACAGTGGGTTCTTTAGCGCGTGCAGTAGGCTTAAGAGTGAAGGCAAGCTTCATGGAATCTTTGTTTGGTCTGCCGATGATTCTATGGGAAATGGGTTCCGTAACGAGCGTCGATCTCAGGCCTTGTTAGCCAGCTCCCATTGATCCTTTTTACTCTTCCACTTTGTACTTTGTGTGGTTATAAGAAATGCTTTGTACTTTGTATGGTTATAAGAAATGCTTTCAGTGAAATATGTATTGATAAAAGTTATATGGAACCCATCTTGGGAACCAACTGTATTTGCAGAGTAAGCTCATTAAACACGAAAAGCTTCTTCAATCAGGTATAAGTGAATTCCTGAATTTCTCATATCACCTACTAAGCTATTGATTTCAGAAAAAATAATAATAGTTATATTCGTGCGTGATGTTCTTCAGCTCAATGATTATAAAGCTTCATTGGTCTTTTTCAATCCAGCTAGTGGCTGGATTGATAGACATGTGATGAGAAGGATGCTTTGGAGTTATATAAGGCCTTAGACAATGATACTTCTCTGTTCTCTTTGGTAAATTTCTTACAAGCTCTGGCTATCAGTCCGATAGAGGGACAGAGGTTGTGGCTGTCTAATTCTGGGTCTTTCACTCTTTCTCAAGGGTGTCCACCTAGTCTCTCTCTTCTATAATGAAGATGGAAAAACTGGAAACCCATGTTAGAAATCCTTTAATAATGAAGTTAATGTGGTTTTTGCCAAGCCCAATTTCTCCAAAAAGCTTTGTTTTTTCTCCGGACAATGAAGTCTTCAAAATGAGCTGCGGAAGCTGTTGGGGGTTTCCACGCAAAAGCGAAGATCCCACATCGGACAAGTGATTGGATGAGGAAGGGCTTATAACGACTTGGGAACCCTCAACAGCTAGCTTTTACAGGTGAGTTCTACCTAGGTCCCAACAAGTGGTACCAGAGCTGGGGGCATGCTAATTCCGATATACCCTTGAGGATGGAGAAAATCCCTCAGAAAGATCTCGGTGAGGTAACTTCAATGCACCCTCAGGTGGAGAGAATCCTTCGGGGAAGGTCTTGTAGTTCCCACGTGGCTGCCGCGCACGTTTGTCGGTGTGTGTGGGTGGGGGAGGGGAGGGACTGTTGTGGGTTCTACGCAAAAGCATCCCACATCGGAAAAGTGAATGGACACGGAAGGGCTTATCGACTCAGGCGTTCGTAAACATGGCTTCACCCGAGTATGTGGACCAGCTCTAGGGATAACGTGTCTCACAAGCCCCACCAATTGTACAATTCCAGCTTGTGTATTTTCTTTTCCCTTGCCTGTTTTTTGAGTTTGTCTTCAAGGGTGTCATAACCCCGGTTGTTCTACGCTCTTCCTTAGATATTGCTCTAAGGATTGGGCAGTGATCTTATTCTTGTTCCTGAAATTGTATCATCCTTCTTTATTTACTATATTGTTAGGGGTCCACCTAACCCCACCTTACCACTCAAAAAAAAAAAGTCGAACACCCTCGCCTTAGCAGCTAGCTTCTAGGGGAATTGCAGGACAAAGACGCGAAATCAATTAAGAACTAGTCTTGTTGTATTTTTGGAGGCAGACTTGACAGAATCAGCTTGGAAAACATATGATCTTTTTAGTAGGAGACGAAAATAAAAGGCAAAAGTTTGTGCCGCACCAAGAATATTTAATTGTTTTGCTTATATAATTCCATGTTCTTTAGCCTTTGCCATGACATTTTTGTCTGCATCTTTAAAAAAATAACATTTTTGTCAGCATTTTTGGGAAAGAAATTGATATTAGCTACCCTTTTTCATCTTGAATTTCTCTTCGACAGTTACAGTGGTTAGTATCAACAACCTGTTCAATGGAGTTTAAACAAAGAGTAGGACCCAAGTGGTCCAAAATAAATGCATGGCTGAATTTGAAGAGGGTATTTTGCATTTGATTTTAGGCTTACAAGACATTAAAAAATTGCATGTGTAGAAATTTTGATAATCTTTACCGTCACTTCTCATGTAATCTGTGTGTTCAATTCATCATGTAAGAATACCAGATTAACCGACAAAGAGAACAGAAACCAAAATAAGTGTTCAATACAGAATCCATTCGTTCACCATTTATTACTGCTAGATTATCCTACAATGAGATGACAGAAACAAAATAAGTTTTTATTACATAATGCTTCTACATAAGAGTTATGCAAATACTATGTATTGAACGAACCAAACACCAATAACCAGTGTATTGGTATTTGGTTGTACCAAACAAGCTTTAACGAAGAAAATTAAGAAAATTCAACATCCAAAGAACCATTTTTTTTTATGGAAAGTATAGTATTATCATAGCAAACATCCTTCTGTGTAATGACCATCATCACCTTACGCTGATCCAATTATTTATTTTGGCTGCAAAAGAAGTAAAAAGGAAGATTTAGCTAACTTTCTGTGGTAAAAACCAATATGATCTAGAGGGGTGCAACTTGGGCTGGGTCGGGTTGAGCTTTTTGTCAAAAAATGAATCGGAATCAACCCAAACCCAACCCAATTTTATGGAAAAAGCTCAACCCAAATTGATAAATTTTGACCCAAATTGCACCCCTAATATGATCTCTCTTGCACCCATAATAGGATCTCTCTTTGTTTTTACGTATTCTTTTGACATCAACTTGAAGTTACCAATGTGTATAGTAAAGAGGAATTACCGCGAACCGTGTCTTGATTATTTCAAGCAACACCTGAGGGTCCCATCGGGTTTGTGCATAAGCTTCAATCTTGTTCAGCTCCTAAAACAAGTTTCACACATCATTAATGCCAACTCTTGTGAAAAATTGAGAGAACCCAACATAATGTGGTGTAAGTGAAATAATTGTCATGTATGGTAAGGGTGCGGTGTTTGTTCTCTGCCGCAAGAATAACAGAGATCTGGATCTTTATTCTTTTTTTTAAGGATTAGGACTAAAGGCTGTGTAAACTTTTTGTTGCTACTATTATTTGATAGTTGCATTTCCATGTTAGAAAAGGAAAATATTACTTTCCATAACCCCAGATAAAATACCTAACAAAAATCAGTATTCCATGTGGAACTACACTTTCTAGACTTTACAATGATGTCCCCTTATTGCTCCAATTATGCTAGATATCATGTAACTTGCAATTTGACTATAGCATTGCATCAAAAGCTTTTACCATCCCGAAAGAGACAAGAATAACATGCATTCTAATCATTAAAAATTAAAAATACAGAGCCTAATTTTCAGAGTCTAGATTACTTGAATGAGAAAAAACTACACATGTGCACTGTCAGTCAGGAACCTAAATATCAAGTCCAAAACATATTAGTAGTCCAAATTCACAAGATGGCTAGCACAAGTCAACAAGAAGATTCAGTTATGAGAAAATAGTTTGAAAATTTTCAAGGATTGACGAAATTTGACAAGAAATGCAACCAGAGTTCTACACGGTGTTGTCAATGTAGGAGCCCTGTTCCAACATTACTGTAACCACAGATTCACAACGATAATGGTCTGTGACGGGGACCACGTTTCAAGATCACCACAAACTTAGATTTTAGTCTATAGGCATGTTCTTAAGTTAACAACAAAAAAATTATTTCTTAATTTTATTTTGCATCAGTTTTAGATCCCTCTCATGTTAAGGTTGACCAATAATTGAAACTCTACTACAAGCGTAGACGTGTAGTCATAAACTGTGATCAGGAGTGCCAAGGGTTTTTAAGAGGGGGAGTTTTATGGGACTGAGCCTCTAGCTCAATGGTCAAGGCTTTATTCTTAAACCTGGAGGTCGGAGGTTCGATTCCCAGCTTACCTACACAAAAAAAGAAAGAAAGGGGGGGGTAGCGTAAATTTTTTGAAGATTGTTAGAAGGCTTTAGATTGGGTTTTGAACCATTCCTCTTGGAGTGCAACTCTGCAAAACTAGATCAAACACTAAAGGCTTGTGGAGGATTGGAGTTTTATTTGGACTGTGGATTAAATCCTCCTTGCATAGGGTCAAGCAAGTCTAGGAGTTTTGAGGAGTATTTAAGAAGGTCAGATCTCTTCATGTCTGACTAGGAATGCTCAGTGACAACCTCTCAATTGCCACCTCCTAGGGTGTTCTAGGCTTTGAGTTATCGGGTTGCATCAGGATACTACATAGTTGAAGTTGTCAAATTTATGTAGAGATGGGACTTTGGATGTTTGTCTATAAATAAGGACGGACAGCCTCCCACACATATTTCAAAATTTTACTTTTTATTTGCTTGAGTTTTTCCTGAATATCGTTTTCTTCTTCAAATTTCCGAGTTTCAGAACTTGAACTTCTTTGGCTGCTGGTTCTTCTTCAGTGTGCGAGTTCTTGCAACTTCTTTCCTGTGCTGCTTATCCAAAAACTATTCTCCTCCATGTGACGTGAGGTCTGTGAGAAAAATTCTCAAGATTTTCTGTTTAGATTGCATAAAAATTTTGGAGAAGAATTTTTTGTCAAAATTTCATGCTTTTCCATTGTTTGATTACATATGAAATAAAGTAATTTGACCAGCCAGAATTCAAGTTTTATTTACAGAGACCTTTAATTTTAAGGATATCATTAAAATTTATCATTTTCTTCTAAGAATAGTAGAGATCTGGATCTTTATTCTTTTTTTTATAGGATTAGGACTAAAGGCTGTGTAAACTTTTTGTTGCTACTATTATTTGATAGTTGCATTTCCAGGTTAGAAACGGAAAATATTACTTTCCATAACCCAGATAAAATACCTTACAAAAATCAGTATTCCATGTGGAACTACACTTTCTAGACTTTAGAATGATGTCCCCTTATTGCTATAATTATGCTAGATATCATGTAACTTGCAATTTGACTATAGTATTGCATCAAAAGCTTTTACCATCCCAAAAGAAACGAAAATAACAGGCATTCTAATCATTAAAAATTAAAAATACAGAGCCTAATTTTCAGAGAGTCTAGAATACTTGACTGAGAAAAAACTACACGTGTGCAGTCAGTCAGGAACCTAAATATCAAGTCCAAAACATATTAATAGTCCAAATTCACAAGATGGCTAGCACAAGTCAATAAGAAGATTCAGTTATGAGAAAATAGTTTCAAAATTTTCAAGGATTGATGAAATTTGACAAGAAATGCAACCAGAGTTCTACACAGTGTTGTCAATATAGAAGCCCTGGTCCAACATTACTGTAACCACAGATTCACAATGATAATGGTCCGTGCCGGGGACCACGTTTCAAGATCACCACAAACTTAGATTTTAGTCTATAGGCATGTTCTTAAGTTGACAACAAACAAATTATTTCTTAATTTTATTTTCATCTGTTTTAGATCCCTCTCATGTTAGGTTGACCAATAATTGAAACTCTACCACAAGCATAGTCATAAACTGTGAGCAGGAGTGCCAAGGGTTTTTAAGAGGGGAGTTTTATGGGACTGAGCCTCTAGCTCAATGGTCAAGGCTTTGTTCTTAAACCTGG
Organism: Tasmannia lanceolata; assembly: GCF_043159265.1. NCBI lineage: Eukaryota > Viridiplantae > Streptophyta > Magnoliopsida > Canellales > Winteraceae > Tasmannia > Tasmannia lanceolata. Next base: position 50,271,399 of record NW_027518683.1, on the reverse strand, counting down.
AGGTCGGAGGTTCGATCCCAGCTTACCTACGGAAAAAAAGAGGGGAGTTTTATGGTAAAATTTTTGAAGACTGTTAGAAGGCTTTAGATTGGGTTTTGAAGCATTCCTATTGGAGTGCAACTCTGCAAAACTAGATCAAACACTAAAGGCTTGTTGAGGATTAGAGTTTTATTTGGGCTGGATTATATCCTCCTTGCATAGGGTCAAGCAAGTCTACGAGTTTTGAGGAGTATTTAGAAGGTCAGATCTCTTCCTGTCTGACTAAGAATGCTCAGTGACAACCTCTCAATTGCCACCGCCTAGGGTGTTCTAGTTTGAAAAAGTCTGCAATTTCTAGGCTTTGAGTTATCGGGTTGCGTCAGGATACTTCATAGCTGAAGTTGTCAAATTTATGTAGAGATAGGACTTTGGATGTTAGTCTATAAGAAAGGACAGACAACCTCCCACACATTTTCAGAATTTTAATTCTTTTTTGCTTGAGTTTTTCCTGAATATCGTTTTCTTTTTCAAATTTCCGAGTTTCAGAACTTTAACTTCTTTGGCTGCTGGTTCTTCTTCAGTGTGCAAGTTCTTGCAACTTCTTTCCTGTGCTGCTTATCCAAAAACTAATCTCATCCATGTGACGTGAGGTCTGTGACAGAAATTCTCACGATTTTCTGTTTAGATGCATAAAATTTTTGGAAAAGAATTTTTTTTCAAAATTTCATGCTTTTCCATTGTTTGATTACATAGGAAAGAAGGTAATTTGAACAGCCAGAATTCAAGTTTTATTTAAAGAGACCTTTAGTTTTAAGGATATCAATAAAATCTATCATTTTCTTCTAAATTTTGGAAATGAAAAAAAAATCCTATGAAAAAATTTTCCTTCCAGACTCCGGAACATGCATTGCATTTTTTACATACCTCAATCCATGTTGCCAACTTAGGCCTGCCTGCTGTGATGTCATGCTTCTTCACATCCGAAAAGAAGAGCTGGGCTCTATCAATAAATGGAGCGTATGCAATATCCACCTGAAGGATAGACATTTATTAATGAATTAGAAGTAATTCTGGATCATGGAAAATATTAAAATAAGAGGAAACTGCATTCCACTAATTACACATTTATGTTTGAAATGATCAATTCACCATTGTATTTTGAAAATAATAGCCAACAACCTTTTGAAATGATCAATTCACCATTGTAATTTGAAAATAATGGTTAACAACCTGTTCTACTTGCAATAACAGGAGAACTCAGACTGTGGAGAAAATCATGGAACAATATAGGAAACTGTTTTGTAATATACAATTTGAAACTCCCATGATAGCATGTGAATTAATATTACATAATCTTCCCCAAGTATCCATTACCTAAGATGGCTACAAGCACACATTCACAAAAAGAGTTTACAATATGCTTTTGTTGTGAGTCATTTTTTACAAGACAAAACAATTACATGTGTATGTTAACAAAAAAAAAAGAAAAAGAAAAACATAAAATACATGGCATAAAAACAATCATATATGAACAAATATAGGTTCTATTTCGCATATCTTGGGCCTTCTGGCCTCCTATGAGTTCTTAAATTACTATTTCTTAACATTTTAAACTGACATTTCAAATTATTAAATACCAAATCTTATATTCTTACGTAAATCATGATGTTTAGCAAGAAAACCAAGATATCTCACAAAGAATATTATTGTGAAAGACGCAAATTAAGATTCAGGAATCAAGATGTTGCAGAACTTTACAACAAAAACTGATGTGACAGAACATTTAGGCACTTTTATTAATTTTACTAACATAATTTAGATAAAAATATATATCATCATGAAATAGAAAGTTGGAATCTAAAATTCGGATTGATTTCCCAATTCCAATAAATAGGAAAAGGGGTTCTTAATTGTTTTTTGAAGTGCTTCTGAAGCAGGTACAAGTCAACACTAAATGTGAAATTAAGCATCAACGCACTCTCCTTTTCGGAATAATCCATCCAAAATTAGAGTACTTAAAAGAAAAGGTTCAAATCCGCCAGACCGCCCCAAAGATTGGTCCCATTGTTTCAGTGGATCTTATCATTCCACCAATGGGAGCCACAGGATTGGGCTTTTTGGCCGACTACCATCCCTTTGCCTTAAAAAATATACCTACATTACAAGTGTTAAATTCTCAAACTGAATGAGAGGCAAAATGTAATGCAGAAAATAAAACTTATGCCTGACACTACGTAGTTGAACACAGTTAGACAAATGGAGTCATACGCACTTATGTTAGCCTTTCAAAAAAATTACAGAACAAAAATTGCAATTGGAAAAAAAATGAATGAAAACTAACCTAGAAAGAGTAACATGATGAAGGTATTACTTACCAAACTAAATTGTCCAAGGAAAAAAGGGCCGTCGCCAAATTTGGAAAGTGCACTTTCTATGTAATCAAAAGATGGTCCTGACATTTTATGAAGAAAGTAGTTTGTAATTAGATGTCATGCTTTGTTTTAAGATTAAATGCATATAAGAAAAAGTTTTCAATCTCACCAATTTCATTGACTGCATCTCCCTTGGAAGCAAATACTTTAAAGATGGAGCTATTGAAAGTGTCGCTGTAAGAAAGCAACTCTTCTGCAAACACTCTTTTGGCAGGATCCTACAGTCATTCGGAGAAACATTTTTAAAATCTTGAAGCTATATAAGGATTAAAATCAAGGTTCAAATAGAGTTCCCTCATCTTACATCAGGCAGAAGCGCAGGGCCTTTGAAGTGGCTATCAATATATTTAATCAAATCCAAACTCTCTCCTCTAATTTCGTTATTGTGCTCCAATGCAGGTACCTGCAAAAATAATTGAAGATAATCATCTCAACATGTGGACTTTATTTCTTTCTCTACAGACTTATATCACCATGTCTTTTGGTCATTATGATCTTCATGTATATATCACCATGTATTAGCTGTTTATGATGAATGGAATTGATTTTCAGCTTGTCCCACACAAAATCAATTTCCTTACTTTTAAATAACCAAAATCACATTATCACCCACATATACGGGAAGGGCAGTTTAAGCATGGGTAGATGAGATCATATTTTGAGAAAAATTAGAGCTTGATTAGTAGTATCAAAAGTCATAATTAAGGTTAGGTCTATCTATATGGACTGCAGTCAGTGTTACTGTTCACGATCTTATTTCTTCTACCGTATTTTCCTCTCCAGTATTGTGCTGTGTTGTGCCATATTTGAATTTTCTGCAGTTTGACATCCTTGACAGATATTCCAGTTAATAATTTCAAAACTGTGAGATTTTCTGAGTTGCATTGCTTAATTTCAAAACTGCAGTTTGACATCCTAGACATTAGTTGCTTAATTCTCTGCATAAGTTAAATTGATCTGCGCCAACTTGTCAAGGCCTTTGCGCAAGCAGCAAACAAGATTAGCATTATGAAGTTGTAGAAATAGAGAACGACACAGATAAACTTCCTCATGGAACATACAATTTAATTTATTATTTTGAATATTGTAACCATAGTTGCCAGAGTGGGAAGCAAGTGCGAAAAGCGAACGTAGAATGCGAAGGCTTTAGAAAAGAGAAAAGTGAAAAGCTCTAAAGAAAGTAAAGATGAAATGTGCGGGAAGTGCATGAAGCATGCATGGTTTTAAATTTCCCGAAGTATTTCGGTTTCGGCACAAACCGAAACGAAATTCACATGAAGTCGTTTCTTTACAAGATTTTGCCGAAATTTTACCGAAATTCTGAAATTTCGCCGAAATGTTTTTGGACTTTTTTTACAAAATTTCCACCAAAATTTTAAAAATGCACACCGAAATGTTATAATTTCCACTGAAATAGCCAAAATTCCAACCAAAATCACTGAAATTGACACCAAAATTTTAGAGTTTCGGTCGAAATTAAAAAAATAAACAACATCATATTCATATTTTTACATGATTTCGGCCGAAATTTCGGTCCAAAACCGAAACGTTTCGGTGGTGGCCGAAACCGACACCGAAACCGAAATTTATAACCTTGGAAGCAAGCAATAAGCCTCATTGGAAGTGAACAACAAATGTGTAGGATGAGTAGTGTCATAGTAGTTTAAGGTAGAAAGGTTGACGTATGTAAGGATTAAAGGTAATCAGAAGACTTTATGACAGATTAGAATTACATGTTTTAGGAATTTATAGTTTCAAATGTTCTATTCATGTAAATTTAATGTAAATTTTTTGGGAAAAGATTCACAAAGGTTTTATTGAAACTTCAGATGTTTTTTTAAATTTTACACACTCTTATTTAAATAAGCTCCTTTAACGTTATAAATACTCTTTTAGAAGAAAAAAAATACCCTAAATAGGAAGCATACTCTTAACTGAGAGGAAGGGTGTGGGCAGCGTGTTTCCGCTCAATTTGGGAAGCGAGAAGAATTTAGCTTACGAAAAGAGTTTCTGGTATCTTCCTATCCAACTAGGAAGTTTTTGGTAATTATTGTTTTAACTATTAAACAAGTTGAAGGGCAAAAGATACAAGATATTAAAACCAGACAAAAGAACACGAAACACGATGGTTGGCCAGACAATCAGCCTAGGAAATTCCATCATGGAGAATGTGTGCCACCTTGAATTCAGTCAAGAATAATAAAATTCCCTACATCTCTCTGGAAAGGTCAACGAGAAAACAAGGGGGCTTAGAGTTTCCTTTGAGCTACGTAATAGTAGTAAGAAAATCACCTTTTATCGACACCCTAAAGTAGCCAATAGCCACTCAAGTCTTTAACCCTAACCAAACAGCTTTAACTCCTGCATTTTTTTTTTAAATATGACAAAAATATATTAAAATCATACGAAGAATACATGCATGTGGGACCAGTAGTCCCCCAAGTATTACAATGTATGAAGACCTAGGACAGTCCAGGACGGAGAAAACAAAAAAAGAAAACTATAAACCCAGCGATTGGCCCTCCCAACCGGCTTCCGGTTCCTCCCAAAAACAGCTCTGAAATCATCAAGTCCCATCCACCTTCCAAAGTATTCTTTCCTACTCCATTCATTGGAGATGTAGTCACCTATGGAGAAGTTTTGCTAAGTCCTTTGCAGGCCTCCACCAAAATCTTGATGACCGATGAGGCCTCTATTCCTTTAGGGAACTTCTTCTTCACCCATCCTAAAAATGGCCCCCTAGTATATTTGTGACCTGGAACTCCTAATTGATGAACACAATATATGCTTCCTCATAGTTGTTTATGTATTCGATTCATAGTCCCTTCCCTCCATCAGATCATAGGGAGGCTTGATTCCGCCAAATCTCATTACCACCCCAACCATGCAGAGCTCAACTAAGAGGAGCATTTTTCAAGTTTGTCCAGTAGACTTTGAAGGTGGGTGATCGGCAGATCCATGAAAACCGCATCCGGATTTCTTTCCAAAAAGCCAGGACTTCTTCGAGTTTCAATTTGTTCCTCCAGATGAGAAATAACCACCTCCCTTAAACATTCCCATAGTCTCTTCCGCCTACGACTTTCCTCTAGTAATTTTCCAGAGATTTCTTGATGCGTGAGGTCGTTGATGGAGACTCTCCTTTCGTCATAAATCATCCTTCTCATCATGGTTTAAAATTTCGACCGAAATCCGAAATTTCGGATACCGGTGGGGACCGAAACCGAAAATTTTCGAAATTCCATTTTTCGCCCTTTACCAAATTTCGGTTTAATGACATTATTTATTTTTTAAAAAAATGGTTACAAAATTTCGTCCGAAATTACGGTTTTTTGTGGGGTTCGACACAGTTACCAAAACCAAAATTTTAAACCTTGCTTCTCATCCAGTGAAGAATTTTTTTCCAGCACCATGATCTCCATAAACAACTTCCTCTTGCGCCCCCTGGGCATGAGTATGATTCCTGCTGCAAGGGCTCTTGTTCTTCCATTTTTACTTACTTAGATGTGAAAGATACCCATGAAACCCTGCGAATTCCAGTCAGTTCATATTATAATTTGTATCACCGCCATAAGGCCACTGACCTGAACCTAGGTGTCCCAACCCGAACTCCTTTTGTAGTTACAATTAATTATTACTTTTGGCGAGCCATCCCATCCGAGGGAGCCTTCTCGCCTTCCCAAGATAAGGTTTGAAAGCAATTACATGGGTCAAAGATTTGAAGATAACTTACACATTTTCCAAAACACAAGCCCCCCTGCCCATCCCACCTTTGACCCAATACTAACTAAGGAAAATGATTTTATCAGTACCCCACGCTGGATCCAACCCCCTATCCGGCTCTAGGGTATCACGGATGACTTTCATCCAAGGGCCATGCAAACCTTAGAGGATTAGGGGAATCGACCAAAGCTGGCCAAGGAGGCCGCAATGGAATCCATTTTATTTATCAAACCTTCAGGAGGGAATTTGAGGCGGCCAGGTACCTTAGATTTAGAGCTTAGCTTTTGTGCCAAGCTATGGGTCAAATTTCGAGGTTTGGACCCTGGCCCGAATGATATCCCTTTTGAGGCTATAAGCGCTTTCCTTAGATTAACAAGTCTGTCCTTTCAAGCTACCAAAACCAATCTATCATGCCCAAAACACCTAGTTGACTGATAGACGCCCTCTATCCAGAGAGTGGGGCCCATATCAGGGCGGGACGATCCCAAGAGACCTCCACCAAGTTTGAAATTTGAATTCAAATTCAAAGGGGCAGATCCCAAGGGTTAAATGGATCTCCATCCCAGATTCTTCAACAAGGGAGAATCTGACCCAGTTGCCGGTGCCTGTCTTCCCCAGGGCAAAGATTCCATTCCCGGGAGGGAGCCCAAGCAAGTGCCTGAACCAACTAGAACTTGGCCAGAATCAGGGAGAGAAATCTGGATTTCAGTACGAATTGGGAACACTTGCCCCCAACCCGAACTAAGATAAGAGGGGGAACAACCTGCCACTGTGGGGCAGCGATTTTGGCAGAGACGAAGCTCATACATTGGTTATCGCTTTCTTCCATTTTCACCTCCAAGACTCGCCCAAATGTGTTTCCCAGGGCTTCAACCGTTGAGGTGGCCCAAACATGGAGAGGGATACCATAAAAATTAACCCAGAAGGTTACCTTGTCTTGAGGGAATTTAAAGTTCCAAAGGGCTAGCGAAAGTAATTGGTCTTCCCAAACTTTTGATCCTAAAACAATCTTACAGCCTCCTCTTCTAAGTTGAACATAAATAACACTTTGTTTTTAGCTAGAGTACATGGACAAGGGAGGAAAGGAATGTCCCAAACCCCTTTGGCCCATAACCACAGGTCAATGAGTGTCCCAGAGTTTTCCTTTCTCCTTCCTATGAAGCAAGCTTTTAGATATTCCATCCTCCTTTCCACTTCCTTGCCCGAGATAGATAGAAGAGAAAATCCACGCTCAGTCATTAAAGAAATCAACCCAGAATCCGGCCATCGACAATCTTCCGTAGAGGATTCTAGATTGGTATGGTTTTCGATAAGATCTGAGTCAATCTTTTTTCTTTTTCTTTTTTTTCCCCGAAAGGCGCCATCGACACTTCTCCCTCCATCTAAAATTGATCATGCTTTGTTTGTTGGTGCTTACACCAGCGACAACACCTCCGCCATTGGAAGTTGCAATATGCACAAGATGGGCAAAGCCAATCTCCCTTTTTTCCACCTTCCATCCCTTCTCTCTGACATGTATGTTTTGCTTTAGACGGATTGAACTAAAACCACTGTTTGATATCTGTAGAACTCTGCATTGCACGTCTAAACCTGAGCTTAAGTACTTCTTTTGACATGACATGACATGACAACATGAGATCTCTTCCTTAAATATGATCTGAAATACTACTTTTCATCATCAGCCAAAAACAACAGAATAATGTACGAGATACAGAGTAACAGAGATCCTATAATGCATCCTTGCCATATCAGATGTCTTTGTATCTGGGTAATACATAGTATCTTAACTCCTGCATTTTTTGCATGACCCTTGCCACACAATCATCCAAATCTAACAAAACCTCATCACCAACATCAGAAACTACCCAAAAGGTTATTTTAAATCAAAGTGGTGACTCTCAGAAAGGAGACTTCTAAAGGTTATTTTAAGCAGATTTATTCTAAATATATATGCCCACATATGTTGCAAAATCAATGGCTCGTTTGCTTTTGGCCTTGTCTGTAGCCATAGATGATCAGTTCCATTTAATGTTGTGATTTAATTTGTCCTACAGAAATCATAAAGTGAAAGAGGTCTAACACCCAATCTATTTTAGAAAAGTAATATATCATCGACAAAGGCAAAAATAGAGCAGAAAACGAGAAGAAACATACTGATTTATATTGTTCAATTCAAGAAGAAAATTACAAAGAATAAAATGACTAGACTGCATAGAACTTTTTACCAAGTGTGAAATAAACAAGTTTCCTATCATTATCCCTTAACCAAATCAGGAAATAACAATTTACATGCCAGAGATAAAGTCTCATTTTTGGTAGGTGAGGGACACAGCGTTAGACATAACCACAACACAGGACACTGAATCATAACAAACGCATAACACAATAAAGTGGATCATAACATCCCTTTTTTTTTAAATAGTAGCCAAGTATACATTAAAAAGAGACCGAGATGGTCAGATTACAAAGAGAGAATGCAGGAAACGACTCTTCCCAAAAAGACAACAAATCAAGGAGGAAGATAATAAAAAAAGGCTAAAGATTCTTGGGATACACCCTCTCTAGCCAAACCATCCGCCACCGTGCTCGCAGATTGTCTCACATGCGAGAAAGGTATGGATGATGACCCAATCCGATCAAAAACTTCATCAAAATAACTATCGAATCTCCATGGGTGATTTTGTGATCTTTTTAACCAACGGATCACATTTAGTGAATCCCCTTCCACAACCAAGGAATCCAATTGATGATGATCCACTAGCTTAATCCCTTGGTAGACCGCTCGAACTTCTGCTTCCGATGCATCAGTTACCCCATGGAGATGGATACGCTGTTATGATCCAATTGTTATGATGGAGTAACTGGATCATAACAACCTATCCATCTCAATCTTACAAAATTCACCAAGGAAATCACGTAATGGCTGGATTCGACAAAGTTAGAGGCCTTAGGCAATCAAATCTTGTTCGATTCAACCAGAGTCAATAGAAAAAAAATCACCGAGTGAATCATTGATCACTGGAGTGGCTTGGATTTTGCAATGTATGAGTTCTAGACTGAATATGAGTTTTTAGACATTGAGTTATCCTATCTATCACAATAAGACAAACCCTATAAGTATAACCGGAGAATAACTAAATAACTACAACAAAAGGGCCAATACTCCCATCAGTCTCTATTATATATTAAAGAAAGGCACCTTGTTTGTAGGGTAGACCTTCTCCTTGTACCAAGCAGGCCTATTTTGCAAATCAATGGGAACCAATTTTATGTCTTCCTGCAATCCCTGCTCTCTCAATAAAGAAAGAGAAAAACAAGTAACTCAAATTAGAAATGAATGATAACCCAATGTAGTTCATAAAGATTTTGAATTCAGTACAATTACAAGAAAGTCGCGAAGGGAACTGAGAACGAACTCACAAACCTTATAATTTCTAGTAATCCATGCACGCTGCGCGAAAGGGCATATATATGATGTATACAGCCTTCAAAAAAAAAAACTTTGCAAGTCAAAATGTCAAATAATGAAAAGAAGAATCTGAAAATAACCCAGTTTCACAAATAATGTCCCACGCAGGGAAACCAAAAAAGAAAGAATAAAAGAACAGTTTGAAGATCCTTCCACAGACCAAAATCAGAAAAGTGCTTGCTGACTACATCAGAGACATTGATTTTTTTTTAGAGAAATGTTATCAGCACTACTGTATTTTGATGAGGGCACTCCTCACTTTAGTAAAAGTACAGTATGGCCCGCAACATAGGATGATCCAAACCTTCCATGTGATGGGCCACAGCCTAAATAGGTTGTGCCCCAAAAAACATTTCCATAGGTTGATGATCCTAACCCTCCAATCTGAATGTTAGAGGGTTGATACTAACCCTCTATAGATCCGAGGGTTAGGATCATCCTATGGAAATGCTATGATCATAGCTATTTTAAAGGGATATTATCAAAGATCAAAGGCTCCTCCTCTAAGTAAAAATTGAATAGGGTTGGTTCAATTCTTTCTTTTTTTTGTGTGTGTGAAAACTGTAGGAGCTTTTAGAAATATTTTTTCCGTCCACATTTTTTGAGAAAATTCTTGCAATCCAAACATGGCCTTAAAGCAACAAAAACCCTGAAAGTGAAACAAGTAAAACCCATAAAAATCAAAGAAAGACAACAACAAATTACAGTAAGAACAGATCGACCTCGTGGTTCCATCAAAAAGAATGGGTTGCTCTGAGGTAGAATTCAGAACCTCCGGGAGAACCTCTTGAACTTTTCTAAACAAACAAACAAGAGAAAAATGCATAAGAACAATAACACCATTAGCCCACCAATTGAATAAAACTTAAATATACAGAAATTTTAAAGCAAACCCGTGAAATTAAGAAAACCCAAGAAAAAATTGGAGAATGGAAGAGATTCATGAAATTACCCTGTTGCCATTGAGGGATTTAGAAATGGAACGTGGGTTTTAGAAATTGGGAGGACTAATGCTGTTGCTCCAAATCAAGTATATACGTATATATAGCCTGGGCAAATAGATTGAAACGTCAGTAATGACGTATGAAAGATGCAGAGGTGGATAAATGACTTAATATTTAGAACTGAGATTTTATGTACCTGGCTGTATATCCAGCATTGTTCATAAGGTGTTCTATGGACCTCCTTGGGATGATCCAAACTGTCTATAAATAGGTCCTACGCAAAAATCATTTTCATAGGATGATCATAACCCTCCGATCTATAAAGGGTGCATATTAAGGGAACCTCTACAGATCAGAGGGTTAGGATCATTCTATGAAAATGATCTTTTGGGTACAACCTATTTATATTGTGGCCCAACAAATGGAAGGTTTGGATCATCCTATGGAGTGGGCCATATAGGGACTATACTACCACACACCATATAAAAGGGAAATAATTATTTTAAAAAGGGAAATGATATCAGCACAGCCATGTTTTTATAACTGGTAAAATATTTATTAATGAATTAGTATAACTTTTTAAAAATATTGTTCAATATTACTACGTAATTATTGTTAATTTCAGAAGAAATTTTATATTAGAATAATCAAAGAAATGGCAACATGATCAATTAGTAGAAGAAACAGGAAAAAAAAAATTTTGAAAGAACAAATAAACTTCTTTGATTTATTGGAGGAAGAAATAAATGTTGTGGGGTGGCATGGATCGAATGTTTGCCTAAAACTGAATTTTTCCAGAGGCTCCCTTCAATTCAGCATTCTTCTTGAAAGAAAGGGGATATTTTTTTGCAAGGAGGAGAGAGTGTTTGAGAGGCAGAGAGATAAGACTGTAAACGTATCATATACATATCACAAACCTAAGCAAATCTGCATCAAGTTTCGAATCTATAAAAAATCAAATCATAATGATAGTTCCAGCAGAACCTAATTCTATCATTTCAGCAACCTATCAACATGCAATTCTCCAATTGCCAGCTTCCACCACTGAATAAGATCTCGCTATCTAGCGGTTTCTAAGAACCAAAGAACAAAAAGCATGATAAAAATCTCCAAATCTTGTTTCAAAACATTAGCAGAACACGCACAACTCTTCCCGAAGCTTTTGATCCATCAGAGAGACTGGGCTCTTAGTAACAATTTTACCTACTAAGATTGATAAAAATAAAATGTAAATCAAGTTAGAATAGATATTATACAGTCTATACGGATTTTCTTTTGAAAACCATAGGCACCTGATCAGGATTTCCGACTGAGAAATAAAAAAATATACAGAAATAGGAATTCCCACAAATAACATGGCAAATGGCAGGGACATTGCAGCAGTGAAATGGCGAAAATACCCTAGACAAATTTGACTTAGTGAAATGGCAGGGACATTGCAGCATTGAAGGCAAGGGCCCCGTGCAATGCACGGGCCGACAAAGAATTGTACAAACCACATCATAGGTTGATCCAAACCGTCCATGTGATGGAACAGAACATAAATAGGTTGTGCCAGTAAAATCATTTCCATAGGCTGATCCTAGCCCTCCAATCTATAAAGGTTTTCATAATTTTTGTTCATCTTAAGGTGCCCAGAATTCGTCAATATTTTTACAAGTGTCCTGCATTCGTAATATCAAACTTTCCGTAATTTGACCCTCACATAGTGAATAAGGAAAAGTAATTTTTTTGTCATCGTTAGGGGTGTAACTCGGGTCGGGTTGAGACCAACTCGAGGAACCCTTTTCTCCAACCCAACCCGACCCAACCCGATTTGCAATTTCCTCAACCCGACCCAACCCGATTTCCAATTCGGGCTGGGTTGGGTCGGGTTGACCCAATTTGATATGGTACCAATTGTTGACCACCTCAACTCAAGCCGGGTTGTTTTGGATTTTGGGAACCAATAGTGAGTCACCAATAATCAGTTTTTAAGTCACAATCGGTTCTCAAAATCCAAAACAAACAGGGACTAACAATTAACAAAGGGAAATGTTATCCGCGGTACTATATTTTGATGATCACAGTCCTCACTTGATTAAAGTAAGGTATGGCCCGCACCATAGGATTATCCAAACCGTCCATTGTGGACTATGGAGACTATTTCAATGTTGAAAAAGAAAAACACATATACAGAACTTCTTCAGATGGAACCCAAATTCGGGTTTCGGGTCGGGTCGGGTTGCCCGACAACCCAACCCTACCCAACCCGATTTCCAATTCGGGTTGATTTTTCCCAACCCAACCTGATTTGCGAAAAATCTTAACCCGACCCAACCCAAATTCGGGTTGAGCCCGACCCTCGTGGGAATATCTAAGAACATCGATGGTTTCAAATTATATATAGTGCTAATGTCGTCACTACCATATTTTATAATGACACTACTCACCGTATGTTGATGATCACACTCCTCACTTTGTTAAAATGTACGGTATGGCCCATACCATAGGATGATCCAAACCGTCCATTAGATGGGCCACTGCCTAAATATGTTGTGCCCTAAAAATAATTTTCATAGGTTGATCCTAACCCTCCGATCTATAGAGGGTTATAGGTTGATCCAACCGTCCATGTGATGGAATACAACATCAATCGGTTGTGCCCGTAAAATCATTTCCATAGGCTGATCGTAGCCCTCCAATCGATAGAGATTTCCATAATTGTTGTTCCTCTTCAGGTGCTCGGCATCCGTCAATATTTTGTAACTTGTCCCGAATGCGTCATATAACGTAGTTTTTTCGTCATTGTCATATGTCTATACCTCTTTTTGGTAGTTTTTTTCCGTAATTGTCATAGACAGGTACCATATGTCGGTACTTTTCGTATGCAATTGACGATTGTACCCTCAAATCATTTCTCGTTCGGAGAAACTTCTAGCATCAAAATGACTTAAATGCCCCCAGCTAATAGGATACAGTAGGAAGTTTTTCTAAAAGAAGGGCATGGAATTATCATATATAATTATTTTTATGGGTACAATCAATTTATATTGTGGCCTATTAAATTGACAGTTTGGATCATCCTATGATACAAGGCGTACGATTCTTTTGAAAATACTTGATTGTACGGACTTACACCATAGGTTGTATGTCAAAAATCATTTCCATAGGATGATCCCAACACAGTTGCGGGGTTTCCAAATTATGTCATTTATCTATAGATTGTAGGGATGCGATCATCATTTCGGAATGATCAAATGGACGGTTTGGATCATCCTATGGTGTAGGCGGTAAAATATTCACTCCAATTTTTGATAGGTAAGTTGGGGTTTTGTGGGGACCCCTGCCGGCTTATTAAAAAATAGTTCACTACATGGGCTTACACCATATATATTGTAACAAGAATTTTGTGACAAAGCTTGCAAACCAAAAACATATTTCTTACACTCCCTATTAAAAAAAAAAAGTAGTGTGTAACTTACACCATAGGATGATCCAAACCGTCAATTGATGGGCCACATCGTAAATAAGATGTTCCCAAAAAACACATTTCCATGCGATGATCCTAGCTATGCAGTGTATAGAGGAATGGCATATTTAGGAAACATTTATTGATTGGAGGGTTGTAATTATCCTATGGAGATGAATTTTGGCACACAACCTACTTACATTGTGGCCCATCAAATGGACGGTTTGGATCATCCTAAGATGTAAGCCATACAGTGCTTTTTGAAAACCAATACTCACTGTAAGGACTTACACTATATATAAAAACTCTCATAATCACATCATTTCCCTCTAAATCATGGGGAAACGGGTCAAACTGGCCGGGTCAAAGTGACGCGAGAAATTTTACGGGTCATTGGGCCTGGACCCGCAGCCAGCCCGCGGGTCAACCGGTTTTTTCACGTATGTTTTTAAGATTTTGTTTATAGGGATTTGCTAGCCACCTTCGCCGAGCGTACTTTTCTGCTTGTTGGCACATCCTTTGCTGCAAAGTAGGTTTGTGCAAAGGTGGCTAGCAATACATAATAGCAATAAATAATAATCAAGATTTTTTTTATAGGGATTTACTAGCCACCTTCGACGAGCGTACTTTTCTGCTTGTTCGCCCATCCTGCTAAGTACGGTTTGTGCAAAGGTGGCTAGCAATACATAATAGCAATAAATAATAATAATCATGCGCGGGTACTAAGTTTTAAATGAAAAATTACGAGAAAATGGAAAAATTACGAAAAAAATACCGAACGAGGGTATTAAAATATGACAATTACGGCCAAAACTACAAATAAAATTGAAAAAATTATGACAATTAGGGGAAAAAAAAGGCAAAAAAGGAGCAGCCGGCGTCTTTTTTTTTTTAACTCTTGTGGAAGGGCATATGAGACGCGGAAATGACAAAAAAGAAGCAGTGAAAAAGTACATACTCGGGAGTTTTATGGAAATTAAGGCGAGACGCATATGAAAATAGCAGGAAAGAAGCAAACGATTTTTCAGGTATTTTCCCTTTTAGTAGTAAAGGATTGCACTGACCCATCTTTTCATGTATTATTTAAGAGCTGTTGAGGGTTATTACAGTTCCCAAAAACCTCTTACTAACCAATTAGAAAGGAAAAGCCAAGCTGCATTTGTGGAATTATTAAAGAATGGTTTGTGCTGATATCATTTCCCTTAAAAAAATGGGGAGGAAAATGATCAAAATATGGTCCGAAGATTGAAAGTAATCGGATGATAATCGCAGCCATCAGAGATAAACCTAGAAATATCAGTGATACAAATTTCCAATGGCTGACTACAATATCACATGTGGTGTTTGGTCTTGGTCATCAAGGCCGTTGATCTGATGAGCTCGCTGGGCGACCTAATGGTTCAGGTGCCGAATAGAGATCTCGTACACCAGATTGAGGCCCAAAAAAAAAATCAGCAGCTTAAAGACATCTTGAAGGACCTCTAACAAATTGCAAAAACCTTCTTTTCATTAGTGTTGATTTCTTTTGGGAGGGAAAGCATGTATCTGTTGCATAGTGTAGTGATTTTAATCGATGAATTGTAGCGATTTTATTTTTAACTTTAGATGCGAGCTGGATCCCTGAATTTTAGTATGATCCAAACCATTCATTTGTTGGGCCACCATGCAAATAGGTTGTTCCCTAAAATACATCTGCATGGGATAATCCTAACCCTCTGATCTATACCATAATGTGCAGTCCGTCTGCAGATTGGAGGGTTAGGATCACCCTGTCAAAATGAATTCTGGGGCACAACTTATTTACGTCGCGGCCCAACAAATGAACGGTTTGGATCATCTTATGAAGAATATGAAATTTCTAATTTGATGTAGAATATGTCATCCCTTGAATAAGCCATAATCAATTCCCTCCAAATCCCGGGAAAGGAAAAGAAATCCCGAGAAAAGAATGCGTGAGAAATTGATGTGGCAAGAGGAAAAGAAATCCCAAGAAACTGTGCAAGAAAAAGTTTCCCGCGCCTGTTCACTTGCCAATTAAACATTTGTGGCAAAAGAGTGGAATTTAGTTTCTCACACTTGCGGGAAAAGAGTCTTTTCCACATCATTTGTGACATTTTTCATGTCATTTTTTGACATTTTCCACCTCATCCTACTAGTTTCTCGGGAAAATAAGTGAACACCACTATTTTAGCTTTCTCGGAGAAAAAGGAGATGTTTTCCCAGGATTCGATTTTCCCAGGACACAAGTGAACAGCCAGAGACGAAAACTATGGGCAGTGATAAATCGCACCCTGTGGAGGTTAAACCGACACCTTTAATGTGAATTACATGAAAAGCGTGCCCTATTCTTTGACCGGTTTGCCTTTAATGTGAATTACAAGAAAAGCGTGCCCTATTCTTTGACCGGTTCACATCTCTCTCTCTGTCTCTCCTTTCAGAGCCTTGGTGGGCCTAACATCACTCTCTCCACACACTTGGTGGGGTCCAACAGCACACTCTCTCTCTCTCCTTGGTAGGCCTAACATCACTCTCTCCACACACTTGGTGGGGTCCAACTAGACCTGGCAAACGGGTGGGTCGGGCCGGGTCAACCCGCGGGTCACCCGCAAATTCAAACAGTTGTTTATTTTGGGAAATGTTATCACTGGATTTTGATGAGGGCGGTATGGCCTGCACCGTGGGATGATCCAAACTGTCCATTAGATGGCCCACAGGCTAAATAGGTGTTGCCCCAAAAATCATTTCAATAGGTTGATCCTAACCCTCCGATCTATAGAGGGTTAGGATCAAGTGATCAACCTTCTAACATTCAAATCGGAGGGTTGGGATCAACCTATGGTGCTAGCCATAACCTATTTAGGCATCAAACCCTTAAAAATAGATTAGCATGACAAAATCACCATCCTTTGCATTAGAAAAAAAAGCCATCTAACTAGATTAGCATAACAAAATCACCACCCTTAAAAAAGCCAAGTGACCCGCGGGTTGACCCGACCCGACCCGTGTTTTTGCGGGTTGGGTCACCAGCAGGTTAGTTTTGACGGGTCACTAAAACTCAGACCCGTGCCCGCAAATTTGCAGGGTCGACCCGCAGGCACGGGTCGCGTTTGCCAGGTCTAGGTCCAACAACACTCTCTCTCCACATCCTTGGTGGGGCCAACATCTCTCTCTCTCTCTCTCTCTCTCTCTCTCTCTCTCTCTCTCTCTCTCACACACACACACACACACGCGCGCGCGCCACAAAGTGTATTTAAAGCAACTCACTTTGGTCACCTTATTTTAAAAGATCCAAACAGTTCATTTGTTGGCATCAACATAAATAGGCTTGCCAAAAAAATCTTCTCCATAGGATGATCCTAACCCTCCAATCTGTAGACGGACAACACCATACGTAAACCTCTACAGATCAAAGAGTTAGGATCATCTGATGCAGCGCACATCTCTTGAATTCGACAACAATATTCTGGAGAAGCAACATATCTTGCTACTTTCTTTCTTTAGTTAGAAAAAGCTTATCATCAATAGATTTTAGACAATATTTTAGGAATTTTACTTTTATTATCAGTCCAAAAGTAGTAGTTTTCTATTTTTTAGGAGTAGTAGTTTTAGGACTCTTATTTTGGTTATTAAAAGAACCCTATGTTACTTTGAGAGGGACTTTTTTGATTGAATAAAAAATCATACTTTTTGTGTAGAGAAGATTGAGCTTCTTCTTGGGGTTTGTTCCCTATTGTGTTTGGATTATTGATTTCTTCTTTCTTCCGCTCACACCAATTTAGTATCAAAGCCAGGTAGTGTACATGACGAAGAGAAGATCAGTTCTTGGGAAAAGATGAAGAAGAAGTTTTTGCCGGAAAACTACCCTCAAGACAATTATATGAAGTTGTATAATCTTCGGCAAGGAAATCGTACCGTAGATGATTACACCGAAGAGTTTGATTTACTAACAATGCGTTGCGTTGTGACGGAGCCTGAAGAGCAAACTATTGCTCGTTATGTGGGAGATGTGGTGATGCTACACCCCTATTGGAGTTACAACGACGCGTATAAGTTGGCCATTAATGTCGAGAAGCAACAGAAACAATGGTCAAAGCGTCCAATGATTTTTGAGCCCGAGATCATGCTTCGAAACCCAGTATCAACTGGAAAGGCAACCAATATGGGTCAAAGCTCTAACACTTCCAATAAGCCAAAGACTTGTGGCGGGCCTAAGTGCTTCAAGTGCTCGGGTTTCGGCCATATAGCAATAGAGTGCCCAAACCGTCGGTACGTAAACTTAGTCGAAGAACTTGACGGGTGGATGAAGTGGGTGTTCTAGATGACAATAAACGGTCGGAAGACTTGATTCATCAGCCGCATAAAAGTACTCGGTGCATTTGATAACCCAAACGGCATTACCAACCACTCAAACAATCCATCTCGAGTTTTGAAAGCAATCTTCCACTCATCACCTGGTCGAATTCTAATCTGATGATAGCCACTTATAAGATCAAGCTTAGAAAAGATTTTAGATCCCGAGAGCATATCTAACATATCATCCAAGCGGGGAATCAGAAATCTGTACTTGACCGTAATCTTATAAATCGCTCGACTGTCGATACACATACACCAAGAACAATCTTTCTTTGGCGTTAATAATGCTGGGACAGCACATGGGCTCATGCTCTCTCGAATTAGCCCTTTATTAATAAGCCCGGCAACTCGCTTATGGAGCTCTTCATGCTCACTAGGGCTCATTCGATAGGCTGCCTTATTTGGTAAACTTGAGCCCGGAATAAGGTCTATATGATGTTGAATGTCCCTCATCGGCGGTAATCCAGCCGGTAGTTCATGTGGAACAACATTAGAAAAGGCTCAAGTAATAGTGGAATCGACTTCTCTTCGTTAGCCTCTTTAACAAACAACAAGTAAATTCCATTATTTTCTTTTGATTCCTCCAAAAATTCGGCCATGGATAGAAAGTTACTTCCCTCCCCTTTTGAAGGCTTAGGAATACTTTCCATCTTAGATGGACCCAAAATCACTCTCACGTCATCTTTAATAAATGTGTAAGTGTTTTTGTACCCATCATGGACAGCTTTTCGATCGTATTGCCACGGTCGACCCAACAACAAGTGGCAAGCATCCATCGGCACCACATAACACCATTGAGCATCTTGATAATTTTTTCCAATAGAAAAGGAAACTAAACAACGTTGATTAACAAGTACCTCATTTCCTTTCTTGAACCACGCAAGCTTGTAGGTCGTAGGCCTTTTCTCGGTCTTGAGATTGAGCTTGTCAACAACAAATCAAAGAATCGATCAATTAGTATGAGTCCATTTGAAGCAGTGTACGGTCAGAATCCAAATAGCCCATTGGATTTGGTTCCTTTACCCGTGTCAGATCATTTTAGTGGGGATGCAAATGATATGGCTAAATATATCAAAAAATTGCACGAGCAGGTTCGAAAGAAGCTTAAGAAGAGCAATAAAAAATACAAAGAAGCAGGTGATAAGCATAGAAGGCGTGTGGAATTTAAAGAAGGAGATCTTGTTTGGATCAATATGCGCAAAGAGAGATTTCCAAGAGGCAAGCATGGAAAGTTGCAAGACCGAGCCGATGAACCGTTTCGTGTGCTCAAGCGCATTGGTGAGAATGCTTACAAGCTTGATCTACCTGGCGACATGGGAGTTTCCGCAACTTTCAATGTGGCTGATTTGGAAGCTTATCATGGAGATGGTGGTGATGATATTTCGGCCTCGAGGACGAGTCCTTTTCAACCGGGGGAGATTGATGCAAACACATCCTCTATAGAGGGTCCCACACCAACGTTTCAGGAAAAAAAAAAGGTCTACAAAGAAACCAGATTATCTAAGAGATTTCATTCTCTGATTTTATCTTCTTTTAGTCGGTAGCTTGGTATCTAAGTTTACTTGTGATAGGTGATTTTAGTAGTTGTTATTTGGTAGGACTTTAACTGATAAGTACTTTTTATTTGAAAGCATTTAGGACTCTTTTAATTGGATCTCTTATACTATGTATAAAAGGAGAATGAAACAGAACGTGAGGGGGACTTTTATTATTCAAATTTGATATGATATTTTAAGGAGCAATAGCAGCTTTCTTCTGTTACCAGTTCTTCTGTGTTACTGTTTTCACAAAAGGAGTAGCTTCTGTTGGATATTATCTTTCTTCCTACTTCAATCCCATTATCATCCAATGGAGATTATTTTTGGCAAAATGATTATTTACATTGGGGGCTCAAAAAATGAACGGTTTAGATCTTTGAAAAAAGTGGGCCGAGATAAATTTTCTACTAAATACATGTTATTTGAGGTCTGAACGTAGGTGCATGTATTTAAAAAATAAAATAAAGTGGGGTCTACATTATTCAAAGATCAAAACCTATTTACGTTGCGGCCTAACAAATGAACGGTTCGGATCTCTAAACAAAGATCCAATTGAATGGTGTAAATCTTTGAAGGTGGGCCTCATTGTATTTTTTAAAAAAAAAACACACACACACACCTACTTACAAACACCTTATAAAGTGTAGCCCATCTGCATATCGGAGGGTTACATAGGATCATCCTTTAAATTTGGTTGCAAATCGTTGATTCCATCCCAGCTTACTACCAAAAAAAAGAATAAAATGAAAAAACAAGGGATGTTGTTTTGTCAATAATCCGAATCCTCTTCGTTTAGTTAGTAACATACTTAATGTGAGCTTTACTTTATGGCTGTGTAGACAGGAAATTCCTCTGAAAACAAAAATAGACCCCTTGGGAGTTAGATTCTTCTGAAACCATAATCCAACTTGCATTACTATATCCATGTGGTGTGAAACAACCAATTACTCCAGAAGCTTAAGCTGTTAGAGTTGGTGTTATTTAATCATTTATATTTCAACATGTAGGACCCGGTGCGTGTTTGGCGTACCGTTTAAAACACCGTTTGGCGTTTGAAACACCGTTTTGAGGCTAAATGGCCGTTTGGGAGTGTTTGGGTGCGCAGCCACCGTTTGAAACGCCGTTTGAAACACCGTTTTGAACCCTCAAAACGGTGTTTTGCAAACGGAGGGGGGGAGATCCATTTGCAAAACGCCGTTTTGAACGGAGTTTTTGGGCTTTGGGTTTTTACATGTTTGCCCTCACTAAAACCCATTTTTACGTATATGCGCGCGATTTTATGCGTTACGTCAAATACCAAAAAAGTGGGGGTGTTAATATCATTCTTGAGGACACAAATTTGTTAAATTGTTAATATTTAATTCAAAACAAGGGGCTGCTAATATCATTATATGATCTCTTAATTTTGATTTTCTAAAGACAAAAGAATTAAAAGAAACCCTAGTTTCTTACTTTCTTCATCTACTTTGCAAAATTGCAAATCCTCTCACGCCTCACTGCCTCAGCGCCTCCACTCGTCCGTCAAATCCGGCAAATCCGGCTGTTGAGAAGAAGAAGGAGAAGAACCGCAAAGGTATAGCCATTTATTTTTTTAGCAATGATGTTTAATTTTAATAGTGTTTGAATGAGATCCTAATGACCTTTTAATATTGTGCCTAATGAGAGAGTAGTTGAGTTACATTGAGGCCAACCAAACAATGCCCTTTTTTGTCATTTTACCACTAAAACTCCGTTTTGGGGCATTTGCAACCAAACACACAATACCTCATTTTGCCGTTTAAAACGCCGTTTTGATCTGGCCAACCAAACATGAAAACGCCGTTTGGCAAAACACCGTTTTGAACCAAAATGCCGTTTTGCAAAACGGCGTTTTAAACGCTATTTCAAACGGTACGCCAAACACACCCTTAAAAAGGATTCATTAAGGCTAAATTGTCCATCTTTCAAGCATGCCACAACATTGTGCCTTAGGTAAAGTCAAAGAGATGTATAAGAAGACAACAAAGAAAATTCACTAAAACATACACAAATATTTGAGAGAGAGAGAGAGAGAGAGAGAGAGAGAGATTTTCACTTGACCTGCAAAAGAAATGGAAAACAGGGTCAGCTAGTTTTGAGTAGAAACAAGTTCCTACTCTACTAGTTTGTCGTGCTATATTTTTTTTCTTCTTTCTGTAACTAACATGAATTTAAAGTTATCAAGGTTTGGTACAGAGCTCACCGAGAACCGTTTCATCATCGTTTCAATTGTCTCCTTAGGGTCTTGTCGGGTTTGTACATGAGCATCGATCTTGTTCATCTCCTACAATAAGTTCTAGCAGATTATAAATCCAATTATTATTATTATTTGAATGATATATACCAATGTGATGTATGCAAAGCATTGCAAGACTTGATAGATCAGCGCATCTTATGATAATCCAAACACAATGAGACCAAAGGCAATGCATTTAAGTAATGGCGGTCCACTTGATCTATGGATACAATCAGTATGAAGCGCACTCAAGAGTGATAAGAGGGGAAGCGTATGACAGTAAATAGTACAAAGAATAATAAACAGTACCAGGTATGTTAGACAATATGTAAACAATAAGAATGTGCATGGATAAACTGAGAAAGGCTGAAAAAAAGTAGATGAATAATAATAACAGAGCTTGGTTATGAAACCGTTGTAGAGATACTTAGGGTGTACATATATCATTTCTTTGCATATAATACTTGCTCAATAATGTACTAATTAATATGTCTTGAATTCCTCCATGAGTGATCACCCATTACAGTACTGTACAGTTTTACCCAACTAGTGGGATCTAGGCCCATGGTTGTGACCCTGGCTGGCGGGTGCAGGGGTAGTGCACCCCTTGCCCGACCTAGAGTCTTGTTCAAATTGGACAGTCTATTCTTTAATCCCCACAGAGCTTTTGCAAGAGATAAACACTGCAGTGAAGGTTTCTATGCCTAGCAAAAAATCTTTCATCTCCAGCAAAGCTAGAATTCATCAAAATCCTTAGGAAAATTCATGTTTTTAATCACTCCCTGGCGGAGTCAATGATGGTTCATGGACAGAGCCCCAGACCACTAGGTTTACTATGCTATTAAGGGTATTTTAGTTATTGTAGGGTATTTTAGTTATTGTAGCATGTATTTATATTCACTAAGGAGCTCCATTTTAAGGTTATGGGAAACATGTTCATTTTGGGTTTTGTGTTTCTAATTTATTTTATCTATTGTTTTCGTTGTTTCATTCGGATTTTCATTCACAACTAAGTAGAGATATATTAAAAGATATAAAATTAAGCTGCAACGAGGAGAAACTTTGTAGTGAAGGAGACAAGAAGATGACAATAAGAAAAATGAATTTAGCTATATCAGTATCAGCTTTGTCACACTATGTTTCAGAGAATGATGTGCATCTATCAAAAACATACAAAAGGTCAGAACATACATGGTTTAATTTAGGAACATGCTTTGATTTATAACAGACATTGCTTGAAGGATGCAATTTGTAAACTACTTTGGGTGGTGAAATGGTAACAATCCCATAGCATATAAAATTCTCTATTCAATTTCCTTTCCACGATATTTTACATATGAATCTACCAAAATCTATTCACTTAATGATGAGCTTCCAAT
Source organism: Tasmannia lanceolata (assembly GCF_043159265.1). Classification (NCBI taxonomy): domain Eukaryota; kingdom Viridiplantae; phylum Streptophyta; class Magnoliopsida; order Canellales; family Winteraceae; genus Tasmannia; species Tasmannia lanceolata. The sequence goes on along the minus strand of NW_027518683.1, from coordinate 50,247,880 downwards.
ACTTTTCTGTATTCAATTTAATGATGCCTTCGTTTCCTCTTCATGTCATGGGATGGAAACAATTGTAGCATAGAAATTATTTTTCCGTGAGAACAAAACATGATAATGATGAGCTTCTGAAAGGAGAATGGGAGATATGATTTGGAGTCAGAGCAATAAAGATGTAAAATATTAGGGAATTGAGAAACAAAAGGAAAGAGATAGGAGATCTTTTTTTCCTAAGATTCCCAATTTCCCATTTGGTCCATTTACATCATACCTCTCCAGTCAATATTCTATTTGTATTTGTCCAGTCAATTACGATTACGGTATTACTATTCATAATTTGAATTAGAATTGTTGTTATTCTCATCTCACGTTCGCCTAAACAACAACAAAAAACCACGTTCTATATAACCATTCTCATTTCGTTTGATTCCAATCAATTCAACGGTTAAAAAAAATTGTCTGAAATTGGATCAATCAAATCATGATATTATAGCATACCTCTATCCACATCACTAGATTAGGCCTGCCTGTTATGATGTCGTACTTCTTCACTTTTAAGAAGAAGATCTGAGATCTTTCAATAAATGGAGCACACACAATATCTACCTGATGGTTACATATTATTCATGAATCAAAACATTTGGCCATGGAAGTGAGATTTAGTAAATAACAAAATCTCTTTACTACATATTTCATCTCTAGCTAATGAGAATAAAAGGAAATATATCTTTTGTTTGTTAAGAAAACAACTAATGCAGTTGCAGACTTGCAGTAACATAGAGATCTAACAGTGTGAGAATCATGGAATACTAATTGAACTATGCAACAATAAATCTCATCAAGGCATGTGAACTAAAACAACATATTTTCTCTATAAAACTTGAATCTGTACCCCATGAGTTAGAGGTTAGAGGTTCCACAAACTCCATTTCTTCAACAATTCCCGAAAATACACACTGTCAGTGACAAGTAGGTTACTAGAGTAGGGACACGACCTCCCATAATACAATAAGACATGCCCACAACAGCATAGTGGACCCACTTTTGATTCATCAGGAGCATCCATCTGATAGGCCCTACGTTCAATTTCCATTGGCCCAAAAGTCATCCAAATCAGACAATCCTAACATCCAATAATATGTATTTTTGGTCATTGAATGCGGACCGCTGCTTATACATAGTTTTTGACCATTTGCGTTCAACAACCAAATATACCCATTATTGTATGTTAGGATTGGAAGATAAGCATGAATTTTGTGCCATTGGAGATCGAACATAGTTCCTATCAGAGAGATGATTTAGATGCAATCAATGGTAGGGAACACCATGAAATAGTGAGCATGTCTCATTGTATTACAATGAAGTCATGCCCTCTGAAGCATTCCTCTTTCAGCACGAACTATTTGAACCCATAGGGGCTGTTCTCCACGGGGATAGAAATCCTTGGATAAGCTGCTCTTGGGATTGGCTATCATACTTGGATAACGATAGCTTGAATAAACCCCTAGGATTAGCTACCCTGCTTGTATAGTATACCCTACTTATTGGGGCTGTTCTCAACGTTAACGAAGGATAGTCGATAGCAAGCCTATCCAAGGATAAAATAAAGATCGATGTTTATTGCAATCTGTAACACTCTGAAAAATTGCAAGCATCAGTTGTATTTGGTAAACAAACATATAAAGGAGAAAAGTATTGGAATCTAAATGAAAATGAAGAGAATTCTAGCCTATAAAGAGTAACAAAGTAAAGTTATTACTTACCATACTAAATTGTCCTAAGAAAAAAAGGACCATCATCAAATTTAGAAAGTGCACTTTCTATGTAATCGAAAGATGCACCTGAAACAGATTATTGTTGTCAGTCAGTCTGTGATTAAATTTCTTGCATAGTCAAATAAAATGCATAGAAAAAAAAGTTTCTAATCTCACCAACTTCAGATTCTGCATCTCCCTTGGAAGCAAATGCGCTAAAGATGACTTTAATGAAGGAGTCACTGTAAGAAAGCAACTCTTTAGAAAGCTCTCTCTTGGTGGGACCCTACAGTTTTCAGTGCGACATTGTCAAAATCTTGAAGATAAACAAGGATTAGCATCTAAGTTCCAAATAAAATTTCCATCTTACAACAGGGAGAAGTGCAGGGCCTTCAAAGTGGGTATAAATATATGTAATTAGATCCAAGCTCTCCCCTTGGATTTCGTTATTATGCTCAAGTGCAGGAACCTGTAGAAAAAAAAAATTATAAATATGCAGTGTTTGGGAAAAGCATTTCATCAGAGGCAGTGTTTTTTTTCCTTTCTAGATAAAAATTGTTGTTAAGGATGTCAATAGAAAATGAACGGAGGAATTTATGCAGATGTGATTAGAATAGTAATCTTGGCCAGAGGTGTTACTGTGTCAATGAGTGGTAAGCTTCAAAACAGAACTTGGAGGTAACCATTAAGCCCAAACAGAAGAAATCTGGAATAAAGGAAATACTAAATACCTTTTTTGAATGGTACTAAATACTAAATATCTTATTGTGCATAAATATAAGTTTCAACAAGTTACTTCCTTGAGAATTAGGCTATACCAAGTACAAAATCAAAAATATTTTGGAAAAGTATGGCTGTCAATAGCCATAGATGTAGGAGATACACAGGTAAATATCTGCAAATGCCAAAATAATCTAGAAAACTAGTAGCATCTAACTGATGTCATTTAACAAATCATCAATATCTGCAAAATGATGTGTCTTTGTTGAGCTTTAGATATAGCCATTGATGATATCTGATTGCTCCGTGGCTCGTCTGCTCTTTTTTAAATTTGGATTAATACGATGTGGCTGAGAATTTTCAAAGAATTCTGGTTAAGAACACAATACATGGCAGCATTAGATGTAGCCATTGATCAGAACATTTTAGTATTCAGAGGCTCCACTTGTGCTTAAGATAAAATCACAACAAATCTAACTACTATATATAAAGGCAAAATGATGGATTAAGTTCTTCCACCCTTTGCTGTTATTTCCGCTTGTGTCCCACTGCCATAATTCCAATTGTATCCCACAAGTAAGGGCATTTGTGTCATTTGCCGTATTTCCACTTGTGTCCCAACTTTTGATCCACACGTCAGCATTACATATGAAAAGTACCGACAGAGGGTACCTGTCTATGACAATTGCGGCAAAAAATTACCAAGAAGAGGTAAAGAGATATGACAATGACGAAAGAACTACTTTATATTACTCATGCAGGACACTTGCAAAATATTGATGGATTAAGGGCACCTGAAGAGGAACAACAATTATGGAAAAGCCTATCGATTGGAGGGCTAGGATCAGCCTATATCGATTGGAGGGCTAGGATCAACCTATGGAAATGGTTTTACGGGCACAACCGATTGATGTTGTGTTCCATCACATGGACGGTTTAGATCAACCTATAACCCTCTATAGATTGGAGGGTTCAGAGCAACCTATGAAAATTATATTTGGGGCACAACCTATGTAGGAAGTGGCCCATCCAAAAGAAATTTCTTTTCTCTTTGTCTGGGATTTACACGTCAGCATTACTCTTTTACCATTAACCCCTTTGCTGATATCTAACATCTCTCTCTATGAGAAATTATTTCAAGATAAAATCGTAATCTACATACGAAAAGTACCGACACAGGGTACGGGACATACCATACATTTTAATAGAGTGAGGAATGTGATCAGCAAAATACGGTGAGTAGTGCCATTATAAAATATGGTAGTGAGAACATTAGCACTATATATAATTTCAAACCGTCGTTGTTACTTGGATGTTCCCACGCAGGTCGGGTTCAACCCGAATTTGGGTTCGGTCGGGTTAAGCTTTTTCGCAAATCAGGTTGGGTTGGCTTGGCTTGGGAAAAATCAACCCCAATTGGAAATCGGGTTGGGTCGGGTTGGGATGTCGGGCAACCCGACCCGACCCGAAACCCGAATTTGGACTCCATCTGAAGAAGTTATGTATATGTGTGTTTTCTTTGTCAACATTGAAATAGTCTCCACAGTCCACAATGGACGGTTTGGATAAACCTATGGTGCGGGCCATACCGTACTTGAATAAAGTGAGGAGTGTGATCATCAAAATATAGTAGTGCGGATAATATTTCCCTTTGTTAATTGTTAGTCCCTATTTGGTTTGGATTTTGAGAACCGATTGTGAATTAAAAACTGATTATTGGTGACTCACTATTGGTTCTCAAAATCCAAAATAACCCGGCTTGAGTTGAGGTGGTCAACAATTGGTACCATATCAAATCGGGTCAACCCGACCCAACCCAACCCGAATTGGGTCGGGTTGACACCCAAGTTGCACTCCTAACGATGACGAATAATCTACTTTTCCTTATTCACTATGTGCGGGTCAAATTACAGAAATGTTGATATTACGAATGCAAGACACCTGTAAAAATATTGACGAATTCTGGACACCTTAAGAGGAACAACAATCATGGGAACCTCTATAGATTGGAGGGCTAGGATCAGCCTATGGAAATGATTTTACGGGCACAACCTATTGATGTTGTGTTCCATCACATGGACGGTTTAGATCAACCTATGATGTGGTCTGTACAATTTTAAATGGATAGCACGTGCATTTTTACTAGTATGAAATAAAAAAGAGAAAAATAAATAACTTGCAACAAAGGTAGTGTGTTGCAGTGAAAAGTTCTAGCATTATAAAGAGCAAGTTATGTCTGTGGTTACTTGTGCATATTTTTCCAAGTATCTGCTACTACTTGTGGGGTTCCTATATCTGTTCACATATCAAAAATGACGCGGTGGGAGAGGGATAACTCAAAGTGGTGTAGTCAATGGCGAAGGAGAGAATGAAATGGAAGTCGACTCCGGGGTTTATTGGGACGTCGGAGAACTTGACGTTTTTGAATTCCGCTCCGATGTATTCTCGGAAGAGATTGGAGGATGGGGCTGCAAACACAACACAAGAACAGCCTCTACCATGGATTTCTCTAAGCTCCTCTCCTTTTTCTTCCTTCTTCAAGCTCTCCTAGCTCTTTCCACAACCCAAGCAGCCCCACCCTCCAATCTCTTCAGAGAATACATTGGATCGGAATTCAATAACGTCAAATTCCCTGACGTCCCAATAAACCACAGAGTCGACTTCCATTTCCTTCTCTCCTTCGCCATTGGCTACACCACGTCGGGTTCTCCCTCCCCAAATTCAATGTGTTTTGGGACTCAGACAACCTCAGTCCATCGCAAGTTCGTTCAATAAAGAGTAAGCATTCTCATGTGAAGGTTGCTTTGAGCTTAGGTGGGGATAGCGTAGGTGGAGTCTTCGCTTTTTTTCAACCCTTCTACTATAAATTCTTGGGTTGGAAATGCAGTTTCCTCACTAACAAAAATCATCAAGCAGTAGAATTTAGATGGTATAGATATTGACTATGAGCACTTTAGCGCCGATCCCAACACCTTTGCAGAATGCATCAGACGGCTTGTGACGACACTAAAGAAAAATGGTGTAATCTCTTTTGATTCTATGGCTCCTTTTGATGATGACCAAGTTCAGAGCCATTATTTGGCTTTGTGGAGAAAATATGGGCATGTTATAGACTATGTCAATTTCCAATTCTATGCATATGATCAGGGGACGACTGTATCGCAGTTTTTGGACTTTTTCAATACTCAGAGCTCTAATTACAATGGGGGTAAAGTCTTAGTTAGCTTCATTAGTGATGGTAGCGGCGGTTTGTCTCCCGATGGTGGGTTCTTTAGTGCGTGCAGTAGGCTTAAGAGTGAAGGAAAGCTTCATGGAATCTTTGTTTGGTCTGCTGATGATTCTATGGGAAATGGATTCCGTAACGAGCGTCGATCTCAGGCCTTGTTAGCCAGTTCCCATTGATCTTTTTTACTCTTCCTCTTTGTACTTTCTGTGCTTATAAGAAATGTTTGTACTTACTGTGGTTTGAAGAAATGCTTTTAGTGAAATGTGTTTTGATAAAAGTTATTAAGGAACCGAACTGTATTTGCAGAGTAATCTCATTAAACATGAAAAGCTTCTTCAAGCAGGTCTAAGTTAATTCCTAAATTTCTCATAACGCCTACTAAACTATCAATTTCAGAAAAAAATAACAGTTATATTGGTGCTTGATGTTTTTCAGTTCAGTGAGTATAAAACCTCATTGGTCTTTTTTCAATCCAGCTAGCGTCTGGATTGATAGACATGTGATGAGAAGGATGCTTTGGAGTTATATAAGGCCTTAGACAATGATACTCCTCTGTTCTGTTTGGTCAATTTCTTACAAGCTCTGGCTATCAGTCCGAGATGGAAAGAGGTTGTGTCTGTCTAATTCTGGGTCTTCCACTCTTTCTCAAGGGTGTCCTCCACCTAGTCTCTCTTCTATAATGAAGATGAAAAAACTGAAAACCCATGTTAGAAATCCTTTAATAATGAAGTAAATGTGGTTTTTGCCAAGCCCAATTTCTCCAAAAAGCCTTCTTTTTTCTCAGGACAATGAAGTTTTCAAAATGAGCTGTGGAAGCTGTTGGGAGTTTCCACGCGAAAGCAAATATCCCACATCGGAAAAGTGAATGGATGTGGAAGGGCTTATAAGGACTTGGGCACCCTCAACAGCTAGCTTTCACAGTTGAGTTCTACCTAGGTCCCAACAAGTGGTCGTACCAGAGCTCGGGCATGGTAATCCCGATATATCCTTGAGGATGGAGAAAATCCCTCAGAAAAGATCTCGGGAAGGTAACATCAATGTCCCCTCAAGGTGGAGAGAATCCCTCCGGGAATGTCTTGTAGTTCACACGTTGGTTCCGCGTGCGCGTGTCGGTGTGTATGTGGGTGGCGAGGGGAGGGATTGTTGTGGGTTCTACACGAAAGCATCCCACATCGGAAAGGTGAATGGACATGGAAGGGCTTAACAGGAGTTTGTAAACATGGCTTCACCTGAGTATGGGGACCGGCTCTAGGGATAACGTGTCTCACAGGCCCCACCAATTGTACAATTCCAGCTCGTGTATTTTGTTTTCCCTTGCCTGTTTTGAGTTTGTCTTCAAGGGTGTCATAACCCTGCTTGTTCTACCCTCTTTCTTAGATATTGCTCTAAGGATCAGGCAGTGATCTTGTTCTTGTTCTTGTTCTTGTTCCTGAAATTGTTTCATCTTTCCTTATTTACTATATTGGTAGGGGTACACCTAACCCCAGCTTACCCATCAAAAAAAGTTGGGCACCCTCCCCTTAAAGGCTAGCTTTTAGGGGGATTGCAGGACAAAGATGTGAAATCAATTAAGAACTAGTCTTGTTGTTTTTTTTTGGAGGCAGACATGACAGAATCTACTTGGAAAACATATGATCGTTTTAGTAGGAGACGAAAATGAAAGGCAAAAGTTTGTGCCGCAGCAAGAATATTTAATTGTTTTGCGTATGTAATGCCATGTTCTTTAGCCTTTGTCATAACATTTTTGTCTGCATCTTTAAAAAAAAACATTTTTGTCAGCATTTTTGGGAAAGAAATTGATATTTGCAACCTTTTTTAGTCTTGAATTTCTCTTGGAAAGTTACAGTGGTTAGTGTCAACAACCAGTTCAAAGGAGTTTAAACAAAAGAGTAGGACCCAAGTGGTCCAAAATAAATGCACGGCTGAATTTGAAGAGGGTATTTTGCATTAGAGTTTAGGCTTATAAAACATTAAAAAATTGCATGTGTAGAAACTTTGATAATCTTTACCTTCACTTCTCATGTAATCTGTGTGCTCAATTCATCATATAAGAATACTAAGATTAACAGACAGAGAGAAAAGAAACCAAAATAAGTGTTCAATACAGAATCCATTCCATAACCAAATATTACTGCTAGATTATCTTACAATGAGATGACAGAAACAAAATAAGTTTTTATTACATAATGCTTCTACATAAGGGCCATGCAAATACTATGCATTGAACGAACCAAACACCAATAACCAGTGTTTGGTGATAACAAACAAGCTTTAATGAAGAAAATTAAGAAAATTCAACATCCAAAGTAATATTTTTTTTATGGAAAGTATTATCATAGCAAACATCCTTCTGTGTAATGACCATCATCATCTTACGCTGATCCAATTATTTATTTTGACTGCAAAAGAAGTGAAAAGAAAGATTTAGCAACTTTATGAGGGAAAAACCAATATGATTTAGGGGTGCAACTTGGGCTGCGTCGGGTTTTGCTTTTTGTTAAAAAATGAATCAGAATCAATCCAAACCCAAACCCAATTTAATGGAAAAAGCTCAACCCAAATTGCTAAAATTCAACCCGAGTTGCACCCCTAATATGATCTCTCTTTGCACCCCTAATAGGATCTCTCTTTGTTTTTACGTATTCTTTTAACATCAACTTGAAGTTATTAATGTGTATAGTGAAGAGGCATAACCACAAACCGTGTCTTGATTATTTCAAGCAACACTTGAGCGTCCCATCGGGTTTGTACATAAGCTTCAATCTTGTTCAGCTCCTAAAACAAGTTTCACACATCATTAAGCCAACCATTGTGAAAATTGAGAGAACCCAACATAATGTGGTGTAAGTGAAATAATTTTCATGTATGGTAAGGGTGCGGGGTTTGTTCTCTGCGGCAAGAATAGTAGAGATCTGGATCTTTATTCTTTTTTTCTTTCTTTTTTAAGATTAGGACTAAAGGCTGTGTAAACTTTTTGTTGCTACAATTATTTGACAGTTGCATTTCCATGTTAGAAAAGGAAAATATTACTTTCCATGACCCCAGGTAAAATACCCTACAAAAATCAGTATTCCATGTGGAACTACACTTTCTAGACTTTACAATGATGTCCCCTTATTGCTACAATTATGCTAGATATCATGTAACTTGCAATTTGACTACAGTATTGCATCAAAAGCTTTTACCATCCCAAAAGAGACGAGAATAACAGGCATTCTAATCATTAAAAATTTAAAATACAGAGCCTAATTTTCGCTGAGTCTAGAATACTTGACTGAGAAAAACTACACGTGTGCATTGTCAGTCAGGAACCTAAATATCAAGTCCAAAACATATTAATAGTCCAAATTCACAAGATGGCTAGCACTAGTCAATAAGAAGATTCAGTTATGAGAAAATAGTTTCAAAATTTTCAAGGATTGACAAGATTTGACAAGAAATGCAACCAGAGTTTGACACGGTGTTGTCAATGTAGGAGCCCTGGTCCAACATTAGTGTAACCACAGATTCACAATGATAATGGTCCGTGCCGGGAACTACGTTTCAAGATCACCACAAACTTAGATTTTAGTCTCTAGGCATGTTCTTAAGTTAACAACAAGCAAATTATTTCTTAATTTTATTTTGCATCTGTTTTAAATCCCTCTCATGTTAAAGTTGACCAATAATTGAAACTCTCCTACAAGCATAGCCATATAAACTGTGATCAGAAGTGCCAAGGGTTTTTAAGAGGGGACTTTTCTGGGACTGAGCCTCTAGCAATGGTCAAGGCTTTGTTCTTAAACCTGGCAGTTGGAGGTTCGATCCCAGCTTACATACCAAAAAAAAAGAGGGGAGTTTTATGGTAAATTTTTTGAAGATTGTTAGAAGGCTTTAGATTGGGTTTTGAAGCATTCCTATTGGAGTGCAACTCTGCAAAACTAGATCAAAGACTGAAGGCTTGTAGAGGATTGGAGTTTTATTTGGGCTGGATTATATCCTAATTGCATAGGGTCGAGCAAGTCTACGAGTTTTGAGGAGTATTTAGAAGGTCAGATCTCTTCCTGTCTGACTAAGAATGCTCAGTGCCAACCTTTCAATTGCCACCGCCTAGGGTGTTCTAGTTTGAAAAAGTCTGCAATTTGTAGGCTTTGAGTTATCGGGTTGGTTCAGGATATTTCATAGCTGAAGTTGTCAAATTTATGTAGAGATAGGACTTTGGATGTTTGTCAATAAGTAAGGACGGACAGCCTTCCACACATTTTAAGAATTTTACTTCTTTTCTGCTTGAGTTTTTCCTGAATATCGTTTTCTTCTTCAAATTTCCGAGTTTCAGAACTTTAACTTCTTTGGCTGCTGGTTCTTCTTCAGTGTGCAAGTTCTTGCAACTTCTTTTCTGTGCTGCTTATCCAAAAACTAGTCTCCTCCATGTGAAGTGAGGTCTGTGAGGGAAATTCTCAAGATTTTCTATTTAGATTTCATAAAATTTTTGGAAAAGAATTTTTTTTTCAAAATTTCATGCTTTTCCATTGTTTGATTACATAGGAAATAAGGTAATTTGAACAGCCAGAATTCAAGTTTTATTTACAGAGACCTTTAATTTTAAGGATATCATTAAAATTGATCATTTTCTTCTAAATTTTGGAAATGAAAAAAAAATCCTATGAAAAAATTTTCCTTCCAGACTCCGGAACATGCATGACATTTTTAACATACCTCAATCCATGTTGCAAACTTAGGCCTGCCTGCTGTAATGTCATGCTTCTTCACATCCGAAAAGAAGAGCTGGGCTCTTTCAATAAATGGAGCATATGCAATATCCACCTGAAGGATAGACATTTATTCATGAATTAGTAGTAATTTTGGATCATGGAAAATATAAAAATAAGAGGAAACTGCATTCCACTAATTACACATTTATATTTGAAATGATCAACTCACCATTGTATTTTGAAAATAATAGCCAACAACCTTTTGAAATGATCAATTCACCATTGTATTTTGAAAATAACGGTTAACAACCTGTTCTACTTGCAATAACATGGAGAACTCAGACTGTGGAGAAAATCATGGAACAATATATGAAACGTTTTGTAATATACAATTTGAAACTCCCATGATAGCATGTGAATTAATATTATTTATCTTCCCCAAGTATCCATCACCTAAGATGGCTACAAGCACACATTCACGAAAAGAGTTTACAATATGCTTTTATTGTGAGTCATTTTTTACAAGACAAAACAATTACATGTGTATGTTAACAAAAGAAAAAAGAAAAACATAAAATACATGGCATAAAAACAATCATATCTGAACAAATATCGGTTCTATGTCGTATATCTAGGAGTTCTTATATTACTATTTCTTAACATTTGAAACTGACATTTTCAAATCATTAAATACCATATCTTATAGGGCAGTGATAAATCGACTCCCCAAATGGATAAATTGACTCCCCATGTGTCTATCTCTCTCCTCTTTCTCTCTCTAACCTAGAGGAGAGAGAAAGAACATGGGGAGTCGATTTATCAATTTGGGGAGTCAATTTATCACTCGAGTCGATTTATCACTCCCCATCTTATATTCTTACGTAAATCATGATGTTTAGCAAGAAAACCAAGATATCTCACAAAGAATATTATTGTGAAAGACGCAAATTAAGATTCAGAAATCAAGACGTTGCAGAACTTTACAACAAAAACTGATGTGAGAGAACATTTAGGCACTTTTATAAATTTTACTGACATAATTTAGATAAAAATATATATCATCATGGAATAGAAAGTTGGAATCTAAAATTCAGATTGATTTCCCAATTCCAAATAGGAAGAGGGGTTCTTAATTGTTTTTGGAAGTTCTTCGGAAGCAGGTACAAGTCAACACTAAATGTGAAATTCAGCACCAACGCACTCTCCTTTTCGGAATAATCCATCCAAAATTAGAGTACTTAAAAGAAAAGGTTCAAAATGGTGATCCGCCAGACCGCCCCAAAGATTGGTCCCATTGTTTCAGTGGATCTCATCATCCCACCAATGGGAGCCACAGGATTGGGCTTTTTGGCCGACTACCATCCCTTTCCCTTCAAAATAATATACCTACATTACAAGTATTAAATTCTCAAACTGAATGCGAGGCAAAATGTAATGCAGAAAATAAAACTTATGCCTGACACTAAGTGGTTGAACACAGTTACACAAATGGAGTAATACACACTTATGTTCGCCTTTCAAAAAAAATACAGAACAAACATTGCAATTGGAAAAAAATGAATGAAAACTAACCTAGAAAGAGTAACACGATGAAGGTATTACTTACCAAACTAAATTGTCCAAGGAAAAAAGGGCCGTCAACAAATTTGGAAAGTGCACTTTCTATGTAATCAAAAGATGGTCCTGACACGTTATGAAGAAAGTAGTTTGTAATTAGATATCATGCTTTGTTTTAAGATTAAGTGCATATAAGAAAAAGTTTTCAATCTCACCAATTTCATTGACTGCATCTCCCTTGGAAGCAAATACTTTAAAGATGGCTTTATAGAAAGTGTCACTGTAAGAAAGCAAATCTTCTGCAAACTCTCTTTTGGCAGGATCCTACAGTCATTCGGAGAAACATTTTCAAAATTTCGAAGCTAAATAGGGATTAAAATCAAGGTTCAAATAGAGTTCCCTCATCTTACATCAGGCAGAAGCGCAGGGCCTTTGAAGTGGCTATCAATATATTTAACCAAATCCAAACTCTCTCCTCTAATTTCGTTATTGTGCTCCAATGCAGGCACCTGCAAAAATGATTGAAGATAATCATCTCAACATGTGGACTTTATTTCTTTCTCTACAGACTTATATCACCATGTCTTTTGGTCGTTATGCTCTTCATGTATATCACCATGTATTAGCTTTTTATGATGAATGGAATTGATTTTCAGCTTGTCCCACACAAAATCAATTTCCTCACTTTTTCACCTTGTATAGCATTAACAAATCCAATAGATAACTTTTACAAGTGGATGAGGTGTTGAGCACGTCTGGACTGACAGTGGATGTAGCCAAGCCGAAACCAGGCAACCTCTATGTCAAAGAAATATCTGAGGTGTCCAAGACCATTCATATGTGGTGTAGGTGCATCTCAAGATGAAATAAATTGAGCTCATTATCTTAAATATCCAAAATCACATTATCACCCGCATATACGGGAAGGGCAGTTTAAGCATGGGCAGATGAGATCATATTTTGAGAAAAATTAGAGCTTGATTAGTAGTATCAAAAGTCGTAATTAAGGTTAGGTCTATCTATATGGACTGCAGTCAGTGTTACTGTTCACGATCTTATTTCTTCTACCATATTTTCCTCTCCAGTATTGTGCTGTGTTGTGCCATATTTGAATTTTCTGCAGTTTGACATCCTTGACAGATATTCCAGTTACTAATTTCAAAACTGTGAAATTTTCTGGGTTGCATTGCTGAAACCTAGACATTAGTTGCTTAATTCTCTGCATAAGTTAAATTGATTTGTGTCAGCTTGTCAAGGCCTTTGCGCAAGCAGCAAACAAGATGAGCATTATGAAGTTGTAGAAATAGAGAACGACAAAGATAAATTTCCTCATGGAACTTACAATTTAATTTATTATTTTGAATGTTTTTAACCATAGTTGCCAGAGTGGGAAGCAAGTGCGAAAAGTGAACGTAGAAAGCGAAGGCTTTAGAAAAGACAAAAGTGAAAAGCTCTAAAGAAAGTAAAGATGAAATGTGCGGGAAGTGCATGAAGCATGCAATAAGCCTCATTGGAAGTGAACAACAAATGTGTAGGATGAGAAGTGTCATAGCAGTTTAAGGGAGAGAGGTTGACGTATGTAAGGATTAAAGGTAATCAGAAGACTTTATGACAGATTAGAATTACATGTTTTAGGAATTTATAGCTTCAAATGTTCTATTCATGTAAATTTAATGTTAAATTTTTGGGAAAAGATTCACAAAAAGTTTTATTGAAACTTCAGATGTTTTTTTAAGTTTTACACACTCTTAATTAAATAAGCTCCGTTAACATTATAAATACTCTTTTAGAAAGAAAAAAAATACCCTAAATAGGAAGCATACTCTTAATTGAGAGGAAGTGTGTGGGCAGCGTGTTTCCCCTCAATTTGGGAAGTGAGAAGAATTTAGCTTACGAAGAGAGTTTCTGGTATCTTCCAATCCGACTAGGAAGTTTTTGCTAATTATTGTTTTAACTATTAAACAAGTTGAAGGGCAAAAGATACAAGATATTAAAACCAGACAAAAGAACACGAAACACAATGGTTGGCCAGACAATCAGCCTAGGAAATTCCATCATGGAGAATGTGTGCCACCTTGAATTCAGTCAAGCATAACAAAATTCCCTGCATCTCTCTTGAAAGGTCAACGAGAAGACAAGGGGGCTTAGAGTTTCCTTTGAGCTACCTAATAGTAGTAAGAAAATCACCTTTTATCGACACCCTAAAGTAGCCAATAGCCACCCAAGTTTTTAACCCTAACCAAACAGCTTTAACTCCTGCATTTTTGGCATGATCCTTGCCACACAATCATCCAAATCTAACAAAACCTCATCATAAACATTAGAAACTACACAAAATGTTATTTTAAATCACAGTGGTTACTCTCAGAAAGGAGACTTCTAATGGTTATTTTGATCAGATTTATTCTAAATGTATCTGCCCACATATGTTGCAAAATCAATGGCTCTTTTGGTTTTGGCCTTGTCTGTAGCCATAGATGATCTGTTCCATTTAATGTTGTGATTTAATTTGTCCTAAGGAAACCACAAAGTGAAAAAGGTCTAACACCCAACCTATTTTAGAAAAGTAATATGATCATCGACAAAGGCAAAAATAGAGCAGAAAATGAGAAGAAACAGACTGATTTCTGTTGTTCAATTCAAGAAGAAAAATACAAAGAATAAAATGAATAGACTGCATAGAGTTTTTTACCATGTGTGAAATAAACAAGTTTCCTATTATTATACCTTAACCAAATCAGTAAATAACAATTTACATGCCAGAGATAAAGTCTCATTTTTGGTAGGTGAGGGTGTGCTCTCCTCATCTCCGAGAACTCTCTAAGGGCACATGGTTAGACATAACCACAACACAAGACACTGAATCATAACAAAGGCACAACACAATAAACTAGATCATAACAACCTTTTTTTTTAATAGTAGCCAAGAATATATTAAAAAGAGACCGAGATGGTGAGATTAGAAAGAGCGAAGGCAAAGAAACAACTCTTCGCAAAAGACAGCAAATCAAGGAGGAAGGTAATAAAAAAAGCTAAAGATTCTTTGGATACACCCTCTCTAGCCAAACCATCCGCCATAGTGTTCGCAGATCGTCTCACATGCGAGAATGGTATGGATGATGATCCAATCCGATCAAAAACTTCATCAAAATAACTATGGAATCTCCATGGATGATTTTGTGATCTTTTTAACCAACGGATCACATTTAGTGAATCCCCTTCCACAACCAAGGAATCGAATTGATGATGATCGACTAGCTTAATCCCTTGGTACACCGTTCGAACTTCTGCTTCCGATGCATCAGTTACTCCATGGAGATGGATAGGTTGTTATGATCCAGTTGTTATTGTTAGAAATGAGATTAGGGTTAGAAGAGAGGAAGAAGAAGAGGAGTGAAGGATGGAGAGTCTCCACTAGGGAGCTCCTCATGAATATGATGTATATATAGGCCCAAACTAGGGCAACAACATACAATGACTACAATACCCCTAACTAATACAAGTAATGTCTAAACTAACCTAATACATTATTCAACAGTTATGATGGAGTAACTGGATCATAACAACCTATCCATATCAATGTTAAAAAATCCACCAAGGAAATCACGGAATGGCTGGATTCGACAAAGTTAGAGGCCTTAGGCAATCAAAACTTGTTCGATTCAACCTGAGTCAATAGAAAAAATCACCGAGTGAATCATTGACTCACTGGAGTGGCTTGGGTATTGCAATGTATGATTTCTAGATTGAATATGAGTTTTTAGACATTGAGTTATCCTATCTATCACAATAAGACAAACCCTATAAGTATAACCGGAGAATAACTAAATAACTACAACTAAAGGGCCAATACTCCCATCACTCTATTATATATTAAAGAAAGGCACCTTGTTTGTAGGGTAGACCTTCTCCTTGTACCAAGCAGGCCTATTTTGTAAATCAATGGGAACCAATTTTATATCATCCTGCAATCCCTGCTCTCTCAATTAAGAAAGAGAAAAACAAGTAACTCAAATTAGAAATGAATGATAACCCAATGTAGATCATAAAGAGGTCGAATTCAGTACAATTACAAGAAAGTCATCAAGGGAACCGAGCACAAATTCACAAACCTTATAATTTCTAGCAATCCATACACGCTGTGCGAAAGGGCATATATATGATGTATACAGCCTTCCAAAAAAAAAAAATTTGCAAGTCAGATAATGAAAAGAAGAATCTGAAAATAACCCAGTCTCACAAATAATGTCTCATGAAGGAAAACCTAAAAAGAAAGAATAAAAGAACAGTTTGAAGATCCTTCCAAACAGACCCAAATCAGAAAAAGGCTTGCTGACTACAGCAGAGACATTGATTTTCAAAACAGATGAAGACAGTTAGGCCCTGTTTGCATTGGAAGAAAAACATTTCTGAAGGAAAATGATATTATTATAACTAATTTAAAGGGATATTATCATAAATCCAAGGCTCCTCTAAGTAAAAATTGAATAGGGTTGGGTTCCATGCATCTTTAGAAATATTTTTCCTGTCCAAACTTTTCCAGAAAATTCTTGTAATCCTAACATGGCCTTAAAGAGAAACAAAAACCTAGAATTCAAAACAAGTAAAACCCATAACAATCAAAGAAAGAACAACAAATTACAGTAAGAACAGATTGACCTCGTGGTTCCATCAAAAAGAGTGGGTTGCTCTGAGGTAGAATTCAGATCATCAGGGAGAACCTCTTGTACTTTTCTAAACAAACAAAAGAAGAACAATGAATAAGAACAATAGCACCATTAGCCCACCAATTGAATAAAACTTAAATATACAGAAATTTTAAAGCAAACACATGAAATTAAGAAAACCCAAGAAAAAAATTGTAGTATGGAAGAGATTCATGAAATTACCCTGTTGCCATTGAGGGATTTAGAAATGGTATGTGGGTTTTAGAAATTGTGAGGAGTGATGCTGTTGCTCCAAATGAAGTATATATATAGCCTGGGCAAATTGATAGAGACGTCAGTAATGACATATGGTATGAAAGAAGAAATTTGGATTTGCATTAGCATTTTACTCTTGCATTCCATGATCGACAAATCCAAGATGCTTAGAACTGAGGTTTTATATTGTATCATGTATGTAGCCGTTTTATCTAGCATTGTTCAAAAGGTGCCGTATCATGTATGTAGCCGTTTTATCTAGCATTGTTCAAAAGGACCTCCTTAGGATGATCCAAACCGTCTATTTATTGGAACACAACATAAATAGGACCTCCTCAAAATTCATTCTTTTGGGTACAACTATTTATGTTGTGGCCCAACAAAAAGAGAGAATTTATAGGCAGATTAATATTGGGAAATCATTTCAGCACTCCAAGTTTTTGATGAAGATGCGCAAGGGCTTAAACATGGGAGCGCTAAAATTCATTTTCATAGGATAATTGAAGGGCTTAAAAGAGCTTTTTGAGAACCGTAACATTATACTGACAAACCCTTTAAATACAACACGACAAGATACCTCATGCATTTTTGTCACGGGAAATGATTTCTGCACTCCATTGTTTTGATAAACAAGCGCTCCGCTTGTTTGCCGTGTAGTATTTAAAGGTCTTTAAGAGCTTTTTGAGACCATAATATTCAGCCCTTGAGACCATAATATTCAGTCCTTTAAATACTACATGATAAAAATTGGAGCGCCTGTTTATCAAAACAATGGAGCACTGAAATCATTTCCCTAAATATTTATTTCTAAAAAGGGAAATGATATCATTAACCATGTTTTTATAATTGGGCTGTCCAATCTTGTCATTTATTATTCAAAGAGCTGTCAGGTTTTGTTACAGTTCTCAAAAGGCTCTTACAGACCATTTAAAAAGGAAGAGAGTGGGGAGGAAAATAATCAAAATATGGTCCGAAGAGTGAAAGTAATCGGATGACTACCGCAGCCATCAGACATAAACCCGAAAATATCAGTGATACAAATTTCCAATGGTTGCCTACAATACCACATTTGGTGTATGGTCTTAGTTATCAAGGCCGTTGATCTGATGAGCTATCTTGGGCGACCTATTGGTTCAAAGTCTGGTGCCGAATAGAGATCTCGTACGCCAGATTTAGGCCCCAAAAAAAATCAGCAGCTTAAAGACATCTTGAAGGATGTCTATTTCATCATGCTCGATTAAAAGTCTCGATTCAATTGATAAGGGTGAGACCATGATGCCCCTTTCATATAAGGGCACTCAGGGTACATTTGATTGCATAAAAAATTGGGAGAATCAAAGTAGAAAATGTCCACATTTTCCTTTAGGGAGTGATAAATCGACTCCCCAAATTGATAAATCGACTCCCCGTGTGTCTTTCTCTCTCCTCTAGGTTAGAGAGAGAAAGAGGAGAGAGATATACACATGGGGAGTTGATTTATCAATGCCCTTTCCTTTTCCATCGCTGTTTGGTTGTCATTTACTATTCACAGTTCTTGTGAGTTACAGATTTTCCAAACGCAAGCCTTTTTTTCTCCCAAATCCGTTGGAAGAGGAAAGCAAGCAAGTGAAAATTTACAAACCCCCAGATACAAACAAAAACAAACCAAAAAATGGCTATTCTAATTCTAGTGTTTGGGCAAGCATTGGAATTCAGTAAGGGGATTAGTCGTGATTCCGATTCTGGCACCTGGTAGCATTCAGACCAACATCGGAATGGAACCAAATTTTCAATAAACTTTCCAGTGTATTTCAATCAATCAAATTTTTGGTCTAGCAGTTATGGTTGCAACTCGGGTCGGTCAAGTCGGGTTTTCCATAACTCTAAACTACATGAGAAATTATCCCGGGTCAGATCAGGTCGAGTCATTGTGAAAAACCTGAGAGATTCATTAACCCGAATAGAATCAATGGGAATTCGGATTCACAAGAAGCTACCATGATGAAGATCCGGATTCAAAGCTAGGCGGGTGTGGTCGAACGAAAAGGGGTAATGACAGCTATTAGCAATGATGCAGCTGAAGATTGGATCGAGAAAGACTATTGGAACTGCAGTAATGGAGACAAAATGATTTCAAAAGGCTGAAATGGCAACCCGAAGCTCAGATACCATGACAAAGTTTGAATTGTCTTTTTTGTATTGATTTCTCTCACAATCTATACATAGAGAAATTATATGATGAGTGGGCGTACAAACACCTACTCATCATCCCCTCCTTGATATTTGATCCAACAACAACTCACTTTTTGAGAAGCTGTTGTTGGATCAAATAACAAGGCTGGTACCTCCATCCAAGGTTTTAAATTTCGACCGAAATCCAAAATTTCGGGATTCGGTTGATACCGAAATCAAAATTGGGTTAACTTGAAACGTTACTTTATTTCGACCGAAATTTTGAAATTTCAGGCGAAATTTTGTTTTCCTGAAATTTCTGTTCGAAATTTTAGGGAAGATCACGTTAAACTCAACTCAACAAAGCCTTTGTCCCAAACTAGTTGGGGTCGGCTAAAATGAATCCTTTAGAAAAATTTCGTGAAGAAGCTTAAAGGAATCTACCCGGCTCTAGTTGGGTTCTTCTACGTGGATTATTTTCTTCCATTCTATCCTATCGAATGTCATGTTCTCCGTTATGTTCCTAGCTATCAAGTCTTTCCTCACTATTTCTACCTAAGTTGTTTTCGGTCTGTCTCTATCTCTTTTTACTCTATCAATTTGGCACGAGTCGCCTCTTCTCACCAGAGCATCCAAAGGCCTACGTTGGATATGTCCAAATCATCTTAAATGGTGCTCTCTCATCTTCTCCTCAATTGGTGCCACCCCCCCTTTTGACAAATGTCTTCATTTTTAATTCTATCTAACCTTGTGTGGTCACACATCCATCTAAGCATTCACATATCCGCTACACTCATCTTATGCACATGCTGCTTCTTGGTGGCCCAACATTATGAGCCCTACAATATGGCTGGCCTCACAACTGTCTTATAAAACTTTCCCTTCAACTTGGTAGGGATTTTACAGTCGCACAGAACTCCTGAAGCAAGCTTCCACTTCAACCAACCTACTCTTATTCTATGGTCAACATCCTCTTCAATCTCTCCTTCCTTACGTAGAATTGAACCAAGATAGCGAAAGATATCCCTCTTAGGTATCTCATGTCCAGTCATATTTACTACAATCTCGTCTCGCCTGTTTTTCCTACAATCCAAACAGGCTATAAAAAAAACAATAGAAAGATCAGAAATAGAACCACCTTCTATGCCATCCATAAGTATTGCTTGCAGTGCTTCAATTTCCATCTCTTTCTCTTGGTCATAGTCTGTACACAAATATTTATGAGAAACATGAAACAGAGAAGATTTTGTAAACCAAATTAACATGAGTTGTGTAATGAACACAGACTATATGTATTGTGTGTTTGAAGTGATGACATCATGCCAGTTAATCTTTAAGATTAAGCAGCATCTGGAAAACGATAAATAAGCATGCATGCGAAAACAAATTAAATTTCAAAAAAGATATCCTGGCCCTCTATTAAACATAACAGCAGAAAATTTATCTATGAATTAATTTTTATAGTAGTCAGAAAAATCCCACATATACTGAGAAATTTGCAGAAACATCTGAAATAAGCAAACAATCAAACTCTATATATTTCATTCAGAACTATGATGTCCAACACTTTATTAAGTAGACAGCGAAGAGAAAGAAGAGTCAGCAGTCCAAACCTAAAAATTGGAAGTTTTATATCAGTCTAGATTTTATATGATGTGTGGTCGTATGAACCCGTATTTTTTAAAATGTACGGTACAGCCCACATTGTAGGATCATCGAAACCGTCCATTCATCTATAGATTGGAGAGTTAGGATCGATTGCCCTATGAAAATGATATCTGGCCAACAAATGAACGGTTTGGATCATTTTATGAAGAATATGAAATCTCTGACTTGATGTAGAATATGACATCCCTTGAATATTCTACAACCCCCACCCACCCGCACCACAAAGTATCTATAGCAACTCACTTGGGTCACTTTCTTTTAAGGGAACTGCTGGCGTCCATCGCGGAATGCCACGTCAGACCAGCCACCTCTTGAATGGAGACAAAAGCTGTTTTCTTCGGTCACTAGGTGGCTGGTCAGAGATGTGACAGACGAGCCGTGAAATGCCTTCTGCAATGATGGACGCTAGCAAATCCCTTCTTTTAAAAGATCCTGACCATTCATTTGTTGGCATCAACGTAAATAGGCTTGCCCGGAAAATCCTCTCCATAGGATGATCCTAACCCGTCAATCTGTAGACGGACAACACCATAAGTAAACCTCTATAGATCAAAGAGTTAGGATCATCCAATGGAGATTATTTTTGGCGAAATGCTTATTTACAATGGGGCTCAAAAAATGAATGGTTTGGATATTTGAAAAAGGTGGGCCAAGATAAATTTTCTAATAAATACATGTTATTTGGGGTAGGTAACGTGGGTGCATGTAATTTTTTTAAAATAAAGTGGGGCCCACATTATTCAAAGATCCAAACCATTTAGTTGGTGGTTAGGATTATCCTTTAAATTACCCTAAATGAAATTTATGTATAGTTTCATCTGTACACAAATTGAAGGGTTAGGTTTACCCTATGGAGATGGGTTTTGGGGCACAATCTATTCTCATTGTGGCCCAACAAATGAACAGTTTGGATCTCTAAACAAAGGTCCAATTGAATGGTGTAAATCTTTGAAGGTAGGCCTCATTGTATTTTACAAAAAATACATACACCTACTTACAAACACAGTATAAAGTGTTGTACATCTACATATGGGAGGTTACATAGGATCATCCTTTAAATTTGGTTGTGAATAGTTGATTCCATCCCATCTTACTAAAAAATAAAAGAAAATGAAAAAAAAGGAACGTTGTTGTCAATAATCCGAATCCTCTACCTGTTGTTAAGAAACATACTAATGTGAGCTTTAGTTTATGGCAGTGTAGACAGGAAATTCCTCTGATAACAAAAATAGACCCTTACTTTAAATTCTTCTGAAACCATAATTCAACTTGCATTACTATATTCATGTGGTGTGAAACAACCAATTACTCCAGAAGCTTAAGCTGTTAGAGTTGGTGTTATTTAATCATTTATATTTCAACATGTGGGACCCAATGCCTCAAGTATTTCAAGAGAAATATAACACATGTCCAACTAAAATGGATTCATTAAGGCTAAATTGTTCATCTTTCAAGCATACCACAACATTGTGCCTTAGGTGAAGTCAAAAGTGATGTATAACAAGACAACAAAGCAAAATTCACTTAAACATACACAAACATATGTGAGAGAGAGAGAGAGAGAGAGAGAGAGAGAGAGAGATTTTCACTTCACCTGCAAAAGAAATGGAAAACAGGGTTAGCAAGTTTTGGGTAGAAACAAGTACATACTCTCCTAGTTTGTAATGCTATATTTTTTTCTTCTTTCTGTAACTAACATGAATTTAAAGTTATCGAGTTGTGGTACAGAGCTCACCGAGAACCGTTTCATCATCGTTTCAATTGTCTCCTTAGGGTCTTGTCGTGTTTGTACATAAGCGTCGATCTTGTTCATCTCCTACAATAAGCTCTCACATATTATTATTATTATTAATTGAATGATTTATATACCAATGTTATTTATGCCAAGCAATGCAAGACTTGATAGCTCGACGCAGCTTATGATAATCCAAACACAATGAGACCAAAGGCAATAAATTGAAGTAATGGCGGTCCACTTGATCAATGGATACAATCAGTATGAAGTGCACTCAAGAGTGATAAGAGGGGAAGCGTATGACAGTAAATAATACAAAGAATAATAAACAGTGCAAGGAAAGTTAGACAATATGTAAACAATAAGAATGTGCGTGGATAAACTGAGAAAGGCTGAAAAAAAAAAACGTAGATGAATAATAATAACAGAGCTTGGTTATGAAACCGTTGTAGAGATATTTAGGGAGTACAGAGTACAGACATCATTTCCTTGCAAATAATATTTGCTCAATAATGTACTAATATGTCTTGAATTCTTCCATTACAGTACTGTACAATTTTACCCAACTAGCGGGGTCCAGAGCCATCGCTGTGGCCCTGGCTGGGTGGGGGTGCAGGGGTATTGCACCCCTTGCCCGATGGTTCGTGGACCGAGCTGCAGACCACTAGGTTTACTATGCTATTGGGGGTATTTTTAGTAATAGTACCAAGTATTTATATTCTCTAAGGAGCTCCATTTTAGGGTTATGGGAAACATATTCATTTTGGATTATGTGTTTCTTATTTATTTTATTTATTGCTTTCTTTGTTTCATTCAGATTTTTGTTCACAACTAAGTGGAGATATATTAAAGGATATAACAACAGGCTGCAAGGAGGAGAAACTTTTTAGTGAAGGAGACGAGAAGATAACAATAAGAAAAATGAATTTGGCTATATCAGTACCAGCTTGGTCACAATATGTTTCAGAGTTTGATGTGCATCTATCAAAAACCATACAAAAGGTCAGAACATAAATGGTTTAGTTTAGGAAAATCCGAACATGCTTTGATTTATATCAGATTTTGCTTGAAGGATGCAATTTGTAAACTACTTTGGGTGGTGATATATATATATATATATATATATATATATATATATATATATATATACATATGAGAAAACGGTTCCTACACATATGTGTAGAGAGTTCTCTACACACTAGCTTAAAATACAGTGGGGGCCCACATTGTTTGGGTGATCCAAGCCATCCATTTTAAAGGCCCTCACATAGATAGGGTGTCTACAAAAAATCAGATCCATAGGATCATCCCAACCCTACGATTTGTGGAGGTAAAATGGATGTCTTTGAACCTTCACAAATTAGTCCATTTTTTGCCTCCACAGTTCGAATGGTTAGGATGATCCTATGGATCTGATTTTTTGTGGACACCCTATCTATGTGAGGGCCTTAAAAATGAATGGTTTGGATCACCCAAATAATGTGGCCCCCAATGTATTTTAAGCTAGTGTGTAGATAACTTATCTACACATATGTGTAGGAACCGTTTTCTCTCTCTCTCTCTCTCTCTCTCTCTCTCTCTCTCTCTCTCTATATATATATATATATATATATATATATGAGTTAAGTGAAGCTACACATACGTGTAGCTAACTTAGCTACACCGACGGCTTAAAATAGAGTTGGCCCACATTATTTGGGTGATCCAAACCATTCATTTGATAGGACCTCACATTGATAGGGTGTGCCCAAAAAATCAGCTCCATTGGATGATCTCAACCCTTCAAACTGTGGAGGCAAAAATGGACAGATTTGTGAAGGTTTTTACACGTCCATTTTTGCCTCCACAAATCGTAGGGTTGGGATGATCCTATGGAGCTGATTTTTTGGGCACACGTATGTGTAGCCACACTTTTCTCTATATATATATTTGAATCTATTCAATTTCCTCTCCAAGATATTTTACATATGAATCTACCAAAATCTATTCATTTAAGTGCAGAATGATGCCCTACATTTCCTTTTCGTGTCATAAGATGGAAACAACTGTTGCATAGAAATTATTTTCCCGTGAAAACAAAACATGATAATGATGAGCTTCTGAAAGGAGAATGGGTGAAGTGATGAAAAGAATAAATTGGAACTCTTCAAAATGGGAGAGGAAATGATTGTACATAGAATAACTAAAACCAAGAGGATACACAACAGAGCAGTAGGCTTAAATGCAGACCAAAATAAAATCAGAATGGCATATGTATGGCAGAGTTTAAAAACTGGGAGTCTGATGAAAACTCGGTCAAGAAAATGAACGACTTGGGAGCCAATGATTGATAGTCAGAGGAGTTTTTGACTGGCTTGATAGGGCAGAATTTGGATTTGGATGAGAAATAGCACAAGGTAAAAAGGAGTTGACTTGGGAGAGTCGATGATTGACTTGGGGAGTTTTTAAACAGTGATATATAGTGCTCTTCGAAAAAAAGAAAACAAGATTATCCCAAGTTCCCAACTCATGGGTGGCTCAAGATAATCTATTTGAGGAACATGATGGATACCTACAAATATGGTAGATATGATTTAGAGTAAGAGCAATAAAGATGTGCTTAGGGAATTGTGAAAAAAAAAGAAGGAAGGATATAAGATATTTTTTTCCTAAGATTCCCATTTGGTCCATTTACGTCATACCTCTCAAATCAATATTCTATTTATATTTGTCCAGTCAAATACAATTACGGTATTACTATTCATAATTTGAATAAGAATTGTTATGTTATTTTCGAGATTTTATATGGTGTAGGGGCTTACAACAAAACGGTAGGGGTATCGCCCTTGATATTTGATCCAACAGCAGCTCACTTTTTGAGCTTTTTGAGGAGCTGCTGTTGGATCAAAAGTCAAGGGTGGTACTTCCACCATACAAAAGGCCGTATTGTTGTAAGCCTTTACACCATATAATTTCTCGTTATTTTCATCCAACGTGCGCCTAAAAAAACTATGTTCTATAGAACCATTCCCATTTCATTTGATTTCAATCCATTCAACGGATGACCAAAATTGTCAGCAACTGGATCGATCAAAGCATGATATTATAACATACCTCTATCCAAGTCGCTAGATTAGGCCTGCCTGTTGTGCTGTCGTACTTCTTCACTTCTAAGAAGAAGATCTGAGATCTTTCAATAAATGGAGCATATGCAATATCTACCTGATGGTTACATATTATTCATGAATCAAAACATTGGGCCATGGAAATGAGAATTAGAAAATAATAAAAATCTCTTTACTACTTATTTCATCTCTATCTATTGAGAATAAAATGTAATATAATTTGTTTGTTAAGAAAACAACTAATCCAGTTGCAGTAACATGGAGATCTAACAGTGTGAGAAATCATGGAATACTATTGAACTATGCAACAATAAATCTCATCAAGGCATGTGAACTAAAACCGCATATGTTTCTCTAAATACCTTGAATATCTGTACCCCATAAGAGGTTAAAGTTCAAACACAACTCTTCTATACAGTTACACAAACTCGATTTCTTCAACAATTCCCTAAAATACATACTATCAGTGACAAGTACAGTTACTCGAGTAGGGACACGACCTCCCATAATACAATGAGACATGCCCACAACAGCATAGTGGACCCACTTTTGATTCGTTGGGAGCATCCATCTGATAGGCCCTACGTTCAATTTCCATTGGCCCAAAAATCATCCAAACCAGACAATCCTAACATCCAATAATATGTATTTTTGGTCATTGAATGCAGACTGCTGCTTATACATGTTTTTGACCATTTGCATTCAACAACCAAATATATTTATTATTGTGTGTTAGGATTGGAAGATAAGCGTGATTTTTGTACCATTGGAGATCCAACATAGATCATATCAGAGAGATGATATAGAAGCAACCAATGGTAGGGACCACAATGAAATAGTGAGTATGCCTCATTGTAGTATAAGTCATGCCCTCTGAAGCATTTCTACTTCAGCAAATACTATTTGAAGTTTTGAACACATGGGGCTGTTCTCCAAAGGGATAGAAATCCTTGAATAAGCTGCTCTTAGGATTGGCTATCATACTTGGATAATGATAGCTTGGATAATCCCCTAGGATTGGGTAACCTGCTTGTATCGTATATACCCTATTCATTGGGGCTGTTCTTGACGTTAACGAAGGATAGTCGATAGCAAGCCTATCCAAGGATAAAATAAAAAACCCTGATCGATGTTTATTGCAATCTGTAACGCTCTGAAAAATTGCAAGCATCAGTTGTATTTGGTAAACAAACATATAAAGGAGAAAAGTATTGGAATCTAAATGAAAATGAAGAGAATTCTAGCCTATAAAGAGTAACAAAGTAAAGTTATTACTTACCATACTAAATTGTCCAAGAAAAAAAGGACCATCATCAAATTTAGAAAGTGCACTTTCTATGTAATCGAGAGATGCACCTGATACAGATTATTGTTGTCAGTCAGTTTGTAATTTAATTTCTTGCATAGTCAAATAAAATGCATAGAAAAAAGAAAAAAAAGTTTTTAATCTCACCAACTTCAGATTCTGCATCTCCCTTGGAAGCAAATGAGCTAAAGACGACTTTAATGAAGGAGTCACTATAAGAAAGCAACTCTTTAGCAAGCTCTCTCTTGGTGGGACCCTACAGTTTTCAACGCGGCATTGTCAAAATGTTGAAGATAAACAATGATTAGCATCTAAGTTCCAAATAAAATTTCGTCATCTTACAACAGGGAGAAGTGCAGGGCCTTCAAAGTGGTTATCAATATATTTAATTAGATCCAAGCTCTCCCCTCGGATTTCGTTATTATGCTCAAGTGCAGGAACCTGTAGAAAGAAAATTTTATAAATATGCAGTGTTTGGGAAAAGGATTTCATCAGAGGCGGTGTTATTTTTCCTGTCTAGATAAAAATTGTTGTTAAGTATGTCAATAGAAAATGAACAGATGAATTTATGCAGATGTGATTAGAACAGTAATCTTGTCCAGAGGTGTTACTATGTCATTGAGTGGTAAGCTTCAAAACAGAACATGGAGGTAACCATTAAGCCCAAACAGAAGAAATCTGGAATAAAGGAAATACTAAATACCTTTTTTGAATGGTACTAAATACTAAATATCTTATTGTGCATAAATATAAGTTTCAACAAGTTACTTCCTTGAGAATTAGGCTATACCAAGTTCAAAATCAAAAATATTTTGGAAAAGTATGGCCCTCAAGAGCCATAGATGTAGGAGATACGTAGGTAAATATCTGCAAATGCCAAAATAATCTAGAAAACTAGCAGTTTCTAACTGATGTCATTTAGCAAATCATCAATATCTGCAAAATGATGTGTCTTTGTTGAGCTTTAGATATAGCCATTGATGATATCTGATTGCTCCGTGGCTCGTCTGCTCACTTTGAAATTTGGATTAATATGATGTGGCTGAGAATTTTCAAAAGAATTGTGGTTAAGAACACAATACATGGCAGCATTAGATGTAGCCATTGATCAGAACATTTTAGTATACAGAGGCTCCACTTGTGCTTAAGATAAAATCACAACAAATATGAAATAAAAAAGAGAAAAATAAATAACTTGCAACAAAGGTAGTGTTGGAGTGAAAAGTTCTAGCATTATGAAGAGCAAGGAATGTCTGGTGGTTACTTGTGCATATTTTTCCTGTCAAAACATGAGTATATGCTACTACTTGTGGGGTTCCTATATCTGTTCACATATAAAAAATGACGCCGTGGAAGCCAGCGGAAAGAAGGCGAAGATCACCATCAACTTTTAATATCAAATAACTATAACCTAGAATATCTTCTAATTCCAGTGGGACCCAAAACAAGGAAAGAGTCTCAAATTAAAAAAAAATTCTAAGGCCGTTTTGCTTATGGCATTATGCAAAGCTCTTGATGATCTATTCCATAACTACTAGAGGGAAAAATAAAAACAGAATAAATTCATAGAGAATCCAATAATTCTATCAATATCTCTGTTAAAAGTGTCAAAAAGATAAATAGAAGCTGATTTGTTCTAAGAGTATCACCTTATTTGGAGGGTAGACTTTCTCCTTGTACCAAGCAGGCTTATTCCACAAATCCATAGGAACCAATTTTATAATATCCTGCAATCCCTGCTCTCTCTCTCAACAAGCAAAGAAAAGGAAAGGAAAAAGTAGAAGAAAAAAAGTACTCAAATTAGTCTTATTTTAAAATGAATAATAGACTGATGCAGTACTCAAATTAGCCTGTCAAGAAATACTCAGCAACCTTGAATTGGAGTAACAGAAATTCCAAAGAAGCTTGTAATTAGCCACAACAACTTGATTCCAAATACCAAAACAAGATATGAATTTAACTAACTGAACCAAAACCTTATAATTTCTAGCAATCCATACGCGCTGCGCGAAAGGGCAATGGTAAGATGTATACAACCTTCACAAAAAGAACAAAAGGTAGTAAGCTAATGCCAAAGAAAAATTTGAAAACAAACATAAGACTGGATAGTTTCTGATTTTTTGAAAGACCCAGAAGGAAGAGTGGAAAAAACATAAAAATGGGTAAAACCCATCAAAATAAAAGAAAGAAAACATAACATTACAGTAAGAATAGATTGACCTAGTTGTTCCATCGAAAAGAGGTGGTTGTTCAGAGTTAATATCCAGACCAGGTGGAAGAACCTCCTGCATTTTTTCTGCAAACAAAGAGAAAGAGAAGAAGAAGAGATACGAAAGAGAGGAGCAAAAAAGTACAACCAGCTTGTCGACTGCATAAAACTATACAGGAATCAAATACGAATTCAAGAAAACCGACACTCTGTTCACTTGTTTTCCCGGGAATGGAAAAGAAAATGTTTCCTCGGAATCTGACGTGGCATTAGGAAAAGAAATTCAGGAAATCTATGTAGGAAAAGTTTTCCCAGGACTGCTTCTGGACTGTTCACTTGCGCAGGAAAAGGTTTCCAAGGAAACTGCTTGCCCTTCTTTTTGAACTAGTTTCCCAGGAAGCGAAATCCGTGTATTTTTGGTCGAAAATAAAATCCCTAAGGCTCTGTTCACTTGTATTCTCAAGAAAAGTAAAGATGGGAAAGTAACCCAAATTTTCTCGAGAAACCATTTTTTCGTATGTTCGCGTGCTTTCTCGAAAAAGTAGGTAGGAGGACGTGGAAAATGTATGAAAGGTAAAAAATTGACGTGGAAAGTCAAATTTTCTCTCCAACTCCTTTGCAATTTTCCTATCTATTTCCCACGAAATAGATGGGAAAAAGGGAGGGATAAACTCTCGGGAAAATCCGTCGGGCTCCCCTCCTCGAAACATTCGCTCTCGCTGCAACCCTCCGACGAAACCCACTGGCTCCGTCACCATCTCCGGCGAGGAAAAAAAGGTTAGATCTCCTCTCCCTCTCTCTCATTTACTCTTTTTTTTTCTCTTTCTTCTTCAAATTTGGAATGCGTTATTGTTTTTTTCATTTCTGTGGGGTTAGTGGTGAATTTTTTTTAAGTTTTATAAGCTTTTAAGGTTATTAGGGCTCCGATTTGTAAGCTTTTAGGGTTTATTCTGCTTTGAGAGTTCGGTTTTGGGTATTTTTTTCATTAGGGTTTTGACAACCAAAAAAAGGTTTCGACAAATCCGGCCGGCGATTTCACCTTCTCCGGCGAGCTCTCCCCTTCGGCCACCCAAAAAAGGGTTAGATCTCGCATAGCTCTACCTCCTTTTGTCATTTTTTTTCCTTTTTTCTGCAAATCCAGATTTGGGTGTTGTTTTTTTTTACGGTTCATAGGATTCGGATTTGTACGGTCGTCCTCTTCTCGACGAATCCGGCCGGTGCTTTCACCTTTTTCGACGAGCTCTCCCCTCCGGCCAACTAAAACAGGTTAGATCTCATCTCCCGCCCCTCATTTTCTCTTTTCTTTTCCTATTTTTTGCAACTACGCCTTTCTGTGTTTTTTTTTTCATTTTTTCCATGTTTGTGTTTGGGTTTAACGTGGGTTGGTTAGCAAACGGAAAAATAGGGCCTGCATTTGGGACATCTGGGCTCAGAATTTGGAAAATAGGGCTTCAATTAGGTTTTCATTGTATTGATTTTAGTAGGGGCTCAGTTTTTTTGAAGTTTATTGTAGTGTTTATCTGTTAATTTTTTTTACAGTACTTTGGAAAATAGGGCTTCAATTAAGGGTGTCAATATATAATGCCTCTTTCATGGTTCTCAATATATAATGCCTTGGTGGATGCTTGCTTGCATTTTTCAGTTTACTTGCTGTTTTATTCGGCAATCGGTAAAGAAGGGTTTTGTATTTTTTCGAGGATTTTAATGTGGGTGTCTGTCGTTGTGGATGATTGTTGCTGGATGTGGGAGTTTTATTTCAATTGTTGTGACTGTGGTTATGGTATCTTTGGTGGTTGGGTTCTTATCTTCAATTATGTGTTTTTTTAGTATTTCATAGGGCTACCCTCATGCCTCGACAGCCAGCGGATAGGCGCATGTTGATCCTTCGAGCTACAGCTATAGTAATATTTGCGGCAGCTGCAGTTACGCTTAGGGTTCGACTATACCTAGAGCAGAATATTACAAGAGCACCTTACGAAAGCGGCTACCTAACCCGTAGGACCTTTGTTAGACGTATCACGAATGCAGAGGACCATTGTGTTGCTCTTCTTCGTATGGATGTTCGGTGCTTCCGCACCTTCGTAGGCTTTTTCAGAAACACTACCTTACTGGAAGACACAACTCATTGCACTGTTGAGGAACAAGTTATGATTTTCTTAAGTGTGATTGCACACAACGAAAAGGAATCGTACTGTTAGGGCAACCACAAGAAGGTCTGGGGCAACTGTTTCAAAGTATTTTAATAAGGTTTTCGATGCTATTTTCATTCTGCAATACATGTTCATAGTACGTCCATCAAGGAGACACCACGGGCAATCCTTGATAATCCTAATTTCATGCCTTACTTTAAGGTACGTTTACGATAGCTACGTATTTCGACTGTAGGTTGTTAGTAATTGAGGCCTGTTCACAGTGATGGTTGACATCTGAATGTCCATATTATAGGATTGTATCGGTGCAATTGACGGGACGCACATTCCTGCAAAAGTATCTCACGATACTCAGAAAAGATATATTTGTCGTAAGCACTTCCCATCCCAAAATGTGTTAGCCTGTTACGACTTTGACCTAAAGTTTACGTACATCCTTTGTGGGTGAGAGGGGTCGGCATCGGACTCACGGGTGTTAGCATCTACCATATCAAAGCAGAACGGGATTCCTATTTTGCCAGGTAATAGTTACCTTATTATTCTGTTTGTACCGATGTAGTTCCCGTAGTATATAGCTAATTTAAGGATAATCCTTTCTTTGATTGGAGGAAAGTTTTACCTTGGTGATGGCGGGTATCCGTGCCTGTCCCATTTTATAACTCCAATCCGAGGTATTGGTTACCATCTCAATCAGATTAGAGGGCGCAGACCTACAAAACCCGAGGAGTTGTATAACCAAAGGCATTCTTCGGCGAGGAATGTACTCGAGCGAACTTTTGGTGTCCTGAAGAAGTGATTCGGCATATTAAATTCAGCACCCATGTACTCATATGACAAGCAAATCGACATAGTGTTGGCCTGTTGCTGCGTCCACAACCACATTAGGAGGGAGATGCCTAACGATGCCTACATTCAGGATGTTGACGATGAGCTAGCATTGCTTCCACCTGAAGAGGAAGAGGAGGAAGGACCTGTTCCTCCTCCTCCTATTACCAGGGTCGAGGATTTAAGGAAAGGTCGTAACATTCGAACCACAATCATGAATCAGATGTGGAATGATTCAAAGTACGTCGTCGTCGTTAGGAAACGACATGGTCGCAACAGTTGCGCACCTGTGATTACATTTTCGATGTGTACTTTGTTGGAACTGTAGCTTATATTCCTTTCTTTGTGGTGTACTATTTTTATAGATACTCATTTGGTGTGCTGGGTTGAGATATGTTTATATAATTTGTATGTTTGCTACAATATTAGTTAATGTAACTTCTATTATTGCTTATGCCTATTGGTTATCTATAATTCTATGATTGAATATTTTTTTATGAAGTGTTTCGAAAATTTGCATGCGAGATGGCAGCAACTACAGGTACAACGGATAAGAAGGTGAATGTCTCATGGAATCAGACTATAGATGGGACTCTCTTGGCAGCCCTTAAGAATTAGATAGCTGAGGGGCAGAAAATTGGTGCTGGGTTCAAAGAGTGCGCTTATTTTGCTGTTGCGAAGGACTGGTTACTATCCTCAACATGACCCTAACGAAAAAGCATGTGAAAAATCAATTGAAGACACTGAAGACAACGTATAGGACTCTGAACTAAATCATAAATCTCAGTGGCTTTAGCTGGGATGAAACCATATGCAAGTTATCGGTTGACGAAGAAGTTAAGAATGAATACTTGAGGGTAATATTTATTTTTCGTATATCGCTTCCTCCATTTATAAGTTACATGTTTAAATAATATTCCGTGACAATTCCTTTCTTTTTTTACAGTTGCATCCAGAACACCAACGCTTCTTTAGCAAACGGTATCCCCTCTACGAAGAAATGAAAGCTGTCTGCGATGATGATTACGCACGTAGGGAGGATGTCAGAGATGTAAGAAGGGATCCCGCTCAAACGACGCAGGACACACATGGTGCTTCTTCATCGACCCTTTCGGTTGGGCTCGTTGATATGGACGACAGCTTCCTCCGTACTCCGCCTCGTGGTAGAACTTCTTCATCTACACCTGGCGTAGATGTTAGCATGGGCTACAGTGACTCTTCTCCTATCAGGGGCCCAACTTCTGCTAGTGGTGGGAAGAAGTCAAAGAAGCGTCCTAATGCTGCACTTCTATCAAAGTTGCAGGTTGTGTCCTCCAGCATTAATAGGGTTGCTGATGCCATAATTACTACTGGTGAGGTGCATAGCCTCCCTGACCTGAAAGATGCAGTGCTAAACATTGGAGGTTTCCCCATAAGTGAGCTCGTTGATGCTTATGTGTACCTGCACGGGCATCATAAGGAAGCTGAGGCATTCCTTTCTCTGGAGGAGATGGACCGAATGGAGATGGTGGGGCGCATTCTGCGCCGTTTGGCTGGGTCTATGTCTTGAACCGTTTCAATTGATGGTTTTTTTTGTTCTTGGGTCTTGTTATGGATGGAACTATGGGTTACTTATGAACCCTTTACTTATGAACTATGTATGTGTTATGTTTATATATATTTTGGGTGTATTTGTTTGATGAAACTATGTGTTGTTGGTTTTATGGATGAAACTAGGTTTTATGGATGGAACTATGGGTGTAATAGTTTGATGAAACTATTGGTTTTATGGATGGGTGTAATGTTTAGATATATTAGATTTATGTGAAGATTGGGATCTTTGGCTAAGCGTTGTTTATCCATGGATGATATTTGCCTCTCATCTAAGTAAACGTTGTTTATCTATCATTTGTTGTTGAAAAAATTGGTTATATGTTGTTTATGTGGTACCAGGTAATGGCGAAGGATAAGTTTTATGTGGTTTTCAAGGGATGACAGGTGGGCATATTCGAGAGTTGGGCAGACTGTCACCTTCAAGTGAACATGCATAGTGGAGCATCTTATCGCTCCTATGCCACAAGGAATGAGGCAGAAGCAGCCTTAAATGCATATATTGAGAGCCATGAGGATTTGAAAGACAAGCGTGAAGAGGACATCCACATTGTTCCTTGGTTTTTTGGGTTAGCCATTGGTGTGGGGTTAGTACCTATGACAGTAGCATTTTAGACTTTTTTCCACTTGTTTTATGAGGTATGTTGACTCACATTATGGTTTTATATGCAGACTGGGCATTAAAATAGTTACTGATGCCAAAATTACTACTAGTGAGGTACACAGCCTCCCTGACCTCAAAGATGCCGTGTTGAACATTGATGGTTTCGCTAGGGTGAGCTCATTGATGCTTATGTTCACCTGCATGGGCATCAGAAGGAAGCTGAGGCCTTCCTTTCTCTGGACGAGATGGATCGAGTGGAGATGTTGGGGCGCATTCTGCGCCGTTTGGCTTTGTGATGTTTATGTATTTTTTGTTGAACCGTATATATGAACTAATGTGTGTATATCTATATTTTGGGTGTACAAAGACTTTGGTAGAAATGTTATAACTTATGTTTAATTTCTGTTGGTGGATCATACTATGTACGTGTTGTTTATGCGATAGCATTTAACGCCATAAAAAATCTTGTGCAAAATATGTTTAATATGGGTTTTTGCATATTTTCCCTTGCTTTTTGGGCAAGTGAATAGCGAGAAAAAACTTTCCTGCATATTTTCCCTCCCTTTCTGGGCAAGTGAACAGCGAGAAAGCAAGAGAAGAGGAGAGAAGAGAAGAGAAGAATCAAAATGGCTTCTGACAGAGTTTCCATCTTTCTCGAAGTCCTCATAGCAATCATTCTCCCTCCTTTGGGAGAGAGTTTTATTATGTCTTCTTTGGTTAATCAGAGAACTTATCAGATGGTACATGGTTTTCTAATATTGAACATTGGCAGTTCCTGTGTCCACAGAACCTATGGTATAATTAATGAATGCTTCCATACCTTGTTTTAACTCAGTTTCTGAAGATATTGACTTCAATTTATGCGTAGAAATTCTTGTGTCCATAGCACGTGGGTATTGGATGCTTCTATACCTTGTGTTAACTTAGTTTATGAAGATATTGACTTCAATTCATATGTAGATGCACAGGAACTCGAGCAATTGCAGGTTAAGATTGAGCAGGGCACTTATTACATAGGAATGACTGGTATCATAATGTCTCAGGATGATGCCGACATTACATTGTTTACTGTGACAGACGGTTTGGTGTTAGAGCTTGGGAAGATCCTTTGATGAAACACTACGCATTCAAGATGATGTTCAGGGAGGTGCACTTTACCATGTTGTAACTTCGGATAAGGATGAGATAGGTCATTCAGAGGGCATGATGTATTCAGAGTTGAAAGTCAAGTAGAGTAGCGCTTTAGATACAAATACTCAGAAAAGCTTTAGCAAGACTGCTACATTTCCTTCTTCAGAGGAGATGCTATCATAGTTTATGCCTACGGATCATAGTGACAGGAAAACCGATGCTTGCTCCATGCACATAGTGACAGGAAAACAGAGTCATGTATGTGCTTGCTCCATGCCTCTGCTTGTATGTCTCAAATCCATGTTTTATATGATTTTCATGGATATAAGAAATCAGAAAGGCTGATATCTCATATTTTTTGCAGGATTTCTTGATGGATTTTTCTCTAATTCATTATACCCCCCTCTAAAGTGGTTGTGGTCATTAACAGCTACTACAAAAACAGGTAAAAGTTGTATTCGATCATGATTCGTTATTTTTCATTCGCATTCTCTTTTAGATCTTACTATCTTCAACCAACTTTCAAATCCTGATTAGATTTCTCTCTCTCTCTCTCTCTCTCTCTCTCTCTCTTGTTAATTTGATCAATGGATTGAGACAAGGTGAGTTTGTCTCAAATCCCTACATTTACAGGCTAATGATATTTGCACTGCCATGTTTTGTTAATGAGACAAGGTGAGTTCGTCTCATTATTTGAACATGGTAGCGGGAATATCAGTGGCCTGTTTAATTTCCAAGAGTTCAATGGTAGCTCTTCTTGTGGGATTGTCATTTGTAATGGGTCCTGTCCAGCTGTTTAAACTCTGTGGCGTGCCATATTCAATAGCTCCATTTTGTAAGATTTGATTCTTCAATGATTATTATTCAGATAAAACTTCATTGTCTATGATTCTTCTAAATTATTGGGTTCTAACTATTAAATTGTTTTCTTATTTTTTTCATTGTAGAAATGAAGGTATGTGTAAAAAATGAGCTCTCTTTATTTCTAATCTTTTGCTCTCTATTTTTTTCTCACATTTCTCTCTGTATCTGTTGCTATTTTCTTACATTGGTTTTTCTCCCTTCTCTTATTTAGGTTCCTTTCAATACATGGAAAACACTGAATCGACTAATACTCTAGAAATCAAGGTTTGCATTGTTTTTTCTCATCCGCCGTGTATCAACCACACATCTAATAGCTCTCTCGAGCCTGTGCCCTCTTATCTATTTTTGTGATATAGAAGCAAAGAAGTTCTGCAATTTATGTGATAAATTGTGTTCTTTAGGCTGTAATGATTTAGTGATCTGGTTCTCTTAATGTTCTGCTTTCTCTATTTTGTTAATTACCACAGGCGAATGGCATGGAATGTTGTAAACTAAAGAAATTTTGTAGCTTGGTTGGAACTATGCAGGCTCTTCTTTATCCGTATTGATTTGTTCTTTTGGATGATTTTCTTCTTGGATTTTGATATTTTGGTGAATGGGTTTGATTGAACAGGGCAACAGACTAAGTGTCTCATTTTGACATGCACAAATTGCACATTGAAGTTCGGGTTCTTCAGGATGTTGGGAGTTCTATATTTTGCCATGGCAGGTATATAATCCAATAGCATGCAAATTTGTAGCTTGGTTGGTATAGTGATAGAATCATGATTACACTATATTCATCTTTAGAATGAGCTAAAAATCATTTTAGACAATTTCACGCCTGCCATTTCTAAGCCAACTTACAATTACTCTGGTCTGTAATTTATGTTTAGTTTTGGGAAAAAGCTTATGGAGTTTTCACACATTTTATTTCTTCAAGTTCAAAGATTTAACCATGGTTGAGAATATTTTGGTCATCACTAGATATGAGGGAAAATTCCCTGTAGAATATCACTCACTCAAGCTTCTTTCATATTTTAAATCTTTTCCATGAATAGGAAACCGAGATAGAAGAACATGAGGAGTATCTTACTTAAAGTTAGGCTTCTCTTACACTAATTGGTCTGTTAATGAACTTGATGTAGCTGTTCTGATTTACTCTTGCTATCTTAATAGGAAGAACAAATTTGTTTACACACTTGTGTCTTCTTAGATTGACTCATTTTTTCCTTTTTTCCTTTTTTCCTTTCATTTCTCAGGATTGACAATAAAAGAGTAAGGTTAGGGTTTTGAATTTTACCTCATTTATCACCACATGAAATTTCTTTTTGTTTCCTTTTTTTAATTTGCAATTTGTAGCGTAATTAGTTGCATTGGAATGTAGATTGCGTAAAGAAATTTCAACAGCCGATATCGACATTTCATTTTATGCAGATTGAAATGGAAGGATCCTATATAGAAGCTTGCTAGGTTCATTTGGATGGATTAGGGATCTATGTACGTGTTGTTTATGCGGTAGCATTTAATGCAAAAAAAAAAAATCTTGTGCAAAATATGTTTAATATGGGTTTCTGCATATTTTCCCTTGCTTTCTGGGCAAGTGAACAACGAGAAAATAACTTTCCTGCATATTTTCCCTCCCTTTCTGGGCAAGTGAACAACGAGAAAACATGGGAAAATCATAGTTTATTTTCCTTTCCTTTCCATTTTGCCACTTCAGATTCCATTCCTTTCCTTTCCTTTCCCGGGAAAACAAGTGAACAGAGCCTTAAAGGAGGGGGAGAATGGGCTTTTCCACGTCATTTTTTGACTTATTACAGAAATTCCACATGTGTAATTCTATTTTCACCGGAAAGCAAGTGAACACCAGAATGATGTCTTGTTAAGGTCTTGTCAAGGAAAAAAGAGGCTGTTTTCTAGGGATTTGCTTTCCAGAGAACGCAAGTGAACAGAGGAGAAAGAAAAACCCAAGAAAAATGGAAAGCTGGACGAGACTCATGAGATTACTCTGGAATTTGGAAGGTCGAAAAGTGGTACCTTACTGATTCCATCAAAATTTACAGCGATAATTCCAATGATTAATGCAAGGGAAGTGATATATTCGCCCCCCTTCTTCCCTGGGCTAGCCCCCTTCGGATTCTACAAAGCGGTATTGTGACATAATTGGATGATCCAAACCGTCCATTAGATGGGCCACAACCTAAATAGGTTGTGCCTCAAAAATCATTTCCATAGGTTGATCCTAACCCTCCGATCTGAATGTTAGAAGGTTGATCGTAACCCTCTATAGATCGGATTTCAGTAGAAATTTAAAAGTTGTATGAGAGAGCAGCCACCTATGGTGAATTAAATGATTAGACAAAATCTGTTGAAAAGTGAGCCTATGTGGCTCCAGAAATGCCTTCTGCTATCCTCCCTAGCAAATCCCAACAAAAAAAAAAGGAATTTTGCTTGACATTTCCTGGTAGGGATTTGCTCGCGTACGTCTGCGAAAAGCCTTTTGCGATTGATGCTAGCAAATCCCTTCTTGGTAATTCGAGGCAAATCCAATGCTTATCTAGTTACCTCCTCCATCT
Source organism: Tasmannia lanceolata (assembly GCF_043159265.1). Lineage (NCBI taxonomy): Eukaryota > Viridiplantae > Streptophyta > Magnoliopsida > Canellales > Winteraceae > Tasmannia > Tasmannia lanceolata. The sequence continues at coordinate 50,209,127 of NW_027518683.1, read as the reverse complement.
TTACTAATTCCACTACTATCCCAGATGAGAATTTGAAGATAATGTGGGTCACTAGTGAGGTCCGCTAGATCAACGGTCCCGGTTATAAGCACACGCAAATCACAGTGTGGGACCCAATTTTGATAGTTAGAAATGACTTATGACTCATAATATCAGAAAAAAAAACAGAAAAGAACAATCTACGTTCTTCGTATTTTAACCTAGTCTTATTTTTCTCCCCCTTTCCACCGAAACCCTAGTTCGGCTATCAGTTGAATTTATCGGACATGGGAATAGGTTAGTCATTCAATCTCTCTTTTTTCTTCTCTTCTTCTACAGATTCTCGTTCTTCGAAATGTTTTGCGTATCTCGATCTCGCCATGCTTCGATCGGCTATGTTCCAGTATAATCACTTTGTAATCTGTATTCATATTTATGCGATTCCGATTGTTACTTTTTTTTTTTTTTTTTTTTTTTGCATTTGTTATTGACATGATTCGAGAAGACAAATCTCTCTCTCTAAGCCTAACGATTTCCTTCTTTCCTCATCAAAGTCTAGTTTTTTCTTCTTCCTTTTGCACTGTTTGGATTACAGGAAAACCTTTTGTGATGGAAATTTTTTTTATTAAGAATTTTTTTGGTTTCCACAATTTAGAGGTAAATGTTATGAATATGGTTAAATTTGGAGGGATATTATAATAAATTTAAAGGCCCACTATTAAAAGTTGCATATCATTTTTTAGTGTGTCAAACAAATGGGAAATTTCATTTGAAGAAAGTGTTTCTGGGCTCGAGCTCAGATAAGCTTATCTGAGCTCAAGCTCAAAAGCTCGTGTGGGCCCACATTTTTGGGGTGATCCAAAGCATTCATTTGAAAGGCCTTTACATGGATAGGGAGGGTGTGTACCAAAAATCAGGTCGTTAGGATCATCCTAACCCTTCCATTTGTAGAGGGAAAAATTGGGCAGATTCGTGGAGAAACAATATCTGTCCATTTTTCCCTCCACTTATGGAAGGGATCCTAATGACCTGATTTTTGGTACACACCCTATCCATGTAAGGGCCTTTCAAATGAATGTTTTGGATCACCCCAAAAATGTGGGCCCACATGAGCTTTTGAGCTCAAGCTCAGATAAGCTCATGCTCTATCTCAGAAACACTTTCCTCATTTAGAAATATTTTTCTTTTTCCAAAAAATTCCTGCAGTCCAGACTGGGCCCTTTGTGATTGATGTAGTCTTCTCTCGTTTGCATTCCTTTTTTTTGCTTCAACTATGATGTTATAGCGATTTCATCAGGTTTTTCTTGAACCATAGTTTATCTTTCTATGTATCAGTAAATTCTAAATTTCATTTTTCTCTTGTTTATTGGATCTTTTGCTGTCTTCTTTTGTTTTATTTGGTGTTTTTCGGCATCTTTTTTTTTTATTTTTTTTTATCTGTGATTTATTTACATTTGCATATTTTATTTCATATTGTGTTTTTCCGTTGGTTGTCTTGGGTTTTAGGCGGGAGACTTATCCTCCAAAACTTAAAGAACAGTGCTAGCGGGCCGAAATGTGTGGTCACTGGAAAGAGAATTCAGGTACATGATAGTTCGTCACGTTTGCTTGCATTTACTTTTATTTTAATGCTTTTACATTTTATCTTAGTTTGTTTTCAGATGTTAAATGTAGTTTTGATTGCTTCATGTTGTCTTATTTTGTTTGCAGTTGCTGAAAGTAGTTTTACTGAAACTAGCATGAAAACTGTTAAAGAGCTACCACAAAGTTGCTCTTGTATAGATTAGTGATCTTGTTAATCGTATTAAAGTCCAGCTTTCTAACCTACGAAGACCCAAAAATCCCTTTCTAAAACCAACTAACTAAAATGGGGGACCACTAGAAAATGCTGCCTAAATCGAAAACTCAATCCTCTGAAACTCTAGAAAGTTCAATTAAAAATCTTATAATCTATAATATGTATTAAACATGTTTCTTTCATTCGTTTTCTTCCCATCGAAAAAAAATTATTAGAAAAATTTTTCCATGGAAAAATTTACCGGAATTTCCTCTATGATGAATTTTTCACACCTCATGCATAGCATGGGTAGGGCCCGTCATTTTAGAGCACATGTTTTGATAAGGTTACTTAGTCCCATCATTTTACACATGCATAGCATGGGTGAGTGCAACCATTTTACACCTCATGTTTTGATATGGTATTGCTCATCATCTCTACCCAAACCTATACACATGAGTGGGCCCACCATCTCCACCCAAATCCATGCATGCGGTGGGGCCGCCACTTTACACCCATGCATAGTATGAACCAGGAATGCTAGTCTATTATAAACTTGTACCGAGGCTTTCTTCCTTTCTAACCACATCTTACGCTATCTTGTCTCACAGTCTTAGGCCATGCTATCCCTTTTTCTTTTCAGAAAGTTCCAGATTGGAAATAGGACGAAAAGCTCAAGAAACCCACTTTTACAGTGCACGAGTGGGGTTCTCAGGAAACCCTAAAAAAAAAAAAAAAAAAAAACACCAAAATGATCTTCTCTTAATTTTATGGAAGTTGTTGTACCAAAACAAATGTCGATTGATGGCCCCACCCTACATCAACATAACAAAGAAGGCATCACCTCTTGGTCTCAATGATGCCCCTTCTTGCTCTTCTTTCTTGATTTTAGTAGGGAGTTTTAATGGGTTGTGGGTGATGTAGTCCAAGCTCCACACTATTCAATTCAAGATGAAACTCTAGTAGAAAGTGGGGTTTTCAAGCCAGAAAGCATTATTGAAATTGGCCCTTGTTGTGTCATATGGATGATGCCAACAAGTCATCATGCTGACCTCAACATGGGCCTGCATGCTTTAAATGGACCAGAACACAAGCGAAACTGGCTGATTTTTATATATTAGGATTATTTCTTAATTTAAATTGAATTTCAGATGGTTTTGGTGGATTTTGGAACTTCTTAGTTCAAAATATTTAGGGACTGATTTTGGGTTTGAAAGATGCTATCTTTAGTATAGCTAAAATTTGACTTAGGAGTGTTTGGGTTTTGTTTTTGTGTTAGAAAGTTTTTACACTTTAAAAAACCTTTATTGAAAGTTTGTAGTTGTGAAAAAACGAAGTATGTAGTCTTGGACTTCTTTTATACTTATTAAGGGATTTGAACTTTATAAATATTTTTCGGCTGCTTATTTATACATTTTTTTTAAAAAAAATTAGAGGGAAAGTAGTGCAAATCAAAACCAATCTACAAATCAGGAATACTTGAAACCATTAAAAAAAATCAGGAAGACTTGGATCCCCTCGGCATCGACATGGAGTTAGTCACTCACTGTCTTTTGTTTGTTAACCCCATTGTCAGCAAGCGAGTCTCCAAGTTTCTTCTATATCCATATGAGAAAGGGAGGGCTAAAGACTTGGAACAGGACCCAAGGCCTCTTCAACCACGTCTGCCAATCACTTTAGGATACCACACCCCTGATTTAATCCACCTTACCAGATGTAGAAAATCAACCTCTACTAGTTAAGGACCTGTGAAAGACGAGAACTATAAGGCATTACCAATCAAATCATAAAAGGCCTAAATGAAAAAGACACCCACCCACCTCTCTAATTATAGCCGAGATAACTTACAAGGATCTGACAGAAAATGCTTCCATTGAATAGCAGTTGAAACCCACCTTCCTCAGCCACTACTCATCATGTAGTTATTTCAAAGCAATGACACTCCATGCTCTTTTCAATTTCGGATGCTGGACACTGCTTCGGTCATTCCAGTTTGTTCTGGTCTGTCCCAGTTTGTACTTTTTTCTTTTACCATTTTTTCAAGAAAATCTAGATGTCCTTATGGACCTATTTGTTTAACAATAATAAAAATCTCTCTATTTTTGAATGGCAATAATAATAACCTCCCTTTACATGGATTATATGGATGACACTTACCTTATGTTGATTTAGATAGATGTTTACATGATATTAATAAATGGTAGGTCTAGTAAAATATGTAGTAATGATTTACCTTAGTTTTACCATGTTCTTCTCGTCTTCTATTTTATATTTCAATTTTAAGATTTTTATGTCCAAAAATTTTGTCTTTTCTTTTCCAAAACGAAACTCCGAAATTGGTAGAACAATGAAATGTTCCATTCCAGAAGAAAAACAAACTGCTCATTGGAATGTAATTGACAACTAAGCCCACTAATGAATGCTCCACTTGGACTAGTGATCATATGATCAATTATCTTCCTCAAGCGGGTCGATAACATCGTAGTCAGAATTTTGTGGACACTGCCCACCTAGTTAATGGGTTCAAAGTACTTCATCTCCTCTCTTCCATCCTCCTTTTGGACGAGACTTATGAAGGTAGAGTTAATGCACTTGTAAATATAGGCATTGTCCTTGACTTCTTGTCATGACAGGCATTTCTCCTTGATTTGCTACTTGGATCTTTCTTTTCTTCTTTGTTATTGTTATGCTTGTTCTCAACCACATCAGCCTTCGGGCTTTGTTGCGGGCTTTGTCCCTTCATCATTAATAAATCGTTGTCATTCCAAAACAACAAAGAGTACACTGAATCCCCAACAGTCAAGAAAAAATGCATTGCAAAAGCTATCTGCTCTCCGAATTCATCACTTTTCATGGAGGAAATAGCATTTTCAATTTCATTTATTGAGAAATCCTCGACCACATCTGGGTATCTTAGGTTTGAAATGCTCATGGGAATCACACAAGATTTTCCCTCGTGATCTCTCAACGAATTTTATCCAGGAAAGGAAGAAGAATAAGACTTACAACAGTTCCAAACATGGATTGTAGAGTTTTAGCATCTCAATGAATTAAAAGCTGTAATACAAAGTAAATCAATCTCATTGTACAGATCTCCAATACTTTTTAGTTAATATTTTGTATTTCCTTTATTCTAAATGATTGAAATTTCATTTCTTCCCTTCTACTTGCATGGAATGAAAATGTTAATGAAAATTTCCCCCGTATTTTGAGGTTTTTTGGTTTTTAAAATTTCCCCCTTATTCGATCTGTATCGAATATGACATGCTTTATGAACTAAAAAAAGGCACAATATGAGTTGACTTGAAACTTGGTTGAACGCTTAAGTTATTTGGATTGCTTTTACTTCAATCTAATTTGTCTAGTTTATTGATTACTGGATAAATTTTTTTAGTTTATCTACCTGATAGAGGGCGAGCCTTGGCGCAACGGTTAGGTTGCTCCATTGTGACCTGGTGGTCACGGGTTCGAGTCACGGAAACAGCCTCTCTGCAAAGTACGGGTAAGGCTGCATACATCTAGCGCTCCCCAAGACCCACAATGGCAGAGCCTCGTGCACTTGGCCGCCCTTTTTTTTTTTTTTTTTTACCTGATAGAGTTTTTTGAGTACTTGGTTAGTTTTGTGTGAGTTCTAATTTCTAAGTGAAACCGGGTTACCCCAGTGACTCAACCTAAGTTTTGATTGAGTCACATTGATGAGTTTTTTTTTTTGTGTGTACTTGATCTCATTTTGATACATTTATTTGTTCTGGTGAGAAGTTTAAAAATTGCAATTGTGTCATTCATAATCCATAACATTTGAATGATCTGTCTGTTGCTTCTGTTCACAGAACTGTCTGGGCAATAGGATAACTGCAGCCAGATATTCTAGTACGAGCATTGATAGAAGCTCCTCTTCTGGAGGACTTTTCACCTGGCTTACTGGGGAGAAATCTAGTTCACTCCCACCTCTAGATTTTTCTCTCCCAGGTATTACGCTCCCACCTCCTTTGCCAGATTACGTAGAGCTAGGCAAGACAAAGATAACAACTCTTCCCAATGGTGTGAAAATCGCCTCTGAAACTTCTACAGTATGTGTTTTTTCCTTTCTTTAATTTCATGAATATTGAAATCCTTTATTTATTGTCTTCACCGTTCCATTTACTTCCACTTCCTGGTTTTAATTGTTGTTGATTGGGTTTATCGAGAAGAGCCCTGCTGCCTCAATAGGATTATATGTTGACTGTGGTTCCATTTATGAAACACCCATTTCATTTGGGGCCACACACCTGTTGGAACGGATGGCCTTCAAGAGCACTACAAACCGGAGCCATCTACGTATTGTACGTGAAGTAGAAGCAATTGGAGGCAATGTTACGGCATCGGCTTCTCGTGAGCAGATGGGTTATTCATATGATGCTCTGAAAACGTACTTACCTGAAATGGTTGAGCTGCTTGTTGATTGTGTGAGGAACCCTATTTTCCTTGATTGGGAAATTAATGAGCAGGTACTGCATTTCCCAAAATTCTTTCGTAATCTTGCTTTTAGCATTTTATTGTTTGACTGTCAGGTGTTGATTGTTCTTTACTATGGGTCATTGCAGTTACAGAAAGTAAAGGCAGAGATAGGGGAGATTTCTAACAATCCACAAGGTTTATTGTTGGAAGCGATTCATTCTGCTGGCTATTCTGGTGCATTGGCAAATCCTCTCTTAGCCCCAGAATCTGCAATAAGTAGATTAGATAGTACAATCTTGGAGGAATTTGTTGCTGTAAGTTCGAGTGAACCTTATCCTATGTGCACTATCTGTCTATATTTACATTGTTTGGTTATTTCTTGTTTTATTAGTTGTTCGTGTTCTAAGACTGGAGTTTGCTTTGAGAAATTCAGGAGAATTATACTGCTCCAAGAATGGTACTTGCGGCATCAGGGGTTGATCACGAGGAGTTAATAGCATTTGCAGAGCCTCTTCTATCTGACCTTCCCAAGGTTCCTCCACCCGAGGTGCCAAAATCTGTGTATGTTGGAGGCGATTATCGTTGTCAGGCTGATTCAACGGTGTGCATTATGAGTGTTCTATCGGTTTCATTTGGTTATCATCCTACATTCCTTTGCAATTAGGTTTTTTTTTTTTTTTTGGGAATGGCTTCCTTTGCAATTTTTTAAGCTTGACATTTCATATATTTCATTTGCAAGAGCAGATGACACATGTTGCCCTTGCTTTTGAAGTTCCCGGTGGTTGGCGCAATGAGAAGGAAGCTATGACTTTGACAGTGATCCAGGTTGTGCAGTCTGAATTTTCTATGTCTAGGATCTGGCATTTTGTTGTCCATCTTTCTGCTTGTTCTTATTATTAGTCTAGCTGTTTTCTGTGGTGAATTAAGATTGAATATGATATCAAATTGTTCTTCTTCCGACAGATGCTCATGGGTGGAGGTGGCTCTTTCTCTGCTGGAGGTCCTGGAAAAGGGATGTACTCTCGGTTATGTAAGTTATGGCCTCTATTCGTTCTTAATCCGATGTTCGTGTTCATGGGCTCATTTATGTTTTGTTCATGGGCTCGTTTATGTTTAATAATTAAATTATCAAGAATTATTGCGGATTTTTCTGTGCATTTTTTTTATAGTTTAGTGAAGGCATTAGCATGAAATATATGGTGGCAACTTTCATCATATGTCTTTATTTGTATGTTTATCTACTGAATGCACGTATCTTGTTTCACTTGTGCAAATGTGGACAGATCTTCGTATCTTAAATGAATTTCAACAAATCCAGTCATTTTCTGCTTTCAACAGTATATACAATAACACTGGAATCTTCGGGATTCATGCAACCACTGTAAGGCATCCAGCTTATCCTAATTTATTTTTAATAAATGTGGTTGTTATCTGTTTGATTTATACATATATAAGCACACATGTGCTTCAATTGTTTACCGTCACTATTCATGATTTGAGTGTCCAACAAAGAACTACATTCGGGATTCATGTAGCCACTGTGCATAGAGCTGTAGTTTTGCTCTACTTGTATTAAGTTTTATTCATGGAACATAATATAACCCTTCTATATCTTTACATGTCAATCCTTGCCATCATTTTTGATGAACTGAAATCAACTGTTAGTTTGTATTATGTTGTGGAGGATAAGAAGATTGTAGGGGAAACAATTGTCTTTCTGTTCTGTATGGACATACTTTTATGGAAGAGCGATTGCAAGATACATAATTTTAAGGTTTAAAGAGTAAAAGCTAAGAAATATTAGTTTAGTGAGTATATCACAGAGACAGCATCACCAATGGCTGTGATACCTTTATTTTGCCCTAGATCTCTGGTCTGATAATTGCCACATGGGCACCATGGATGATACCTACCCACCCTTTCAAAGCTTTCCATATCTGCATGGATATGGAAGAATGAGTTTGCGCAAGCAATACTATGGGAGGTTTTGTTGCTTGTTATCAAATGTTTTCAATTGAGTGCTTATGTTTTATGCCTGGACTATGCGGACCTAATGCTATATGATGTTTTGGAGCTACCTGGATCTATAGGAGGCACAAGACAAATAACATAGCCTTCTAGTAACACATATGAAAGCAACCTACAAAGCTTATCTTGGTGCGTTGGACATATTATGATACTGTAATCAAGCACATTGTTGAACATGGTAAATATGTTTCACATACAGGATTTTTTGGTATGTAATCTTCATTTTGTTTCGAGTTGCATCTAATTGAAATTTGCATTAACTTACATGCACAATCCTGTCGAGCGACAGTGAATTACAAAAGGAGCAGAAATTGCCCAATGCAAAAACTATGCAACCAATGTCTTCTACCAGCTGTCAAACTGCAAGAGAATTTGATTACGCATTACGTGACAGTGGACTGCTAAATGTGTGGAACTACCTGAACTCTTTTTAGGAGCTCTAACATCTTTTAATATCTTCTTTTAATTTGAAATTTCCTCTAGGTTTTTCCAAAAAGTTTTTGGTCCTTCTAAGAGGGCACGGGCCTTTACCTTTCTTGAACAATTCCAAACTGCTCTTCCAGTCATGGGTTAGACCGGGGCTGCCAACGAGCATCATCAAAGTTGAACTTTAGCTCACCATTTTCCAATTCTTCCCATCTTTTAAGGGCCAACCAGACAAAGGTCGCTACCTTTGGGACTACTCCCACTTGCAACACCATACCGGGGTAGCTCCCCCGTTGAGCAGCCACAACGCTCTTTGTAGAGAACTTCTCGGAGGCCCACTCTTCTGTCATTTCCTTGGAAAACTGGAATGGGACTGACCTGTAGGATTATAACAGGTGGTTCAGATTGATTTTTTAGCAACATTTTGTTAAAACTACAAAAAGCCAAAATTGTCCCAAAATTCAATAAAATATCGTGATATTTTCATTTTTTTTACTATGCAACTATCACAAATATATCATAAGACAAAATAATAAGAACTTCCACACCTATTTTTCATTAGGGCAATTACTTCTCTTCCTCAGATTTTCCAATCTATATGCCTCTGTTCCTCTTGGATGTGTACATTTCGTACATTTCTTCTCACCTTATTTGGTGATCCTTATGCTCCATGCATTTGCTTTCTCAATCACTTTCGATACTCTGCAATCGATCTGTCATACCCTCAGGAATCTTGAAATATAACATGAGGTACATATAATTCCCCTGATGATCTCTTTCTTTTCGCTAATGAAGCTGTCATTCATGGGAAAAATATCTGTCAAGCGACAGCTGAAATAATGCCGATATTCCTTCTTCGGAGAAAATCTTCTAGATCATCTGTATTAAATCCAAAATCTCTATGCCAAGTTCATGGGACAATCTCTATTAGTTCATGATAGACAGCTGGTGCTGATAGGGTGGATATCTGTTTTCGTGTATGAACTGTTTAGTCGTTGGTTGCCATGCATCCCCTATTAAGCCATCTGATGGTTGCAATCCAAGGTATTCCTGTGGAGGTTTATTGACACTATAAAAGAGGTGTTGTATTGCATAAGAGGTCAATATATCTTTTTCCAGCACACATGGACTGGCCAGTTCGGGTGCTGATTTGCTTGCCTGCGATGGTGTTCCTAGAGCTTCCTTACTCATTAGAAATTTCTATATTTTTTATGTTGCTTAATGAGTCGCTGTTATTTCGGGTTGCTTTCGTTTTTCTTGCTCTTGACCATCTTGGTCATGAGCATTTAGTAGCTCTAGATTTTTTTTGAATGATATATTTAGTAGCTCTAGTTGTTTTTTAATAAAATTTCTTTATTGTTCAAATAGTCACAAATATCTCCCAACTTTTTCCAAAATTCACGATTTTATCTCAACTTTTGGTTAAAAAGGCAAGGCCCCAAAAGTATCGTGAGATTTTAAAAACTATTCGAGATATTTCCATTTTTTTACTGCACAAATATCACGTAAATATCGTGATTATTTTACAATTTTTTAATTTTTTCTATCTTTAAATATTTATTTTTCCATTTTCCTGATATAAACCTAAAACTAACAAAAAATTTAAAATCTCCTTAGTTGTAAATTTCTCAAAAAATCCCCAGACAAATATTTGTGGCTATCGTTGTTCAAAATAATAAAACCTTCTACACCTCTTTACCATAAGGGCAACTACTTCCCTTACTATACCTCTGTTCCTCCTGGATTTGAACGTTTCTTCCTACCTTATTTGGTGATCCTTATGCTCTATGCCTCTGTCTTCACACTCTCATATGAAATCACTTTGGATCCTATCCAATCTATCCATCAAACCATCAGGGATACTGAAATATAGCATGAGATACATATCATTCCCTTCTCCTCTCTTTATTTTCATTAATAAAGCTGCCTTGCATGGAAAGAAGATCTATCAAGTGAGAGGAAATAATGCCGATATTTCATCGTTTGGGGAAATCTTCTATATCATCTGTATTTAATCCAAAATCTCTATTACAAGTTCACTGTGCCAATCCCTATTAGTTAATTACAGACAAGGTGGTGCTGATAGAGTGGATATCTGTTTTTGTGTATGCACTATTAAGTCACTGGTTCATGTTTCTTTCTGAATGATTGGATGAATTTTGTGTCTTGGCTTTTCTAATATTACATAGGCTTAACTGGTTGTTGCTGCTTATTATGCTTTTCTAAGATTTGAGTGTTTATATTTTTAATTAGGGGTCTGAGTTTGTATCTAAAGCTGTTGAGTTGGCAGCGAGAGAACTTCTTTCAGTTGCAACTCCTGGAGAAGGTTTGCTTGTACCTTTATCTTCCAGTACTCACTGAGTGAGCTGTGTCTTTCCTCTAGCTTTTGCCTTACATTTTGTTAGTTCATTTGGGCAGTTGATCAATTACAGCTAGATCGTGCAAAAGAGGCAACAAAGTCCGCAGTGCTGATGAACCTGGAATCAAGAGTACACATTTGGTTTTTTTTTTCCACTTTATTTTAAACACACAATAAGAGTTTGCAGATCCACATTGTCTTCTTTTTAGTGATGTTTATTTTACATGCTAATCATTCTTCATCTTGCAGATGGTTGCTGCAGAAGATATTGGGCGCCAGATTTTGACATATGGAGAGAGGTTTGTCTTACCTCAACGCTTTTGTATTGTAGATTAGAGTCTTCGTGCACAGTATCTTCCACATCTTCATATTCTAATGTTATTCCTCTTTCTTTCCTCTTTTTCTCTTTCTTTTTTATTTTTTTGGAAAAGATAACGAAGAATTTTATTTATATTAAGATACAAAGTGGGGCGGAGATTATCATTCGAAAAAAAGTGAGGGGCAGAGATTGCCCCACTTAAGACCTCACCTGGTTTAGATTTGTGATTAAAGAATGCCAAATTGTTATTTTATCTGTTTATTCCTGGTGTGAATTTTATGCCCATTAATACAGTTGCCAACTTAGGAACAACCTGCGAGGAATAATTATTCGGGTATTAGATATAACTTTTGTCAAGACTTTGATCTTTAGCAAAAATATCTATTTTTCAAGGCTTGCAGTCTACGGGGCAACAAGCCTGATAAAACAGGCATCTAACATTAGCCAAAAGGCTTTAGGGTGCCACTTTTTAGAAGTTAGAAATCCATTTACCACATTCCAATGTGCAAACATTGACTCCTTGACATCACATTGACTGCATGAATTGAATGGATTTTTCACCATAATCTCGTCTGCAGTGTGTTCTTAATCCCAAGGGTTCACCAACCCACTCCTGTGGTTTTAGATTTTGTGTATTCCATCGAATTTTCTTTCTTCCCCTCTTGCTAAAATAAGCCTAACTTATGTGAGGTGCACATTAAGCTTCTACCTAGATAGAAGCTTTCTTCACCTCCATAACTTTTGAGGTGCACATTAAGCTTCTATCTAGATAGAAGCTTTCTTCACCTCCTGAACTTTGTTGTTTCTCTTGTAGGGATTTGGATGGAGTTTCTATCTAGAAGACCTTTTGCTACATATTTCGACATAGATTTGAAGGATTAATCCACGACTGTAACCATCCCAGATTAAAACTTGTTTGACTGTAATTTCAACACCGTGATCTGTATATCAGGCTTTGAGAATTAGATTGATAGAACACTGTTTTATCAGAAAAGAAAATAGGGAAGACGATGATAGGAAAAAGGGAAAGAATGAGTTAATTCAAGGAAACTCAGGCCTCCAATGAGTTAATTCGAGGAAACTCTGCCTCTAATTTGCTAATTGCACTAATTTGATTATTTCTTTCTCAAAAGCCATACGGCATCTACATTATATAGAAATTAGGGAAAGCAAAATATGGAAACAGAAATCAGCAGAATAGAAAAAAGAAAATAGGGGAACCTAATATAAGATGGTAATAACATAAATAAGGAAAGCATCTAAATAAGAAAATTTATTTCTAACATTTCCCCACCTTGCTTTCAACCTTGTCCCCAAGGTTGGAGATTGATCTTGCGCCATACTTTCCAAATTTCTTCTCTCTTCTCATTTTCTTTTTTCTTGCTCCCTCCTTGCCTTTTCTTTGTCTTGTAATTAGTCACCATCATTAATGGTTGAGGCCATTCCAATTGCAAACTGATCCTATCATGCCGTTCATCAAAGCTTCTTTTATGTATTTTTTAGATTGATTCACGGATGGTTTCAGGTGATGATCTTTTCTATGGCGTTGGAAAGGTTGAGAGGCATGACAAATTTTTCAGTGTCGACGTTGTTGGACTCGAAAACCCTGATAATCATTAACCCCTTTCTTTCGAGGCTTTATTGCTTTTTCTTCGATCTGATTTCTTTCTCTCATTTTTTCTGTTTTGTCTTTTCTTTTTTATTGTGTAAGCTTTCTCGACGGTGCACTCTCTGAACTCTTCAGTTAGAGGCTCTTCTAACTTCACGCCAAGTGACGGTGCCATCACCTGAGAAGGATTGGGATTTTGAGAAAGAAAATCTCTAAACATCTTTAACAAATTTGCTTTGAGAGGTTGGGTTCTCGATTCGATCTTTGCCTCAAAGGCTTGGATTCGTGCTTCGATCTGCGCATTCCTCGCATCCAACTTTGCTTTTAAGGCTAGTTCTCTGGGGACAACCCATTCTTGTTTCCTGTAGCCATAGAATACGCCTTCAAATCCTTGATACCAATCCCGTAAACCACTCTGATACCAACTTGATAGAACCCCATTCTATCAGAAAAGAAAATAGGGAAGATGAGTTAATTTGAGGAAACTCAGGCCTCCAATGAGTTGACTTCAAGGAAACTCGGCCTCCAATATGCTAATTGCACTAATTTGATTATTTCTTTCTCAAAAGCCATACAACATCTACATTATATAGAAATTAGGGAAAGCAAAATATGGAAACAGGAATCAGTAGAATAGTAAAGGAATCTAATATAAGATGGCAATAACATAAATAAGGAAAGCATCTAAATAAGAAAATTTATTTCTAACATAGATTTATCATAAATTGGTATCAGTCCATTTGTCAATTTGGTCTTAGAGCTATGCCTCCAAAAAAACCTCAAGTCCTGAGACTAGTGAAGACGGGCAAGAAAATAAAACCCTTGATGATATTAGGGAATTTATTTGGTAACATTGGGAGTTGAACTGACGACAAGGACTGGTCCTACAACAAGGAGAAAAACATGACAAGGAGATGAAAAAACAATTTGTGCGATTTGGTGTTGTTGCTACCCAATTCACGCATAATCAAGAGTTTCTGCAACCTCTGGAGGTATCAGAACCCAAAGATGGTAACATAGAAGGGTTTGAATAAAGTAAACACTAGGCATACAGCCCCATATAATAAGCAGCCCCTTCGATGACAATTTCAAGCTTCGAGCCATTTTTTCTTTTGGCCTGTGTCACAACTCACAGTTGACTGGGTATTTGTGAGGTTGGAGAGGAACAGCCCCATATAATAAGCAGCCCCCTCGATGACAATTTCAGGCTTCGAGCCATTTTTTTCACAATATAACAATCAATCCTCTCCAACCTCACAAAATACCTAATCAACTGCGAGTTGTGACACAATCCAAGAAAACATGTTCCTAACAAGGTTATGTCATGGTTGAGTCCGACTCGGAACTTGGGAAGGCCCCTCCGTTCGAGTCAGCGATGGACTCTCAAATCTTCCAAGCTTTCAACGGTACCAAAGTGGTTTTCAAATTGTAAGTTTTTCATGATTGAACAGATCTAATTCCTGAGTTCGATTTGTCAGATGGTTTTGCCTATCTGGCTCACACTCACCAACTATGAAAAGAAAAACAAAAAAAAATAACATATAGATTTAGTGGGGTTGGTCATGGAGATACCTACGATGCAATTCATGGGCCTTTTCTGTTCTTATCACATCGATTTTTGTCAGCTTATCTATGGTAATGCATGCTATTTTTAAAGCAAAAAGTTTTTGTTACCATTGCAGGAAGCCCGTCGAGTATTTTCTGAAGGCTGTCGATGAAGTTACTCTTAACGATATTTCTTCCATTGCCCAGAAGATGGTTTCTACGCCTCTAACAATGGCAGCATGGGGAGATGGTAATTCCATTATTTCAAAAAAAAAAAAACATTTACTTGCAGTTTTGTTAGCATTTAGATGAACTAATTCTCATTTTTCTTCAAAAAAACAACCCCATCTTGCAGTTGTTAACGTTCCCAGATACGAATCTGTCAGCCGCATCTTCCATGCTTAATCATAGTTCTAGCTACTGTTGATCCCCAACACTCTGGAAGCCTTGCTTGGAACTGCCTGGTAATGAACAGAAAGACAGACTAGAAAATAATTCTGGAAATTATGTGAGAATTTTCCTCTGGATCAATAAATTGGTGTTCTTTCCCCATTTATTTGGCGGCTTGAGACAGCCCGGCATGTCCGATGCTCGGACAGAGTTTCATTTGAATCTTAAGTTAATATTCCATTTTCTTTTCTACATATTTTTTTGCAGCTTTTTCCAATCTACAAATGTCAGCGTCCGCCCTCTTCTTCACTGTACTTTGAAGGTTTCTTGCAGTTTTTAACATTCCACTCTGAACTACAGTGCTTTGCATGGTTTGGAACTCTTGGTCTTTCCATGTTGGCTGGTTTAGATGATTTGGTGGTACTTATTTTGTCATCCACATTTTAATCTTGCAGGATATATGATATATAATGGCTTTTCGTGGCAAGAAGTGCTGTAGAATTGATGTTTAAACATTTACTGATCTCACTAATGGCACTTCACTCTTTAATTTTCTAATCAGGTTTTATGGCTGTAACAATTCTCAAGATGCTGTCAACAACCAAGCAAAATAGTGGGTAATAACGTATGGAATGTCATTATTAAAACAAGGGAGTGTGGATATTATTTCCCAAAGTTTATTGGCTGATAGATGCTATAAACAATATAATCGCATTTTCCACTCATATACATTTACAAGAAAAGAATTTGAGTTTCTGGGAGCAAAATTAAGGCACCAAGAAAATAAGGGATTTGCTAGGCAATTTTTGAGGAAAGCCCATTTGGCTGCTCACTTTTGCAGGATAGAACAGCAATCTCAGATGAATTACTTGAGACAAAATCTTCTAAAAAGTGAGCCTGTTTGATAGTTCACTCTTGCAAAAGTGAGCCGCGAAATAGCATTTCTCTCAAAATTAGAAAAGAAATAGATAACTCTGAACTCTCTCTCTCTCTCTGAAAGGATATCTCCTTCAGCTTGACTCTTAGAATGAAGGAAAATGGTGATGATAAGAAATTGGTACATGCTGTGTCTGTCTATCAGATTCCAATTCCGTGGAGAATATGCTGCAGAGATTGAGAAAGACATGAAATATCTGTTTGAAGACCACGGGTTTGACGAATTTGATGATGCCCCTGTTTAGAATTTCAGGGTTTAATCAGTTGATTTTCTCTAGTTTTTATTTATCACATATTTTTTTCCATTTATTCGCAAGTTTTCTCCTTTGAAAATAATCTAAAAATGAAAAATTGACGACCTGTGAACGGCTAGATATATGATTTCTCAGATCATCCATGGGCAAATGTGATTTGAGAAATCAATCCTTTGAAACCTTGGCTGTTACGTATGTGCGGTTAACCCTAGGGACATTTCTGTAGAGTATTTTCTTCAAGAAAGAAAATTGTGGAGAGTAATGTTTACACTGTTTGGTATCCCTGATCTCCATGGAAAATTGTGTGGAAACTTAGAAAAAGGAAAAGAAAAAGAAAGTTTGCTCTCTTCTTTTTCAAAAGAGGATTGATATCTACACAGCCAATAGATACTAGCTTCATGCACTCTTTTCTTTTTCAATAGAGGATTGATATCTACATACCCAATGAAAACTAACCATGTAAATCTTATGATGTCCTTAACGAAAATCAGTGAAGCAAAAACCCAATGCTTAGAAGAAATTTATCTGAAAACCAGATTAAGGAGCGTGTTTATTGATGCTATTCTTAGGATGAAATCATCTTCCCACTCTATGAAGGTGCACGAGCATGAGATTCAAGCGCTGATCGTCTTTAGGATATAACAATCCCTTCGCGGACAGTGTGTATACTCCAATTGATGGTCCTTCGGATACCATAAGCAGGACTTGCCCATGAAAAATCACAAAAGAGAAGAAAAAGGGAGAAAAATCACAGAAGAAATAATGAGAAAAATCACACAAAAGAAGAAACAAAGAGAAAGGATTATGGATTATTATAGATTTTAGACTAAACTTGTTATGTAACTACGACTCTATGGAGAGGCTCTCTTAAGTGTAAGTAAAAATGGTAAAAATGTAGGGAGATGATATCAGCACAACCATGTTTTAATAATTGCACCAACTCTTTCTTGTCTTTCATTATTTAAAGTGCTGTCAAAGGTTATTACAGTTACCAAAAAGCTCTGGCAAGCCAATTTAAAAAGAAAAGACAAACTCAGTTTCTGCAATTATAAAAACATGGTTGTGCTGATATATTATTTCCCAAAATGTAATGACAGAACCACAAATAAGGAAACCTAGTTGAGGACTACCAAAACACATGTGAAAGATTTTCCCATTGGGGGATTTCGTGGGATTTGCTAGGGTCCATCGAAAAAGGCATTTCGCGGAAAGTCTGTTGCATGAGAGAGCAGCCACCTCACGAATGATGACAAAATCTGTTGGAAAGTGAGCCTATGTGGCTGCTTTCTCATGAAACACACGTCCCACGAAATGCCTTTTGTGATGGACCCTAGAAAATCCCATTTCAAAATTGAAGTAAAGATTTGAACAAGTCTATAGACTAATGCACCAATACAGATTTTATTGAACTTGAACGTCTTATCATAGCTTGTAGCAGCATCGGTAAGGATGGAAGAAGTTACAGCTTAGAGAAGATCTTTAGAAAGTGGAAGATCATCATTGGTGAGAAGAAGAAGAAGCAAAGTGAAGCGCCTAGGTGGAACTTTGAAGGAAGTTCAAAAGGGAATTCAGGTATAGTGGGGATTGGTAGATTATTCAGGGACTCAAGCGGATCTACTCTCCTCTCATACTCTAGACCGGTGGGGCAATGCAACTCGAATGAAGCGGAAGCGCAGGCATTATTATGGGGAGTGAAGTGGTTCGCAAATCATGTTAGTGGTCATTTGATCATTGAAGGAGATTCATCAAACGTAATATCGTGGGCTACTAGAAAGTTGATCGGCCCTTGGGCGATTGCGGACATTGTGTCGGAAATTAGTCACCTAGTTGCATTCTTAGCCCCGAAATTTCAGTATATGAGTCGGTCCACCAATGAAGTAGCCGACAAATTGGCAAAAGAAGGGGTGGAAAGAGAAAAGGTTGTCATCGTATAGGCAGATCTCGAAAAGGAATTGAGGGGAGGCTGAGAGGGCAGTGTAAGATGACAACTATAGTGCTGATCGGGAGATATGTATTTGGGGATGATGAGAGGTTAGTCATACCAGTGGGAAACCTTGTCCCTGCGTTATAACATGTTTAAAGCATTAAGAATAATGCATCTTTCAAACAAACAAAAAAACTGTGTCTTGAGCCAATTATTTCGTATTTGAAAACAAGACAGCATATTATATACATGATAATATCAAGTATAATCGTGTTCTGACAGGTTTGCACTTGTTGATCTTATGCTTTATCCTGCTTTTTTTGTTAGTGCTTTAGAGATTTGTCTATATCTCGTAGGAATATAAGTGATTCTATCAAAGATGTACTATAACTCTACACCCCACTGATAATCGGCTAATGACATCATTCAGAGTATAAGACTCATCCTCTGCACATTATAATAAACATTATTTATAGTTTTATACCATAGAGAGAGGCCTTGGGGTTAATATCTGTCATAGTGCTCCAATCAAATCATTAAGCAACTTATTTTTTCTGTTCAACCTAGTTCTTGGTATCTTCAGTCATTTAGGTTGGGTTTCCATTGCAGGTTATTTCATTAGACAAACTTTAGCCTCATCAACCTTGATATCAAGATAGATAACTCCTTAGGTTGTCTGTTAGTAAATAGATCTGTAATATCATCAAGTGATCACACATAATCAATAACAATTACTCCACCCATGATTATTTTTTTTCCATTCATTTAAGTTGGGTTTCGATGATTCCTTTGACAGAATCACATGATAATATTGCAGATCACATAATCAATAACAATTATTCAAACCTTGAACAAATTTTTGACCATATTATGTCTCCGACAAGTGCAGTCATTTAAGTTGGGTTTCGACGAGTAAGATGTAACAATTCTCAAATACCCTCTAATTTCGACAACATGATTTCCGCACAACTATTTTCCACATAATCATCAAGTGGATATAGGTACTGCATATCTTCCACTATGTTAGTTAACATAGATACTTACCTCAAATAGACAGTCACCTCCCTGAGCTGCTTCATTGATAATATCACTGCCATATCATTTGGGTCTTCCATTGCTCAGCAATTTCGATATTTGAGATAATTATGTAATCCATACTGATAAGATTAAAGCTAGGAGCCACAGACTTTGTAATGAATAAAATAGAGTCACAGAAATCGCCTCCTATTTGATGAATGATAAGACCTCATCAATCTTTCCATATAAAGTAGAAGGAGAAAGAAATCTTTCTTAACTATAAAAATAAAAAGAACAAATTCTGTTACAAAACAAGTACCTTCTCTCTCTACAAAACACCCTTTTCTCCCTTTAAACTAAAGTCACAAAATTACACCATTTTCATCTTACCAAGTTTGAAATCCTATTCCACCTTAAAAGCTCGGATCTTATTTAAAACAACTAAATCTCAAATAACAATAACTTAATTGACTAAGATAGCAATGATTTTTGTGAGAAAAGTGAAGAACTTCTAATCATTCCAATTTGGCATACCATTTAGTCGAGTTGAGAACTTGATGAATCTTAGAGCTTCAGCATACGTAGCGTCAAGTGAAAATAGCTGAACCCAGAAAACATTGTATGTATCCTGTTTGTATAGACTCGGCTAGGAGGACATCCATTAATACAACTGGAAGTAAAAGATGGAATTACATGTGATTCCATTTAATCTGGCAATGGCTACTCTTCCATAGGTATCTATCATGTGACGGTGACCAAAATAATCCATATAACCTCTGGCATTGATGGTGCAACGGTCAATTATTAGAAATTGGCAATTGATCACATCATTGCGCTTAGCATAGCGTATTGGGTGAGGATGCTGCTTGGAAACAGCCATTCGTGGGGCAACCAAGAATGACAGAGCAAATCTTTGATGACAAGGCTGTGTGCTGCATGTGTTTCAGTTCACCAATTGAATGCAATGTTTTCGGATTGGACAGTTCAACAACGCAACAAGTCCAGAGAAATTCATTTAAGCATATAAGGGCAGGCGAATCATCAGAGTTTGACAGAAGCCACAGCTTCACTATCAGTGTGGTTAAGGACAACATGATGCCCATAAGATTGGTAATACTCTCCTCGTCTTTCTCATTTTTAAGCGCAGACACTCTCCTCATCCAATTCATCCGCATAAACATAACCCTCTTCTCTCATCAACCCAACCAAGCCCTCCAACATCCCATAAATTTCATGCGATTGTAGGTCCGATGTATCCCTTGCTACAAAGCTCTGCAATCCATTGCTTGTCTCAATCCAGCTACAACCAGGGATCTTTTTCAATCCCCTATCCTTCATCTTCTCCCTAATTTTCTCAGCTTCTTCCCATTTCCTAGCTCTAGAATATATATTTGCCATAATAATATAATTCCCCGTGTTCTCGGGCTCGATCTCGAATAATCTATCAGAAACATATTTCCCAAGCTCAACATCACCAAAAACATATGCACCATTAAGAAGCACACCCCACACCTTTGCACTTGGTTCCATCGGCATATTAGAGATGAAATTTACTGCTTCTTCAAGCATCCCTGACCGACTAAGTACTCCGGCAATGCACGCAAAATGCTCCAGTGCGGGCTCAATTCCATATTCTGATAGCATGGAGTCAAAGATCCGCCGAGCTTCCTCTACCACCCCGGCATGCGCGCAAGCCGCCAGCACCGCAGTGAAAGTGACAGGGTCAGGTCGGGTCCGACTAGCAAGCATATCATGAAACAGGGTAAGAGCACTATCAGCATCACCATGGGCCGCATATGCAGAGATGATTGCAGTCCAAACAACAACACTTCTTGCCCTCGTTCCTACAAAGACATTGCGTGCTCCACGGAGCAAACCAGCTTTCGCATATGTATCGATCAGTGCAGTTGCCACATAAACATTCCGATCATAATCATTTCTAATGGCATAACAATGTATCTGTTTCCCACCTATGAGGTTTGAAAAAAATGAAAATGTTGGAAGAACACTTGCGAGCGTAACTGAATTTGGTCTGACTCCAGCAGCTTGCATTTCCCGGACGAGTTTCGGTACATCGGTGTGGCAATTGTTCTGAACCAAACCCGAAATAGCAGCGTTCCAAGTGCTCAAAACAGGGTTTTCCATCTGCCTAAAAAGCTCCATTGCTTTATCAACAAACCCATGATTCATGTACCCGGAAATCATCGCACCATAACTCACCTCATCTCTCTCGATCATCTCATCAAATAACCCGCGCGCATAATCTAAACTCCCGCATTTCGCATACAGTCCAATAACAGAATTATAAACCGAAGCATCCATTTCAATCCCGGCCTCTATGATGAACTGATGAACTTCCATACCAAAAGCAAGATCCTTCAACTGGGCGCACGAGTGCAAAACACACACCATTGTAACCCCATTTGGTCTCAAACCGGATGAACCTTCCATTTCCTGGTACAATCTCAAACACTCCTCATACAATCCGCCTTGCGAATACCCCGACATCATAGAATTCCACGACACGATATCTCTTTCAGGCATTCTATCAAACACCATTCGAGCGGAACCCAAATCGCCCGACCTCGCATAGAAAGTAACCAAAGCATTGGAAACAAAAAGATCAGAATCAAACCCATGTCTCAGCACAAAAGCTTGTACCTGCTTACCCAAACTCGGGTGTACGGACAAGAACGGAAACAACGAAGACAGAGCTTTCAGAAGTGAGGTGATGGTGAAATTGTCGGGTTTAAGGATTGATCCCAACGAGGCGAGAGAGGAGAAGAGGTTCAGGGTTTGAGAGTGTTGGTTGTGGTGGGAATAGGCAATTAGCATGGCGTTAAAAGAGAAGATGTTTCTTTGGGGAATTTCATCGAACAAGTGGCGTGCATTAGAGAGATTACCTGATTTTGAATAGAAAGAGATGAGTTTTGATGCAAGGAAATTGTTGGGGGTGATTGAGAGAAGGATGAGACGGGCGTGGATTTGTTTTGCCGGAGAGAAGAGACGGTGGTCGGAGCAGTGTTGTATGAGCTGGCCGACGGCAGGGTAGTCGATGGGGCCCACGCCATTGGGCCCGTCTAGGCTTTCTAGGGCTCGATGTAGGTGGCCGTTGGAGATTTGAAATTGGATAGGCCACGTTTTCCTCATACAAACTGTAAATATGAGAGTTTTGTTTTTCTTGTCTTTTATTTACAGCGTTTCTCATTCATTCTTGGCGCGAGCTCACTGTAATATGGTGAGGCAACAACACTACTACATGGGTTCCTATTTAATATGTATGCTAGGAAAACCAGGTTGTAGATGGTTCTATAATGTGCAGTCCCTCTATAGATCGGAGGGTTAGGATCATCCTATATCACGGGCCCGCTAATCCCCTATCCTCACAGCCGTGTGACACTCATCTGAATTTCACCTCCAAACCTCTGAATTTCTTTAAGCTATAAGCATTCATGGGAGCAATACAGGTCTTTCTTTTCGACTCTTATGTGCTTTCTTTGTGGGGGCAATGGAAGCATTCTGTCAGGGGTGACACGTGAAAGCAAAGATCCCACGTCAGATGATTGATAGGATGTGGATGGGCTTATATGGGAATAGGCACCCTCCTCATAACGGCTAGCTTTTAAGGGTGAGTTCTACCAGGATCCCAACAAGTGGTATTGGAGCCGGGCCGTTGTAACCCCAGTGTGCCTCCTAGCAAGGAAAAATCCCTCAAGAAGATCCCAATAACACCAGTATGACTCCGAGGATGGAAAAATCCCTTGGGGAAGATCTTGTAGTTCCCATGTTCCTACTACATGGAGGGGCGAGATTGTCTACTTAGGCTCTGTTCACTTGTTTTCCTTGGAAAGGAAAAGAAAAAGTTTTCCGGAAATCTGACGTGGCATTAGGAAAAGAAATCCAAGGAAGCTGTGTAGGAAAAAGTTTCCCGCACCTGTTCATGTGCGCATGAACTGTGCAGGAAAAGATTTCCCGAGAAACTGCTTGCCCACCTTTTTTTACTAGTTTTCCCAGGAAAGCAAATCCGACCAAAATAGTGGAATTTGGCTTCCCACACTTGTGAGAAAAGAGACATTTCCACATCATTTTTGGCAATTTCCATTTCATTATTTGACATTTTCCACCTAGGCTAGTTACTTTCTCAGGAAAGCAAGTGAACACCAGAATTTTATTTTGTCAAGGTCTTGTCAAGGCAAAAAGAGGTTGTTTTCCAGGGATTTGCTTTCCCGAGAATGCAAGTGAACAAAGCCTTAGCTTCCACGTGGAGGGGGAGATTGTTGGGGGTTCCACGTGAAAGCAAAGGTCCCATATTAGAAGGTTAATAGGATGTGGATGGGCTTATATGGGAATGGGCACCCTCGTCTTAACGGCTAGCTTTTAAGGGCGAGTTCTACCCGGGTCCCAACACATTCTAAGTGCCGTTGCCTTTGGTACAAGGCTAGGCCACTTGAGGTGAGTTGACTCTGGGAAAACGTCGGAGCACTGCACAAGCATTGCACATGTGTGAGGCTAGGGGATTAGAAGGCAATACGACATGTTAGGAAAGTATGGCCATGTTATCATTATGACATTAGCATAATAATTGCCTGCTACTTTGTGGTAATCATATTCTTTGATTTGGTGGACTATTATACTAAAAAAATGCCTTCCTTTTTGAGGTTCTGATCAATTGCTTAGGATCATAAATAGAGGAAGTCTAAACTGAAGGGAGCCCTTGCAAAAAAGAGGTGAAGGGCTCCCCCATTGGCCGCACATCACCATCATGTTTGACTTTTCGGCCGTTATTAATGCATGATGGTGATGTGTAGCCAATAGGAGAGCCCTTTCACCTCTTTTTTGCAAGGGCTCCCTTCAGTCTAGAATTCCTCTCATGAATAATGACAAGACACGAGAGAATGGACCCACTATTGGTGGCCCACTAGAAACATAGATCTAATCACCATAAACTGTCATTTATGTAGTAGATAGAGGCACCTTTTTGATGAAGGTGCTTACCAAATGCTTAAGATTGTTGACAAGGAGTTCATCATAGAGAAATAATTGTTACACTACTAGCTTAAGGAATTAGGGCGGCTTATCACCTACGTGTGTAACTGAAGCTTATCTTGCTTATCAAGCTCGATCTAGCTATGTACATAGTTGACATTTCTGTAAGAGTAATGCTAGGGAAACCGGTTTTAAGACCAAGCACGAGACCAAACAAATGGGTTGTTGCCACCACATTACAAGTGGCGTATAACCAATCCTCAGGTTTAGGGAAATCACCTAAAAGGTGCCTTGGGAGTTGGGATTTTGTTGTGAAGGATCTCAAGTCGGGACAAATGATAGCTAGTGGGAGGAAGCACGGGGAGGGAGCTCTGCATTTTGAATGATGATCAAGTTTTTGCAATGGTGGTAGCAACGAAAACACGAGTTTTCAGCAATAAGGTGTCGGTCTCTGTGTGGCACCATAGGCTGTAGGTTCTCCCATCAGTCTTAACCGTATCATTTTCCATGTTTTAATGATCAACAATCTATTGCAAACTAACTAATAAAACTAGATTTTTAGGGGTCCGCCTAACCCCCCAGCTTACCAATCCAAAAAAAAAACTAGATTTTTCCATGCAATGGACATGAAATAACGAGCAATAATAAAACACACACCCCTAAAATGGACATACAGGACGATGACAAGATGAGAGGAAAGCAAAATGCCCCTTGATTGAGCCCACAAATAGGGCCTATGGACAAGCATACAAAAAAATTTAATTAGCTGATGTGATTGTCCATCACGGGAGTAAAAATCGTTGGATAATGTGTTTGTGATTGGTAGTTCCGAGTAGATAAATTTATTTTGAAATTATCTTGTCTCCTTTTCACTAATTTTGCAGTACTAATATTTAATCTAAGAAGAGGATTAGAATGTTAGAGGGTTGATCCTAACCCTCTATAGATCGGAGGGTTAGGATCAACCTATGGAAATGATTTTTGGGGCACAACCTATTTAGGCTGTGGCCCATCCAATGGAAGGTTTGGATCATCATATGGTGCTGGCCATACCGTACTTTTAATTAAGTGAGGAGTGCCCTCATCAAAATTAAGTAGTGTGGGTAACATTTCCCTTAAAAAAAAAAAAAAAACCTTTGCTATCCTAATGGTAAACAATAGTGTCATTTGCCTTCGACCACACGTGGGCTCCATTTCTATGGTTCACACTAGTGGTTGTTGGTCATATCAACGGACCTGATCACTCTATGTGGCTCTAAAATGTAATTGTTAGGAAAGAGCCTAGTGCCACTATTTTTTTTTAGTATTTTACATAAAATTAGGGGTGCCCTAAATAGAAAATCATCAAAGCACTTTATGTAACATTCAAAAATAAGAAAAAAAGAAAATAATGAAAGAGAAAGTCTAAACTGAAGGGAGCCTTTGCAAAAGAGAGGTGAAATGGCTCCTCCGTTGGCTACATATCACCATCATGCTTGACTTTCCGGCCGTTATTAATGTATGACAGTGAAGTGTAGCCAACAGGAGAGCCCTTTGACCTCTTTTTTGCAGGGGCTCCCTTCAGTCTAGAATTCCTCATAATGAAATTATAAGATATTACTAGTTGAATCAAAGGGTCTTCTAACTTTATAATCATTCCTAACTTTATAATCATTCCATGAAAATATTTTGACCAATTTATTTCTCATGCATAAAGTCACATGAAAGATCCACAAACTATGCCAATAGAAAAAGGCATGTAATCATTTCAAGAGAAACCCCTTTTTGGAGCCCTATCTCTAACTGCTCATCTCATAAAGTCCCAACCTTTTATTTCCCCCCAAATTTCCCATTGGAAAATTATATTCCCACGCCCTTTCAGAGCATTTACATCCCTCTTATTTGTCCTTTCCTCAAGAACCTTTATTTTAGGAAAGGACAGACAAGAAGAGGAATTGCTGGCAAGGGGGTGGAAATATCATTTCCCTTTCCCTGGACAAACTGGATTTATTTTAGGAAAGGACAGACAAGAAGAGGAATTGCTGGCAAGGGGGTGGAAATATCATTTCCCTTTCCCTGGACAAACTGGATAGAAGGGAGATGATTTTTTCGCCCCCTGTAGGATAATGCGCCCCCTGCTAATGTGAATGTCTGCCTACAATTCAAGTTAAAAGTGGGCCGCATTATCGTAGGGGGTGAAAAAATCATCGCCCAAAATAAATTAAAAAAAAATCAACTAGTTGGAACTATATAATCCTGAGTTTTATATGGTGTAACCTCATATAGTCCAATATTTTTTTCAAAAAGTACCGTAGGGCCCACACGCCCACACGATAGGATGATCCAAACCGTCCATTTGATGAGCCACAATGTGACTAGGTTGTGCCGCAAAAACAAAAAAACATTTACAAAGGATGATCCTAGCCCTCCGATCTATATAGGAAGCGCATATTATGGAAACCTCTATAGATCAGAGGGTTGTGATAATCGCGTAGAGTACATTTTGAAAAATAGTGGTCCATGGCGATACATTGTATAAAATCTCAGAGATAGGGGTGGCAACGGGGCCGGTCGGGGCCGGATGTTGGGGTCCCCTTCCCCTTCCCCTCTGCGGGGAATTTTCCCCCTCCCCTTCCCCTTCCCCTCTGCGGGGATGGTGGGGAATTCTCCTCCCCTCCCCGCGGGGAATATCTAATCCCCTTCCCCTTCCCCTCCCCGCATCCTTCGGGGACAAAATCCCCGCCCCGCCCCCTCTTTGGAACCCAACCAAATCAGCAAACAGAGCTTCTTTCTTCTACGTCCATTACAGACAATATTGTGATGAATGCTATGATTCTATTCATGTGATCAACAAACAGGTGGACAAAATCAGAAATGCATGGATGAGACAACAAACATAAATAACAACAGGACCTCATCTTTCAGCAATTTTCTGCATAAAATATGGAATGATAAATAGGAAATGAACACCAGGATTACCTTCATTAACAGGCAGCCAATGTGCAAAAAGTAACTATTTCAGTAGTCACAATGAACTTCAAAAGTCCATAAGTGGGCGCTCACACACGCAAAATAATGTTCATTAGTTCATTCTGTATAGCATGTTAACCCCCAGATGAGCATGAGAAATGAGAATGGAGAAGAGAACAAAATCAACAAATGACTTATTTCTTTAACTGCAATTCAGTCTAGTGCTGACATGAAACAAATTTCTAGTAGCTAAATTTTTCTTGTTGAAAATTAAAACCTGCAATCCAACCCTAAAATTCTGTTGGCACTACGATTTTTTGATAATTGCATACACTCAGCGTCTCAGGCTCTCAGCTTGTCTTTATTATTTCAACATCTGTGAAAAGGTTATTATAGTTCCCAAAATGCTCTCAGAAGCTAATTAAAAGGAAAAGACAAGCTAAGTTTATGTTTGGGAGAATCTTGTAGCCGATCCACAGAGTTTCTAGTAGTTTTCCTTAAAAAAAAAACTTAAAAATTTACAAAAAAATGGCATTGATTAGCGGGGCGGGGCGGGTTGGGGCGGGGACAACTCCATCCCCTTCCCCTTCCCCTCCCCGCACCGGGGAATTTTTATATTCCCCTTCCCCTTCAAATCGGGGAATCCCCTCCCCAAACGGGGCGGGGCGGGGCAGATCCCCGCCTTTTCGGGTGAAATTGCCGGCCCTACTCAGAGATATTATATGGTGGACGGCATACAAAAAATGCAGTGGACCCTACATTGTTTGGGCACACACTATCTACGTCAGGCCCCAATAAATGAACGGTTTGGATCACCCGAACAATGTGGGACCCACTGTCATTTTTGGTCTGCACTTGCATGCACAGCCGTCTACCATGTAAAATCTCTAAAATCTCAACTAATAATTAGGATTTTGATGACAGAAAAGGTAAGAAAAATGAAAAATTTCGGCATGCCCGAGACCACCTCTTCCCTGTAAATGTGTCCACATTTTGGTTCTCGAATTCCGTGCAAATAAGGAATCAAATGTTTTGTAATGCGAAATCTTGTTCTAAAACTCATACGAGTGCGTAATTCTTCAGAGAGAGAGAGAGAGAGAGAGAGAGAGTTCAGTTGCAGAAAATCAAGGTGAAGGAGATCCAATCTCAGAAACCTCAGATTGATCAAGCGATCGAGCGAAGATGAAGGAGAAGAGTTTGCCATTCATGACTTTCGAGCACAAGAGGTAAAAAATAAAAATAAAAATAAAAAAATAAAATCTTAGACGCTTCAGATCTATCACGTGTCCTTCAATCCACACTTCCGAATTGCTAGCGAATTTCTCTCTGCAAAATTACTCAAATTCTAGGGTTTCTCTTCTTTTTTCTTTTCAGTTTTTTCTTCTCTTTTGTATTTTTCGATCTAACGGTATGTTAATTTCCGAGAATTTCACGTGATGCGACTTCCGATTTTTGTATTGTCTCGTCGATCGATTTTCGTGCATATGGTGATTTTGCTATTCGTACACCATCTAGGGTTTGATCAAGGCAGTATCGGATAGACGAGAGTTCTGTTTAGTTTTTATTTTATTTTATTAGGCATGGGAAGATTATCCTGTTTTGTCGAATTATGCATTTGGAATTTAGGGTTTAGAGCTACTGCTTTGGGATCTGTGTCTGGTTTTGTTTACTACTGGAATTTGCGTAATGGCGATGCGAGCCGTCTTGTGGATTAGGGTTGGAATTCTTTGTCTATTGTAATTCAGTATAGATTTGGAATTTAGGGTTTAGAGCTACTGGTTTTGATTCCTGTTGCGATCTGTGACTGGTTTTGTTTACTACTGGAATTTGGGTAATGATTGGTGCGAGCCATCTTGTGCATTAGGATTGGATTTTTTTTTGCAGATTGTAATTCATTATAGATTTGGAATTTAGGGTTTAGAGCTACTGCTTTTGATTTCGGTTGTGATCTGTGTCTTGTTTTGTTTACTACTGGGATTTGCGTAATGGTGATGTGAGCCACCTTGTGTATTAGGATTGGAATTTAGGGTTTAGAGCTACTGTTTTTCATTTCGGTTGGGATCTGCATCTGGTTTTGTTTACTATTGGAATTCGATTAATGGCAATGCAAGCGGCTGCCTTGTCCATTAGGGTTGGAATTCTTTGCTGATTGTAATTCAGTAGACCTTCTATGGCAGTTGAGTACAGGTAAAATGACCCTTAGTGTCATCTTTAACATGCCAGCTTTTCGTTTCTGATTTTCTCTGTTATTATAAATTTTAATTCCTGTAAGAAAAGGACCTAATATTGTGGCATTCACTTTCACTTTCACTTTCTTGTCGTATTTGAGAGGCGTGTACATAGGATAATTTGTAGCCAGATTTCGAACTCTGATGAACTTGGAATTTGCAGGGATGCATATGGGTTTGCAGTGAGGCCTCAACACTTACAGAGATATAGAGAGTATGCTACTATCTACAAGGTAATACCTCGATTTGTTCTTTTTACTTTTCATTTTTCTTTTGGGTGAAAACTTGCTGCCTACCAATAGGTTTGCTTCTTGTGATTATTTATTCATGTTGCTCTTTTAGGAAGAAGAGGAGGAGAGATCGGACAGATGGTCGGATTTCCTGGATAGACAAGCAGAGTTTGCTCAGATGCCCATCAATGGGTTATCTGTGGAGGAAGACAATGCAGCATTGCAGCCTCAGGGTGAAGAGCAGGAAGTGGAAAGTGTAGGGAAGGATGCAGAAGAGGAGAATTCGAGTGTGGAAAATGGCATTGGCTTGGAAAAAACTGTTTCAGAGGAGACAGTGACAAAGGTAAAAAGAATCCATAAGCTCCAAATATGGGCTCAGATAAGACCCTCTCTTGGTGGCATTGAACATCTGATGAGTTCTCGTGTCAAGAAGAGGAAAAGCTTTTCGAAAAATGAGCAGGATTACCCTAGTGGAAACCATCTTGCAACGATTGAAGAGGCAAAACCCTTGAAGGGGGGTTCCGAAGATGATTCTGAGGAAGAGTTTTATGATGTCGAGAGATCAGATCTGATTCAAGAGGCGCCCTCAAGTGACAATTTGAGCGTATCCACAATGTCAAATACGGCCTCTCCTGAACCCCTCGTTCCTTGGAAGGAAGAGCTGGAGTGCCTTGTTCGCGGAGGAGTGCCAATGGCACTTAGAGGAGAGGTAAATTCAGTTACATTGGGTTTGCCACTTCTCTTCAAGTTTATATCTTGGTTTGTAAGCTTTATCCTTCCTTTCTCTTTGTAATACAGCTATGGCAAGCTTTCGTGGGAGTGAAGACACGCAGGGTGGAGAAATATTACCAAGATCTGCTGGCTCCAGACACCAATGCTGATGGTGACAAGGAGCGAGATAGTTTACTTCCAAATAACACCAAGGAGTCAAAGAAAGACCGCCCCGAGAAATGGAAAGGGCAGATTGAGAAGGTCATTAGATGCATGGACTTTCAACTCAAAAGTTCGATCTTGTGAATTCATTGGTGCTTCCTTGGTTTGGATGATAAATTTAGTAAAGTTTCTCGTTGGCCTGATTTATATGTTGTGATTCAGGATCTGCCTCGAACTTTCCCTGGTCATCCTGCTTTGGATGAAGATGGTAGAAATGCTTTGAGGCGTTTACTTACAGCATATGCTCGGCATAATCCATCTGTGGGATACTGTCAGGTACTTGGGTAGTTGAAGCAATTAGGTGTCATTTCCTTCGTGCAATTTTTTTCTTGTTCCTTTTTAGATGTGGATGAAGAGTATAGGAGCACTGATTGCCTCAAATTTGTTCCCTGTACACAACTTGATGAAGTAGTTTCTCAGACTTCTTTAAATTCTAAGCTCATTTATGTATGCATTTGCCTTTTATGTTCTCTTTTGTTATAGTAGGAAAAAAGATAACGTGCTTAATTATGAATATTTTACTACCAGTATCACATTTCTGTAATCAATATAAGAATTTTTTTTTTTGAATTAACCATACTCTTCGTAAGAGGATAAGATATGATCTGTTCCAAATTGAATCATGGGTTTTGATTTTGGTCTCCTTCAAAAAATGCTGATCCAAAGGCTGCATGGAAACCATAACCATTCTCATAAATCGGTTCCTAACTTGAACTTGTTAATTTTAATGGTTTCCAGTGCTTTTCCCACCTCCAGAAGCCTCAGGAATAGGTGAACGTAAGTGGATTAAGAAATGGGCTTCATGTCCTGGTTTATCTTGACTTGTGAAAATTGAGCCTAGTGCCCAATCTCATAGGTCCTCATGGTGGAAGAAGGTATTAGTGGTCCCAAGCATGGTGGTGGGTTAGAACTTAGAAATTGATGCAAATTGTAGGCCTTTCAAGCGGCATATGTGCCTATTAGGACTTTTATGAGTTTATTTTCATGTTATTTAGTTTCTAGGACATTTATTTCCATATTATTTAGAGTTAGGATTTTTTGCTCTGATACCAAATAATGCAAAGCCTAGGCTCTGATACCAAAACTGATGTGATCCTGGGGGAGGGGAAATAGGAGAAAGAGGAGGAAAGAGAAGAAGGAGAGGAAGAGAAGAAAAATAGAAGAAGAGAAGAGTAGAGGAGAAAGAGGGAAGGAAGAAGAATAAGAAGAAGAGGAAATGGTAGAAGAAGAGAGAGAGAGAGGGAATAAATCTGTATTCTCAATTCATTAATTCATCAAAAGTTAAAATCTCTAATGCATGTGGCCTATATAAAGGCAATGGAAATAAAATCCCATGAAAACAAAATTCCTCTCTAAATAACATGGAAATAAATGTTCTAGAAATTAAATAACATGAAAATAAACTCGTAAAAGTCCTAATGGGCACATATGCCGCTTATGGGGCTTATAATTTGCATCTCAACCCTTCAATAAAGCTAGTCACTGAAATCCCCTCCAATACACCAGGGGTCCGTTCGGTTCGGATTGCGAGAATCGGTATCGTTATCTAATTCCAATTTAGGCGATTTCGGCATTTGGTTTCGTTTGCAAAATGGAATGAGAAACAATACTTAACTCCGATCGGAAAAAAATGAGGGAATATTTGGCGCCTTTTGTTTCCTGCCCAAGGGGGTGGTATTCTGATTCTTGGAATGGTGAGAAAAAATGGTTAAATCTCCTCCCAATATTAGTTCTTTGACGAGGAACTATAGCCTCGCGTTGGGTTTTCTTGAACTGATCTGCCTAGATCGATTTCTATCTCTACGCCCCCTTCTGTGTTTATACTTAATTGAACAAGGGTTAGATAATATAAATGATTGGTAATATCCAAACCCTAATTTTATAATCTTGATATTTGAACTAGGGTTAGATTAATAATTGCGTAATTGGTAAATTAATTTTATTACCACTTCTAATTAAGCCAAGAATTTTTAATTAACCAATTTACCCCCGCTCTTGGGTTGCCACACTTACATTTCAACTTCCTTGACTCTCGAGATCCCTCATCTGGTCTCTCTCCATGTGGTGCTCTAGCAAGCTCACTATTCAAATCAAGGGGTCCTGGAACTCCTGCCGTTTTCGGCTCATTTCGCTAATGTTTCATTCGTGGATTCTCTGAATCTTTCAGTGAGGGATCAATCAATTCTTTGGGCACTCCTTGAGTCTTCCAAACACATTTATTCGGTGTCCTCCCAGCAGAGTTGAGTTGTTTTTATTCCCGAATAACCAAAGATTTGTACATCTTTCCCCACAGGGTCTGTATAAAGCATGCTCAAAGCAACCAATGCCCCCAAAAATCTTTTCCATTGGGATTCTGAGACCTTTGGAGACAACCCAGTGTATCTTGCATCACTTCCTCAAGGGCCAATCACTCCAAGCAAGTATCGCACCATGTCAAAATCTAATCCAGGGCACGAAAGCACCCCGATTTCTCCCCAGCTCAGTGTATCAGCATTCCCTCCCCATTGGAAACATTCCAAGGCAATGGTCTGCCATCTGAAACCTCTTTGACAGAGCTCAGGGGTAAACATCTCCTCAGAACTTATGTCTGCTATATCGTAACATTCACAATCCCTCCACTTTAAAGGAATATAGTCTTCTTCTGCCACCAAAGTCATAGCTAGATTAGAGATTTTTGGATAATCATATTCTATCACTAATTTCAATTAGCCTTTCTGAAATCTTCATCGTTTGTACTTGGGTCCACATCTGCACCTTGTTGGGCAATCATCTCAGCTGCAGTACAATCGATCTGTCTTCTTTTCACCAATAACTTCTCTTTTTATGAATGGGAAGGTTGTCTCATGTCTAGCAATTCTATCCTGTTGGGAAACAAGGGTCGAAAAAGTATCTACCGAGATGGGCAAGATGATATGTGTACCTGGATCGACCGGGCCACTTATGGAGGATGTTAGAAGGACTGGAAGATGTTGACGAATTGCATCAGAGTTGGACTCCATCGTAAAAATCTGCAGGTTGGGCCGAAACAGTTCCATGTCTGTTATTAGCATTCTGCCTCCAAAGGAAGAGAATGGCTGGATCATCGAACTGTCTTGGAAGGGTCTCGATCATCTGAGCATTTTTGGGGGGTCGCAACATTGCCTTCTCTCCACTGGGGAATATGATAGGTCGATTAGGTTGGGTAAGCCTCGGGGACAAGACGTCCCAATTTTCAAAACAGGCAAAGGGCATGAACCCTCATGGGCCATTAAATATAAAACGGACCCTGAGGTATCAGTCGTTGGCGATAAGGGCCCAGCCAAAAATTAGCGGGGACTGTTGTACCTCTTACTCTAACTAAATATATATTGGACTGCCAGCCAATCTCCCCTTTAACTTTTGGAAATCAGTATTTACCAGACTACCACAAACATGTTAGCGGGCACTATTGCATCTGACTCTTAGCAAAATATTGTGGACGACCAGCCCATCTTCCCTTTAACGTTGAGCTAATGTAAAATGTTGTTTCATCTTTAACATTGTGATTTTCTTTATCCCCCTCACTTTTTTTCTCTTTGGTATATTTTTTACCCAAGTTCTAGTTATTTGCATTCAGATAGCTTAAGAATTGCATTATAATAGCACTAGTGAGTTATTCCTACGACTCTTAATGGTGGTTAGAAGTTCGGTTGAGTAAAGAATCCAACCTGATCAACCAAGAGTCTGGCCACTAGACGCTATTATGATTCCAAACCATAAATTAAATTACCCCGAAAAGCTGACAGCGCCAATTTGTACTTTTCAGGATTGTGGCAACATTTCCCCCCCTTTCTTTCTTCCCTCGAATTCTAATTATTTCTCCTAGGAGAAGACCGTGTTGTTATGTAATTAAGTTTTTGTTTGTATTTTTAGTAGTACCCACTAGGGTGCAACTTGGGTGGGCTCAACCCGAACCCAACGGGTTCAACCTGGGAAAAAGTCAGGTTGGGTTGAGTTCGGCTTTGGGTTGAGGGCTTGGGCAACCCGACTCAGGTGAACCCGACATTTTTAATAAAATTTTTAATTTTTAAGCTAAAAATCTCGGGTCGGGTCGGGTTCGGGTTGGCAAAAAGGGTTCCTCGGGTCGGGTTGGGCTGGGCTGAACCTCGTCGGGTTGGAACTCGGTTCGGGTTCGGGTTGAGCAAATGGTTGTTCGGGTCGGGTTCGGGTTGGCCTCAACCTGACCCAACTCGACCCGAGTAGCACCCCTAGTACCCACAACTCAGCATGTGGGTCTGATGATTCTATGTTTTTTCCAGGTTCTTTCTCAAGCAGCCATTGTCTGAATTTCACACTGCTAATTTTGTGTAAACTGTCTCAAGTCATGTTATTAGAGTTCTCTTTCTAATTAGAATTTCTGAGAGTTGTGTCATGCATTTAGTTGTTAATGTCAAGCTTCTATGATACAATATTCTTTTGCTGTATTAAAATAAAAAAAAAGTTGTTAATGTGTCCACCTGTTTCTTTTATGCATAGTCTTTTGTTAATGTGTCCACTTGTTTCCTTTATGCATATAGTCTGTACATGTATACTTCAATTAAAAAACAGGCATAGAAGGTTTGGGCTGGGTCATTATAACTTTATATGTTTGTGATATGTGCCAGAATATAAAAATATCACGTGGGTCCCACATTTTCTGTGGTGATCCAAACCATTCATTTGCAAGGCCCTATCATAGATATGGTGTGTACCAAAAATCAGCTCCATAGGATCATCCTAACCCCTCCATTTGTGGAGGACAAAAATGGGCAGATTTGTGGACAAAGAATGTCTGTCCATTTTGACCTCCACAAATGGATGGGTTAGGATGATCCTATGGAGCTGATTTTTGGTACAGACCCCATCTATGCAAGGGCCTTTCAAATGAATGCTTTGGATCATCCTAACAAAGTAGGCCCCAATGTGATTGGGCGCTTAAGCTCACCATAAGTTTGGTGAGCTTAAGCTCACCAACACTTTCCTCATATGTGTATATATATATATATATATATATATATATATATATATATATATATATATATATATATATATTGTAATGTGGCATACCTATGAAATAAGGTCTATGCGAATATTTTTTTTTAATTTCTTCAACTGTCAGCACTTTGTTATATCCATTTATATTATTTTTAGTATGCCTCTTGTAAGACTTACTGGTGGTGTTTTCTTGGAATTTATGCACATGCAGGCCATGAATTTCTTTGCAGGCTTATTACTGCTGCTAATGTCCGAGGAAAATGCTTTTTGGTAATTCTGCAGCATTATTCGTTATAAACCCTTTTGAACTGGTGTGTGTCATGAGTTACTTTGTTGAAGAACAGTTAGAATGATGCAGACATGGCTTTTGACTCTAAAAGATGATTAATTGCATTCATATATATATATATATATATATATATGCATTTGTTATATTGTTCCTAATTCTGATGGAGTCCTTCAGGGCTTTGGTGGGTATCATTGATGACTACTTCGATGGCTACTATTCAGAGGAAATGATTGAATCTCAGGTCACATTTATTATGTTGCTTATGAATTTACAGTTGAGATTTTCTAGCAATTAGTTTCTAATTTCTTTTATGTTCTCTCTTTCTGAACTAGAGCTGTCAGTGAAGTAGACCAGTGAACTGGATGACTGCAAATGGCTAATCTTATGGAGTTAGAGAATTTTAATATAAGTTGTTTTGTTGCTTCAGGTAGACCAACTTGTTTTTGAGGAGTTAGTGCGCGAGAGGTTTCCCAAATTGGGTTTGTCTTTTGCTATTTTAGTTTGTGTGTTTTTTATTATCAGAAAAAAAAATTCATTCAGAGCCAGTTGAGTAGTTTCATATTTTCTATTTTTCTGGTGCAGTTAATCATCTGGATTACCTGGGTGTGCAAGTGGCATGGGTAACCGGACCCTGGTTTCTCTCCATTTTTGTGAATATGCTTCCCTGGGAAAGCGGTCAGGTTTTACTTTATTTCATATCGCAATATCTTTTAACGAGGAATGCTAAACTCAAGTGAGCCCTTGCAGAAATAAGCTGAAAGGGCGCCCCTATTGCCTGCACCTCACCAAAGTGCATTTATAAAGACTTTGGTGCCATGCAGCCAATGGAGGTGCCCTTTCAGCTTATTTTTGCAAGGGCGCCCCTGAGTTTAGCATTCCTCTCTTTTAACTAATGACTATAATTCTATGTTAATGTGCTGAATACTCAGTCATCATATTGATCTTTCCACTTGCATGTGTTTCAAGATGTGGGGTGATAGTATCTAATGCCAAAAAAGCATCTCTAGTTCTGATGGGCTTTTTTCTTCAGTTCTTCGCATGTGGGATGTGCTTCTGTTCGACGGAAATCGTGTTATGCTATTCCGGACAGCGCTAGCGCTGATGGAGTTATATGGTACTGGGTAATTCACATTTGGTTTTATGATCAGAATAATAAATTTTAGGGCATATTGGTTTTGAAGTATTGAACTGTTAATTAACCCAGTTTCATTCCTTTATTTATTTGTAGGTCCCGCATTGGTTACAACAAAGGATGCTGGTGATGCAGTTACTTTGTTGCAGTCTCTCGCTGGCTCAACCTTTGATAGCAGCCAACTCGTCTTGACTGCCTGCATGGGTTATCAAGCTGTAAATGAAGCAAAATTGCAAGAGCTTAGGAAAAAACACCGACCATCAATAATTGCGGCTATGGAGGAGCGGTCTAAAGGGCTTCGTGTTTGGCGGGATTCCCAGGGTCTCGCATCTAAGTTATATAGTTTCAAGCACGACCCGGGGTCGCTAATACCAGAAACAAATCCAACAGAAGGATCTGGTGACCATGCAAATGGGGATGTGTGTATTTCAGAGTCTCATTCAAATAATATCGATGAATTTCTTAATAGTCTGAGAGGAGATGCTGATTTGGATTCTGTACCTGATCTCCAAGAACAGGTACTTTTTGAGTTCTTCATTAGGATATCTCTATGTTTTTCAAAACAGGAAAGTGAAAATAATTGATCTGATATTTTTTATGATCTTTGAAGGTCCTTATATAATTTAATGTTGACTTTCAGGAACATTTTAGATAATTCTAATTTTATGTTCATGCTGGGATATCCTTAATCATTAGGTTTTTACTCCCTAATCATGCTTAACATGGTATTTGTCTCCTGACCTAGGATTTCAAAGTTTGGAGCTCAGGTCGTGAATCTAAGAATTTTTTCAGTGAGAAAGCATTGGTCATACCTAAGAGGGAAAATTCTGTCTTGATTTCTGCACTTTCTATTTCTTGATATGGGACATCAACATTTCGGTGTGTGATGTCAGCAATTTTTAACATGGTCTGAATCATGAGGGCTTTGAAAAATCTTGGTTTTATTAAGTATATGGTGATTTCACTTTGTTTCGTAGAGTGATTTGGCGTGCATTTTATGCAGGGAAATGTACGAAGGGTGCGTTAGGTATTTATATATATTTTTTGAAAATTGACAATTTCATTGATGCTATGAAGATTACATTGGGGACAAGGGGTCCCTACTTGCATTACATAGAATCAATTAAGGGTGGCCAGGAACATACTCCTAGGCCAGTAAAAACCAAAAGAAAAGATCTTCTAGGTCAATCGCTACAGGTAGGTCCACACTTCCATACGCTGCCACCATGCATAATAACTATTTCACTTCCATTTCAAATTCTTCATCTACTACCACAGTCGAGAGTACCTTCACCATTCCCCCTTCCTTTCTTTTACACTGCCCAATGGTTTCAATTGATTCGAATTCAACAAAAAGTGCCATGTTTGTGGGCCCTATCAGGTCATATGTGTGACCTGTCTCGCCACACAGACTTCTCCACCACTTTCGAGTTGGCGAATTCGATTTTCAAAAATCCCGCTCAAAGGCCTGATGCTATTGTGCACCCCTAATTGTGCACGATAGCCAACCCATCGAATCCGATCATCGGCGGCCTCCACCTTGCGCCACCGCCTGTCCCGGGAGATCCCCATTAAACCACCATTCCAAAAAACCCAAGTCTAAACCTAGAGACCGACATTATTCATCCCAACTTCTTCCTCTTCACCTCCACCAGAGCCTAAAACCCTAACCCTACGCTCCTTCCACCTAACCCTAGAGACCACCATTGTTCACACTAACATTCTTCCTCTTCACTTCCACCAAACCCTAAGACCTAACCCAACCCTACCTTCCAACTAACCCTAGTCTTACCTCCACCCTCAACCACTACCTCTCCAGCCACCACCTTCCACTACTCCAGCTAACTATCTGTAACCCAAAACACCTATCCTAACCTAGCACCCCGACCCTTCTAGCCCTAACCTTGCACCCCGATCAAAACCATCTTTTAGCCCTCAATCTCCAGACGGCAACCCCAACGCTATCTTCGGCTACCCTCACCTCGGCCACTCAACACGGCCCCCAGATCCGGCGACCCACGCCTTCCAAAGCCCTTTGCTGGTCAATCGCCGCACCATTTCCGACATTTCACGAGGGGGAGGAGTAGGGCTGTTCATTCGGTTTAAACCGAACCGAATAGTCCTAAATTAACCGAACCGAAAAATTTCGGTTTCTCTAAAATGGTAACCGAAACCGATAACCGATCTAATGATAACCGAACTGAACCGAAACCGAATAATAATTTTGGTTTTTCGGTTCGTTCGGTTATAGCCGAATTAAGTTTGTGCAAATTTTAATGTGAGTTATTGAGAATCATAGTAAAGGAAAAAATAGCAACAGGAAGAAGTTGTAGTTTCAAAGTAACGAAAAAAATAACCTTTTCTTAGTTGCTTCTTGATGCCTTGCTTAGATGCCTTATCTTAGTAAATAACCTTGCTCTTGATGCCTTAACCTTTTCTTTACAGAGAGGTGAGAGGCGAGAGGCGACCGAGGAAGAATAAAAATAAAAAAATGCCCAAATCCTCTTCTTCCTCTTTCTTCTTCTTCTACCTGAAGTTGAATCTTTTGATAGAAGTGTTGGGGGCTGCAGATTACCATCCAAATGCCATTTATTGCTCCATGCTTTTTATATTGACACTCCCCCAAACAATGAGAATGAAAAACACGTGTAGGTTTTCTAGGATGAAAGCAAGAGTAATGAATGCTTTTTTGCTTTTTTCAACGACTGGAAGAATGCTTTTTGACTTTTGAAAGAGAAAGGAGTAATGAATGCATGAGAGAGAGAAGAAGAGCAATAAATAATTGTCCTTTTCCTTATGTTTTCTAGTGCTGTACAGCTTATTCTGTTCTCGAAAAGTGAAACCGTAATTTTGACGAACCCCTACATCGGTTTTCGGTTTAACCGAGATTTTTTCCCACGAAAACCGCAACCGAAACCGATAACCGAATATTGGATATTTTTAAAACCGAAACGGAAACGACCCACCTTCTAACCCAACCGATATAACCAACCAACTTCGGTTCGGTCTGTTATTTCGGTTTTAACCGATTTATGCACACCCCTAGGGAGGAGGGTTTGGAATAACTGGCCGTCTCACATAGGCTCATTTTTCAACAGATTGTCTTATTCATGAGGTGGTTGCTCTCTCATGCAACAACCGCCCTGCAAAATGCCTTTTACGATGGTCCCTAGCAAATCCCTTAAAGAAAAAATGGCCAATAGTTAATCAGCGAAGAGAAAATGCCTTACATGTTGGATGGTTAGGATCATCCATTGATGAAGAGTTTTGGGATTTGTCTATCCACGGTAGGTATTTATATTTTCTCATGTATATTTAGGAAACTATATGGATGTTTTAGATTGCTTTGGTCATATTTGAAATATAGTTTTTCCTTAGGTTGACTACTAACCTTCATATAGTTTTCATTGATTTGGAGAAAGCATATGATAGGGTTCCCAGGAGTGTTATGTGGTGGGTCTTTGAAAGGAAAAAAGTGCTTACTAAATATGTTCATGTGATTAAGGATATGTACGATGGAGCAGTAACTAGTGTCAGAAGCACGGGTGGCACGTCTAGTGAGTTTCCAATTACAATAGGACTGCACCAAGGATCAGCTCTAAGACCTTATCTTTTTATGCTAGTTAATGGATGAGCTTACGGAGGGTATCCAGGTTGAGGTGCCGTGGTGTATGTTATTTGCAGATGACATAGTATTAATCGACGAAACCAAAGCAGGAGTAAATGCTAAGTTAGAGTTATGGAGAACTACTTTGGATTCCAAAGGTTTTAGACTGAGTAGGACTAAGACATAGTATATGGAGTGCAACTTTAGTAATGTAAGGAGGCAGGACGAGGATGTAGTAAATATGACTGGACATGAGGTACCTAAGAGGGATATCTTTCGCTATCTTGGTTCAATTCTACATTAGGAAGGAGAGATTGAAGAGGATGTTAACCATAGAATAAGAGCAGGTTGGTTGAAGTGGAAGCTTGCCTCAGGAGTTCTGTGCGACTGCAAAATCCCTACCAAGTTGAAGGGAAAGTTCTATAAGGCAGCTGTGAGGCCAGCCATGCTGTATGGCTTAGAATGTTGGGCCACCAAGAAACAAAATGTGCATAAGATGAGTGTAGCGGAGATGCGAATGCTTGGATGGATGTGCGGCCACACAACGTTAGATAGAATTAAAAATGAAGACATTCTTAAAAAGGTGGGGGTGGCACCAATTGAGGAGAAGATGAGAGAGCACCGCTTAAGATGGTTTGGACATATCCAACGTAGGCCTTTGGATGCTCCAGTGAGAAGAGGCGACTCGTGCCAAGTTGATGGAGTAAAAAGACGTAGGGGCAGACCGAAAACA
Organism: Tasmannia lanceolata; assembly: GCF_043159265.1. Lineage (NCBI taxonomy): Eukaryota > Viridiplantae > Streptophyta > Magnoliopsida > Canellales > Winteraceae > Tasmannia > Tasmannia lanceolata. The sequence continues at coordinate 50,168,048 of NW_027518683.1, read as the reverse complement.
ACTTGGGTAGAAACAATGAGGAAAGACTTGATAGCTAGGAACATAATAGAGAACATGATCTTGGATAGGATAGAATGGAAGAAAATGATCCACGTAGACCTATGTTGCATGGATTCTTTGCCTCCCTATGCCGAATCCGTGTTGACACGTCTCCACATGCGAATCGGACATGGATTCACGTGGGATACACCTGGATTCTTGTTGTAGCCGTGTCCCGCACGAATCCTGTTTTTTTCGGGCGAATCCGTCATTTTTCTGCATGAATCCTATTCATCGTTGTCTCTTTTAAAATGTGAATCCTATATATTTTCCCTTTAAATGTGTTTTCTTAGCCTTTTTTTATATGAAACCACAACCCATACTCTTTTCATAAAAACCCTAGTGCCTCGATACACGAAAATTTTCATGAATATATATACATATGGATATACATACATACATATATATACACATATTTAAATTTTTAATTTTAAAATTTTATTTTATTTAAAAATTACCGAATCTGAATCCTACTTTTGAGGGCTTGCCAAATCCAAGACCTTGAATCCGTGTAGGATCCCGACACACGAATCCGAATCCATGCAACATAGATGTAGACGAACCCAACTAGAGCTAGGATTAGAGTCGCGTAGATTCCTTTCACCTTCTTCATGAAATTTTTCTAAAGGATTCATTTAGCCGACCCCAACTAGTTTGGGATAAAGGCTTTGTTGAGTTGAGTATTTTATTTTTATTTTTGGGATAGGTTAGATGATGTTTAGTCTTTAGTCCATTTTAGGAAAATTAGTTCTTTGGAAGGTGGGTTCTTTTAGGAATGTTTGTTTAGAAATGGGTTGATTGGCTCTTTCTAGGGAATCTAGTGTCACATGACTTGTAAGAGATTTTAGACTTTTATTATTCGTCTTAATAAGATGAATGAATGAGAATCCAGAAGAAACAAGTTAGGGTTTGGGGAGTTATTTTTGAGTAAAAAATATTTGAATCCTCACTTGGAGTTTGCTCGCCCTTTTCCCTCTTTTTGATGGTGTATACCTCTCTTTCTCTCCTCTTTCCTTGGGTGGATCAAAACCATGTCAAGACCAACTCGTTTTGCATGTTATCTCATGATGTAGGTCAATCCAAGAAAATTTAGGGAAAGGTAGATATTCTCATGCTAGGTTTAAGAACTTGGCAGATGAGTTTTTTCATTTTCGACTAAATGACAGTCTTGGCCCATACCAAGACAGAATTTACATGCATAACATTTGAATGATCTATTATGCATCCGTTCAAACACGTTTCAGGATGTCTTGTTGAAAAGTTTCGATTGGAACATTGATGTTTCACGAAAATATCACATTTTGCACGTTGGGACCCTTTGTGTTTCAAAATGCTTCAAAACGTTTTGATTGGAACATTGATGTTTCTCGAAACTCCGTAATTTATTCTGAGAAATGTTTCAATCAGAACATTGATGTTTCAGGGAACTATCGTATTTTATATTTTTTTCGGGATTGTTTGATTAATGTAAGTTTGGGATGTGTCCAACGCATTGTGGGGTGCTCAATTAGGGTGGTACCTATCAGCTTGTACGTATGTTGTGTATGATAGGCTGCTCAGGGTCTCTATAAGGGTGTTACCTTTGATGAGACCATTTCATATGCACACACACACTCACACATATATACATATAATACACAACACACATATATTATATGTATGTATACTCATGTATACATAGAAAAATCACGGACTGTAGATCTCGGACATTATTTGGCTTTGTTTATCAGTCAGTACTTTATACTAAACCCTATCATATTCAACACATTTTCTCTGACATTGATTAGCGCCAACAAGAAACTTTGATGAGTGATATATTCAATATGCCATATGCGTTCACTGATTTTGCTTTTGGTTCAATAATAACAGTCTTTTTGCAAAGAAATTGATGTATGGTATCTTTCTTAGTGTATCAATCGTAATGGCATGACATTGTCAATATTACCCCGTAACTTTTCTGAATCTTTAAGGAATAACATTTTGGGTCCAGGTGGTGTGGTTGAAAGTCGAGTTATGCAGACTGATCGAGGAGAAAAGATCCGCTATCCTCAGGTTGGTATTTTTATGATGTAAAGTTTGGATCTTTCCCCTTTTTTCTTTTTACTTTCCTTATGTCTGGTGAGATGCTCATGACGGAAATCATCTCACTCAGAGTAATGAGAGCGTTTTGGCTGATATACTCAAATGTAAGAAAGGAGGGCAAACCAATATCAATTAAAAATCCGCCCATATACTTACCTAGTAAACTTGGCATTACACCTCTGAATTGGATCAAATTGAGAGTGAGTGACAGTTCACCGTATTTATAGAGCCCACTTCAATTCCCTGGTAGAGGTTCTGGAATGGACTTCTGCACCTTTCTATCGGTGCAACTAATAGGAACCTATAACGATCTATGTTGCATGGTTTCTTTGGTGCAACTAATCTTTCCCTCATCCTGAGATTTCTAAAACTGAAAGATATCTAATACCCGGAAACATGGGACGATCTTCTACTCTTTCACTCGTTAGAAAGAAGGCCGAGAAATCAAATAACGGCGGACGATCTCCTTCTCTCGTCCCATCCAAAATTTTGAGGAAATCCAAGATTCTAAAATCCGTGTATCCAAACGGCCCCTTAATGCCTCGAATCTTGTTTTCTTGTTTCTCAAAAGGAAACATGGTCGACCCTTTCTTCTACACGCTCGTGCGTTTACACACAAAATCAGCATGTTCAAGTATAACTTCAATGGTTCTGCTGTTGGAAATCCTAGGCCGATGGGTGTTGAGGGCTTTTTAAGGAATCATGGTGGTGACATCCTTCTTGGCTTATCCTGTCCACTGGGAAGAACTAACTCTAATGAGGCAGAGGTTCGGGCCCGCATCATCGGTCTACAGTTGTTTGTAGATGAGAAGCTGGAAGGAAAACTTGTGTAGGGTGGCTCTTAAAACGACATCACATGAGCGAAGAAAACCTGTCTGTGGAGGTTAGCTGGGATTGTAAATGAAATTTTAATTTTTAGTTTTAGTTTTTCTATTTCTTTTTCCAGCATCCCCCGTATCACGAACGAAATTGCTGATTGTCTTGCTATGGGCAGTGTGATCAGGGACTCATTTTACATGGGGAAAAGTCTGTGCCCTCTATAATTTGTGTATTTTTGCTTTAATAAAGTGTTCGTTAATGGAGAAAAAAATCCCACCAACAGCCCTGCACAGGAACAAGTCCCCTAGTTTAACCAGGAATTTTACTTCAATTACTTATATTTGGCTATGCTTCTTTGATCTTGGATACCTCATGCAGTTTTTAGTCTCCCTAATGCTTTAGAACTTCCTTTGTCTCATATGATTGCTTTTCTGACATGGTAGGCTTTTAAAGGGCTACCTTGAACCATCAGGAATTATATCAGAACCACTGATGATATCTAGATGGAGAGGTTTGATTGACCAGAATTCTGGAATCAAACAGTTGAAAGGTAGTTATAAGGATCTTTGAATGGTAGTTGATTCTAGAAACGTGAAATGTTATAAGGATCTGTAAGTTGTAGGGAATTCTGGCAACGTGAACTATTTTAAGGATCTGTAACAGGTAGGGAACTCTGGAAACATGTTTTTTCCTTTTCTTTTTCTTTTTTTTTGAAATGGTTAATAACGGTAATGGGGAACTCTGGAAACATGTAATACTTCCATAATGTGAAATCTTATTTTTTATGGATTGGAAAAATATAGAAGATCATTATACTCAGTATAATTTATAAATGATCTTGGTTACAGATTATCTTGCCACAAAGCAGAAATTTCATACTTTCAAATTCTATTTTTTTATTTGATTCTTTTGGCAGGGCTGAAGAGCTTGAGACAGCACTCATGGAGATGGTCAAGCAGGATAATAGACGGCTTTTGAGTGCAAAGGTAGTACGCCTGCAAAAAAAATGGCCTTTGCTATGTTGTTATCTGCTTCTAGTGTTTATCAGTTAATTTCTCAAAGAAATATGCCTTCAGTTGGTTTTTAAAAAATGGTACAAAACAACATTAATCTTAATCTCATTCTCTTTTCTCAGCTCAAACCACAAGGAGGAAATCTCCGGATGTTAACTTATGTAATTTTGGAAATTTTCATCTTAGTAGGGAACCATCCCCCACTAGCACATTCCGAGAGCACCTTTTATGTAATGGGGCACCTTGGCGAGGGAAGGATTGGATCAATTAGAGCTTCATGTTGCTCTAAATTTACTTCTATTATAATTATTTTGGTTTTTATAGTATTTTTCTATGTTTTTTGTGCAGTTTGACCCTCCACTGATATGGAATTTTGTCTCTATAGCTCTGAGAGGAAATAGCAATTTCTTGAATTCTGGTGGTCAATCTCAAAGATGTCAGGAGTTCTTTTTCTAGCCATGTATAGTGAATTGAGACTCTGTATACTTCTAACCACATGTTCTCAAAAGGAAACAAGGTCAACTCTTTCTGTACATTTCCATCCTGTAACATAGTAGACAAGTGATCTGAAACCAGTCGTTGAAGAACTCTCTGACTAGTCCACACAAAATGCTCCTCCCAATCCCGAGATACTAGGAAATTGTCCAATCACGCCATCAAAAAATCCTTTATTTTATTTTGTTTTTGGCTGTTGATTTTTATTGATTAAGAAATTGTAAAAGAACCTCAACCGAGATGGTCAAGGGCTACAACTTAACAGAGGATTCTCTATATTTTTCGACTATGTGAACCTCCCTACCACGCACAGTAAATCCACGAGTACATTCCTACTAATGAACTCATTAAAGTTCCTCATAATGGTAATCACCCTCCTATGCCCCATCTTTTCATGTACATCTCCTCTACTCCCAGATCCCTTATTAGGGTGCCTTCACTCCTCATTGACAAATAAATGATAATTTACTAATTACTAATGAGATTCCCACCATGTTCAAACTTCAAACACGAGAAGGGAACTTTCACTTAGTTGTTTATGCACAAATACTCCAAAAGGGATATGCTTGCATTATGCATATTAAATGTGTGCTCAATCAATCATCAACTCACCCAAGTCAAATCAGTTTTACCTTTTCCAAGTTCTCATCCGGGTCTCATTTTTGCTCCAATTAGTCCGATTAAAACTCCTTTGACTCAAACAAGTTAGTTAAAAATTCATCGCATCATTGACTTGCCTGAGTTGACTCCTTTTTTCCTTGCCCGAGTTTGTGTTTTTATTGCTCTGTACTTAAACTGTTACTCGTGATGCTCAGTGCTCCATCAATTACTGTTTAGAAGTTGAGGATGCTTGTAGATAGATAACCACCATAGATATGTTCATTGTTCACCATATGAATACTTTGAAGCAGATGGATATCAGACATTTCTAAAGTAATCAAACAGATTAGGTAAATATGTTATTCTCTGATTTTAAGTTACAGTTGGAGGTCTTATATTTTATATTCCCAGTGGCGTCATTTTATATAAAATATTAGAGAATATTAAGTATTAGAAAACAAGTCAATCATCTCTACCCCTTGGTTTGGAAAACACTTAATTTCTCTTCTGATTATGTCTACACGGATATTTCCTTTTGATTGTTTCTAACAAAGATATTTTATCTGTGTTTCGAGTAATGTGGGCCAAAAGATGGATGGATTTAACCGGTGTTTTCTTGACCATAATAGTTATGAAAATTTTCATAATCTGAAATTCTCTACGAATAAGCAGAAAGTTAAAGTTAATTTGCCTCAATGCTTGTACTTGTAACAATGGAGACGGCTTGGCTCGGAAAGGAGATCATAGGTACTCATCCACGCTTGGATATATGATAATGATGATCAAAACTGAACCTATTTCTAACGACCATAAGGTCGATATATCAGCTTCTCCTATGATCTCTTATATCTTATATCACTAGATTTTTCTAGTAAGCGTTAGAAATAAGAGATTATAAATTACCAATGTAGGAACAATGTCACTTCCTGGTCTAAGCATAGGATATAAGAGATTATAAATTTATGGAGCATTAGTTATGAGAGCTCAAATTGTATATTATTCTTCATTTATAAGGGTATTCTTGTATTCTCCTTATATATTCTTGAACATTTCTAACAAATTAAACATGTTGCATGCTTATCTCGTTGGCCATTGATGTATATGGAGTGTTAGCCCTCTCCTTGTGTGATTGGTACTTCTTCCCGGAATATTGAAGACAATCTTGATTCTATGGTTGAGGGTGTTCAGGTGTGATCTGGTGGGTGCGTTCCATAATGCATATAGCACCATGTTATTAGATGCAGACTCTCTGAGACCAGAAGTAGAGGCGCTTACATGGGGTGTTGTAGACTCTTTCAATGCATGAGTGGAGGCTCTGAGATAGGTCTGAATAAGCTGCTCCTTACACAGCTAAGGGGGGACTCTGGAATATATGGGTTAACGGGGTCTTTAACATGAAAGTGGCATAGATCCTTTTATATGCTTTGATATACCCGGCAAGTGATGTCTCACTTGGCTTTCTATGTTCATAAGGAGGTTTATGGAACTTCCCAAAGTTTGGATAGTCATGGCTTTTCTATATCTGATGTCAGGGTTCAGGGTCCTATAATCTCTTCATATTTTTCTTTGCACTTTATGTGTATAATTTTGATGCATTCGATTGTAACTATAAACAGAAAAAGTGTAATTATTGAAGGTGACTCAGCAAACGTGCTGGCATGGGCATGCAAAAAGTCTTCTAGCCTGTGGAAGCTGGCAAGTATTTTATCAGAAATCTTAGACCTTTCTTCGATAGTTTGCTCAGAGTTTATCCATATGAGGAGGTCTGCAAACGATCGTGCCAACAAGCTTGCGGAAGGAGTGGAAAAGTGATGGTGACGTGTGATTCTAGGTAACGACAGATTGATTGCAAGTTCGGTGGGCTGCAGGTTAGGTGCCTAAGGTGGGGGGACATCTCATTCCCCAATCAATGTACTTCGGTTTCTGCATTAATAAAGTGATTAGTTACTTCTCAAAAAAAAAAAAAAAAACATTCAATTGTAACTACAAAGCAGAAAAAATGGCAGGAGAGGTTACTATAGGTTATATAGAGGTTTTACCTGAAACTTGATTCTTATTCTTCTTGAAATCAACCGAAGTTGAATAACCATTTTATTACCACTATGTTTTAAAGTAATTCCTTAGGATGGCTCCCTTTTAGGTAAGTGATTCCCCTTCTCCCATATTTATGTATTTCTTTATTACTTGGGTTGTTGGGAACAGCATGAACTGCATTTCAGTATGGATCTAAGGTTTTGTGCAGCTTTATCTGTCTATGAAAATTCTTATGGCATCTTCACTAGTTAACGATCTTTAAGATACTTTTTGAACCATCAAGTAAGTTGTCTATGTGATGAGCAACTGATACTCTAGTGTTTTGTTCTGACTTGGCTGCCTGCTCCATGTAGGTTTCCTTAACCTCAACTCGCATACTCTGAAAGTCTTTGTTCTTGCTTAAAGCATCTGAGTGTCTGCTATTCAAAAAAAAAAAAAAAAACACATCTTAGTGTCTGTTCTCCCTTTTACAGGTTGAGCAGTTGGAACAGGAGGTAACTGAGCTGCGGCAAGCCCTTGCAGACAAGCAGGAACAAGAACATGCCATGCTCCAGGTCTCATTTTCATACTTTCTGTACACACTATTTGGGCAATGCTGTTTTTTTTCCTTTTTGAATGATTATTTGGGGAAGGCTGTTCTCTTTATCTTTTATTCCATCTTATTCTTGGCGTTTCATGGGTTTTTCTAATGGTATCTATAATTTTGCTAACTACTACACTATCAAAATCACTATAGGTCTTGATGCGAGTAGAGCAAGAACAGAGGGTAACAGAGGATGCTCGCAGATTCGCTGAGCAAGATGCTGCCGCTCAAAGATATGCTGCTACAGTGCTTCAGGTTCTTTCCTGTCTTGGGCTTTCAGTTAAACTCGAAATGATTGTAAATATATGTCAGTTCTATTCTTGGAGAAATAGGCTCTTAGTAGGGGTGCAATTCTGGTTGTTTCTTAAAGGAATGAACAAATGGAGCTTCTCTAATGATATGTATCCAAATGATTCATTAAGATTCAATTTTCATTTGAACATGTCTTTTCATTTTTTGAGCTGTGAAGCCAAAGAGCAGTTAACCAAATCAGTATAGAAGTCAGATAAATTGTATCAGTTGTCGGAAGTTGGAACACTCTAGTTTGCAGAGGAAGCCTCCATATCTGATGATTGATGATAATTTAGTTTATATATGTAGCGCCATATCTTTCTCAGGGTCTAGGCGCAAGTTCTGATTGAATATAAGTCTTCAGAGTTTACAACCAGGTTGTAGTGTCTTAGATAACGGACGTAATGTTTTTAAGTTCATCAGAACCAGCATTAACTGGATTCTGATGTAGTTAGTTAGTAGTGGAACGCTCATTCTTGAGAATAGTATCTGAGAGTTGTCGCTTAGAAGGCAAGAACTTCATAGGATAGGATGTCTACCTTTGATTGCAATTTGCGGCATGACTAAGTACTCAATTCTTGATTTTGGTAAGTCGCCCTTGCAGTATAGTGAGTGTTTGTAAGAATAGTTTTAAATTTCATCCGAAATCCGAAAATCCGGTTGGGACCGAAACCAAAATTTCGCAAAATTCAAAATATCGGATTTCCAAAATTTCAGCCGAAATTACGGGAGAAATTCAACCTTTAAAAAAAATAATATATATATAGAGGAAACTGTTGGTGAGGTTAAGCGCCCCAATCACATGGGGGCCCACTTTGTTAGGTGATCCAAAGCATTCATTTTAAAGTCCCTTACATGGATAGGGGGTGTACCAAAAATCAGCTCCATAGGATCATCCTAACCCCTCCATTTGTGGAGGACAAAAATGGACACACAAATCTGCCCATTTTTGTCCTCCACAAATGAAGGGGTTAGGATGATCCTATGGAGCTGATTTTTGGTACACCCCCTATCTATCATAAGGCCTTTAAAATGAATGCTTTGGATCACCTAACAAAGTGGGCCCCCATGTGATTGGGGAGCTTAAGCGCACCATAGGTTTGGTGCGCTTAAGCTCACCAACCGTTTTCTCATATATATATATATATATATATATATATATATATTATTACGAAATTTTGGCCGAAATTACCGAAATGATTAATTAATTATATTTTTACTGGATTTCGGCCAAGACCGAAATTGGGATCGTAACTGAAATTTAAATCCATTTTTGTAAGTACGAATCTTGGACAAGGTCAGTTAGTGAAAATTTTCTAGTTTCATTCTTAGAGAGACCACCTCTGTTCATGACTACAAACAGGTATGGAACTTTCTATCATACCCACTCTCCTATTGGCTGCAGACCTGTTATTCACACTGAGAAATCGTTATTCTAAATCTTAATCCTGCAACACAATCTTCGTTCCAGTTTCTATTATCACTTGTATCTGTAATATATGCTTAGCTAAATCCCTGTTTATTACTGAGATATTAGGACCTGATTGTCGTGTTTTATTTTGGATGTGCTGCGTGTTTTATCGAATCTTATCTGCTATCTGCAGGAAAAATATGAAGAGGCCATGGCTTCACTTGCGCAAATGGAGAAAAGGGTGGTTATGGCAGAAACAATGTTGGAGGCTACATTGCAGTACCAGTCTAGCCAAGTTAAGGCACAGCAACCTTCACTTCAATCTCCAAGGTATACATGTCAATTCCTTTGTTGAAATGGTTATTCTATATGTGCCTACGTGTCTTACTTCTATGTTCTTATTTTTGCATGGGTTGGCTTCTACTGGGCTTAAAATCCCTCTGTATTCATATCTTTCTATCTAAATGCGTTCTGTGCAGAGCTGCGCATCCAGATCCTTCAACCCAGCCGGACATCCCTGCAAGAAAAATTGGTTTGCTCTCTAGGCCATTTGGACTTGGTTGGCGTGACCGGAATAAGGTAAAATTTAAAGTTTATACAAATTTTCCTTGAAATCCCTTAGGTACCTCTATGCCATTGCGAAATCTTGAGGATAAGTCACTGGAATTGGGATATTTCAGACCAGCCATCAATTTAAGCAAGGATAGGTGATAGGCAGTGTTTTTGTCCCATTAACCAGCTAATTAGAGAGGACTTCTTGGTGGTAAAAGCATTTTGAAGTAAATTTAAAAGGCTCTACCGGAAAAAAATGGAAATTTAAAATGGTTCCCTGTCGAATCTAATGAAGGCATTGCATCTTTGTCTTGCCGCATGTATGGTAGTTTTTGTCTACTTAGAAATTGAAAAATTCCCAGAGAAAGTAAACTATCTTTCGTTTTTTCTTGTGAATTTTGTCCAAAAACTAACAGTTTTTCTTGATTGGCAAGATTTTCTACCTACCCTAGGTTCTCAGGCACTCCTGTTTGTTAGCCATCCATTGAGTTCATTTACCATCCTCTTATCGGAACTTAATGAACTCACTATACAACCAGAAAACAGTACATTAACCATATTTAAATCATTAGGACAAATATTATCCGATGAAACTCGAGCTCTTTTCATCTCTAGAGTAAGTTCAGTTCCATCAAATCTATGCAGGGGAAACCGGCCAATGCTGAGGAGGCCAGCGAAGGAAAAACATCCAATGAGGAGAGACAGAACCCAGAAACTCTACAGAAAGACATAAATGGTCACCAAGAGTCTCAGAAATAGAAAAGAAAACATGGTGCATCAGTGGAAAACTGCGAAGGAGTAAACACTCTGCCCGTTGTCCATATTCTGCTCGCTGGAGATCTGTATGTTACAAGAAGTTTTGGGGTAAGTTTAGTTAACCCCTGTTCTGTTATGTTAAATGCAATTCAGAATAGGCTCTGCAATTCCCTTGTTTATAATTCATTAACAGGATCAATATAAGATGTTGTTCAAAAAAAAAAAAAAAAGTTCAATATAAGAAAAAAAGCATTTGGGGCATCCATTAGTGATTTATATGCAGAAAAGGATGGGAAAAAAAAAAAAAAAACATTAGGAAATGACTGAATGTTGGGTCTCTACATCCCATCCATGGATGAATAATGTTTTCAATTTTCTTTCACCTTTTATCCTCCATTAGAAAGAGAAAAAAACTTGTGGTGTTTTATCTTTATGCGATTCCTTGAATTTGTTCTTTGTTTTCATCAGCCATGTTTACTTCAACCCCCTGATATCTGATTGCAAGAGATCACTTAATCTATCTTCTAAGAAGAGATATAAAAAAAAAGGTAGAATAGCCAAAAAAAAGTATGACAGTATTTAGTCCCACAAATTAATTTACTTACTGTGGTGTTACAATAATATGTAGTTAAAGTTTTCTTTTATTGGCTACTACCATGTTTTAATAATGGACCGAACCCACCTTGTCTTTTATTATTTAACCAGCTCTGAAAAACTATTACAACTGCTACGAGGCTCTCAGAAGCCAATTAAAAAATAATGGGTAGTGCCAATATCAGTATCATTTTTATATGGAATCTGCTCGTAACATGTATACAATTTTCTAATGGAGCAGCAGTCTCCAACTGCATTTAAAGGGAATTGAAGTATAGGAGGTAGGTTAGGCTAAAGACTGTTTGAGCACGTTTGGCTACCATGAATTAAGTGAATAGAAGTAAAAGAAGAAAGAAAGAATGAAAACAGCCTAGCATGTGGGCCTTTAAGTGACTAGAGAAGGGGAGAAAAAACTAAGAAAGAAGAAAACAGAGTAACTTGTGGGCATATACTGATTTTAGGGTTGCGATTTGGGTAGGGCTCAACCCGAACCGATGGGGTTCAACAGCAGGTTGGGTTGGCATTTCCTCGGATTGGGTTAGGATAGGCTCTCACATATTCTCCTCCTTTCCTCATAAGAAGCGTGTACTTGGGCTCCATCAAAGACATTAGAGCCAACATTCTAGGTCTGCTAAAGAACTAGAGTTAGGGGGCTAATGCCATGGATAACCTGATCCGATCCAAACCTTACTTCTGTCTCCTAATTATATCCTGATTTTCAAAATCTTGGTAGTGTGATCATTATTTTGGGGAAATGATATCAGCACAACCATGTTTTAATAGTTGCACGGTCCTGGCATATCTTTTCTTTTTTGAAGGGTTTTTAGAGCTTTTTGGGAATTTTTTTTTTTTTTGAATGGTGAACTTTCTGGGAACTGTAATGACCTTTTGACAGCTCTTTAAATACTAAAAGACAGGATGCAATATAACCAAACATGGTTGTGCTGATATCATTTCCCCTTTTTTTTTTTATCTGTTTATGCCCTAGGCAAACCCGGCCCAATTTGGAAAAATCGGGTTAGAAGAGCGTAGGTTAGGGTCGAACAATCCTCAGCACGAGCTCCGCGGGTACCCCACTTTAACTCTAATTGGGCTCTGACCAATCGGACGCCCCAACATTTCCAAATTTTCCCTCCTCTAGCAACTATAAATAGGGGTCAACACCACTTCATTAATGAGGATGTTTCGAAGGCCGTTAGAAAGAGAAGTTAGAAGTTATCAAGGGATAGCTAGAAAATGGCAAAAATAGAGATCAGTCCTAGAGAAAAGAGAGAGAGAGAGAGAGAGAGGAAAATCTGCCAAAAAATGCCCTTCTCCCTCCCCTACAAAAGAATTGCGGCTAGCTCGAGAAACACATAATCAGGCTCTCAATCAGGATCCTCACAAGTGATCTTGTTGGCCAACGATGTTACTAACCCGAATCGGTTTGCAACATGATTGATCTTCTAAAGGGAAGACCAACCACTAGACCCACTTCGAGGGAAGGGTCGTTCCTGCTTTCTATGCAAAAAAATAATATTTTTGGGATAAAATTCTCATTGAACAAGAAAGGCTGCGTACAAGTTATTTAGTAAAATTCCCTAATCTAGATAAGCCTTATCTCTAAGACTCCTAACTAACTAAATAACGATAAAGCAAATCTCAAATAACAAATATCTCAACCAATTTATTTGTGGGACCCAAATAAGCACGTAACATTCCTCCCCCCTTGAAATCAACCTTCTCCTCAACGTTGGATCATTGGAGAAGATAATTTATTCCGCCAGAGTTCCAAATCTTCACGAAAAACATAGTTGACATCAATGGTTGAGACAACTCCATCTTCGAAACGATCTCATCGTGTTGTTCACCAAAGCTCATTCGGTGCGTTTTTTTGGAATGATTTAGATGATAGCGCACAAATGCTTGTGGGTGAGAATCTTTTCGATTACGTTGGACAGATTGAGGGGAAGATGAACGGTGGGCTCTTCGGCGATGACCTCTCTTTTGTGTCATCTTCGCCTCTTTTATCTGCTTTATTTCTCTCTTCTTCCTTCCTCTCCTTTTTCTATTTCTTCTTTTCTTTTTTGTCACAGAAACCTTCTCAACAATGCTCTCATTGAATGCTTCATTCAACTTCTTCAAACATAGGAGCTCTTCTATCTTCACGCAAAGCGAGAGTGCCATCTTGTTGAACTTGGCATTCATGGAAGCTAAGTGCCATTTGATTTCTCTTATCGTCTCATCCATTTGATCCTCTCAGAGGGAAGATCAGCCTCTTGACATACTTCGAGGGAAGGGTCGTTCCTCCTTTGTGTGCAAAGACACTATTTTGGGTAAAAGTCTCATTGAGCAAGAAAGGCTGCGTACAAGTTATTTATTAAAATTCCCTAATCTAGATAAGCATTCTCTCTAAGACTCCTAACTAACTAAATAACTACAAAGCAAATATCAAATAACAAATATCTCAACCAGTTTATTTGTGGGACCCAAATAAGCACGTAACAGACGATCTGAGGAGTGCAATCGAAAACCAATCCAGTGCATGTTAACCTCATTTCCTTTCTTTCTTTACTTTCATGGCAGTCACCTATATTGGCATGTCGTCCTAGATAGGGAATGGGAAGGAGCGGCCCCTTTTGGTTTCAGCATCGAAGACCCTTTCTGATCATTTCTCCTATCCATGTGACCGTCGTTACACCTAGGGTCACGGGTGTCCTACTTTAACTCTAATTGGGTGTGGGCCTTGCACTCAGAAGGCGCATTTCGTCAGTTGCTAAAAAAATTCATTTAAACTTTTGGTGATTGTGAAAAGAAAGTTTGACTTGCAGAAAGTTAGTGTGGTTTTCCTCACGCCTGTCGGGGAGAAGCCAGTCAGACCTCTTGATGCTGGCTGACCCGAACGGTCATCCAATCGGCCATCACTAGAGAGCCGATCAGACGAGGTCGGATGACAGTAACCCAAGAACCTTCCTACCAGTCCCCCCTAAACATTCACAATTTTTTTGGTTTTGGTAAGACTAAAATTCAAAAGGAACTAAGTTATGCATGGTGAACAAGGTATATTCCCAAGTAAAGGTCGATCATTGGATCAGACAGAGGTGGTGCCCGACACCTTCCGGCCTCATAGCCAAGCCCCCTTACCCATATAGGTTAGGCCTGTTAAAGGTAGTCACACCCAGGACTTAGAGCCCGTTTTCTCTAAGTGGAGACTGTTGGATATGTTATGTTCTAAGTAAAAGCCCAATAGATAGTGGACTAGGTGTAGTGGGCCCATATGGGCTGGAGCCCATTAGCCTTTTAAAACCCTTTAATATTTAACTTGATTAAATAGGGGCTGGGAGTAGCTGGCATTCTATTCCACACCAGATGGCTTGTTAGCAATGCTTCAAGCACAACCAGGTTATCTTCTCCACCGTTCCAACATTTCTTGAAGCAATTTTTTTTTTTACTCTCACAAGAACCAGTAAGTTACGTTGATTTCTTTGTGGCTGAAACCCATCGATTGGGATGACTCTAACTGTAACGTGAGTTTATTTTTAGTGGTTTTGAGCAACCCTAAAACCAGTTACGGGAATTTCTTGCCCTAGCAACAAAGGAAGAAGGGTGCGAATTTCACGATTGATATTCGGTTCTTGTGGACGGTCCCTCATCCAATTCTTACCCCTTTGTGTTGAATTCACACACAGAGAGGTGTGAGACTCTCGGCAATAAAAAGGGGTTTGTTGGGTTGAAGGTTTTGGAGGAGGATTTTGTCTTTTGCCTGAGTGCTTGTGGTTGGCTCTTGTTCGTGGCCATCGTTGTTGGTCCATCTTTGTTGACCGAACCCTCTTGTGGCTGATTATTGTGTTGTTTGAACGTGGGTTTCTCTTCTCCCAAATTTGGCCGTGGGTTGTGGCTGTTTATTGTGGCTGGCTCTCTGGTTGAGTGATTATTTTGGTAATCGTTTCGGGTTCCTCTTGCCGCCGGGTTAGCAAACATTTTTTCGCGTTCGGTTTCGCGGTTCGGTTCGATTCTCGCGATTCGGCTTTTGCGATTTGGTTCTTCAGCTCAGGTGCACTCTTTCCAATTTATGTTTTTGTGATTATAAAATGGAAAAGACTGCTATTCCCTTTGAGATGGTCAAACTTCAATCCTTTGAAGGATCTGAGTTCAGTTCCTGGAAGCGAAAGACTCAGTTCGGTTTGAAATATGTGAATGCTTTCTATACTGTTCTGAGTACCTTTGTTGATACGGGAGAAGATGTTGATGAATTTCAATGGAAAAAGGATGAAGATTTCTGCAAAGACTTCTTATTGAATTGTTTATCAGATCGTCTTGCAGAAACCTACAGCAAATTTGGCACCGCTAAAGAAATCTGGGATCATTTAGATACTCAATTCAAAAAAGAGGAGGAATTGTCCAAGACTCACCTTGTGGACAAATTCATGGATTTCAAGTTCCAAGAGAACCTGGAAATTACTCCTCAAGTATCTGATGTAGAAATTTTGAGATCTAAATTGGCCAATGAAAACATTCCTTTACCTGATGCTTTTCTGGTGGGTGCAATTATATACAAGCTACCATCTGCATGGCACTCTTTTAAAACCGAAATGTACAGAAAGAAAGTGCAAGTGGGACTGGATGATCTCAAACGATTCATTCGAATCGAAGATGAGAATAAAACTAGGAATAACTTGGAAATTGTTAGACAGCAATAGTCAGCTGCTAACACTGTGATATATCCCAAGAAATTTCCTAAGTCATCCAAGTCAACCAAAAGTGATACCTCTAAGTTGGAGGCCAAAAAGCCTATCTTTAAGAAGAAGAAGGGCAAGTGCCACAACTGTGGGAAGTGGGGTCACTTTGCTGCAGATTGTAGGCAACCTAAAAGGGTTAAATCTGACACACCGCAGAAGCAAGCTACTATGATGGTAGATAAGGCTGAGCTTAAAAGTTTTGTTGCCATGTTGGACAAAGGGAAGGCCAGTACTTCTTCTGAGTGGTGGTTAGATACAGGTGCCACTTGTCATGTTTGCAACTCAAAGAAACTTCTCACTGATATTACCCAAGTAAAGGAGACTGTTACAGTGGCTAGTGGAGCAGATGTAGAGGTCACTCACACTGGTACTGCGAACCTGGCCCTTTCTTCAGGTAAAATACTAACTTTAAAAGCTGTTAAAGTAGTTCCTACTATTCAAAAGAATTTGATTTCCATTGGTTTGCTTGACAATGCTGGCATGTGTACATCTTTCTTGGGTGGTAGAGTAACTTTAACAGTTAACTCTTATTATTTTGGATGTGCTTTCTTGATAGATGGTATGTATAGATTGAGTTTAGAAAATGAGGCTGTTAGTCAAGTGAGTTCACCTTTGATTGCTCCTAAGTTGTTACATAACAGACTGGGACATGTGAACTATAAGAAAATGGTCCAACTTGCTAAAACTTATGATATACCTTTAGATATGTCAAATGATTTTGACAAGTGTGAGGTTTGTGCTCAAACTAAGATCACTAGAAAACCTTTTCGTCAGGTTTCTAGGAGCACACAACTTCTTGAATTCATACATTCTGACCTCTGTGACTTTAAAAGTTTTACTACTAGAGGTGGTCGAAAGTATTTGATCACATTTATAGACGATATGTCCAGATATTGTCATATTTATTTGTTAAAATCAAAGGATGAAGCTTTTGCTAAGTTTAAAGTTTTCAAGAATCGAGTTGAATTGCAACTGAACCTGAAAATTAAGAGAGTTAAGAGTGATAGAGGAGGAGAATACACTTCAATAGAGTTCAAGGAATTATGTGCCTCTCAGGGCATAATACTTCAAACTACTGCTCCTTACTCGCCTCAATCTAATGGTGTAGCTGAGCGTAAGAACAGGATGTTAACAGAAATGTTAAACTCCATGTTATTGACAACCGGCATGCCTAATTCCTATTGGGGAGAAGCAGCTTTGACTGTAAATCACATCCTGAATAGATTGCCACACTCAAAATGTTCCTCCACTCCTTATGAGTTATGGAATGGACATCCTTGTAGATATGATACTCTTAAGACTTGGGGTTGTATTGCTTATGTAAGGATACTAGATCCTAGGAGACCTAAAGTGGGACCTAAAACAAACACTTGTGTTAACCTAGGAGGTGCAGAAGATAGTGCTGCTGATCGGTTTTTGGATCTATCAACCAATATGGTTATAGAATCTCGAGATGCATTTTTCTTTGAGAATAAATTTCTCAGAGATCAGGGTTTGACCATACCAGGCGATATAGAGGTGGTTACAGAATTGCCGGTTGAGTCTGAACCAGTTACTTCTGACACTTGTCCCAAATTGATATCTGAGTCAGTTCCTGTAAGAGTTTCTACAAGAGATAGAGTACCCAAAAATTTTGGTGAGGACTTTGTGACCTACCATTTAGAGAATGATCCATCATCCTATAAGGAAGCGATGAGATCTAGGGACTCTTTGTTGTGGGCAGAAGCCATTGATGATAAAATGAGCTCTCTGTTACAAAATCTAACTTGGCAACTAGTCGATTTGCCAAAATGGGCCAAGACTGTGGGCTGTAGATGGATATTGAAGAAGAAACTTAATCCTGACGGATCTATAGCTCGATATAAAGCACGTTTAGTAGCTAAGGGCTATACTCAAGTGAGTGGGATAGACTACTTTGATGTCTACTCACCGGTTTGTCATTTGGCTACGATAAGAATTCTTCTTGCTTTGACATCTATTGAGAATTTTGTTGTGCATCAAATGGATGTAAAGACAGCTTTTCTCAATGGAGAACTGTCAGAGGAAATCTACATGAATCAACCTGAAGGGTTTATCATGAAAGGTTTTGAGAATAAAGTTTGTAAATTAAACAAATCTTTATATGGTCTTAAACAAGCACCTAAATTGTGGTATCAGAAATTGACAAAGTAGTAAAGAGCTTTGGGTTTCTGTCAAGTTACTCCGATAAATGCCTTTATTATCGTTTTGTGTCGAATAAGGTCGCAATTATTTGCTTGTATGTAGATGACATGTTGATTCTAGGTTCCGATCTCTCTGTAGTGAGTGACGTGAAACTAACCTTGGGTAAAGAATTTGACATGAAAGATCTGGGTATTGTTGACACCATTCTTGGTATGAAAGTAAGTTTTCAGAGGCAAGGAATTTACCTTAGCCAAGCCCATTATATTGAAAAACTACTTTCTATATGGGGATCCAGTGAGTGCAAACCGATTGAGACACCATTTGACTATACCAAGAAGCTGATCTCTAATGAAGGAGACAGTGTGAATCAGTTAGATTATTCTAGACTAATTGGTAGTCTCATGTATGCTATGAGTTGCACTAGGCCAGACATAGCCTTTACAATTGGCATGCTGAGTCGTTTTACTAGTAATCCTGGCCATGAGCATTGGGATGCCCTTATGAGGCTAATGAGATACCTTAAGGGTACTCAAAATTATGCTCTTTGTTATAGTGGTCATCCTCCTGTTTTGAAAGGATATTCTGATGCATCATGGGGCTCAGAATTAAGAGACAGTAAGTCTACCAGTGGTTATATGTTTACCCTAGGTGGAGCTGCTGTTGCGTGGAAGTCGAAGAGACAGACTTACATTGCCTTGTCGTCTATGGAATCAGAACTTTATGCTCTAGCTTCAGCTGCAGATGAAGCAGAGTGGATAAAGAATCTGATTATGGACATTCCACTTACTAGGTTAAGAATTCATTCCTTAAGTGTCTTCTGTGATAATCAAGCTACAATTACGATTGTGAAGAACTCACTCTTTAATGGTAAGAGGAGACATCTTAGGCTGAAACATGCCATGCTGAATTATCTCATTAAACACGGGATTATCACTTTAATTGATGTGAGATCGAAGGATAATATGGCCGATGCTTTCACAAAAGGATTGAATAAAGCTCAAACATTCAAAATTGTAAAGGAAATGGGATTAAAATCTGTAATGATAGAGGAAAATTAAGTTAAAGCCTTTATAGAAAAGACTTAACTTATATTATCCAGGTTATGGACTTAATCTACATTCTCCATGTTCTTTTGAATTTTTGAATATTCCTTGTATGGCCCTAGATAAGCACTTGATATGTTTCCTTTATGTTTAAAGTTGTTGTATATCATTCCACACTTGATGATATACCCTCTTTTGAGATAGGTTATACATTCCACATTTGATGATACAATTTAACTCAAACTTTGTTATCCTGTTTGGGAAGGGTTGGACATTCCACACTTGATGTTTCAACTTGACTCAAATATGGATAAGATGACTTAACATTTTATGGAAATATGAAATGGTTGTTTGCAAAAGAAACCAATTTTTTGGTCTTGTTCTTTATTGAAACTTGAAAATTATATTGAATGATTCTTTGCAAAACAAGCTATTTTGGTCTTGTTCTTTATTGAAACTTGACAATGATGCTTATGGTGAGAGTGATACTGATACTTTTTCAGCCATTCATGTGTGTAATTTATGTTTTACACAAATTGTTGGATTCATTCTTATGAAATCCATATTTTGGTAATTTACAGGGATTGGCGAAAAAGGAGGAGCGCATCTTGATTTTGACTTTGATGAAGATGACTTACTTGATGAGTAAATCTTCTAAAGTTATAAAGACTGAGTGCCTTCTTTCAGTATGTGTATAGAGTTCACTTATATGTGAAACTTTATTTTGGATCTTGATGAGAATCATACCCCATGAATGAATTCTTCTTAAGAGCAGTGGGGTTCATGTATATATGAAACTACCTTTTGGTCGAGTTTATTGTATATGAAAATCTTGGTTTTCATAAAAGTATTCGTGTTTTCAACTAAAAACAAATCTTTATGATAATGTGATGTGGATGATTCAATATTTTGTTTGAACATCACACTATCTATCTATTCGAAGGTGCTATATGTAGAACATAGGAGGAGATTGTTGGATATGGTCTAAGTAAAAGCCCAATAGATAGTGGACTAGGTATAGTGGGCACATATGGGCTGGAGCCCATTAGCCTTTTAAAACCCTTTAATATTTAACTTGATTAAATAGGGGCTGGGAGCAGCTGGCATTCTATTCCACACCAGATGGCTTGTTAGCAATGCTTCAAGCACAACCATGTTATCTTCTCTACCGTTCCAACAGAGACTCTAGTTCAAGGGAAGCATCAGGTTGCTTGACCAAGGATTGACGTGTCCCTCGCATCTTTAAATGCACACCCCTATTTAGCGAGGCAGTGTGCTTTCTATTAGAAATGTGCTGAAAAAGGAAAAAATATGACAATCCCCTAGCAAAGGAAGATGGCATGCTTCGTATCTCAACCCTCGTACACCGCTCAAGTCAAGTGGAAGCTTGGACCAGGGCCCCGCTCCCCTCGAGGGAGTGCCACCACCAGACGGGGCGGGTCCGCCACATAAACAAACAATATATGGTGGCTTATTTCATGACAATTTTTTTTTTTTGAATGGTGAATATCATTAATAAAAAAAGGAAGAGACCGAGAAGGTCAAAACAATATATACAGAGCAAAAATAATACAATTCATGACAATTAAGTATTCTCCTTGCCTCATTCTTTTCTAATTGATTTCACATGGATTTTGTATGCTCAGTATTTCATTACAATACATGTGGTTTACATGGCAAAACCAATAATAAAGCAATGTATATGGTGTGATGGATTACCAAAGATAATCAAACCACATGAGCAGTCCTTATAAGAGACTCGTGTCTCTCTTCATTTGTTATTATAGATTGAGCTCAAATGAAGTTAGGAAATAATGCAAGCAATTGTTGAAGTAATCGTGTTGACCAATTGAGATATTGGAACAAACTGAAGTAATCGTGTTAAAATAATGCAAGCAATTGTTGAAGTAATCTTGCTTATCTATTGCTGGGAGGTAAATATTTTACTTTTTTCCATCATATGGAGAGCCGGGCTAACCGCATGAGTATTTTTGGTTTTCCTTCATATATTTTAATGAGGTTTTCAAAATAAACTTTGATTTTGATTTTTATTTCTTGCATGAATGAAGATTTCTTCTCTAGAAAAGGCATTCCATACATAATTTGAGGACTAAAACATACAATCATACACGGATTAAAAATTTGTCACATCCAATTTTCCTATAGAAATAAGAATGTGAAAAAAGATATGTGAATAATAAAAATGAGAAAAAAGATATGAGAATCCATACCTTTCTTCTTTAATACATCATGGTATGTGTTAATTTTGGGTCCAAAGGTCATTTTTTCTAAAGAAATAAGAATGAGAAGAAAGATACGAGAATCCATAACTTGTCTTCTTTAATACAACATGATATGTGTTAAGTTTGGGTTGGTCCCACCTATTCTTATCTCTCTCCCTTTCTCATTTCTTGAATCTTGAACGCGATGGATAATCCCAAAAATTCCAATCACCACTCTACCCTCGTAGTCCTAGGGTGCGTTTGGATCACCGGAATCGGAAAAAGGTATCGGTATCTGATACCCTTTTGGGCAAATCTAGTGTTTGGTTTAGTTTGGCAGGTGGAATGGGAAACGATCATTGATTCCAAGTGGAAAAAAAGTTGGAAAGTTTCCTCGCTTTTTGTTACCCGCCCTAAGGGGTGGTATTCTGATTCCGAGAATCAAGAAAAAAACAAAGGCATCAAATCCCATCCCGTTTTTAGCTTTTGATATTAGGTTTTTTTATGTGAAACTTCTGTCTTTCCTCTCAACTTCTCTCAACATCCTTCTCTCATGCAAATCAAGAGCCTCTCTATCCCAATCTCTCTCTCCCTCTGTTTATGGGCTGAAAAAAGAGCTCTCTCTCTCTCTCTCTCTCTCTCTCTCTCTCTCTCTGGGCTGAAAAAGAGAGTTCTCTCTGTCAGCCCTCTGTTTCTGGGCTCTCTCTCCCCCCTCTGTTTCTGGGCTGAAAAAGAGAGTCCGATCTCTCTCTCTCTCTCTCTCTGTGAAATTTTTGCAACCCTTTCCGTCATCTGTGCTGTTTGGGGATTTTTTGCTTCTTCCAAGTGTATTTTTTTTGTCGATGATGTTTTGCAATACTCTTCTAATGGGTGGTTTTAGATGCCACTCGTCCATGATATGAGCTGCTTGCTTGTTATGAATAAAGTTAACAGTTTCTGGTAATGCTGTGATGTGTTAACAATACCCTCCTAATGAGTGACTTTAGATAGCTCTTATTTGTTGGTATTGCTAGTGATTGATTTTTTTTTTTTGCGTCGAAATTACTTAAGCCAGATTTTCTAAACATGAAGTTTGATGAACCTTGGTGCTTCTGGTTTCTATTTTAGATGATACTGAGTGATAGGGAGAAAATACGGTAGGACCGTTAGAGCCCGCCACGTGTCACCCTTATACCAAAGGAATCTAATTATGATCAAGAAGAGTATAAAGACAAGTGTTGGGGGAGAAATAAATAAATTCCCCTTTTACTTTAGACACATGGCATACATGCCAATGCATGGAAAGCACTACCGACAAATGGCAAACATGCTAAAAACTTGGCATGCACAAGGACACATGGCTTATACACCAAGACATGGTGTAAGAACTCTAAGCCTATAAAAGGCACCCCCTTGCTCAATGGTAGAGGACACTCTTCTTCCCCCCATAAGCATGCTTATCTCTATTAGTCTTGCTTAGATATCTGTGATACCGATACCTGACTTGAGCGTCAGAGGGTGCCCCCGAGTCCCCACTCCGCGCCCTTCTAACGTTGTTTTCTATGAGCGCAGGCACCCATGAATAGGAGCTCTACCAACCTAAGCTGCTGGTTTTGCCGATAGCGCTCGTCCGACGCCCAGATCCGGATTTTGGCATCATCAGATTGGCACCATCCGTGGGACCCGAAGAAATAAATCTAAGCATAATGATCGAGGGCGTGCTGGGGGCAAGAGTTGAGAGTGATTGATTTATCATTTTAGAACGAAACTATGGCATTCGGCAATCACTAATTCTCTTATGTACTCATTATTCTTCTTAATCTATCTACTTCTCTCATTCCGGCATCATCTACTCCGGTCGGAATCAACTACGGCCTGTTTAAAATGGACGGAACTCCGGCGTTTTCACTCGGCCTCGTTCTCGTTAATAGCAGCGGCACCGATGGTAGTGGCGGAGGTAGCAGGAAAAGCACAGTTACTCCGTCAACCGGTGGTTTTGTTATTTACGCATCAGAAAGAAGGTTAGTCTCCTCTTACATTGGGAAAATATAAAGAAGAGAAGCTTGTCTTTTCTTTGTCTAGGAAAGAGGTAAAAGAAAATTACTTTAAAGTCAAAAAGTAGAAACAAAAGGGGCAAGATCTAGTCCAGGTTAAAACAGAAGAATATATGTTCTATTATATCTAAAGAAGAGATGACTTGGAGGGCAATTTCTATCCTTGAAGTTGACAGAGAGACTCGTCACTTTGGAAAAAATGGGAGAAGGCTAAAATTTGCAGAACCTTATTTTGATGAAAACACCCCTCTGTTTTTTCTTATTACTTTGACGCACCGAGGACAAGTTTGGAGCTATTTCAGTCTCGTTGTCAGCTAAAGCTGCTCGAAACATTTCGTCGGCACGCACCCTCAAACCCCAAACCGCCTCCCGGTGAGATTAATGTCGTTTCGATAAAGATCAGAATCCTCATCTATTGGATCATTCCTAAAACGACCGGAAAAGAGGTTGGGCATGCCGCACAAGGTTCTATTCTCTTCAGAAGCCAGGTTCTCTCGTCTCTCATTCCTTACATTTCTACAAGTAGATTAAAAAAAAAAAAAAACCGGGGAGCATCACGTGCACGCGTAGGGCATTGAGTCTTGCCATATCTTCACACCTTGGGAAGAGGAAGGGACAGAACTCTCTTTATCCTCGCCAAGTGATAATTATTGGAAGATATTTTGATTCGCACTCCACTTTTTTTTGGTAAATGAAAACCCATCTTAAGAGTAAAACATACTCCACGGCTAGGGGTGGCAATGGCTCGGTTTCGGTTCGGTTTGGCCAATTTTGCCATGCCCTATCCACTGCCAGCTATGACACGACCTTTAAAAAGAAAAAAAAATATACATATACAATGCCTATGTTCCTAAGCATCCCTTGTGTGGCAAGGAAGATGATATATCGGTCCCTTTTATTTACCAGGCCGCCCCTTGTAGTGTAAATTAGTACTCGTAATTCATAAATACACAAGAAAGGGCTGGCCCAGAGACGGAAAGGAGGCAAATATATCACTTTCTTTGGGAGAAAACACCATACTAGTGAGGGCGACCACAAGAAAGGACTCTCGCTAATCAACTCTGACTTTGTTTTAAAGCTAGTTTGTTTGATGGAATCCTTGAGTTATTTAAATGGCTTGAAAAATCCGGGCCATTTATTTAATGGGCGCTTATACGGAAATGCTACACACTAACCAACGGCGGTTAAAGTCATGGTAAACAACAGAGTATTTCAAGTCACTAAATAAATGATCACTATTGAGGTTTCTAAACCATGCGTAGAGCTGTGTTCTCCTCAAAATATCTTGGTTGCAGTTTTATCTTGTTGACATTCTATGTTTGCTTTTGAAATGCCATTTGCACGATTAATATTTGTGTTGAAGTTCTTCCTCTAGGACAAGCTTAAAAGTTCCGGCAAGGATGGGCTATAAAGTTCAAGGCCGAGATGAAAAGCCCTCTCCGAGGCTAAGCATCGCCGAAAAGACCCCTCCGAGGCATGACATCAACGAAACTCGGATCCCACCTTATGCGGTCGGAGATACCGAGGCACGACATCAACGAAACTCGGATCCCACCTTATGCGGTCGGAGATGCCGAGGCACGACATCAACGAAACTCGGATCCCACCTTATGCGGTCGGAGATACCGAGGCACGACATCAACGGAACCCGGATCCCACCTTATGCGGTCGGAGATACCGAGGCACGACATCAACGGAACCCGGATCCCACCTTATGCGGTCGGAGATACCGAGGCACAACATCAACAGAACCCGGATCTCACCTTATATGGTCGGAGATACCAGGGCACACATCAACGGAGCCCAGATCCCACCTTATACGGTTGGAGATACCAGGGCACGACATCAACGGAGCCTGGATCCCACCTCATACGGTCGGAGATAACGAGGCACGACATCAACGGAACCCTAGTCTCTCGAAGCTGGAACATGGACAACCTCCGAAAGTTTTATCAGCAAAAAGGAAGGCTATGCGCATCTCCACTTTCCGGCCCGTGATGTTTGCGGGACCGAAAGAAAACAGGGAGTGGGACAGAGGTAACATCTGGGTTTATCCCCCCCAAAATACCCTAAAACGCTCCCCATGAAAAAAAGACCTGTCCTTTTTAAAGGGCAGGCAGGGCCCATCAACTCCGAGCTGATCACTCGAGAGGAAGATGACCCTTCCACAAACAAGATATCCTGAAGTGACGCCCCGCGAGGGCGCAATAGAGGTATTCTTGCCGACGAAATTAGAAATCAACAACATTCCATCAAGAAGAAACCTGCAAAATGGCTCAACCACCCTCTACAGTGTCACATAAAATATGCAAGAAGCAAGCGAGCCTTCCTTTCCAGGCCCTCACAACAACAAAAAAAAGAGGGAGGAGGAAAAAGAAAGAAAGTTCGAAGAGCTATTACAAACCCAGCACATGGGCCCGGCATTACCACTACAATTCCACCAGATGAAAAATACCAAGTACGGTGGGAAAGGCTCAGAACCCAGCACAAGGGTCCGGCAAGGCCACTACAATTCCACCAGATGGAAAATACCAAGTACGGTGGGAAAGGCTCGGAACCCAGCACATGGGCCCGGCATTACCACTACAATTCCACCAGATGGAAAATACCAAGTACGATGGGAAAGGCTCAGAACCCAGCACAAGGATCCGGCAAGGCCACTGCAATGCCACCAGATGGAAAATACCAAGTACGGTGGGAAAGGCTTGGAACCGAGCACATGGGCCCTGCATTACCACTACAATTCCACCAGATGGAAAATATCAAGTATGGTGGGAAAAGCTCAGAACCCAACACAAGGGTCCGGCAAGGCCACTACAATTCCAGCAGATGGAGAATGCCAAGTACAGTGGGAAAATGCTCGGAACCCAGCAAAAGGGTCCGACCTTACTACTACCATTCCACTTAGATGGAAAAGAGACCGGTCGAGCAAAAAAAGGCTCGGACCTCAGGACAAAGGTCCGGTCATCCTACGGTTATTCCACTTAGATAGAGAAAAGGCCCATCGAGAAAGAACCGTCGAATGTAGCAGCATGCCCCTTCGCCTTCCCAGATTTCCATTAATACCCTTGTCACTACATTCTTTGACCGGACAAAGGAACTTACTCCCTTGGTCCATT
Source organism: Tasmannia lanceolata (assembly GCF_043159265.1). NCBI lineage: Eukaryota > Viridiplantae > Streptophyta > Magnoliopsida > Canellales > Winteraceae > Tasmannia > Tasmannia lanceolata. The sequence continues at coordinate 50,141,481 of NW_027518683.1, read as the reverse complement.
TAGGGGGGTATTATGATAGAGGGAAAATACGGTAGGACCGTTAGAGCCTGCCACGTGTCACCCTTATACCAAAGGAATCTAATTATGATCAAGAAGAGTATAAAGACAAGTGTTGAGGGAAAAATAAATAAATTCCCCTTTTACTTTAGACACATGGCATACATGCTAATGCATGGCAAGCACTACCGACAAATGGCAAACATGCTAAAAACTTGGCATGCACAAGGACATTGTGTAAAAACTCTAAGCCTATAAAAGGCACCCCCTTGCTCAATTGTAGATGACAATCTTCTTCCCCCCATAAGCATGTTTATCTCTATTAGTCTTGCTTAGATATCTGTAATACCGATACCTGACTTGAGTGTCAGAGGGTGCCCCCGAGTCCCCACTCCGGGGCCCTTCTAACGTTGTTTTCTATGAGCGCAGGCACCCATGAATAGGAGCTCTACCAACCTAAGCTGCTGGTTTTGCCGATAGCGCTCGTTCGACGCCCAGATCCAGATTTTGGCATCATCATTGAGCTATTCAAATAACTTCTGTTGATGATGCTTTAAGTCATAATTGAAGGGGGTTGTGCTTTTAAATGTCCATAAACTTATAGTAGATCATGAAATTTGTCTTTTTGACTTTGACGCTTGAAGTTAGACTCATTGCTTGTTCAACGTCCTTTAATTTTTTTTTGGAATCCTATTAGTAATTATTAGGATACACATTGTTCTAGACATTTTAGTAGGAAAAAATAAGTATTATTAATTGAAATATTTGTTGAAAATTTGATTCCATTACATTGGTATGACAGTTTTAGAATGCAATGGAGATGCTATGATAATTTGTTATTTCACCTTTCATATCTACCCACCCATATTCGATCAAACACATTCTCCTTCAATTTGGAGTAGCTTTTAGTTGGCTCCGCAGGCCCAGAGCCCACAGCATAACAAAACAAATTGAGGGGAGCGGACTTAATACAAGAAATGACAAGCCTTCAAAACTATGCACAAACTTATACGATACTAAAGCTAATATCTGCTACATTACACATCTTCCCATGACGACCCACACGTCCAGTTTTCTCCTCCCATTTAAAGCTTTGATAGGTTTTAAAGCCCAGAGCCCACACAAAGTATTGCATATCTTGATCTTTATAAAGGTTTTAGAGATAACCCTTTTTCTAGGGCAATGATTTATTCACAACCCCTGTAGGACAATTCGAACCCCTTTTAACGTGAAAAATCGTTACAAGTCTGCCCACAATTCACGTTAAAAGGGTGCGTATTATCCTACAGCGGGTAAAAATTTATCATCTCCCTTACTTTTTGGGCTACTTGGCCCCCTATGTAAAGCTCCACTATCATATAACTTATAATATGTTGGCCCATTAATTTTCGGTTGTTTGTGTCTCATTGGTAGTGGATGGTTGTGGACCATTGATTAGCATTTGTTTCATGCCCACTGTACTTGTGGTCATTGCGCAATATATGTCTGTTTCACTATTATACAGTAGTGTTTGGTTGCACGGCAATACTCTCCAAGAGTAGTGGAAAAAGTAGGGTTCTCATTACCAATAAAAAGTTTGGTAGAGGGAGATAGGGAATAGGGGGAAAGCGAGAGAGAATAAGACAAGTCCTTTTCCATTCTTCTTCTATGAGAGGAGGGAACAATAGTGCTACATGGGCACCATGTAGGAAAAAAATGGCAATGATGGTGTCCCTAACATGTCTAGGAGTCAATCCGAGCGTTTGTGCAACCAAATAGTTGCTCTCTATATTTCTCTCCCTTCCCCTTTCTCTTCTCTCCTTATATTGGTAATGACACCCCCTACTTATTCTCCTACTCTCTGAGTATATGCCCCGCAATGAAACACTACTTACACGATTCTCCGAAGTAATTCCAGACAAATCAAATACTTGTCTCCTTCCTCGTGACTTCTTATTCCACAACTCTTCGAGCCACCCCTGTGCAATCAAACATAGCGGGTGTGTTTGGTTGCACAAAAGCTAGGATAGTTTAGGGGTTTTGCTTTGCATTTGGGTGCCACGTCAACAAAATCTCTTGTTTGGTTGCCAATGTAGTATCAAAATCCATAGAGACAACCAGACAAGAATTAATGGTAATTATTGCATGTCCAGTGACATGATATGATATCACTGTCCCTTCCTCGTACCTTTTCAAGCCAAATTTCTCAAAAAGGTGGAATTTGGCTTGGAGAATGTTGCTTTTTCTTTTTGTCCCTTTATATGTTGGTAATGGCACCCCTTCCCACCACTCTACAAGGTTGGCAACCAAACACTACTTATCACAATTCTACGAGGTAAATCCAAATGCTTGTCCCCTCCCTAATGACCACTTATACCACTATTCTACAAGGTAACTACCTTCAGCCAAAAAAGAGGGTCTCATTGGTTGTCACCCGTTTTGCCCTCCATCTTAGCCCTACTAGTCATTCACTAATTAGGCCTTTATGTTGAACCTAATAATATATATACCTCTTTACTATAATGGGGCAACATTGATTTTTTCATTACAAGCCATGTATCATCGTCCTATTAGGAGATTTGTGATCGTGTGGGGCTCATTACTTATTTGGCTGTGAGCTCCTATGCAGGCCCCACTAGTACGTAACTCGTTACTACATAGGCGTGTTAATTTGGGGAAGTAACATATCCACGTCGTTTTTTACTTGGGACAGCCAGCTCTCGTCAGAGGGTCTGATTTACTTGATGTGGGTTGGAGGTCTAGATTTTGATGAAGATGATTCTATTGAAGTGTTGCCTGAATCCAAGGGAACACTTCCGGCAGCTGTAGAGGAGGTCTAGATCCGGCATTGCCCGAAGCCATGGAAAATAAGAGAAAGTTGCACTTCAAGGAACACTATAAGTTTTTTCTTGTGGAAGCACGCTTCATGCTAACTGCACTTATCATATTTCCTCTTTGTCTACTTAATAATTATATTAGGTTTTTTTTTTTTTTTGGAATTTAAATTTACAATGATGCCCTTTAATTTTAATTTATTTTAGAACTTGGCTGTGAGTGCTTAAAGAGTAGGTGGTGAAGGTAAGTTGTTCAGGGTTCCAAACTCAATTTAAAGTGAGTAAACAGAATTCCATATAGAATTATGTGGAAAGCTGTATGTACGGCTTGGAGGGAGATCTTTCATATCTTTCGAGATCCACGCTACAATATGGGGTCAAAAAGCCAAAATAGAGCTGAGAGATAGGAACTGCACTTCTACTTTATTTATTCTACTATATTCCCCCCTCTCTCACCCAAGTCCTAGAAGTTCAATCATTCCCTGTGAGCAAGTGCCACACTAATCAAATTCGATAGCAATTCCTTCTTTTCCGAGTTGGACTGCAGTCTCTTGGTAGATAAGGCACTTCCCTTTCTTAGTGTATGATCTACTTTCTCCCCAGAGCTTCTCCTTCTTCCTTTAACTAAAGAGCAAAATTACCCTTGTCTACCTATAGCTAGGAGATTCTTCCCTAGGAAAGGCTTGACCGTAGCGCTTTGCTGCTATGCCAATTCGAAGTCAAGGTAGTGACCGTCGCCTTTACCGCTCTGCCACCCCCACATGCCTTGATACATTCAGCTACTCATCCAGGGAATGGCACAGAGTTAGCCGATGCTTATTCCCCAGATATCATTCACAACCCGTGGGCCTTCTACCTCCAGGCGGCATTGCTCCGTCAGGCTTTCGCCCATGCAAAAAATTCCCCACTGCTGCCTACTGAACATTGATCAAAGGAGAATTGAACTCCTATAGTTGCTTGTGAGCTAGGCTTGCATGTCTGATCATCATCATTGAGACCAACCGCATAATCTTATTTTATGTTTATTCTTTGATACACTATTCCCATCCATCCTTCCTTTCTCTGTTCTGTTTTGATCTGTTCTGTTCGGTTCTGTGTATCTATCGATACTAATACTGACATGCTTGGGGCCATGAAAGAAATAACTGATTAGCTTCTCGATTGCCTTAAGAAAAGCATCAGTATTTTCCTTCCCTTTTCCTTTCTCTTTCTCTATCTTTTTCCTTCAACCTTTTGAGCAAGAAGTTGGAGGAGAAAGCATTTTTGAAATTTATTCTCGCCTAATCTTTACCTATAAGGGTAAAAAAAACGGGAGGGCTAGGGGAAGCACTCTGATCACTCCTCCGATCACCTTCAATGACTAAGAAAGAGGAAGCCCCTTAACCAACTTCTCAACTTCTCAATCCTCGTTGGACGGTAGATCGCTTGCTTTCTCCTGCTCGCTCCCCTATTATGAGATCATGTCCGATGCCCCTTTCTATGAAAGTGTTCAGTCAATAAGCAAAATCCCCTTTCTATAGAGAACTTCAAAAGAGTCAACAGCTCCTTTTGGGCCAGGTTCCTTTTGGGCCAGGTTTACTAGGTAAAGTCGATCGATAGCTTTTGTCACGGGGGTTGGCAACAACCAAAGAAGATCGGGAAGAAGGCAATGTGCATAGGGACGCGAAGAGCTAACTCAGGTCACCTTCATCGGGGAGCAGCCTTAGGCCTTTCGCAGACCGAGCTGCTATTGGTTGAGCTATGGGGGGGGGGGGGGGGGCATATAACGTGATTAGAATTATATTCGATTGAGAAAAGAAAGCCGTTGCGCTAAGTAGAGGGTAGAGCTATGCTATAGAGATGATGAAATTCAATTGCTCGAAGAACTGCCAGTGTAAAAAGGCGAGGCAGCTACTGATACGACAAGGGCGAAAACATCATGAAAGCTAGACTTTCTGTGTTTTCACGCGAGTTTAGCTGCTCTGTAGTACGATGGTAGCTCAGCAGCTCTGTAGCTCTGTAGCTCAATTGCTTCGTAGCTCTGTAGCTCATTAGCGCAGTGGCTCTTTTATGATATGAGAATTGCTTTCTAACACGCATGGGAAGCAGGCTAAAGAATAGGTCTCAATTCACTCATTGCTTTTTTGGTACCAGTTGGACTTCCTTCTCATAATATTGGAAAGCCGCACTCGTCTCGAATGTGTGGGAAGTCGTTGGCCTCACATACATCCTTCCTGACCACCCGGCAGGCGCGTACTGGTGTTCAGTGTACAGTACTATACGGAAACACCACCTTGTTTTAGCTACCTTCTCTCATACTATACGCAAACACATTACGCATGAATTCTTGGTCTGGCTGCCCTCCAAGAGGAATTTGGTAGTCATGGGTATTTCCGTCTCTAGAGTAGGATCCGTAGGTTAAATTAAAGCCATGAAACGGGTAGCTGGTAAATCAAAATTGGAACTGGCTCAATTCGCAGAGTTAGAAGCCTTTGCACAATTCGCTTCTGATCTTGATAAAGCCACTTAGAATCAATTGGCAACCGAGTACCAAGCTCCTTTACTTACTAATAGGGCTTGCTTTACTAACAGCAGCACCTGACGTGGGCTTTACTGACTAACAAGTTCTCTGACGACACCTAAGCCGGTTCTGCCAGTGCTTCAAACAATTTTGTCTTCTCCATATTACCATATCTCTAGAGTCAATAATTTTATATGAGAAACTACTGAACTCAATCACTTGTTGCCGTTACACTTCAGTTTTCTGTTGAGGTCTATCTCGTAGAGGTACTCAAATTGGATACATATCGTACCATATTTCACTAAATATGTATCTGTATTATGATCCAAGTCCAAGTGTCGAAATAAATTGATGAGATTTAGTCCCTTCGGATCTAAACAATCTTATTTTTTTGAACATGAAGAGATAAAGACGCCATTGCAATTGTCGGAAACCTTTAATTTTAAGTATATCAGTCTTTTAATATTTTTTTGGATTTAAATTTATGATGATGTCTTTTAACTTTAATTTTTTGTAGAACGCGAGTGCTTCAAGAGTGCTGGTGGTGAAGGTAAGCAACATTAGTTGATTCTTGTTTGAATACAAAGTACTTGCTAATATGTAGATAAATAGAGTGTCCTTTAATTTTAGATATATTAGGCTTTTTTAGTTTTTGAATTTAAATTTCCGATGATGTCCTTTAATTTTACTTTTCTTTTCTTTTCCTTTAATTTTAAGTATATCAGGCTATTTTATTTTTGGATTTAAATTTACGATGATGTCCTTTAATTTTAATTTGTTTTTCTTAGGACTTGGATGTTGAGTGTTGGTGGTGAAGGTAAGCAACATTAGTTGTTTCTTGTTTGAATAGAAAGTAGTTGCCGTTTCCCAGCTACCGGATGCTTTTTTTAATAAAAAAAACGAGAAAAGCAATATAGAATATCATTCCATTTTTTCCTCTCATTATTCCCTCTCTCTTGCTCTCACCATGATCTTGTCTAGGTAGTGATTCACGGAGAGACCAACTTGAAACGAGCTGAGTACAGTCTTCACTAGTTCAACTCTTCCTGCCATAGGTTTTTTTTTTTTTTTTTGAAAGAAAGAAATTTTTCCGTGATGCTTCTTGCCATAGATAAATACATGTTATTCCAAAATTCGAGCAGGCTTGAAAGAAGAGGTCAAAGATGATGGAGACAACAATAGTCGACCATTTCTTTATGGGTCATGAGTTTCATCTGGTGACTAGATATCTTGTTTGTGTTTGGAAATTGTTTGTTTTTTTTTGCTGAAATTGTTGAATTTGAGAGATTTTTTATTAGGATTTTGAGTTGATTTTTGGTATTTATGTAACATGTTTTGAATTTCATCCTGGTGAGTAGAATTCAATTCTTGTTTGTATTTGGAAACTGTTTGTTTTTTAGCTGGAATTATTGAATTTGAGGGACTTTATATCAGCGTTTTGTGTTGATTTTTGGTATTTGTGTTGCATATTTTGAATTTAGTTTTTATGGCTCGTGGGTTTGGTAAATACATATAATTTTATTTGAGAATGCAGGGTTATGGTTAATTTTCCATTCATTTTTTAAAACAAAGAATAGTTTTTTGACAATAAACAATAGGTGTTCGCATTCTGTGTAAATTCAGACCATGTTTGTGGAGGCTAATTATCAGGGCAGGGTGTAGTATCTCTAATTCATGTTGGCTTGGGGCTTACTGATGGTTATTGGCAACGGAAAGGTGTAATGTTCGGCATGCAGAGGAGATGGCCATTGTAGTCTATAATAACCCATCTTGCATTAGTATGGGTACAAGTGTCAAAATCCAACATGGGTATCTAGTGTTGTATTTTACAAATCTGAAAAGAATGGTTTGTAGATTTGCCAAAATATTTTATAGTCAATTCTCAAATTTTATTTTTCGACATATTAATATGTTTACAACAAGTAATATATCTAAAATTTTAATATGTTAAGTAAATATAATGTTTTATTTTCATTTAGAAAACTTATTGTCAGGAAGAATAAAACTCAAAACATGCAGTAATTATATAATTATACAGTTGTAATAGTAATATTTAGACAAAATCATATAAAAGAGATATGGAAGCGTCATAACGAATCCGAAAGTATTGGAATCCGACACGTGTACGACACGGGTATTTGCCCATTCAGAAGAATCCATATAATTCTGTGTTTAACAATATCAAACACCTAGTGACAGGTGTCACGCATGTCTGGTAATTCAGTGCTTACCATATTTCACACGTAATTCATATGAATATTTATACAAAATAATACACCATATTTTACCTATAAGTCATATAAATATAATTACCTAACACATACCTCCTACTACTAATAAACTTACGATTTTAGTTTCACTACGCATCTCAGTTTCAATGTGTGTTTCGGTTGGGAAGAAAAAAGGAAACAATTCGGTTGTTTCATGTTGGTTTCAGTGAATATTCTAAGCTGTGAACATGATTTCCTTTGGAGTGATTGCAACAAGTCAAAGAAATAATCAGACAGGTTTTCATAGAAGAAGGCTCAAGGAAATGAAAATCAACCTCCTTGACAAGTGGTTGTGGAGGTCTAGTGAGTGGCGAGGAAGAGAGTTTGATTTCGACTTGATGCAGGATGGATAAGGGAAGACATTAGGTACGGTAGATTTGATATATGATGAAGAGTAAAAATAGGAGTTCGAAGAGGAGAAATAGGCAAGAGCATTTTCCGGTGAATAAGCTATTTCTTCTTTTTTATTTACATTGCAAACTAAGTGTTGCCTTTTGTGTTGCAATTTATTCTCCTTCCCTCTTAAGCTCCAGCATTATATTGGGACTATCATGTTTTAATAATTGCACAAACTTAGTTAGTCTTTAATTATTTAAACATTTTTCAAAAGCTTTTACGATTCCCAAAAAAGCTCCCAGAAGCCAATTAAAAAGAAAATCCAAATTGAGTTTGTACAATTATCAAAACATGGTAGTGCCACTATCAGTAGCCTAAAACTAAAGTGAAAATTGCAAAACATTAGCAAAACTCCATGAACACATGAACCAAATCTAAAGAGGTAAGTACACATTTCCAAATTTTCATTAACTAAAAAAATTAAAATGAATAAATGAAACTCATGGCTTTCTAAACTGATTCCAATCATATCATTAGGTAATCTTATTACTTTTAACATTTATATTGGGGATCTGCTAGGCAATTTCAGGCATAGCCATTTCGCAGCTCACTATTGCAGGGAGAACAGCCACACAGGCTCACTTTTTAGCAGATTTTTTTTTTTTTTGAAATTGACATGTATATTCATTAGAACAAGATGTACAAAGATTGGGGACAAGTAGTCCCACCCCATTACATACATCATGAACAGCCGAGGATACTCTCCAACGGCCAAAAAGCAACGAAAAGAAGAAAGAACATCATCAGGAAAATCCTTAGAAACTTCAGTTGGTAATCCACGCTGCACCTCCAGAATTAAACACAGAATTACAACATCCTCCAATACCCCAAGAACCCAAATGTCACCACCATACAAGATTTTCATCAACAACAAACCATGCCCTCTAATATTTAAAGCCTCAAAACTACAATTCAACCATAGGCTATCTATCCAAGGGCAGGCAAGTCACGAGTAGCGAAGAACCAGGGTTCCTCAAGCACCTCTCGGATATCAGTACAATCATCCCCTTCAGCCTAACAGATGAAGACCCAGAAAATAAGATTCTTATAAAAAACCATCATTAATCAGTTGAATCTTCCTCCAGAAGCACAGAGGAAAAACTATTCTTAAAGCAAACCATATCATATGTCCTTTAACCCCAAATAAAATAGAGATTAAACAGAAGAAAATTAAAAGGGGCGTAAATATCAGCTCCCTTATGTCTCTTGCACATGATCAGATCTTTTATTTGAATGTAACTCGATTGGGATGATCCTAGGCCCTGTGATTGATCGCCTCATTTAGAGTTTTGCAGTTGATTTTCGTAGTCCTTCATCTTATGCATGGGATATCCACTCAGGGCAGTGCTAAGAGCTGCAGTGTTTGTCCCAGACCCTGGCTATATAAGTTGCCATATCCACAAGCACATCCTGTAAGAATACCAACAATTCTATCAGGAAAGCAGCCACGACAAGGCTGAATTCTTTCAGACTAAGAATTGAAATATTTGGATAATTTGAAATCTATTGCTTCCCCCCAAACTACTAGCATTTTTTTTTATAGGAATAGTAGAATTTGGATCATTTGAGATCATTTGTTTTCCTCTTATCTTTTAGATATTGTATCTAAGAACAGGGTTTGTGCTTTGTACTCTCAATTGTAATATTGCCCTTAAAAAAAACTCTCGATTGTAGTATCTTTTTATCTTAATACACAGGTAGGTGTCCTGCCTATCCCCAGCTTACCTACTAATAAAAAAGGGCAGCCCAGTGCATGAGGCTCCCACCGTTGCGGGGTCTGGCAAGGGCTAGATGTAAAACTGCATATAAATTATTCCTGCAGAATGATAACTAGGGTCGTATTCTCGAAACCAAATTCCATTCCCATTCTCTGGAGCGACAGAATGAGAAAATTGCTCAGGAGAACCGTAACCAAATCTACCTTGATTCAAGGTATCAATCAAGGGTAGGATCCACAATGCCATTGTAGATCCAAAGCAAGTCCTATCAATTGGACGGCTCAAATCAACCTAAGGTGAGATCAGCTATGCCATATTAGATCCAAAGAAAGGTTCGAATTAATCCTAGGTGGGATCCACTATGGCATAGCACATCCAAAGCAAGTATATCAAGTCGTTGGTTTGGATCAATCAAAGGTAGGATCCATCCACTATTCCACAGTGGATCCAAAGCACAGTCCTATCAAGTTGATGGCTCGGATCAATCTAAGGTGGGATCAATTGTGCCATAGTAGATCCAAAGCAAGTCCTATCAAGTGAACGGTTCGGATCAATCAAATGAAGGATCATATTAGATCCAAGCTATAAGTCGACGGCTCGGGTCAATCAAAGGTGGGATCCACTATTCCCTGTTGGGAGATATTTAACTTTATAAGCAGTGGTCCACATCATCTCAGGTGCATTAAATGCAGACAAGAGATGATGAGTATTCTCAAAATAAATTACGAGATTCTAGAAAAAAATGGGATTCCAATTGAGATTTTTGGATAAGAAAAAGATAAGTCTATGAGAAATTATATGATCCAATCCTTGTATTTGATCCAATTTGAGGAGCTGCTGTTGGATCAAATATCAAGGAAGGTACTTCTATCCAAGGTTTAAAATTTCGGTTTCGGCCCCTGGAATTTCGAAATTTCGGTCAAAATCTGGTTCATAACCCGAAACGAATATTTTATTCCATATTAAATTTCGGCCGAAATTTAGGTAAAACATTAAATTAATGTTAAAAAAACAGATTTTTGGGTCAAATTTCGGAAAAACCAAAATTTTGACCGAAATTCCGAAATTTCGGCCGAAATAAATGGCCGTTTCGGTTTTGATGCATTTCGGTGTCGGTCTCCACCGAAATCCGAAATTTCGGTCGAAATTTAAAACCATGCTTCTATCGTACCACCTTTACGATGTTTATATGGCCCTGCATCATATAATTTCACCTGAATGTACAATAATAGGTTTAGCACTCACAATTTGTTGTCATAATAGGGCGTTTGGATTATACTACAAGTTAACAAATTCTAAGCTTTCCCTTTCTTGTTCCTCTAGATCTGTTTTCATTGGAATAAAATTCTTTGCCATTCAAAAACAAAAAAAAGAATGATAAGGTAACCGAGAGTAGAACTACCTCTCCTATGCCATGTTGCTTGGAGAGAATGATAGGGTAACCGACCCAACCCAAGGAACCATTTACTCAACTTGAATCCGACCTCAGTTCCAACCCGATGAGGTTCAACCCGACCCAACCCGATTTTAAAAGGGAGAAGGGTAGAATATGTCTCTCTCTTCCCTTTCTCTCTCTTCTACTATCTATTTTGGTAATGACACCCCTATATTTTCCCCACCTCTTCTAGAGGTTTGACTCCCAACCAAACACACTACCGCTCTTCCCCTATTCTCCTCCAGACAACTCTACACATCTCTCATCCTTGTCACCTCCCAGTTGACTACTACTTCCACTACTCTCCTAGCAAACCAAACAGGGTTAGAGGGAAAAAAAAGATGCTTTTCGACCAAGGTGTTCATAAAAATCAGATCATGGTTTGGGGCAAAAGGCAAATGGTTTGGACCAGCCGTGGTCCAACAAATGAATGGAGTCAGATCACCAGAAAGTGGAATGGGTACAGGGTAGGCCAAATAACTGGTAGACTTGAATGGTTCTTATTTCTTACCAACATGACTATGATTAAATTACTCTTGACATCAAAATCTTGACTAGGTAAGCTACTGTAAAGATGGTCGACAGCCAGAGATGGCTCACAGATCTTCGGCCATCTCAAGTAAATGGTCAATTGTCTTGTCACTGCTACTAAGGGTGCAACTCAGGTCGGTTTCAACCCGAAAAGAAGTACAGACGGGTTGGGCATCCTACAGGTCGGGTTTGGGTTTGATTTTGGGTTCAAGTTGAATTTCCCAACCCGGGTTGAGTTTGGGTCGAGGGCATGGGCAACCCGACACGAGTGAAACCTGACATTTTTCTATCATTTTTTTAGTAAGCTTAAAAACTTGGGTTGGAAAAAAGGGTTCCTCGGGTTGAACCTCATCGGGCTGGAACTAGGGTCGGGTTCAGGTTGAGTAAATGGTTCCTTAGGTCAGGATCGGATCGGCCTTAACCTGACCCAACCCGACCCGAGTTGCACCCCCAATTGCTACAAAATGGTATTTGTTGCGATCAAATCAGCCGTGCAAAAATTCCATATGGACATGTATAATACAATAAAATGATAGCTACACTGCATTATTATAACTCAAAAATCCAAAGAAGCCCAAAGAAAACCCAGATAGATGTGGTGGATCCAGAACCAAGAGAAGGATCATCACAATTGAGAAAGCTAGAAAATGATTGGCAAAAGATGACCCAAGTTCTACATCCTTCAACAGGACAAAGCAAAATTAATCAAATGTCATGGAAAAGACAATGCAGTTTAATATCAGATGTTAAGAATCTAGAGATTCTGGGCTGCTCTAAATCTGTGCAGACTGGTCCTCATGGTGGGCCCTGTTTGTAAGTGAAATTCAAGTGCTGGAAGAAATATCCATTCATAAGAACAGAAGGTGAAATGGCGCCCTTTTGGGGAAATGGCTGTGGAGGTTTGGCGAAGAGCAGTCTCAGTTATGGGCGAAAGTCATAGGCAGTAAATATGGAGCAGACGTGGGTAATTGGAAATCCCTAAATCGATATAGGAAACCAGGAGTGACTCTGTGGAGGGATATTTTGCGTTTGAGTCCATCTTTCGACCGCGGCATCAGATATAGAGTATACTCGGGGGATAGAATCTCTTTTTGGAATATGGCCTGGTGCTCTGTCATCCCTTTAAAAGACATGTTCCCTGATTTCTATATAGTAGCTAGGGACAAACAAGCTTTAGTCAGAGATTGCTTCGAGTTCCGGGCCAATAAGGTGATATGGAAGCCTTGTTTCCGCAGAAATTTCTTCGACAGGGAATTGCTCTCGTTGGTCTCTTTTCTTCAGATCTTAGAAGCCAACTACATTAGTTCTTCGGGGGCCGATAAAAGGATCTGGATGTGGGAAACATCGGGTTACTTCTCGGTTAAATCTTTCTACTCAGGAATGTATCCGTGTGCAGTAAATCGATCGGTGGCAAAAGTGTGGCAGATGAAGGTTCCTCCTAGAATTTGTTTTTTCGGGTGGACGACGATTCTCGGCCGTATTCAAACGGTAGACTTTTTGAGGGACAGGAATATGATCATAGTTAATCATTGTGCCATGTGTATCGAAGACGGAGAATCCGCCGCGCATTTATTTATTCATTGCAAAGTCGCTCGTGAGGTATGGGGAAGGGTTCTGGCAAGATTCGGCATTGAGTGGGTTTTTCCTTCCCAACTGAAGGATCTTTTTGAGGGGTGGGGCCTTTTCTCCATGGAAGTCAAAAGGCAAGGTATTGTGGTCAATTTCTCTAATGGCTACGCTGTGGGTGTTATGGTCGGAAAGGAACAATAGGCTTTTTGAAGGGCGATCCAATTCTCCCTATTACTTATATATCAAGGTAGTTGTCTTATCGATTTCATGGGCAAGGGCGATGCCGATGTTCAAATTTATTTCGGCTTTCGACTTATGGGCGGGTTGGAAAGTGGTATGTAACAGCCATGTCTCCGTTCCTAGAATCTCTCAGCAATGGGTCAAACCTCCTGTAGGTTTTTCTAAGCTGAATTTTGACGGATCAAGCCTAGGTAACCCCGGCCCAGCAGGGATCGGGGGCGTGTTAAGGAATTCAGAGGGGGAGGTTGTTAAGGCTTTTTCTGGGCCATTAGGTGTCGCTGATTCTACCGAAGCCGAAGTCAGAGCTGCGTATCAAGGATTCTTGTTGCTTGGTCGCGAGAGGTTAGCGCACTCGATGGTGGAAGGAGACTCTGTCAACGTTATAAGGTGGCTTAAGGGTTCGGTCTCTCCTCCTTGGAGATTTCTTCGTATTTTTGACGAAATAAAGGACTTATCGGTCGGATGCTCGGTTGACTTCTTGCATGTAAGGAGATCAGCCAATGACATCGCTGATAGGTTGGCTAAAGCGGGGGTGGTCAAGCAGTCTCTGGAACTTTTCGATTATCTTCCCCCCTAATTGTTTATTATTGTTTCGTTCTTTTCTTTTCCTTCAATTTGTAAGTTCGGCCCAGTGGGGTGCGGGAGGGTTTTTCAGTCCTCCCTTTTAATATAATCAGTTACCATTCAAAAAAAAAAAAGAACAGAAGGTGAATTGATAAATAGAAATAGAAATGCATACATGACTGTTCACAACAGGAGCACCAAGGGAAAGAGAAAAAATAATGGCACCTTCATCTGAATATGTATGGATTAAAATGTATCGCAACAGCAATATGATGATGTCCGAAGAACAATAACGAGCATTTAAATACAAGGAACCAAACTCACATTCCCATAAAAAAACAGCATATTTCCTGATAGGGAAAAGGCGCACCTGTTATCCGGGGGTGATAAAAAATTTGATAACTAGCTCACAGCCATAAAAGGGTTACCCCACAAAATTTGATAACTAGCACACAGCCAAAAAAGGTCTACCCTGACGAGCTCTGACCAATGTGAGCACGGATACCAAAACCAACAGTCAAGCGAGAACTACTGCCAATAAAAAGGATCAAAATCATCCCGCAAGCAGTAACCATGCTAGCAGGGTTTGAAATGATGGCAGTTGAAGCCTTCATGAAAGAAATATCTGTGGATGAATGGATATCAATTTAATCCACCATTGAATCTCTTGTCACTGTCCCTTCTTGAGCGAGGAGGAGTAGAAGGAGCCAGCCTGGAGGTCTGAACTGGCTGGTTGCTGGGAACATACGTTTGTTTAGCAAGGTAACTAAGGGCGGTGACAACATCTGCAATGAGGGGTCGCATGGTTGGCTGCTCCTGAACGCACATCGCAGCAACAGCAATTGCTTGATACAAGCCCCTTACTGGATACTGGCCCTGAAGCATTGGGTCGGCCATCTGTGGGAATTTCCTCCGGTCTTTGAACAAGGGTCGTGCCTACAATCACCGGGCATTCATAAGAAGTTATACAGTAGACTATTTGGGTGCATTTGAATTGCCCGAATTAATCATTCAAAACAAAAACAAAAATGCCGGCATCAGATCTTGAATGGGCACTGATTTGGATGTTTGGTTAAAAACAGGAACGGAATCAGAGAGCCGGGGGGGGGGGGGAGATAACACCAGGGCAGAATCAAAGGGGATGCTGGAATTTAGTTCACAACCCAAGAGGTGGGATTGTGATTCTGCCGTGGTCGGAATGCGATTTATATTGGATTGTTCCTTATTCTGACAATCTAAACGCAGTCTTTGGGCAGTTGATTTTCTTTTCAGAATGATCATCAGAGCAGGATATATCCCTCCAGGGCAATGAAACTCAACAGCGTAAAAATAAAGTGCAATGTGATAAATTGGCCCTCAAAGATTAGAAAAGGTCCAATTAGGTCCACGAGATGGAGTCCCTCTATGCTGGCTCCCCACCTGAGCTTGCGAAGAGGTCCATAAAGGAGTTCCCATGGAATAGGTTGGTCACATCACATACAATGAGAAAAATCTCTTTAATTTCAACTAGGATCTTCAAGTCCAAAAGCCGACAACCCATACAACATAAAGTTGTGAAGATCAATCTGGTTGCACAAGGCCAAAGAAGCAACTCAAGCAATTGGACAACAACAACTGAAAGTAACTTAGAAAAGGAAAATGGAAAGACAAAATTGAAAATTCACATAAACATATCTTAGGCCCTGTTCATTTAAGATTATGAAAACCGATTGTGAGTGTCAAACCAGTTATTGGACTCAAATTTAAATGTAATTTTGATTCCAATAATCAGTATGGTACTCACAACAAGTTGTCGTAATCTTCAACAAACAGGGCCATAGTGAGTTAAAAAACATAAGCATGCGCTGCATAGGAAGAATTAAGTTCAGGAAAAGTAATTAGTCAGAGCTGATTTAAAATTGAGTCTGCAGAAAATCGTGTGCATCATAGACAATAACTTCAACAGATGAATGGATGACTTGTAAAACGTATAAATGCATAAGAAAAAATAAATCTGGAAAAAGTTTAGTTTCTTCCAGCAAAGTAAGCAATCTCACCCACGCAACAAGATTGTGCTCCCCAGCAGCTTTAGAATTGTCGATTGCCCTCCTTCCAGTGATAATTTCCAAAAGCATCACCCCAAAGCTATAAACATCTGATTTTAGTGTCAGCTGGCCTGTCATTGCATATTCTGGCGCACAATACCCATATGTACCCATCACCCTTGTAGAAACATGGGTATTATCTCCAACTGGACCAAGTTTTGCCAAGCCGAAGTCTGATAGTTTGGGATGAAATCCCTCACCAAGCAAGATGTTTGAACACTTTAAATCACGGTATATAACAGGTGGGTTGGCTTTATCATGTAAATACTCTAAACCCTTAGCTGCACCAGCTGCTATTTTCATTCTCGTATTCCAATCAAGCCGTTTCTTATCAGAAGGAAGATCTGTACATAAAAAAGATCGAAATGTTGTGTATAGCATGCTACAAAGGAAAGGTAAATACAACAAAATAAAATTTGGGCTTCATGAAGTTAAGATACCATGAAGGTGATCTTCTAAAGATCCTAGTGGCATATATTCATAAACTAAAAGCCTCTGATCTCCATCGGCACAGTACCCAATCAGATTAACAAGATTAGGATCGTGAAATAGATTTAGCATCAGTACTTCAACAAGGAATTCCCGGTTTCCTTGCAACCCATTACGATCAAGTTGCTTGATAGCCACAATCTACACCAAATACAATACAAGTTCACCAAGTCAGCAGCATAATACTTTTGCATGGAACAATACTAAACAGCTGATATACCCTATCTCTTGGAAATCATTATGGAACGAGGAAAGAAATGAATAATGACAAGTTCAAGTTTCAAATTTCACTTTTCAAAAAAAAAAAAAAAAAACTTCAAATTTCACCATCTCAGTTACTGGATACAAAAATCAATGAAAATCCATACTTCAAGGCTCAAGTTAGAAATTGAGAAGTAGCACTCATGTAAGGAACAAAAATCACAGGAAAAAATCTGAATATGCAGAAAAATACATAAATATGTGAACCTTGGGTAAATAACCCATTTGCAGTGATACAAAGAAAACTCAATATACAGAACATGATACAAATATCTGAAATGTTTTGAAAATAACCCAAGATATAATTTTACAAGAAAAAACTGAACATAAAGAACAAGACATAAATACGTGAAGCATTTTGTAAATTGCCCTGTGATAATATTTGAAGAAAACCTGAATTTATAGAAAATACAAATATATGCAAAAAAAAAATGTAAAAAACCCATCTATAATATTAAAAGCAGAAGCTGACGGAAATCTATGAAGCAACCTGAGGCACAGGACACAGTGTAAATAATTATAGCGTACAGTAAATAACTTACTCAACGATGATGAAATAAGAGAATCTGAATATACGGTCACAAATATGTGCAGTATTTTATAAATTACCTTGGATTTACATTTTGATCATAACAGTAAAAAATGAGGAACAACCTTACAAAATACTGATAAAATATTAGAATGAGGACATAGCAAATATATAGCATCAAACCAACCTGATTTGTACTCTCCAGGCGGCCTTTATAAACACGACCAAATCCTCCCTCTCCCAAAAGACAATCACCTCTGAAATTATTAGTTGCAGTAGCCAATTCTTGAAATGTAAATGTCTGAGCAGCAATATTACCAGCCCCATCCTTGGATCCCTCCTTCACATCCAAAGATGGACTTATCTTCAATTTCTCTGAAGAAGAAAAAAAAGCCAAGAAAGTAGAACACCTCGGTCTACAGATTTTCAATAACAAACAAAAAACAATGCACATAAAATGAGGGAATGCGAAAACTTCAAGCTGTCTGAATGAAAATAGGGAGCACCACAATCACCGTCATTTCAAAAACAAGCAAAATCGTGCAAAACAAACAACCTTCAAAGAAGGATTTACCTTCAATTCCTTCAAAAAAAAAAAAGGGGGGGGGGGGGGGGGGGGGGGGGGGGGGGAAGCGTAAAATCATGAAAACAAACAACCACCCACTGTTTGAACAGGAACAATTTTTTGTACAGCACCATCTATCATTCAAAATTTCGAGGTCATGGAAACCACGCACTTAGAAAAACAGTCCTTTAATGAGAGAAAGAACACAGCTTTGAAGTAGTCTTCATCAAATCCTTCAAAACCCATCTTACTTAAGACAGAAAAAAAAATGTAATCTTCATCAAATCCTTGTAGGCCCATCTAACCTAAAAACAAAAAAGTAATCTTCATCAAATCTCAAATCCTACTAGACCCATTTAACCTAAGACAAAAATGTAATCTTCATCAAATCCTTCAAACTATCAAATTCAGAAACATCAAGAGTTAAATTTCTAATTTGTCCAACTAAAAAAGAAATAAAACCCAACTGAGAAGGCTATGCAATCATTTAAGCCCTAACTTTGTTCCTTTCCCTTCGAGAGATAAAACCCCTATTTCCAACAACAACAAAAAAAAAAAAACCTAAACTATAATCTGTGCAGATCGAAACAAAAACCAAAACCCAGAAAGGGTACATGGAATAAGATCTAAAATTCCTCCAATTTCAATCGATTAACAACAAACCCAGATGACATAATACAAAATAAGGCAAAATGAAAACATAAATATAAATTCTAATTACAAAAGAAAAACCACCCAAAATGAAATAGCTAAAACATCCTTAAAATAATTTCTCCCCTTTTTTCATCTTCTCATTTCAAATACCTGAAGAGGGTGCGAGTTGAGCATTCGATTTCTTCCTAGCCTTCTTGTTAGATTTTCCAGAGGAGGTGAAACAACCCATTTCTAAGTTCTATTCTTTTCTAAGAAAAAAACAAAATATATATGAGAGAGAGAGAGAGAGAGAGAGAGATTAAAAAGGAAGGAAAATGAGTATCAGTCCATCAGATTTGAATTGCTATTTCGGAGACATCCGTTTCCAAAACCTTTGATTAGCGGTCTTATCAAAGCGACGAGAATTTCTTCATTTTTTTTTCTCTTTTGTCAATCCTCTTAACTTGTTTTGGTAAATCCAATCTTAATTAGAATGTAAATAAACCAGCCGGTTCTTTCAATTGGGCCCACGTTTTGACTAGTGTGTTTACAAACTATCATTCTTGCTTGGTGCATGCTACACTTGGTTGTAACATAATGGGCCCCACCCCCCTTCAAAACATGAGGTGTAAAACCATGGGCCCGTCTGATGCATGGGTTTGGCCGTTTGAGTTGTGTTGGTGGGACCCACCATATTAAAACATGGTGTAAATGACTAAATGGTAGGCCCCACTTTAATACAAGGATTTGGGTGGAGATGGCAGGCCTACTCACGGTTGTCATGGGTTTGGGCAGAGATGGTGGGCCATGTCATGTCAAAACATGAGGTGTAAAATGGTGGGCCCTACCCTGCTTTGGATGTAAAATGAGCATCACCTTGTCAAAACATGGGATGTAAAAATGATGCGCCTCGTGTTTTTTAAAAATCCAATAAAAAATGGGAAATGCTTCTGGCTCTCCAATGTTTTGATGAACATCCGCTCTTTTAAAGGGCTCTAAGAGCTTTTTGAGGACCGTAATATTCCTCTAGCAACCCTTTAAATACTACACGACAAACATGGGAGTACATGTTTATCAAAACAGTGGTGCACTTAAATTGTATAAATTTTCCATAGCAAGAAAATGAAAGACAATGGAAATAAACATGCTTGGGTCCCATTTGGCAACCATGAACTTTTTACATGGACTATTAGTTTAGTAAGGGATGAGAGAGGGGTAGGGGTTGGTGAGAGATAAAGGGATTTGAGATCGCATGAATGAAGACAGTAAGAATTGCCTACAAAGCATGGCAAAAGTTAATGATATTAGTACCCCAAAAAAAGATATGGGATAATTACATTTACACCCCCTCAACTGTGGCCAAATTTCACTTCCCACTCCGTGGTATCGACTTCACCAAAGACATCCTCTCATATTTCAATAATGCTTCTTACGTTACGGGGTGGACGGGAACAAAGAAATTATCAGGGGGTGTCTTTGATGAATTTTGAATTATAGGATGAAAAATCAGAAGGTCTAATTAAAAATGTTAGAAAGTTGAATGGGTGTCTTTGGTACCTTCGATACCACAGGGTCAAGGTGGCAGACGTGCCGTGCCGGGCCGGCACGGCCCTACCAAATGAGGCCTGGATAGGCCTGCGGGCCGGGCACGGTACGACACGGAAGGGGTCATGAGCCGTGCCGTGACGGGCCGAAATCCTCGAGGCTAGGCACGGCACTGCCAGCGGCCAGTTGGGCCGGGCCGTGTTTTTTTTTTTTTTGAAAATATATGTTTTGGATGAAAATACCCCCAAACTAGCCGTTTGAAACAACTTTTGGGAGGTATTTTCGGGTTTTTAAAAAAAAATACATTTTATGAAGGGGGAACCGAGCTTGCAGGCTGTGCTGTGCGTGGGCAAACGGGCAGTGCCGTGCCGGCCCGCCCAACCAAGCCCGGCACGGAACGCATCACTGTAGCCATCCGTGCCTTGCCGGGCAGCGGCCCGTTTGCCACCTTGACCACGGGGTTAGAAGTGGAATTTGGCCATAGCTGAGGGGCGTGTATCTGTATTTTTCCCAAAAGATAATTATGTTTTGATTAGAGTTTTTCTTTTCCTTATTTTTAAAGCCTTTTCTCACCCTCTTCTCCCTCATGTTCTCTAGTCTCCTCCCACCCTCTCACCACTTGATAAACTAAAATTACATGGAAAAAAATTCTATAGCAGCCAATCATGGCCTTTGTATACTGTATGGATTTACTGGTGCTCGAATGAGTAATCGTAGACATTCAAAGACATATATGGCGGTCGATGATTCTTGTTATTTTTTTGGCCGTGATCAATCCACCATCCAAGCCAATCCAATGTAATAGAATCATTTTTTCGATCGTACACATGGAAGGATGGGAGGGAGAGAGAGAGAGGTAAACAAAAGATGGATTTTTCAAGTAAGGACAGGTTCCTATTTTCACGACACATGCAGAAAAAGGCAAGAAAGTGTGGACTGTTTTTATTAGAGTTGGGACCAAACTTTCCTCCGATATTGTAATGGCAGCAACTGTTACAGTATTAGAGGAGATGGCATTTCTTTGAAAATTTAGCTCTGTCAAAAGGCTACTGGGGTGTAAGTATGCAGTTGTTAGTGACAGATTTTATAATTTTAATCATTAGGGACATTGATATCCGCACAACCATGTTTTGATAATGGGGCGAACTCGGCTTGTTTTGTACTTTTTAATGGGCCGCTAAGAGCCTTTTGGGGGAATTGTAATAGCCTTTGACAGCTGGTTAAACAGTGTAAAACAAGGTGAGTTTGTCTCATCATCAAAACATTATCATGCCGATATACAGCCTTTTATTATGGTTCAGAGGGTCGGTTGGTCACCCAAACTTAAGAATTTGATTTTTAATTAGCATCCAAAGAGAGGAGTAAATAAAAGAAATAGCATAGATTTTATAATTTTATTGAGGTTGAGAGGGTTGGTTGGTACACCAAAACATAGGAAATCGATTTTAAGTAAGGGTGAGAGGTATCAAGGTACATCTCAGCCTAGAAATTTAATTTTAAATGGCCTTGTAAAATGTACATGGTACTTCATTTTAGGGCACTGAACAAGTCCCCGCTCACCTCCTTTGACATTTTGAAGCACACAACTAGGACTCTCTCTCTCTGAACAATAACCACGGCCCAATAACTAAATAAGCCTTGGAGCCCAACAATTGAATGGGTTAGATCTTTGAACAAGCTAGGCATCTCTCTCTCTCATTCAACCTTTGAACACGAACCCTGGGTCCCAACCTTACATTTAAATGCTTTAGATCTTTGACTTTGAACAAGGTAGGTGTCATCATATATTTTTTATGCACCTAAACATGAGACACCATTTTTAAAAAAAAATCATGGCCCCATCTTGTTAGAAGATGCAAGCTATTCATTTGCTGGTCCCAACTTAAATAGGCCTTGCTGCTGATAAAATAATCTCCATAGTTTGATCCTATCCCCTCCGTTTTATAGATAGACCCTTAAAATTGATCGAAATGTTTATTCCATGCAGGATCGAAAGTTTGATCGCTAAAATTGATCCTCGCCGATTGAGTAGTTGGACTCCCCATAGATGATGATGATGATCGAACGGACCAGATCATTAAATCAAGGACTTACAGATGGACGGCTATGATTGAAGCAATTCTACACATTCAACCACTAAAATACATTTGACTGGATATAAATATATGAGTAAAGTGTAGCTACACACAAGGTTTAAATTTTCGGTTTTGGTACCGGTTTCAGACCTTGAAATTTCAAATTTTCGGTAGAAATTTGGTACAAAAAATATATATTTTATTCATTATTAAATTTCGGCTAAAATTACCGAAATTTCGGCCGAAATAAATGACCATTTCGGTTTTGTGTAGTTTCGGCGTCGATCTCTGCCAAAGTCTGAAATTTCGATCGAAATTTAAAACCATAGCTACACATACGTGTAGCTAACTTAGCTACACTGATGGCTTAAATTACAGTGGGCCCTCATTTGATAGGCCCTCACAAATATAGGATGATCCCAATCCTTCAAACTGCGGAGGAAAAAATGAACAGATTTGTGAAGGTTTTTACAAGTCAATTTTTGCCTTCACAAATCATAGGGTTGGGATCATCCTATAGGGCTGATTTTTTGGGCACACCCTATCTATGTGAGGGCCTATCAAATGAATGGTTTGCATCACCGAAACAATGTGGGGCCATTATATTTTAAGCCGCCGGTGTAGCTAAGCTAAGTTAGCTACTACACTTCTTTAAATATAATTATGACTTCTCAATTGCTTAAGCTTGGGCCCACTAGGTGTGGAATCTGTGGGACCGGTTTTTAATAAAAACTCTCTGAATCTCAAACCCTCATAACCCTAGACTCTCTCTCATTTGGTTCTTTTGATGTCTACGTCTGCAAAACCCTAGCGTTTGGAGGCTTTTGCCTGTGAGTTAGGGTTTACAAACTTACAACGAAAAAGAAATCCGATTTTCCTGTGAGTTCGGATTTACAAACTCCCAAGGCAAAAGAAATCAGCTCAAATCCAAGTATCCGAACTGTTTTTTTTTACCTTATTTTTCTTTTTCTCTTTCTTAACCTAAAACCCACGTAGAATTTACGTACTATCGTTAACCCCATGACAAATATTTTCAATTTGCTTTCATAACATTTTTCTTTTCTTAACCTAAAACCCATTTGTTTTCAGTTGGAGATGCATCTGAATGTTAAGGAGTTTTTTTTTTTTTTTTTTACTTAAAACCCATGAGAATATTTTCAATTTGTGGTTATACCATTTTTCTTTCACGCCTAATGGTGCATTTTATGTATCTTAATTTGTTTTCAGTTGGGGAATGCATCTGAATGTTAAGGAAGATTGAAGTTGGAATTTGATATTGAAATGGATATGGATTCGGATCCTCATAATTCAGAGTCGAGATCAGTAGACGAAGGTGTATCGATGCAATTGGATTCCCACGAATCCTCGGGCAGTGGGGTAATCACTTCATTTAACTTTTTTTTTTCTTAATCTTGAAAATTCTTAGTATTTGATTTGGTTTTGCTAACTCGTTATGGTGCATTGGAAACATAATTTACCTATGTTCTGAGACTTTTACAGATGTTTCGAGACTTTTTTTTTATCAAACAAGTGTGAAATTAGCAGAACCCTATTTGATTTTATGCATTTTTGCATGTGATTTTCCTTAACACCTTTACTTTTCTTATATAAGTCAAAATGCAATGAGAAAGAGGAGCTTTCTAAGTCAATGGGGAAACTACATATAGAGGAATCGTCGTCTGGTAGTGAAATGAATTCATCAATTATCTTCAAGAGAAAACCAGTCATTATTATTGTTGTAGGAATGGCAGGCATGTAATCTACCCCTCTTTAACATTGCGTCTATTTTATATGTTTGGTGGGGATTCATCTCTCTAATTACCTATTTATGTTCTAAATCGAAAACCAAATGTGTGATCTTGTAGGAAGTGGAAAAACAACGTTTCTTCATCGTTTGGTTTGTCATACACAAGCTTCGAATATTCGGGGTTATGTGCTGAACCTTGACCCAGCAGTTATGTCCCTTCCATATGGTGCAAATATCGATATAAGAGACACTGTTCGATACAAAGAAGTGATGAAAGAGTTCAATCTTGGTCCAAATGGAGGGATACTCACATCACTTAATTTGTTTGCTACAAAGTTTGATGAGGTAACTTAAACATGAGTTTTTATTTAGTCCTTAGTTTTTATTCTTTATGTTGATTTTTGTATTCAGGTTTTTGAGTCATTTTTTTTTTTGAAAAGGAGGTTTTTGAGTCATTTTGTGCCTAACTACTTTGGATATCGTCTAATTTTAGGTTGTATCAGTTATTGAGAAGCGAGCAGATCAGCTTGATTATGTTCTTGTGGACACCCCTGGTCAAATTGAAATTTTCACTTGGTCTGCCTCAGGAGCAATAATTACAGAGGCTTTTGCTTCAACTTTTCCCACTGTCATTGCCTATGTGGTTGATACACCTCGTTCGGCAAATCCAGTAACTTTCATGAGTAATATGCTCTATGCATGTAGTATACTCTACAAGACACGCCTGCCTCTGGTTTTGGCATTTAACAAGATAGATGTTGCCCAACATCAGTTTGCTTTAGAGGTATATATGAAGTCCCTACTAGATGATTCTCTCCATATTAATTGAATGCTTCAATCACTGACCAATTTTCTTTGAAGAAGCATCTATGGCAATGCCAAAATAGGATGCTCTTGAAATTATAGTCTCTCTGTCTCTGTCTTGTTATTATTTTTAATTTCCTTTGTACTCCTTGTCTATGTTTAAACAATGCATGTGACTCTTCAAATCTATTATCCATATGCCGATATAAAACTTACTATTTTTTAGAGTTGTAGCCATAAATTGAATTGAGCAAAAGATATGCCTCTTTTCTCATGCAGTCATGCTAGATAGAGACATCATGTTGTGTAGATGTCTTGTATTTTGGCTTTGTATAGGTCCGTGACGGACTAATGTGCGCGAAGCACACACGGGCGCAGTCAGCTTGCTGGAGGTGCAAGGGGCAGCGCACCGGGTTTCCAGGCCACTGCCCCGAAGGAAAATTTAATTTACAGTTTTAGTGTGAAGGGTATTTCGGTAAATTTCTTTATTAGTGGCATTGATATATAAGCCACATGTTAGGGTTACGGGTGTAGAGATTTCATTTGTGTTTTCTTGGCGAAGAAGAAGAGTTTGTAACCCTAGAACCGAAATAGTGGAAACACTTGTCCCGTGGACTTAGGCACACTACCGAATCACGTAAATCTTGTGTTTCTTTTGTGATTATGTTCCTTGCATCTTTTCTTATCGTTTTGCAGCACATTGTAGTTGATCCTTGTCAAAAAGGTATCTCTCGGTTTTTCTACACATCAAATCATGGTGCCATGCATGAATGAATATATTCTTCATTCATCTTTTTTTTGTTTACTTATTATCTATCCTATCATATGAATCTGAAGAATTTGACGAGTTCCCAACCTGGTTATCACATTAAAAATGTCAAAAAGATGACAACGTTCAACTCTTTGTTGAGCCATTGATAATAATAATTGAGCGCTTACCACTTGACCCGTTAAGCCCATGAAGTCGATGCCTGCTACTATTGGAAACCTTAATAAAGTTTAACTTTCAAGTTCCATAAATATCAAGCACAAATTTTTTAACAAAGGTGAGGATCCTCAAATTGATAGTTGCAAATCCCGGCATAGAACACTATCATTCTCATGTCCTATGCTTGTGTAAGATAGGGCATGTGCGGTTTCAATATGATAGACTGTCAGGACCTATTAACAAGGTAATTGAATGGGCTTATCACATCTGAGGATCTGTATTGAGTAGCTGTGTGGGACTAGTGCTATGTGTTTGGGGTTGCTTGCAAGTTCTCTCTTCCATTCCCTGTATTATGTTCCTCTTACTGGATGTGAATATTTCCCTCCTGCATCTCAACACACATCATTTATAATTCCAAATTATTTCAAGATTTGTCTTAATATTTTATAAATATTTGGAATTTACTATTCCTCACATCGCTCATTTTGTTTTTCACAAATCAACTTATCTCTTTGAGTTGCATAAACTCCTTACATGTGTTGTCCAAAATCTTCTAAAGAGAGAAAATATCTTGCTCCTCGATAAGTCCATGAATCTGTAGTATGAGGACTAAATATCCCTTTTTTACCTTGAGATTACTGAGAGATGTCATAATCCACACGGTCCTCATTAGCATGTCGGTAGATCATATATCAATTTATCGCTAAAAAATAGATCTTTTATAGATAATTGTGCATCTTTTTACAAGTCTGATATGATCAAAGATTTAGGGTTATAGAAGGCTCAACAAAATCCTGAATCCTTGTAATTACTCTTGCATTATTCATCTTTCATTGAACCATCATCTCCTTGTCTTAAGATTGTTGTTTTTTATACGAAAATGGAATTTCTACATGGAATAGTTGGGTACATCAAAATTGATTGTGACGGAATCAGATCTGTCAGCCTCCATGATAAATCACTAGAAACAATAATGGAAATAGGATTGGTAGATGATAACAATTTAAAAAAAAAAGGATTGGTAAATGATAAATGCTGAAATATATATATATTTTTTAAAAACCAAGGCCATGGTCATTAGCACTTACCTTACCTTTCAAAGCCTCATGGATTGTGAATACGGTGCCTTAGGCAGCTACTAGACTAGTTCTATATAATTTGGCATCAGAGCTATGGTGGCTCCTAAAAATCCCTCTTGTCTCAATTCTAGTGAAGAGATTCAAGAAATTAAGAATCTTGATGATGTTTGGGAGACAATTCCACAATAAGCGGAGAAGCATGATCAAGAGATAAAAGAAATGAGGGAACAATTTATTTAGCCCACAAACCGGTATCCCCCTCGACAGCAATTTCAGCCCACAAGTTGTATTTGAGAAGAGAATAATCGATGGGAGCGAGGGCTTAAGATCAAAATTCCTGAATTTTTTGGCGGATTAGAGTCCGAAGAGTATCTTGATTGGGTATTTCCAATGGAGGAAGTTTTGACTACAAGGAGCTACCTGGAAATGAAAGGCATCATTAGTGGCTTTGAGGCTCATAGGCCATGCAGTGGCGTGGTAGGAACTGATAAAAATTGAAAGGGATTAATCGTTCCAATCGGAAATTACTACTTAGGGGAAGATGAAGTAATTAATGGTAGAGGAATTCACCTCCTTCAATTACCAGCAAACCCTATATGAATGACTCGAGGTACAAAAAAGGTTGCTCAATATATGGAGTTCTACAAATTACTTGCTAGTAGTTGGTTGGGGGACACCCAAGAGCAATTAATTGCGAGGTTTTTAAGCAGGTTGAGACCTTCCATTCATGATACTTTATGCACCCGCACTTTAAGTACTGTTTTGAGGCCCAAGTAAAGCCATAAAGGCCCAAGCCATTGAGGAAATTCAATAGATATTGTCGTTTAGACCTTCTTCAGCTCCGGGCAACAATCGACTAACTTTCTCACCGGCTTCAAATGTACACTGATAAGGTTCAAATTAAGGAAATTTACAGCCCTCTGAACCATGCACAAGTACTTCCATGGCACCACAAGCTATTTCATCCAAAATAGTCCCTAATAGAGCCAATGTGAAAAGATGGGACATCTCATTCAAATGTTCTCAGATCGAAAATAACTCCTAGCTTAAGAAATAGAAGTGCCATTAAAAAAAAAGCTTAGGAAATGGAAGAAGACACAGGAGAGCAAGTCTATGGGGAAGAATTTGATGGAGGTATTGGGTGTGTTCCAGAAGAGAGGGGGGGGGGGGGGGGGGGGTGGTTAATATTCTTTATGCTTGGTTAGTAGGATATTTTATTGTACTTCTAAAATCTCTTATGAAGCGGTGAAATTGATCAACTTGAAGATGGAAACAAGGTTTTAAATTTTGGTTTCGGTATGCGTTTCGGTTCTCACCGAAACCGAAAATTTCGGACGAAATCTCTCGAAATAAAATAGCTTATTATTTTCTCCTCTAAAAAATTTCGGTGAAATCCTTGAAATTTCAGGATAATATTAAATAATTAATAAAGCCCAGATTTTTTTGGTGATTTTCTTTAAATTTCAGGGAAAACGAAATTTCGATCGAAATTTTGTAACGTTTCGAGTTTACCCCATTTCGGTTTCAGTCTCAACCGAAACCCGAAATTTCGGATTTCGGTCGAAATTGAAAACCTTGGATGGAAACACGCCCTTAACCATTCAAGTTAGCATGGCTGAATAATTCTAATGAGGCGAATCTTTCAACGGTGCTTAATTTCATTTTCTATAGGAAACAAGTACAAGGATAGTGTGTGGTGATATAGTACCTATGGATTCACGTTACATTTTGCTTGGGAGACCTTGGCAATGTGGATCCATACACGATGGTTGAAAGAATGTCTATACTCTATATGAATGGTGAGGAATTCACCTTGATGCCTTCCAAAGGAGAGTCAAATTTCAAAAAAAGGGAAGGATATAGTGTGTCTTTCTAGACATGAATTAGAAAATGAGTTAAAAGAAGATGATGTGTTTTTTTACACTCGTTTCCAAAGGGAAAATTATGCCTGTAAATTTATGAAAACATATGTAAATGATGGACATTTAAGATGAAACTTGAGAAAGCACTAGAATAAGCACAAATACACACTAAAAAACCATCACATAAGCAAAAACACACACACAATTGTTTAACAACATCAAACACCTAGTGAAATCGACATCGCATGATGCAATACATACAACATTTCACATGCAATTCATATAAATATTTATACACTGTACATACGCTACATTTCAAATGCAATTCATATAAATATAATTATGACTAATACACTTATGCTTTTGGTTTCGTTATGCTTTTCGGTTTTGGTATGAATTCCAGGAAACATTTATGCTGTTTTCTGTTGATTTCGATGGAAATTTAAAACTCTAATTTCAACACATAGTAGGAAACCCAAGATCTATCTAACCCTATAGGCTCTGTAGCATTCAGAATAGCAGTACTTTCTTTCCCGTGGTAAGGTACTCTCCTTTATAGCAGTTGAATTTTTTATGCAGCTCCTTAATTGAATCCCAAGTTCATGTTGAACCATGTTGGTCTGGCCATACGTGAACTATGCAGAGAGAGGGAGGGAGGGAGATTCTATCACTTCTAGCTTGTAGCAAACATTGAATGAGATGGCCCTGCTCTCTTCTTTTTTTGTCAAGCTGCCATGCTATAATGCACATTGGCCAACACAAATTTCTCTTTGTACTTCTGTTGAGCATCCAAGTAATGAGACTAGAAGGTTTAATTGAATTAAAAACTTAGCAGGACTGTGCTAATATAATTACAGCGACCAGCGTAAAATTTTAAACAATAAAATTCTTCTTTCTACTATGTAATCACTAAATGAATTCTGTAGAAAACTTTCATGCAAGAAAGCATGTTTCTTTGAAAGGAATGACATAATTCAATTTGTAGTCTGAAGGTGTCAACTCATGGAATATTAGAATTAATGTTCTCTTTTCTCCTATTATTGTATCTTTGATATTGATTCTTAATGGAACCTATTGTGTAATGTTTGGGTAACAGTGGATGGAAGATTTTGAGGTATTTCAGGCAGCATTAGAGTCTGACAATTCATACACCTCAACGCTAACGAGAAGCCTTTCCCTTGTTCTTGATGAATTTTATAAGAATCTCCGTTCTGTCGGAGTGTCTGCAGTTTCTGGTGCTGGAATGGAAGCATTCTTTAATGCCATAGAAGCAAGTGCTAATGAATACATGGATAACTACAAGTATTAACCTCACATCAATATTCTTCTCCTTTAATCAAAACTTCAAATTTGGTGTGAAACGTCCTTTTTTTTTTTTTTTGGAGAGCTACTGATGGGTTGTATTCTTCCCCTTTTCTTATGACAGAGCTGATCTTGACAAGAGACGAGCTGAGAAGGAACGTTTGGAGGCGGAGAGGCAGCGAGTGAATATGGATAAGCTGAGGAAGGACATGGAGAAATCAGGTGGGGAAACTGTGGTGTTAAGCACAGGTTTGAAGAACAAAGAAGCCAGTAGAAGCATGATGGATGAGGAAGAAGATGAAGAAGAAGAAGTAGAAGACGAAATTGAACAATTTTCAGAGGAGGATGACGAAGAAGAAGAGGGTGAAGATGAGGAGGTTGCTAGGTTCTCCTTCTAAGGTAAAAGGTAATTCTAAGTGACTTTGATATGGTTTCTTTAAACTATTCCTGTATAAAAAGATCTCCCCCTCTTTTAAAATTAGATTCCACCGATTTTGTTGGATGGAACTTGAATTGTGAGCCATCTCATTAGTAGGTTTTAATTGTTTGACTTTTTGTATATTAGCTGTAATGTTCTGGTTTGTGTTTACAGCTGTGAACTTTGTTCTCGAATTGTAGCTCTTGTAGTTCGGGGTACTATTACATATTTACATGTAGCTTGAGTAGGATTTGGAAACGCAAGCATATACATTTGCTTGTTAAGCACCTTGTACTTGGTTTCCTTTTGGCTGATTCCAAAAACCCCCCTTTTTTAATGATGGCCACTTTATTTATAAAAAGGAAGACAGATGGACAATACAGAAAAGGGAAAACCCTAAAATATAGCAAAGCAAAAATAGAGAACAGCAAGGGAAAAATATAAAAACTCAAGGAGGCAAGGAATCAGACACTTCTAGTGATTCCTTAATTACCCCAACCCTGGCGAGACTATCTGCAACGACATTTGCCAATCTTCTAACATGTTGAAAAACAACA
Source organism: Tasmannia lanceolata (assembly GCF_043159265.1). Classification (NCBI taxonomy): domain Eukaryota; kingdom Viridiplantae; phylum Streptophyta; class Magnoliopsida; order Canellales; family Winteraceae; genus Tasmannia; species Tasmannia lanceolata. The sequence goes on along the minus strand of NW_027518683.1, from coordinate 50,110,570 downwards.
GATGAAGAGCCCGTCCTATCATGAATCTTGTCAAAGAAATGATCAAATCTTACCATTCAAAAAAAAAAAAAAAAAACCGATCAAATCTCCATGGGTGATGATGAGAACCTCTAAGCCACCAATGACAGAATCCCCTTCTACAAAGATATTATTCAGGCCATTATTACTATTTAATAGCTTAATGCCTTGATGCACTGCACGCACCTCCGCCTCACTTACATCCGCAATACCTATAGGGCCTGCAAATGCCCAAAGAACCTCCCCATATCCCAAGACATCTCTCAATCTTTATTGGTCAAACATGTTACAAGATTACCCAATGAGACTGAAAATTCAAAACATCTATTTTCTATAAGTTTTAACTTCTTAGACCTAATCACATGCATACTAATTAACTTAATGGGCCTGAACGGGGTTGGGCCCGTAGCTCAATGGTTGAGGCCTTGTTTCCCAACCTTGAGGTCTCAGGTTCGATCCCAACTTACCGATAAAATAAAATAAAAACTTAATGGGCCTGAACCCTGTTCAGCCTGATAACAAGGTTAAGTTTGGGTCCATAAACCTATTGATACAACCCATTGACACACTTGTAGTGAAATTACCAAATGCTCTAGGGCCTTTATGGGATTCCACTGCTAACTTTGATAACAAAAATGCCCCTTGAAGCCGAAATCTCTCTAATGATAATATTAATACTAAAGAAAGCAAAATATACCAAGAATTGGTGGAATTATTGGGATTCCACTCTTATAGAATGCTTAAATTACTACCAACGACCCAAAATGACACTAATTTGGCAATTCTAACTATCCAATTAAATGTATTTTTGGTTGAATGTGGACTTTATTGTCTATATTTAGTTTTTTCACCATCCACTGTTTTCCTTTTTAATGAGATAGTTAAGACCATCCAAGCAGCTTGGTTTTTTTTTTCTATTGGAGGTCCAAGATGGGGCCTGCTAGGTAGATAGTCTGGATCAACCAAAGGTGGGAAGACCCACTATATAATATTGGCATGGCTTCTTATATTACGATGGAAGTGATGACTTGGTTACTACAATACTCCTTGTTCAAATCTTTCAAGGGAAAGTGTAAATCCAGCTCCCGGCTGGAGGTGCACCTCGACCTGCTTTTTGGGGTCATTCTGATTTTAATGAGGAACCCAGTTTCTCTGCTATCCTAATTCTGCTCTCTACAAACCAAACGGCTAAAGGTATACACAAAGGAAGGTTCAATATAAGATTAAGCTTCAAACTGATCTACAATATAATAGAAAAAGCTGTGCATTTTAAAGATGAGATAGCATATGTTTTGATTTTCATGCCACCTGCCTCTGAGATGGCATCCAATGGATCAGGGATTCGTCAACCTAACAAGAGTAGGCTCCAGCATGAAATGGTAAAGGTTTTAAATTATGATTTCGGTTTTGGTCGTCACGGAAATAGAAACGGTTCGATTTGAATTTAAAATTTTGGTGAAAATGCTGTAAAACATGAAAATGTATGAAAACATAATCAAATGATAGAATTTCAAAATGAAACGTCTTAACAAGAACGAACACCTAATTGTCGCGCATGCTTGGTAATTTAGTACGTACTACATATCACATGTGATTAATAAAATATTTATTTATAATAAATACACCACATTTCACATGCTTTTAATATAAATATAATTATATAAAATGCACTGTATCACTAACAGTTTTGGTTTCAGTATGCGTGTCGGTTTCGGTGGAAATTTAAAAACATTGTAGTAGCATGTAGGAAACAGTATAATGAAACATCCAAGATATCGAGAAATTTTTTTTGCATATGATATACTTATAGATCCAATATGTGGGAGGAAGAAAGTGGGGAATATTACAGCCAGGGGCGGAGCTACATGTAGCATAAGGGGGGCAGTTGCCCCCTTTGAGTTGGGCTAAATCCTTAATAGGCCCAACTCAATTGGGCCCAGCCCCCTTTGAAATTTGAAGGCCTGCCCCCTTATGTACAAGCCTGTATAAGCTTGCCCTCCTTATGCATAAATCCTGGCTCCATCACTGATTACAGCATTGATTACAGTAAATTACAAAACGCAGTCTCAGACAAAATGGAAAACTGCCAAATGAAGGGGAAAAAAAACATTACATATACAACCTTTTTACCCATTCAACTAATCCCATCTTCAATAAGAAGACCTTCAGATATCAACTCAGAGGAAAATGGCACAATATTTAAGTAACCAAAACCATCCATGATCCTCAATACGCAGTTCGAAGCTAGTGTTGAGTGAGAGGATCTTAAAACTTATTCGTGCCTTGGTTCTCTTGCATGTACTGGTAAGATAAATCATCCAAATATCAGTTTCTTTCGTCCAAATCTATATATCATGGCTTGGATTTGTTAGCAGAGGCTAGTGAATCCTGGTCAGAAACAACTGGATTGAGGGTTTTAGAGGCCGGCACGCCATGGTTGTGTTTTCCCTCATATGTTGTGATGAAAGCTCTTGGATCATCTGATGCCCTCTCCACATGCTTCCGCATGTTGCACTTTAGACTGGTGCACCTATAGTAACTTCTGCAAGTCCAAAACCACCAAGCCGTCAACAGACATTAATACAATGATAATATAAACCAAAAGAAAAATGCATTAAATATTGCAGTCACAAATATTGCATATGAATAGCATTATTAAAAAAACAAATATTGCATATGAAGCATTTACAAGATTAAAAAGCTGAAGAAAGTTTTGTTAGGTCCTGATTTGCTTGGAATAAGTTGCAGACTAGCTGAGGCTTCTAGTTGTATCACTGGGTTTTTCCACCACTTACAGGAGCTCATTGTACATTTTGTTTATCATCAGTTAGAATTTCTGTCTAGTTATGATTTTAAGGCCCAGCCAAAAACAATAATCAAAATTGCAAATAATACTCAATTGGAATAGGGTGGTGATTTCTTAGAAAATGCTTTCCTTGGGATACAATTAAATCCCAAAACATGTATTAAAAATATAATCTACCACTTTCAACATGCCAGAAATTAAGTAGTGACCTGGGATATGGATTCCCCTTCACGACCTTCTGCCCATATTTTCTCCAGCGAAAGCCATCCGCCAAGACCTCAGATTCTGTTGAATTTTCCATCACAACACGAGGCTCACAAACACCTTGCACTATTGCTCCAACTTCATTAGCTCGATCTTCATTCTTCCTGAGAGGAAAGAACGTGAGAAACTCAATGGCAGGAATGATATGCATCCTCAAAATTGAGTTAATAATGAAGAGAATTCATTGTTGATATTGTCACTTATCAACAAAAACAAAATAAAATAAAATAAAAATTCATCAGTTTCTAAGTCAGCACAAAATTTTGAAAGTTGCCAAAATATACAAATCCTTTAGACTGCCAAGAGACTACCAGTTTCTCCAAACTAGCCAGAACACATTTCAATACCATTTTAGAGACAAAATGGCTGCTTATTTTTCCTGCATCAACACAAAATATAACAACAATCACAAATTAGTTAAACTCTTACCTTCTCTTACTGTTTGGTTCATCATCATCTCCATCCCCTCCTTTGCTTCCTTCCTCACAATCGCCAGTCACTCCACAAGAATTATCAGGAGTTCCAACACCACTGTCGAATGCCACTGCCATAGGATCCTGAGGAAAAAGCACTTTCCTCCTATCATTAGGATGTACTGACAGACCTGTCTCATGTTGGTTCTCTATTATACCATCAGGTCCTTCATTCCCGTCGATAAGGGGACCATTCCATAATGGGTTCCCACTATCTCGCTCAGTCCCATCAGAGACAAAACCTTGCCCTTGTACCGCTGAAGAGAGGCGTTTAGGGGGCAGAGGCTTGGGATGATTGTGCTCACCCTTGTAAACGATTTCTGCTATCTCCCCATCGAGCGATCTCTCAACCTTTTTCTTCACGGGACAATTTGGATGCGTACACTTATAATAACTTCGTGGGTACTCACTACCTTTCACTTGCTTTTGCCCATATTTTCTCCAATTATATCCATCATAAGAAGGCCGATCTCCACTAGTTGTAGGTAATAGAGCCCTCAGATTTTGTTCTACTTTTTGAGTCTTCAATTTTGAAGAGTCAAGTATCTGGTTACTTTCTGTATGTGATGAAAATTTCTGATGAAGATTGGAGGGCTCGGTTTGTAAGTGATGATTCACTTGATCTGGAACTTGGACTTGAGCCTGCATCTGTGCTAAAACTTGTTGATGACTGTAGTCAAAGTTTCCCTGGTTAAGACAAAATTGAGTCTATTAAGTTTTAACCACTGAAGAATCCAAGGTGGGTCTTTTTAAAAAAAAATAGAATCCAAGGTGGGTCTTTTCAGTCCCAAATGTTAAGCTTATGATCACTGTGTTGCTTAAGGGAACTACATCCAACAGATCAGATATAATCTCAATGGAACTTATTTTGACGACTTCAACATGCCATTTTTTGAAAAAGCATTGCAATTTTCTTCTCGGCGGTATCAAAGAGAGTGTCCTAACATGGTTAGTCCAAGGTGACTACATTTCCATGTCTAAAACACCAGGCAACCCTTCTAGGTCTAACTGAGACAATCAAACAAAGGAAGATGATAACAATGGAGAAACGTGTGTTTTCGTAGACAGTTTATATAGATACTGGTATTCTGGTCCCATGCTATCAATGGCGTAAAAATGATGGGCCCCACACCATTAAAACATGAGGTGTAAAATGGTGGGGCCCACCCCAATGCATAGGTTTGGATAAAGATGGTGGACCTCACATAATTAATAACATTAAGGGTAAAATGGCAGGCTCCACCCTATGCATCGGTTTAGGTAGAGATGGTGAGCCCACCCAGCAAACTTGGTGTAAAATGGCAGACCTCATCTCATAAAAACATAAGGTGTACAATGTTGGCCCCATCCCATCAATAAGATGAGATGTAAAATGGTAGGCCCCACCCTTTGCGTGGGTTTGGGTGGAGATGTTGGGCCCACGGGCCCACCAAAACATGAGGTGTAGAGTGGCAGGCCCCACCATGCTAGGCATAAGGCATGGTTTATAAAATGTTGGCCCCCACCCATTGTAGCATGTGGTGTAAAATAGTGGACCCACCAGAGTAAGTATAAAATGGTGGACCCCACCCATGCTATGCTTGGGCCTAAGCCCCACCCTATCAAAACAAAACATGAGGTTTAAAGAAAAGGTTTTCTAATAAAAATTTTCTTAGGAAAGAAAGTGAATGACAATGGAAAGAAACATGCTTAGTATATATCATAGAGAGAGAGAGAGAGAGAGAGAGAGAGAGAGACTAACCAGATTTGCCAAGAGAGAAGCAGTGGTCCTTGAAACAAGCTTTGCCAAGGGTTTGTATACCACAGTATAATTGTGGTCTTCTTTCAAATTCTTATCAGACAAATATGAAACTGCTGTTCCAGATACCTCACCCTGAAAAATTTTGACCCATCAGTAAAACCAAAAATAAAAAACCATGAAAACAGACATCTTAAAAAAGACACCAATGCCTAAAATCTTGAAGTCCCAAATTAAAATGCACCTGGGAAGAAACAATGCCAGCTGGAGCAGTAGTCACCGGCGGCCTAATCCTCACTGTCTTGGGTCTTATTGTTTCAGAAGACATAGTCGGGGGAGAGGCATTAATGGCACCAGCAAGGAGCTCAGAGAAGGACTTGAACCTTGAACAAGGTTTTGATGGAATGGGTTTAGCTATAACCAACCTCTCTGCATCTTTAACATCCATTTTCAGTGAGCAAATGTATCAACCTTCAAAGTTAATCCTGTTTTTATGGCATGGACACTGACAGTTCAAAGTTTATACATTTGCGACAGCTCCTTCAAACCTGCTCAAAATTGCCCTGTGAATCATAAACAAAAGAAGAAAACTCACAAATGCATGCGACAGACAGACTTATGTTTATGAGAAGCTATAGGAGTAATGTTTCAGTGCTCCACAGGAAGACAATTTGGACCTCTGTGGCTCCTGTTTGATGGGACCCATGGCCCATGTCACAAATATCTCCGATATTTTCAAAATATCGTGTTTTTGTCACGATATTTTGATAAAACGAAAAAATCCCATGATTTTAAAAATATAGCGTTATTTTCATTTTTATCATAAAATATCGGAAATCATATCATGATATCATCCTGATATTTTTATTTTATTCTTTTTCTTAAATTTTATTTATTTTTTAAATAATTTTATTTTTATCGTTTTTCCTGATATAAACCCGAAAAAAATAAAATAATATATCCCAAGATTTTCCCTTGCTGAGAAATTCCCGAGAACGATATTTGTGACAAAGCCCATGACAAAACAACGGGGGTGCTCCATGTGATATCAGGTTGGCCTCATTGTTCCAGACTTCCCAGCAACCAAAAAGCAGGAGTGTGTCCTGGAGGATCTAATTCTTTCCAAAATTATAATGATACCAAAATATTACATATATAATGTTATGTGGCTAATCGGCTGTAACACATATACAAAAAAAAGAAAAAGAAAAGAAAAAGAAAGAAAAAGATGAGAGGAAAGGTTGATACTACATACTAACTAACCCCGTATACACCACTAACATGCACATATCATAAAACTAATTTTTTGGAGATAAAAAAATATAGAAATTGTTGTCTTATAATGCTCTTTAATTTGTCAAAACATGAAAACACAAACAAGTTGAGAGCGAAAGATTAACAATTCTCATAACACTCGGTCAGCACAAAACCTCCTTGAAATACAAGAATGACAACGAAAGACATGAAAGCTACTATGAACTCTCTAATATGGAAGAGGAGAGAGAGAGAGAGAGAGAGAGGGGGGGGGGGGGGGGGGGGGGGGGACAAAACCACTACTATATCCAAGATGTATAACATAACTGTCAATCTATTCCCCACCCCGGCCTCCAACCCGAGACACACAAAAAAGAAAGTTCAACATATGTCAGTAATGGAGAGTTTTCCCAGGAGCTGGGAATTCATAGCCTAATTAAACCGGTTGATAAACACCCAATGCATAATTTAGCACGCTATCTGTTAAGATATTTTACAGAGAATTTCTTTTCTCTTTCCTTCCATACAGTCCACAAAGTTGCAGGAACGCTTAAACACTACAATGTCTAGCCTCCTATGATTTGGCCGACACTTTGAATTTATTGCTGACACATGTGTCGTGTCGTGTCCGACACGACACCCGTGTCCACACTCCTTTGGACACTTGTAAGTGTACTGCTAGAAGTGTCAGTAACTTTATATGCATGTATGTGTATGAGTGTGCCACATTTTCTAGATTTTTAGTGGTTTCCATGTCAGATACCTCGTGTCCGTGTCGAAACTCGGCACACGAATCTGTGTCCACAAATCATGACTATAAGTAATTTCTATTTTAGCCGTCCCCGTTTCTAAATTTCGGGAGTTTGCCGTGTCCGACACTCCGTGTCCCTCTCGACAAATCATAGCTAGCCTCTAATAGACAATGTGCAAACAACCCATGCTTCTATTTTATGTATACCTTCATTGAGATTGCGTTAGGAACACAAATGATTTCATTTCCTCAGATTTGATTTGATGTAACAATCAATCATATACATTGTGCCTATGTGAGGGTTTCTACAGATAATACGATGTAGGACAATTAATAGTAAGACAAATCAATCCAGCAACTAAAGCTTATATGAGGCATGTCTTTGATCAAATCTACTACCATGTCTTTAAACAACCGATGATTTTTTTCTGTTTGGAAGTCACATGGTTCGCTTCGTAACATATTAATGCTTTTAGGTGTTGATTGAGAGGATTTTTTTTTCGTTTGATCATCTTCCTCCCCGAGGAGTTTTTCTCAGTTCTTTCCTTGTTTCTCTATATTTCTAGTTTTCTTCCTTTTCGTAGGCTGCATGTTTGTTTCTTTATATATTGCTTTCTCGCTTGAGACTTCCTCGCTCTTGTTGTTCTTCGAGTTTTTTCTTGATGATATTTCATCATTCAAAAAAGAGCATGTGAAGAATGAATTTCCTCTTGCTCAATCTTATTCTGTTTTTTGAACTGTCCACTTATGTAGCCAATAAATACTTTAGGTTGCCAAGTCTTTGAGTTCAGAACTATTCACCAATAAGTTTAAGTGGCAATATCATGATTATGTCAATCCATTCCATGATCAAGTCATTTACAATACCAATGACTTTCTACTCCACTAACTTTTATTTCCTTTGAAAGTTAGGAAACAGAGTTCATGGACCTCATTTCAAACCATATAGTGCTTTCCTAGACAAAATTATTTATTTACCACTGCATCTTCACCTAATGAACCGCTGACGTCAATAAGGTAATCAAGCTTGCTTGTGCTACTGTGCTACTAGGATAGCACCCCTGAGGTTGTCCTCTCAGTCCTTTAACAAAATTATGCTTCCCTTCTCAGCTAGCTCTCCTTGTTGTGAGCTCTTACAGGCATCAACTTGGCACCAACATAATTTCTTGCATATTGCGACGGCATTTCCACACATATTTTTATCTTTAAGTAATACAGTGAGATAGGGTCCAGCTTCATGTCCAACACACATTTTCTGTTTGGGTTATTAAGCTGGGTTGAATTTGTAACCCACTTGTTATCTCAACTTTGAAGTCCTCTTCCTGATATACCTCGGACACTGAATGGTATGAAGCTAACATCTCAACACTTGATGGGTGTTTAGAAATATCCAGGATTTTGTATCCTCGGTAATCAAAATCACCACCATGATACCAACCTTATATTTAGCCACAACATATGCCCCAGATTCTTAGCCTTAAGCATTATGGTGGGATAGATACACTTTCAAGCCTTTGTCGCCCAACCTCATGTTGATTCCAAACCTACCTTTGGACCCACCCATGTCTAGAATGTGCTAGAAGGACATCTTTTACAGAATGAAAAGCTATCACCATTAGTATTTTCTGCCCCATCTTTTAGCACTTGCCAAAGCATCCATATGACCCTTTTTTCCCCTCTAAACAACTCTATGTAGACTAGAAATATAATATTGTGTAATTTTTGTTCATATTCATATGCTGATTCTTCATGAGCATCAAAGTTTCCCAATCAGAGACAATTGATATTGACCATTTCTGAATATTGAATAATAATTTTTTTCTTCAACAGCTTTCTACATTCGGACTTCTATAAAAGCAAAAGGCCCAAAAAGTAAAGGAAATAAAAACAAAGGATAGATGATAACAAGGGCGCCGAAACCATTTGTTTGAGTTCTAAACCACAGAAACTTCTCAAACAAAGACTGTATAAGCACTCCTGAAAGATTATAAATGGTTGTGGAAACTCATAACCTTCCCCTTCAACTGTGAACAGCAAATTAGCTCAGGCATACAAGAATGGATAAAAACAATCAGTCCAAAATGGGCCCTGCAAATAGTAAGAGAACATACCCATATCCATGTAGATCACAAATTTATATTAGAGTTATAAATGGGTTGGAATCTGTAGCCAATTATCAAACACAGAGGATTTAATCGCCATCCTGTTTGCATACTAATCAATTGATAGAAAGATGTACATACAATTACAAGCAACCCTACTGCCAATGACCAGGTAAAACGGAAACGAAAAACACTTGTGAGAATTAAGGGATTAGGCAATTAAAATAAAACATAAATAGAACCTACCAAAAGAAATTAAGCATCCAACCAGAAAATATCGAATTCTCGAATGAAAAAACTGCAAGAAAACAAAGAAGAAAATCTACATATCCACCATCCAAAAGTCAATACTTCCTAAACTACAATCAAAATTCAAAAGCATCACAAATTTTGACCATCTAGCAAAACAAAACCATCATAAGAAACCCAACTTTTATTCAAAAAAGAAAAACTGTCAACAAAAAAAGAAAATTATAGAGTTCGACTTCAACCCACAAGATTGTTCCCAAGCCAGACGATCCACCTATGTCAATCTTTTATCAAACAACAACTCTTTGAGGCATTTTTCTCAAACACTTTCCCCAGAAAACTACATGGGTCTAGTAGCTAAAATTATACATACTAGGAATAGGATACATGATAAAGAGACCAAGCAATTGGATAAAAAGAAATGCTAATGTGTGCAAATGGGGTTAACAGCACTAACCTACGCATACTCATCCAAGCAGTCTCTGGTGTGTGATCATAGATGAGCAACAACAGAGACAAAAGAACTTATACACCCAAAAAAGACAAATTCATATGGATATTTCTGCAACTTTCATAGGAACAAGTGAATAAAGAAAAAGTCTCTGCAGCTGATGAGGCAGTTGGAAAGGCAAGGAGTAAAATTCAAATGTTGGAATATTTAATTCTATAGAATATCTTTCTTCTACCAATATAAAACAAAACAAAATCACTCTTACAAAAGCCAAATTTATCTAAGTAATAAAAAAGGAGGGACAAAAAAAAACCAACTCTATGGACTGTACTGTCTTTGTCTAGAAATATAATCTGGGTCCTTAGATTTGGGTTTTTCTAACTTTCACATGCTTTAAGAGGACTATTTTACCCTTGGATTTTTAAGGGGTGGTAAGAAGAAGTGTTGTAAAATCTACCATTTGTTGCCAAGGTGAATGTTAATGAGAACAAGCTTTTTGAGGTTTTTCAATTTTAGATTTGGGTATTTCTAACTTTCACATGCTTTAAGATGACTATTTTACCCTTGGATTTTAAGGGGTGGTAAGAAGATGTGAGGGTAAAATATATCATATTTTTTTGCCCAAGGTGAATATTAATAGAGATACCCTTTTCAGTTTTTTCCCTTATTTTCAAGATCAAGAGCCTTTTGAGTAAAATTTCAAGATATTGCCAATCCATGAAAAAATAATACTTCTCGAATTAGTTAGGGAGATGATATTTTCACCCCCCTTCATTACGTGCGCACCCCCTTATAACTTGATTTGAAGTGAAAAGTGGGCAAACTTTATGTCAGATCACGTTATAAGGGGGTTGTGCAAGTACTGCAGGGGTGAAAATATCATCACCCATTAGTTATTCTCCAATTTTATGTTAAAGATATTAATTTTTAAAGTTAGCTTCTAATTTCTTCTGTCAAAATTTAAAAAAAGTTATGAATTATCTATGAATAAAAGCAAGTTTTTAGATTGCGTCTTCATATACGTGCAAAATGCCACACATTATTCAATGATCTTAACCATCCATTTGTTGGGCCCGACTTAAATAGGAGTCTCGAAAATTATCTCCATTGATGATCCTAACCCTTCGATCTATAGAAATACAGCACATTATACAAACCTCTTATCAAAACAAGATTTTAATTACCTAAATTTTTCAATTTATATTTCAAACATCCATTCAAGGGCTACAATAGGAAGGATAGGGTCTTCTTATCATTAAACACTAGAGAATCGCCATTGCGATTTTTAAAAATTACATTGTAATTATGATAATTTCATTTACTATTTATATTTTTATGATAAAAAGTAAAATGCATTAAAAGGAAGGGATAAAAACATAAAGAAAAATTAAATATTTTTTTTAAATTCCTCCTTTTGTGTGCTTTTGATTATTAGGTGAGCGGAGAAAGTTTGGTAGAGGCGAAACTAACTGATGGCAACTAGAAACCGACTTTCAAAGCCTTGGACTGGTAGCTGGATAATACCACGATATACACCAGAGTTGGGTGTATGTCCTCTTTCTCTCTCTCTAAATAAACAGACAATATTTAGATGGGGTTGTGCTCCTTTCAATTATTTTCTCTTTTTTTTTATGTCTTCTCTATTTTCCTTCTTTTATCATCCCTCTAAAATGAAAATAAATAAGGTGGGGTGGGGTGGGGCTCCTTTGAATTATTTTTCTTTTTTATTTTCTCTCTACTTTCCTACATTTTCTCATCCCTCAAAAATAAAAATAAATAGACAATATTTAGATTGGGTGGGGCTCGTTTGAACTCTCCCTCTCTCTCTCTTTCTACTTTTCTCATCCCACAAAATAAATACACAATATTTAGGGGGGGGGGGGGGGCTAGGGCCGGCAACGGGTCGGGTCGGGGCCGGATGTTGGGGTCCCCTACCCCTTCCCCTTTGCGGGGAATTTCCCCCTTCCCCTCTGCGGGGATGGTGGGGAATCCCCTTCCCCTCCCCACATCCTTCGGGGACAAATCCCCGCCCCGTCCCGCCCCACTCCAACATCACCCCCTCTTTAGTCATTGATACACCGATGATGGGTGTCCCTAATCAACTTGATGCAATTTCAATATATAAAAATGTTATAAACTAACATACTTGTAGACGAAGGAGATATATTTCTTACTCTTCAGAAGATAGCAAAATCCCTTGAAGTACTGACTTGACTCTTGAGTGCCCTCGCAGCAGTCGCACCAACAGGCGTTATAAACCCAAATAGATGCCTGAGCAATGTTCAAAGGCTTGGGAATCACCAAAATGCAAAAAGTGAACTGTGTCCCTAACCTGAGCAATGTTTCTTTCGTGGGAAGAAATTAAGGAAACCCTAAGTCCCTAACCAAAATAAAAATGCAATTTATTATTTTATTATTATATTTTCGCCACCGATGTTGGCACTACGATTTTTTGATAATGGCATACACTCAGCTTGTCTTTATTATTTCAACATCTGTCAAAAGGTTATTATAGTTTCTAAAATGCTCTCAGAAGCTAATTAAAAGGAAAAGACAAGCTAAGTTTATATTTGGAGAAATCTTGTAGCCGATCCATAGAGTTTCTAGTAGTTTTTCTAAAAAAAAAACACGTAAAAATATACAAAAAAATGGCATTGATTAACGGGGCGAGCGGGGAGGGGACAACTACATCCCCTTCCCCTTCCCCTTCCCCTCCCCGCACCGGGGAATTTTTAAATTCCCCTTCCCCTATCAAATCGGGGAATCCCCGCCCCAACGGGGCGGGGCAGGGCGTATCCCCTCTTTTTCGGGTGAAATTACTAGCCCTAGGGGGGGCTCGATTATATTCTTTTTCTCTTTTTCTTTTTCCCCTCTTTTCCTCCCTTTTTTTTAATTTTCACATTCCTCGAAATAGACAATATTTAGGATGGGTACGGGTACGGGTACGGGGATTGAAAAATTCCCCGAAGTGGGGATGAGGCGGGGATGGGGATTGCTTTGGCTCCGCCCCGCAATCCCTGCACAAAATTGAATTTTTCGTATTTAAATTTAATTTATCTCTTTTAATTTGGGTAGCCGTACTTATCATAGCACAAATTTCGTTTAGTATTCCTAAATTTTACCTAATATTATTCTCAAATACATTTTTTGTGGAATTTTCTAATAAAAAAAGCCATCAAACACATTTCCCCGCAGTGTGCGATGCGGGGACGGGGATTAAATTTTCCCCGCGGGGTGGGGATGAGGAATGCAACATACGGCCCCACCCCGCCCCGTTGCCTCGTGCAAGTGGGTAATAACAAGTACTGCGATGTCATGGAAGTCGGGACACTCCGTACTTAGCTGACCGGCGTCACTACTCTCCTTCCCACTAATGTTTTGTATGGGCCTACTATCAGGCATAATTTACTTTCAGTTGCTGGCCTTGATGAGCATAGATTTAATATTCATTTTCTATCTGGCAGAGTTTCCATTGGAAAACGTGGTCGTGTTATGTTTATCGGACATCAAGTAGATGGGCTGTATCGGCTTGGGGCAAACAATTCTGCTCATAGAGCTAGTGCTTCTTCTGTGTCGTTTCGTGTGGTTGATCCTTATATTTGGCATGTGAGATTATGTCATATAAATAAAGATAAAATGGAAAGAATACCGGTAAATGAAAAGAATTTCTGTTGGCATTCTTGAAGGATCTTCAAAAACATCTAGGTACCCCGAGTGTTTGCAAGTACCTAGGCATTCTTGAAGGATCCTCAAAAACAACCACCGACGAATGAACAAGGTTCTAAATTTCAACCGAAATCCGAGATTTCGGGTTTCGGTCGATAGCGAAATAGGAATCGGGTAACCTCGAAATGTTACTTTATTACAACTGAAATTTCAAAAATTTGGCGTTTTCCTGAAATTTCGGTTTGAAATTTTAGGAAGATCCCGTTAACATGTATATTTATTCATTATTTGATATTTCCCTTAAATTTTGGTAATTGCAACCAAAATTTCAGCCAGGATAAAATATTGCTTTTAATTTTGTCGAATTTCGAACGAAATTTCAAAATTTTGGCAAAAATTTCATTTTCAATGAGGAGCGAAATGCATTCCGAAACCGAAATTTAAAACCTTGCAAATGAATGGTTTAGGTCATAGGTAAAACACACTGGTTTCTCAAAAGGGAAATGATAAATGCGCCCCTTTCCATCACTTGGGACACCCAGCTGCATTGTACACGGCAATCAGGTCACTTCATTGAGTTCACTCCTTCAAATGTGAAGTACATCAGCCCCTATGTATTTATCATTTCCTAAAGCCATTATTAAAATAGAGATTTCATATGTTGTGTGCAAGTGAAGTACAATATTTTTTCAAAAGGTATCTTGGGTCCATTTCATAGGATGATTGAAACAGTTCATTTGTTGGGCCACAACATAACGCATAATTCATCTCTATAGGATCATCCTAGCCCTCCAATTTATAAAGGTTTATATGATGTGTAGTCCCTCTACATATCGGAGTGTTAGGATCATCTTATGGAGATAATTTACAAGATACATTTCCAGATCAGAGGGTTAGGATCATCTTATGGAGATGATTTACTTGATACCATGTATTTACACTATGGTCTAAACAAATGAACCTCTATAAATTGAAGGATTAGGATTGTCCTATTGAGATGATTTATGAGTAAAGCCTATTTACATTGTGTCCCAACAAATAAACCTCTATAAATTAGAGGGTTAGGATCATCCTATCAAGATGATTTACAGCTTATTTACATTGTGGCCCCACAAATGAACAGTTTGGATCATCCAATTAAGTGACCACACTTGAAGAATACTAGACTTCACGTGCATACAACATAGGATGATTCAAACCATTCATTTCTTGGGACCCAGCTCCATAGATAGTTGGATTAGGTCCTAGGACCATCCTATGAAGTGGGCCCCGCACTACTATTTTGAAAAATACTGGACTTCACGCGCACACATGATATAAAATCTCATCAAAATAAGGCAGGGAGGATCTCACTCCCCTGCTATTTTTTGAACCCTAGAAAAGCCCTCAAACCCTCAGAACCCTAGAATGAGCGTGTCGAGAAACCTTCTAGACGAGGCCTTAGGGTTAGAAAATGGAGTCTGGTCTCGTGGTCATGTGGTTCTGGTGGAGGATTGTGTTGAGACAAACGGAGCTTTCGTGCTCCATCATCTTCTAAAACGCGCCCTCGTTCCCGAACGCACCTCCGTCGTCATATTCGTCTCTCTCGCTTACCCTTTCTTCCATTACGATCGCATCTTGAGAAAACTCGTAAGCTTCATAAATTTTCATTTCTCTGTTTCTCTAGTTTTTTGTTTAACAAACCCTAGAAAAACCCTCAAGTAAAGTTCATGAACATGCCCATTAGGGGTGGACATGGTTCGGTTCGGTTGGGTTCTGGGGCATACCCAGAACCGAACCATATATAATCGGTTCCCTAAAATTGGAACCAGAACCGAACCATATAAGTTTGGAACCGACCCGAACCAGAACCATATATAATCGGTTCGGTTCTGGGTTTACTCAACCGAACTACAAACAGCCAAACACGTATATATGGACTACAAACAGCCCTGTCAAATTATATGTGAACAGGTATATATGGACTACAAACAAGTATATATACCTGCATATCAAAGTTTTGGGCAATTCCTAATATACATTATCCAATGCATATCAAAGTTGGGATAACATTTATATATGGACTACAAACAGGCCCTATCAAATTATATATGAAGTTATGAACTACAAATTTGGGCAATTCCTAATATCCATTATCAAATTTGGGATAACATTTATATATGGACTACAAACAGGCCCTGATATCCATTATCCAATGCAAAAATCAAATTAAACCAATTCCTCATGTAAGTAAGGTCGGTTCTCAGTTCGGTTCTCGGTTCCGGGATCCCAAACCCAGAACTGAACCGAATATCCACCGGTTCCAAATTTTCCGAATCGGAACCGAACCATATATAGCTGGAACCAAACCGAACCGAACCAAATATACCGGTTCGGTTCAGTTCCCCGGTTCGAACCGGAACCATGTCCACCCCTAATGCCCATATAATTAGGAAAGAATATTTGGAAGAAGAGCATGTTTAGTGAAGACCCAAAAGTATAGAAATGATAGATTGGTTGTTATGACTTATGAGCGAGGTTTTAAATTTCGGTTTCGGTACCGATTTCGGACCCCACCGAAATCCGAAATTTCGGCGAAATCTCGTAATAATTAAAAAAGATTATTTAATTAATTTCGAAATTTTGGACTGAAATTTTGTAACATTTCTTGTTTTAAAAAAAAAAAAAATTTCTCGAAATTTCAGCCGAAATTTGGGATTTCGCGAAATTCCAGATTTCGGCAAATTTCGGTTTCGGTCTCCACCGAAATCTGATTTCGGCCGAAACTTCAAACCATGGTTATGAGTCTTATGACTAACGATGATACTTGGTGATTTTTATTTAGTTTTTGGTTTGGGCTAGTTGTGTTGGGCCATAACAAAGAGAATATGGACAATGCTTAGTGATCTTTAGTTGATTTTTGGTTTAGGGTTGATTTGGTAACATGGGATTAGAATTTAGGATACTTTAAGAAGCTAATTTAGAGAGATGTTGATGGTTCTTGAAAATCTCCAATTAGAGAAAGGGTAGTGGGTTATGTCTTTGGGCAGGATCATTTAATTTACCTGTTATATTGTTTTGGGTTTGCTTTAAAATAGAACTAGGATTTGTTGATATTGATCTAAGGGTTGAAATTGATCATAAACGACTGTTTAGGATTAAGTAGTGTTTAAAAACCTTGATTTGGACGAGAACTAGGCCAATGTGAAAAGGATCCTACTCAGGTGTGTCAATGGTTGACATGTCCAACTTCTCAATTAATTTGCACGGGTCGAAGGAGTTTTCTTAATGGTTATTCAAAGGACTTTTTGATTGACCTGGTTGGGCAAAACTTTTACTTGGATGAGAACTCGACCAAGGGAAAACCAAGTCGGAATCGAACAAGTTGATGATTGACAGGGAGTTTTTAAATAATGGGATTAAGCTATAAGAGGTTTTGGGCTCACGTATATGCTCTCTTTTATAGAACTCATGATGATTTAATAAAGAGTTAAAGAGTTTTGCTTTTGATCTTAAGGTTCAAATTTATCCAAAACCATTGTTTCTCTCTCTCTCTCTCTCTCTCTCTCTCTCTCTCTCTCTCCAGCTTTGTTTGTGAACTGAAGACTGATCAGTTGCTTGCTTGATTGTTCAATTCTCCAGCGAGTTTCTACGTTTTATAGATTCCGAGTAGATTATTTACATCATGTTCTTTTTAATTGATAATAATTAAGTTGCTTATTACTCTTGACTAAAATTTTTCTCAAAGAAGTATGGTATGATAAAGTTAGGGAAATGACACCCGCACTCCCTTGTTTGATAATGGCACTCTACACTTAATTAACCACTTTTTTGATGGGCTGTCGATTGCAGCGAGGAAATTGCAACAACCTTTAAGAGCTAATTAGAAATGTGTAAAGAGTGCAGTTCCATTATCAAAACAAGGGAGTGGGGATATTACTTCCCTCAATTTATCATGAAGGCGCAATTAATGATATGGATATTTGAGGAATACATGGTATTTACTTTTGTCTGGTTCAATATTTTCCATGAAAGTTATTATTTTTGTGACAATTTGTTGTCTGTTTTAAGATCTTTAATTCTGTGTAATGGCTCTTGCTGTGTGGGTTTCCCTACTTTTGTGGGTGCTATCCAAAAATTTGTAGTTCTCAATCAATGATTTTGTGTTGAAATTTTGTAAAACAGGGTTGCAATTTAATGGCACAGAAGGACAACAATAGATTTGTTTTTCTTGACATGCTTAAGCTGGAATGTCCAGGTGAGATGGCCAGGTAAAGAGGTTCTTGTACCATCTACCTCAGTTTTTTGTATTGCAAGTGAAATTTACTGGTGGTTTACTTTTCTTTTAGAAGTGAAAAATGAATGGTTTGGACAAATATGTTCATTGTGATTTAGAGAAAATTTTATTAGAGCTTTCTGAGTGAAAAGAAAGAAATGCTGCTTCATGGTTGGTGCTTTTGCCATATGCAAGCTGAAAACACATAACGTCCAGGCGGGTTCTGCTTTTTTTTTAATTGCTGAAATTTCATTCAGAGAAAAGGACCGAGATGGTCAAATACAAACAGGAAAGAAAAAAGCAAGAAAAATACAGGAAAAGATTAAAATACAGGGAACTAAAGAACCAAAGAAAACTCAAGGCAGTAAAAAATCGAACTGCTCAAGGGACACCAGACGGACCCCCTCTTTGGCTAGCCTATCTGCCACCAAGGTTTTAAATTTCGGTTTTGGTGTCGGTTTCGGTCACCACCGAAACGTTTCGGTTTCGGGCTGAAATTTCGGCCGAAATCATGTAAAATTATGATGATGATTTCGTTTTTTTTTTAATTTCGACCGAAATGTCTAAAATTTCGGCGATTCCAATGGAAATTTTGGCTATTTCAGTGAATATTTCATAAATTTCAGTGGGAATTATAACATTTCGGTGGACTTTTCTAAAATTTCGGAGGAAATTTTGTAAAAAAGGCTAAAAACGACATTTCAACCGAAATTTCGGAATTTTGGTGAAATTTCGCCGAAATCTTGTAAAGTAACGACTTCATGTCAATTTCGTTTCGGTCGCGGCCGAAACCGAAATAAGTCGGCTTTCGTTTCGGCCGAAATTCAAAACCATGTCTGCCACCCCATTAGCAGATCTTCTTATATGGCGAAAGGAGATACTCGAGCTCCCCATTGTGGTGTTTTTTTTTTCTTATTTTGTACTCAGATATGACTTTGATAAGTATCTGTTCTCATTATATTAATCACATGACAATAGATCATTTTTGACATGTTCCAATATCAGGGGAGGATGGAAATAACATCACTGAAGGTGGACTGATTGGATTGTATGGGAAAATTCAAAGAGCTGTAGAAGTTAATTCTTTGCCTGAATGCAATCGGGGCTTCATAACCATTATGATAGACGATGTGTCTCTTTTGGATGTGGCTGCTCATGGTTCTGTAGATTATGTCTTAGACTTCCTGCATTACTGTCGCACTTTAACTTCTGAACTGGTGAGGAAACAGATATTTAGAACTATGCTTCTTTGCCTTGTTGCCTGTTCTGAATTTCAATTGCCACGTTTTTTTTGGCCATCAGATTTTTGCAATTATTGTTATTCCTTTTTATGTTAGGATTGCTCGCTATTTATGCTGAATCATGAAGATATATATTCAAGCATGGCGGGCCCTAGACTCATTTCACAACTGGAATACCTCGCGGACATCATCATAAAAGCAGAACCTTTGGCAACAGGTTTGGCTACTGATGTGCATGGACAGGTAAGCTTGCAATGATGGGCTATATTCAATTTGTCGGTATATGAGTATTGAATATGTGAAACTGTCTTCCCATCCCAGACTTTAAACAAAATTACTAAGGATTGTGAATTTTGATACATAAGTTACATAAATATCTTCTATGTTGGGATTAATAAAGAACACTTCCATTTTTAATTTTCTTTGATTAATAAAATGCCACTAACAAATGCAAACAATTTTCTGTAGTTGTTTTAACGAAGAAAAACGAGAAAAAAACAGTTTCTTTGTAAACTTGTGGTGGCCCACACCATGCTCCAAATTCGAGGTTATACTGAAAAATGTGGTATCTTGGAAAATTTGGGGTGATTTCAATGCTGCATAATTGTAATCCCTACTGTTGAAATTTAAACTAAATGAGCGTGGAAGCCACTGGTGAAAATGTTTGGGTGGAGGACAGGACTAGGTTATCTGTGGTTGTGTTGGAGCATAGGACAATCCTCGTGAGGATGGATTCCTCAAAATTGATTTTATGACATATCATGATGCAAAAATTTTTGATGAGTGAATTCAAAACGTGGGAACTTATAGATGGAGTATGGTCCTCATTTGTGAGGGAAAAGCATTTTTGCAAAACAACGGTGCTATTTTTGATCTTTCTCGAGTGGGAGGTGAAAATTCTTACAAAAGGCAGTGATTTCTTACATATAAAGGTTATTGAGGAGTTATGATCGCATTAAAGGAGCTTTCCTTGATGTTAGAAGAAGTGGAGAGCCTTCCATCATTGGAAGCAAGTATAGAATTTGGGGTCACAGAGGGCTCTACAAGAACTTGTTATGGTATTGCTGGAGCTGCTTAGCCACCTGCTGAAGAGAAGATCAAGGAAATTCCAACAACTGTAGTGGAGGGGCAGGCATTAGTTTGTGCAACCAGTACGACTACATTCTATTCCTATTTGCTTGTCTTCCGTTCCCGAGCAATTTCTGAATATGGATAGAAACAAAGCATTAAGCTTTTAAAATTAAGTATGATGTTTAGCACTTTAGGATCCTGTAATGGTGCATGGGACAAAATCAAGCTGGTTGTTCTTGTTCCTAAATCCTGTTCCACACCTTTATCCTAAAATGGTGGAATTAGATGGGTCCTTGTATGGATTGGTGATGGAACCCTTTATCTCCTATAGAGAGAGACTCAATTTTGCTAGAGGAAGTATTTATTACGATTATGAGGGAGGGGGCATCCTATTCATCAGTGGGAGTGTTTGTCAAGGGATAAGCTCTAGAGGTGGGTTAGGGGCAAGGTTTTAAATTTCGGTTTCGGGGGGTGATTTCAGTCCTCATCGAAACTGAAATTTTAGGCCGAAATTTCGAAATTTCGGGCGAAATCCACAAAATGAAATAAAACAATATTTTATTCCATAGAAAATTTCGACCGATATTACCGAAATTTCAGAAGAGTATTATTTAACGGAAACAAATCTACTTTTTTTGGGTGAAATCCGAAATTTATGGGGAAACGAAATTTCGATCTGATTTGTATGATCCTCTAAAAGAAAAAGAAGTGCATGCACGTATTTTGGAACCACCTAGGAGTGAGTTTCTTCTTGTCCTATTAGTGTCAAAGATTCTATTGAAGCGAAATGATGGTGGCTCTAATGAAGTTGTTAGAGTCTAAAAGATTAAATAACGCCTTCTCCAACAGCTTAAGCTTTTGGAGTAACTGGTAGTTTCACAGAAGTGATGGTGCTTCTTTTGCAGAAGTAACTCCATAGGACCTCCGAGAATTAGGGTCGAAGACGACCCCCCTCCTCTCTCCTTCCTGGTCAGGGACCCCAAACCGGGACTTGACGGTGGGGGAGAGGTTAACACTAAATTGAATCCATATAGAAATAGTATCATGGACCGCGACACCGGGGCTTGACGGTGGGGGAGAGCTTAACACTAAATTGAATTCATATAGAAATAGTATCATGGAGCGTGACACCGACAAACCATTTAGCTTTAGAAGCCCACTTAGAAACTTCATCATATTTCAGTTTATAAATTTTCTGATTGGGTTAGTTTTATTATTAAATATCCAATCATTTATATCTTCCACATTTTCTATATTATTGAAGGAAACAAGGACTTGAATGATGATAACACAGACATCTGGACGCACATTTAAAAGACTAAAAATGAAACTCCATGTCTGAATCCCTCTAGGGCAGTGACTAAACAAATTGGTGGGGCACTCCATTGGGAAGCCACAATGCACACAATCTTGGGCAAGCTTTTAGGTTTAAGTTTCAATGTGTTTTGATTGTGATGCAAGAAGTGCTGTGGGAAGCAAAGGTTCTAAAAAAGAGAAAATGCTGGAAGTGGAAAATAGTAACGAAGCAATGGGTTGGTTTATCATGATTGTCGCTTTGCTGCCGTTCCTTTGGGATTAGGTGCAAAGGGGTCGGTTTTTGTGGAGGAATGTATTGCAATCATATTTTACCATTCAAAGAAAATGTAAGGAAGCAATGGGAATAGTAAAGAGGGAATGCGTGGGAAGCATCATGAAAAGTGAACATGAAGCATATGATGTAACCATCCTCGTTGGGAGGAGAAGTGTGATCAGAAGTGAACCTGAAGCATGTAACCATCTTTGTTGGGAGGAAACGAGAAGCATATGGAAAGAGATAGGGCTAGTGTAGGTTAGGGGGAAGGGTTATTGTACGTTAAGATTATTATGAGTTAAAGAATTAGATTATAGCTACAAGTTGTTGATATTTATATTTTACAATCTTGATGTTTTTCAAGCAATGAGAATAGTTTTCCATAAAAAAATTGTTTTAAGTTCTATTTGAAACCTACAATGAGTTATTTATGCTCTAATCACACTCCTTTGGCATTGCCAAAAGGAGAAAGTACTCTTTTAGGAAAAAAAACAATCACCTAAATTGGGAGCATACTCTTAGGGGCCATTTGGATACGCGGATTTTAGAATCTTGGATTTCCTCAAAATCCTGGATGGGAGATAGGAGAAAAAGGCGACTGTCCCTTTCGCTTCTCTTTAGAATCATGACGGCAACTCTATTCAAAATCCAGGGAGGGCTGGATTGGAGGTCTTATTCAGAACGAAGACGGGTGAACAGTGATGTCTCTTATTCAGAGCTGATTGGAATATATGATGCGAGCGAGTCAGAAGTGAGGGCGCTATTATTCGGCATCAAGTGGTATTCATCATATTCCTCTAAACCTCTAATTGTAGAGGGGGATTCGGCTAATGTGATCGCCTGGGCTACAGAAAAATCAAAGAGACTTGGCGGCTTAGGAACTACATTGCGGAAGTAAAGGACTTAATCCATTCAATCCGGCCAATTATCAAACACAGGAGACACTCGGCTAACGACTTGGCTAAACAGGGTGTCTCCCTGGATTCAATGAGCATTATACTTCCGGGGAATGTAATGGGGGCTGGGGATGGGTAGTTGTTTATTGTTGATGTTCTATCTCTGTTGTAATGGTCACGGGATGATTGGCCCGGGCTCCGGCTGGGACATCTTGCCCCCTGATCGGTTTTTTCTTCATTAATAAAAGTCATCTTTCGAAAAAAAAAAGAATCTTGGATTTGAAGTAAGAAATCCAGGTTTTAGAAATCTCTCCCCCATCCTGAGATTTCTAAAACCTGGAAACATGGGATGATCTCCTACTCTCTTGCTGATGGAAAGAAGGGCGAGAAATCAGAAAATAATGGCTGATCTCCTTCTCTGTCTCCCACCTACGATTTTGAGGAAATCCAAGATTCTAAAATCCATGTATCCTAACGGCCCCTTAGTTTAGAGGAAGTGTTCTCGGAGATTCACAGATGCTATCTAGGATATTCTTGTTGTGATCAAGGGCCACACCATGGGGATTTAGCTTGTTTGTTAACATTCCAATAGTGATGGTGATCAACTTACTCATTTGGGTGTTGACAGTGATGCGATTTTAATGTTCGATCATTTCTCTCCCCAAGGATTTTCATCTTGTGTATTTCATCTTGTTCATGCTAGTTTTCCTTCTTCTCTAGACCTCTCCATTCTTGTTATCTTTTGACTTTGATTAATCTTATTACCATTAAAAAACTAGAGGAAGTGTGCGAAAAGCGATCTTCCAACCCCATGCAAGCTGCTTGTAACTATGGTCTAAACTAATGTGTTAATCCTATATGAGGCTGTCCCATTTTTTGTACCGGTTCTGTGGCATCATTTCATGATATGAGTCTTTCGAAGCAGATTCTTTCTCCATTTCTTCTTGTTTCCATTGATTTTTATTTTTCTTTCTTTTTTCATATTCGCTGCAGTTGACGGTTGTGAACAGGGGAATTCTCAATGAAGATGGACATTCTAGCAACAAGATCCGTAATTTCCACTTCAAAATCAAGGAGAATACTGTTGAATACTTTTATCCTGGGACCAGGACTTAGAAGAGGCCTGAAACCAGACTCGAGAAAGCATGTATAAATTCATTCACATGTCAACTTATGGTTTATTTCTTACATATTTTAATCTGTACTTAACAAAAAATTTCTCAAGCCTTGCCAACATGTATGCACAAGGCTAGTCAATAATGAAAAAGAGCATCCATCAAGTGGGAATTTGATTTCTCGCAAAATTGGGAAAGATCTCAACTCAACTAAGCCTCTGTCCCAAACTAGTTGGGGTCGGCTGTTGAATCCCTTAGAAAAATTTCATGAAGAAGGTGAAAGGATCTACCGAGCTCAAATTGAGTAAGTCTAATCCGGACATTAGTTGGGTTCATCTACATGGATCATTTTCTTCCATTCTCTCCTAAAATTGGGATATTGAAAAAAGTGTCGTTTTATTATGTCATGATTCTTGAATAATTAAAAAATGCTCACAATTTTCTACGTGCATGCCCAATTGCACACATTTCATAAACAATTCCTCAATTTCTTATAAAGTCTTGTGAGATAATCAAAATTGCATTGACATTGAGATCACATCTGGATCTACCAAACACCTGGAGTTAATCGTCTTCCTGTCTTTTATTTAGTAAAATTATACTTACATCATAAATATACATGTAAATAGAAAAATATGTTTCATTCCCAATTTTCCTCAAATTTTCGAAATCTTCTGAAAATATTTCTTGCCGTATTATTTTATTTTCTGATCAGGACGGTGTTACTTTGTACTGTATCATGTAAGTAGCTGAAGTTTTCCCTTTTGAACCCGAAGCATCTATGGTTCATTCAAAGTGACTATTTCCAGCCATAACAAGTTCCGGGCTTTGGTAGGACAGGAGGACCAGAGGAAATCAGCTGGTTCTTTGGAATCTTAACATATCAGATCCAATCAGATCAAAGAATCTGAATGGATCAGATCCAATCAGATCTAGCTTGAAAAGCAAGAAAGCGAGTGACTAAGCAACATATTTTGACAATGAGATGCAAACCAATAGCTGTTATGGTCCTAAGTGATGGTACTAGGTAGTATGGGACAGGTTTAAAGTGCCTAGCCTAATGCATTTCATCAGCACATGAAGCTTTTGGTATATTAGTTATGTGCCCAAACATCGTTTGATACTGGAGCAGCCACCATTTCTTGTGTTCGAGTCACAAAAGGGGCGACCTATGAAGAGCACTACCTGTAAAGGGCTACTAGGTAAAAAGCCAGTGAAGTTGCCACGGAGTGGGCCACCACGGAAGGGGTGACCTGTGGAAAGGTCTACTTGGAAAAAAGGCTAGAGTGAAAGCGTCACATAGTGAGCCGCTGCCTGCCCTCAGCGGATGTGGAAGCATGGTGGAATGTTATGCTCGAGTGGGGCCTGCCTTTGTATGGGACAAGGTGGGACCTAGCCTGATAGCAGACAGGTTTAAAGGGTTAACCTATGTGTTCCATCAGCTCTGGAGCTTTTGGCATACTGGTTAGGTACCTAATAGCAGCAGCAGCAATTACAACTTTATTATAACTGAGGAAGGTTACCCGTTTCAAGGGTGACCACGTCCCTGTAGAAGTCATCGAGTCCCAACAGAAACAGAGTTACAGAGTTGAAAAGAGTCCTTAGGTTCTCCCAACATGGATTGTTCTTTCTATTCTACACAGTAATTCCCTCTCACCCATAAATTATAAATACCTACGGCAAACCTCATGTACATAAACAACACACCTGCACACCACCACAGAGGTTAGCTATCTGTGTCCCGACTCGAGTGCTCGTGCTGCATCTGTCACACAAATTGCCCACACACCCGCGGCCGCTGCTCCGCAAGCCTCTTCCTGCTTTGGTAACGCACCTGCAATCAAAAGCACAGAAAAAGCCTAATTCCATTGAATTCTTCTATAAACTGAAGAACATGGAAAGAACTAAAATAGCAATAAAAAAAGGCCCACGACGAAAACCACATAATATTCATAAGAGGAACACTAATTTTATTCGCTTATGGGTGTTGGAAATGGTCCTGCGAACAGAAGGGAGGCAAGGGATGTGGGACAAACTGGTTTCTGATACAATTGTGGTAAATGTAATTCAGTGCAGGGAGGGTTCGTCGTTCTTTGCTTTTGAAAATTGGGGGTTTATAGTAGTTGTTCCAAAGTTTAAATTCCCTGATATCTGTTTTTTTTTAAATGAAACAGAATTGATTCAGGTATCTATTCTGGGCAATTGTATCTTGAACCTTTTGGTGGGCAATTCTTGTTTAGTTTTGCTAAGTTCTCTAAACTATGGAGTGCTCCTATGAAAAAAGGAAATACACAACCGAAAGCTCTTTACCTTCTTTTCAAAGCATCTCTCCTTCCTCTTCTGCCGGAATTTGGTCAAGGCAGCCTCTCTCTGTACAAATCGGTTTTGATCCACGCCACTCCCACTCCCACTACCGCTCCCACTTCCACCACCAGGTCCAATTTTCCCAGCTGCCCCGTTATCGGTCTTCTCCATGTTCATCCCTCCAGCGTTCATGTTTTGTCCATTGCTCCCATGGTTACTGCCTGAGACACTCCCATTCAGGCTATAGTTCCCAGCATTAACTTCCATCTGCACACCAAACACAGTGGATGATCCACATGTTGGGGCAACTTCTGCCATATTCTTCAGTGATGAGTCATCTAGGTAGGGTGGTGGCACCTCCTGCTTTTGCATGCTGTGGACATGGTAGCGATGGTGGCAGTAATGGTAATGGTGGTGCTCGACTTGGACCTGATGTTGGGCCGCTGTTGGCCACCCCCCTTCAGTGTTCATGGGCACATCATCAGCCTTTTCTGGTAGTCCTTGCTGAGGTGGAAAAGCACGACCATTCTGCACGGGCTGGAAAGCAGAGGAAGGGTGCAAATAATTGGCTGTCGACGTAGATGCTGGCTTGTCCTTGAGAGCTGCTGGGTTGGTGAAGGCATTTTTAGTAGTGGACCCCATGTCATTGTTGTTGCTAGCACTGTTGGAACCTTGGTTGAGTGGAACAACATTTGAATCGGATGGAAAATTGTACACAGAATCAATTTTCAATGCTGTGGAGCTATTATCAGGTGGAACAGAACAGCTTCCGGCAAATCGTGTGGGAGCCTGTGTGGCCGCAGAAACAGTATTGTACCTGCACGGTAATGAAATTATAAGAATGAATTATTTTCCTACTTTTCAACAACATGGTGAAGGATACAGTGACAAAAGTATGGTTTCTTCTTCACACTTTGAGAAGGCTGATAGATCTGAACGCTTCAAAATGTTCCAGTCATCATGTACGGCAGTTCCACCATCTCCAACAGATCTCGGCCTCTTTAAGCAGAGATCAAGGGATGGTAATTCTTTAGAACCGTCAAAGGGCTGATCTTTGATTTCTGAGATCTTGGAGAGGTAAATTGGAGCTTCAGTGACTCCAGTTTCCATGTGAGCAATGGCACTGCCATTGGAAATTGCACCAATCAGATCAGCAGCTTGGATCCCCACTTTGTCGAATGGATTGTTGCTGTTGAGTTCCAGAACCTCATTTGACTCCTCATTATCTCTCTTGGGGTCTTGTCCATGCATTTTATCCTGCTTTGTGCCTGTTAGTTTGAAAGAAAACTTCTCTCTTGGATAAGGTTCAAGCTTCAAATCTGGATTTATAGGCATTCCAATCTCCAAGTCTTTACCCATTTCAACATTGTCTGCAAAAAAGATTTACAAACGTCAGATAGATGCTACAACGAAGAGATACCGAATTGTTATATGTATACCAATAAGCTCCTTCTGTTCTTGGCACTCCCATGTTGTAGTCTTGGGCCTCCATTCATTGCTGAATGTTTCGGGCTTTGGATGGGTAACCAAGGCACAAGTTCTATCATCAGGATTGGCTATTTGATCTGAAGGCGAAATTGTATGGGGACTGTCAACTTCAACAGCCCATTTTGTCCAGGAACTCTGCAAATGAAAACAGAAAGGCTATCAGTACCTGCAAGTAATGAGAAATGATTTTGTTCAAGGCTTTTACTTGTCAGCCCTTACACGTGCAATACAAGTTGATAGGCTTTAGATTTATAAATGTTAAAGATTTAAGAATGATAATGACTGTAAACTATTTGCATGTGCTTTGCAAGTTTAAATCTTGTGTAATTCTCCAATTTATATCTACGATATGCTGATATGGCATGGATATGGCACGGTTATAGCCCATGGATTTTATAGAGAAGTAGAAATCTTTTAGGTGAAATATGCCAAAATGATATCATATAAAAATTTTGAAACCAAAATTATTTATTTTCACAACTGCACATGATCATTGCATGGGAATATGCACCTGACACAGATGAAACCATAAGTAACACCTTTTCCATAGGTGTAGAAATATGAGTGTGTGAAGTACAACCCATTTGTGCCTACTAGTGCACATGCACAAGTCAATGGGTGTAGAAATATGAGTATATATGTAATTATGTAAAGCCATGTGGCATGTGTAAATGCATGTGCATGCATGTAGTTAAAATGGAGATGCAAAAATAGGAAAAAGGCAGTTTTACGGAAAAGAGCATGAGAGTTATTTCATTCTCATCTCCTTAATCTCTTGATAACCCTCTCATGGAACATCATACATTCACAAGATGTATAGCTGAAACCACTCTTTTCTGGGAACATAGTTTTTACTTAAATAATCTCATGTTTACATGTGGCACGACTCCGTATTCAGCTTCAACAGCTTCATTTTAAAATGGATGATTACATTTATTTTTCCTATTAATGACTCCAACAGGAGCGCAGTAACCATATGTGGACCTTCTGTTAATTAGTGGGGATTCACCTGGTCGACATCATAATATGCTTCAACATTCATGTGTGCATCCATAGCATATAAGCTGCCATGCCCAGGAGCAGAAATAAGGTACCTTAAATTTCTTCTATGTTTGTAGCTCGGGGTGCCCGCATAAACCAACTTATAGGACTTAATGCATGGGAAATGTTTAGACAAGCAGTTATAAGTTATAACATATATTACCTTGCCCAAAGCCACAGTTCTAGAAATCAGATATCCAACTAACACACAGTTCATTGCTTTAAGATCCAATCTATTTCTATTCAATCATCCATTCATCCATAACGTCATTCCATCATTTCAATGTCACAAAGGCTTACAAATTACAATATATATAAGAAAAAGAAAAAAATAGAATGTTTTAAAATCCTAAACATAGAAACCTAACCCTTTAGACTAAAATACCCTCTAATAACTTAAAGACTTGCTCCACACTTAAAATTTTCATAATACATGTATGGGGCCTATTTAAAACACCCTTAGACGTAAGTGACTTAAGTTATTTGGGGTACAAAAGACCCTACTACCCCTTATGACTTGAAGACTCATAAAGACTTTTTTTTTAAATGTTTGAATAAAAATTAATAGGGGAGTTGCGAGAATTGAACTCACGGCCTCTTGTAACTCATAAAAGACTTATTTAAAATCCTATAACTAAAAGAAAAACCCTAAAGAACTTCTAATTGACTCCACATTATATTTAGCCCTCCTTTTCTATCTTCATGAAGGATCCTTTCTATATTTTCCTATTGAAAATTTATGGTGTTTTACGGTCATACCTTCCCTTTAATGCATTTACTTTTACTAACCCGCTAGCTGCCATCTTCAAATGTCAATACCTTCCCAAAGACATACACCCAAAATCCAAAGAGACGTCTAAAGTGCCAGCTAACTACAACTAAATACTAATGACCTTAAAGAAGAAACATTACTAAGGGTGTGTTCCAGAGAGGATAAAAAGGGGATAAAACATTCGTTTACTCTTAGCGCAAAAGTGGTGGTTGTTCTAGTTCTCATAAGTTATAGAAATCAAATTACCCTCTAAAAGGTCATAATTAGCTTCCGCATCGCCCTTCGTTTACCCTAAAAGAGGGGAAGTTGCATACCCGGCTAGAGAGAGTAATTAGATAAAGACATAATTTGCGGTTCGCGGGGTAGAGGCATCGAAAAAATATGAAAAGTTGACAACGAGACTCACACCTTTGTCATTTCTCTCCCGACCCTTCTCTCCAGAAATCATAGATCGCGAGAAAACATAATTTCCGAGTTCCATGGTGGAAGGTTTGAATGACATTCTGGCCATGACAAGATGCTGGCACTGATCAAGAAATACTATTGGCCATCCATGCATAGAGATGTTGCACATTACAATGACCAATTTGCACTTTCCAGGTGTCTAAAGGCCACTCCAAGAATATCAGTGTGTACATTATACTATCAGTCCACCTCCCTCCATTCGGACGAAACTGACGCCAAAAGGAAGCCACCTCCCACAGGTTGGGTCAAACTGAACTTCGACGGGAGCTCCATAGGTAACCCAAGTAAGGCTAGAATTGGGGGTCTAATAAGGGATGAAAAGGAATCAACCATCATGTCCTACTCAGGACCGGTAGGAGAATGCGATGCAAATGAGGCAAAAGTAAGAGCCCTTCTTTTCGGTCTACGATGGGCTTTTGAACATGATTTGAGGCAAATGATTGTGGAAGGGGACTCAGCTAATGCAATTAGTTGGGCTTCGAATGCTTCAAGAGATCCTTGGCGGATTCAAGGGCTCATTGCTGAGATCTTGGACCTTATACGAATTTTGGACATAGAAGAAGATCGGCTAATGAGGCTGCGGACATCTTAGCAAAGGAAGGAGTATTTAGGGAGACCATGTTGGTCACTGTTCCTTAAATTCAACTAATGTGGCAGACTCTGTAATTGCTTTAATTTCTACATTTGTACTTGGCGTGGGACATCTTGTCCCTACCCTGATTATTAATGAAACTTGTCAATTTTCCAAAAAAAAAAAAAAAACATTATACTATCAGTCCAATGTAAGAGAAGACTAAGCATGGACTTTGTAACGGGCGAGGTGAGGATTCCAGATCCATGATTATAGATCGATTCTCCTAGATGGGACATTTCTTGCCATACCGAAATAGCCAAGATGCTTTGCATGCCCCCTCATATCTTCTTCAAGGAAGTTGTGTGCATCTATACAATGTTCTGTAGATGATCATACCTAATCAAGTTACCAAGTCCATGAATCATTTCTGGTTTACATTAAAGAAGCAACTTGATACAAAATCATAGCAAGGGGTATTGCAAGAGGTCATCTTTCTTTATGGGCTGTTGCTTAACCCCAACTTGAATTTGCATACAACAACATGATATATTATTGCATGAGGCCTTCTCTTTTTTCTTTTTCTTTTTTTTTTGAATGGTTGAACAGTAAGGTTACTCCATTGTCACTTGGTGGTCACGGGTTCGAGTCATGGAAACAGCCTGATGTAGGATCGGGAAGAGAAATAGAAGAAAGAGGAGGAAGAAGAAGAAGAATAAAAGAAGAATTTAGGGCATGTTTGGATCGCTGGAATCGGCAAATAGAATCGGTATTTGATTCCAAGTCCGATGATTCCAGCATTTGGCTGGCCTTAATCGGTGTAATGGGTATGACTCGGCAGAATTTTGGGTGGAATATCGGCCGGATTATGTTACCGCCCGATGTAGGTGGTATGCTGATTACCACGGCTAAAATACTTTATTTGGAAGAGAAAATTTCGCGTTATTTGAGAGAGAGAATCTCTCTCTCTCTAAAATACCTAGTGGGAGACTCCTGCCATCATCATCTTCCCCAACCAAGCCCTCATAGAAACCCTAGATCGTGGCCGTCTCTTCAAAACCCTAGAACTTGGAAAGAATTCTAACCACCATCAAGCCCTCAATTCTTGCTTCTTGATATTACATCGGCAAAGAGATGAAATGGGCAAATGGTTCTGTAGGGTTTCTCTTTTGCTTCTTTTCACTTGGTTGGATTCAGAAATGGGTCATTGCATGTATGGGTTTCTTAATATTTTTTTGGCAACGGTGATTTACTACTCTGAAGTTGATGAAAAAAAATCCTAGGTGAGCTCGGCAGCCATGGCGGGTGCTGATGTCGATTTAGGGCTTTCTTCTCAGCCCATTTTCTATAAAGAAATATGACGGAAAGGCGGGGGATTCGAACTAGAGGAAGTAACAGCATTAAGAATTAGCTGCAAGGCTGCCTTTCGCCGGAGTGTTGACGAATCTAACTTCTCATTCCATACCCACAACTGTTGATGAACCCAAACATGAGCCTTGGAATTGGGATTCCGTTAACAGATTGAATCGGTATTGGAATGGCTTATGATGCCAATTTCGATTCTTGATTCCAGCAATCCGGGAGCAGTAGAAGAAGAATAGGAGAAGAGGAAAAGAGAAGGAGAAGAATACACGAAGAATAGGGGAAGAAGAGAAGAGGAATTAGGGAGAAGAGAAGAGGGAAGAAGAGAACTAGAAAGAAGAAAATATTAGAGGGGAGAAATATCAATCAATTTAATAATCATCAAAGTTAAAATTCCTAATACAATGAGGCTAATATATAGGCAATGCGATGGAAATAAAATTTCATGAAAAATAAAATCGTAGAAACTAATAACATGGAAATAAAAATCCTAGAAACTAAATAATATGAAAATAAATCCTAATATCTGCATCATTCTCCCCCGCTTGAAAAGAACTTGACCTCGAGTTCTAATCCACCTGGATCAAATATGTAGAAAAGCAACTCGAGCAATAGCAGTACGAACACATCAAACTCTGTCATGTATAATGCGCGTGATAACTGTGAGAAGCGTCTGAAATGCCGATGGAATGAGAGTGAAGAAATCGCCCATGTAGAATCATAAATACGCGAACCTCTCCTGACAAGTAATGAAGCTGAAAAAATGGCAACGTACTCCTGGATCGGTGGGATCGGCATAACAG
The DNA here is from genome assembly GCF_043159265.1 of Tasmannia lanceolata. Lineage (NCBI taxonomy): Eukaryota > Viridiplantae > Streptophyta > Magnoliopsida > Canellales > Winteraceae > Tasmannia > Tasmannia lanceolata. Next base: position 50,077,844 of record NW_027518683.1, on the reverse strand, counting down.
CTATGGACAGTACCAATCCATGACCAGCCTCAATAAAGATATCACCTGCTGGTATCAAATCCGGCTCAAAGGAATCAGCAACAAGATCATCTGCTAGAATCGTATCTAACATAGTGATATCAAGCGGGCAATCCTCCTGATCAATATGCGCGACAAGCACCTCTGTCTCAGCACAAATCTCAACGATCTGCTCAACCGGCTCAACGATAGGACAATCCTCATCAATATGCTCTCGATCATCCGTCTCAGGTAATGGCTCAATAGTCAGGTCACTCGCCTCTGACTCATGACGGTGCTCGGTCGACTCTGTCAAAGAATCAGCCTCACATGGCTCTACCACAATATCAACCTCGGAAGTGTGAAGCTGTCTCTCGGGATGCTCGACAATTGGTGTTAGGAGAATCTATGAATCGTCATGTTCGTCGACGTCAGCCTCATCAATCACTGGATTCTCGGGCTCTATATCGAAAATCTCTGACTCAGTATATGCCATCATGGACTCAATATCTGACATAATCATGGGCTCAACCTCTATAATAATCTCATCCACAATATCATATGTCAGACAAATAGCATCATCTGTGTCTGGCTTGTCAATAGTGTTAGCAAATTCCTTCGCTGCTTCAATTTCGACCTCTCGTGCACGACGGGCTGCGGCTACACGTTCGCGTACCAATTTCCTCTCATCCAAGTCACGCACTATCCTTTCCAAGATTGCCTGAAATTCAGCTTCTTGTGCAAGTAGAGCAGCTTCTTCTCGTTGAACGGCTTCTTCACGCATCAATCTTTGTTTATACACTGCTCGCTCACGTTTCAATCTCTGTAGATAATGATATCCAGAAATGTTCATAAATTCATAACGAACTTCTTCCCATAGACGGAATCGTGGCTTGCCTAAGTCACTGCGCTATAGCACAAATAATTGTCATTTTGACTTGGCGTCTCTGCAAACTGAATCCTTGACACAACGAATGGTTATTTCATAATTATAACCATAGTACTTATGATATGCATCAAGTGCCTCGATCCATTCTAGAAACGCGTCATCGACATCTCTATAGGGATAGTGGTGTTCATCATAACCATAGAAATATGGAACAAATGGTGGAGCCATAAGGATCGGTGTCAAAACTGAAATCAACCGTCTGATTTGTCCGTCATGTCGAAAGGAGCACAATAGTTTTTGCGGATCTGAAATCGGACTCCTAGATTGTTCGGATCAATGGTCGGATCAAAACAAACGAACGACCAAGTTGATCGAAGTAGTGATTCCGCTACCTGGTGACTGGTGAGAGTGGGTTCGATATACTCTAAAAGTTGTCACGAACAACTTTCGTGTTGATGGCGAAACCCAAATTTGAGCGGAAATGGCTCGATTGAGGAGAGAGAAAATGAAATGGAAAGATGAGAGAAAAAGTGGGACTAGAGAGGAAAGAAATTTTTTTCTTTTTCTCTGTTTTTTCTTCTTTTTTTTCTTTTTTTCTGATATTTTTGTGGGGTGTCTAAAAGCAAAAGAGGCGTTGGTAAATAGGTATTTGCTAATGGAAGGGGGTGTGCAAGGGAGAATGGGGGTGTTAATATAATCTTCTTTATATTTGAGAAAAAAAGGAATTGTAGTCTCTAAGTTATCCAACCTCCTTTACCAAAAGTAATAATTACTTTTGACTGTGGCCTACCATTATAGGTTACCAAAAGTAGTCAGGCAAGTACCTTTTCACTAAAGTAAATTCCCCTTTTTTTTGTCTTTTTGTGGAAACTTATGGTGCAAGCAAAAACTTACACAAAAGGAACCTTACGTTGTGACGGTAGGCTTTCCTTTATCATATGTTCCTTTTGAATGACGTATACAGACAATTATGCCTTACCTTCTATTTCTCCACTTGTGCTTATATGTCACTTGCCCCTTTTTTTTCCTTACCTTCCTCTTCTCACACGCAACATGCACATAATAGAAACCTTTCGGAACAGGGAGTCGTCTGCTACCTTACGATTTCCGTGTTGCAAATTTGGGCTAAAACTTAGGGATTGCACAACCTCTTCTTTCTTTCTTTTTCCAGAAATTTACGTGAATCAGAGAATGATATTGTGCGACAAGAATTAGGAGAGGAAAGGGGCGACAAAATCTGGGCGATGATGAGATGGCCCAATGATGGTTTAGGGTTTATGATAGGGATAAAATAATGGGATCAGGGGGCTGGTTTGGGTGACTGAGAATAGAGGAAAGGGATAGCTAAAATAGTAGGGTACATGGAGTTTTTGGTGGACTACAAGTTTATAGAGAAGAGGCCTCAAAAACTGGGGAAAGAACTTGAGGTTGCAGAGGCTGAGTTATTGATGCTACCTTCCGGAAATTGAAGGAACCGACTGTGGGTTGTTGTTATAGCTGGGCTGATGGTAGGAGAGGAAAGGGGCGACAAAATCTGGGCGATGATGAGATGGCCCAATGATGGTTTAGGGTTTATGATAGGGATAAAATAATGGGAACAGGGGGCTGGTTTGGGTGATTGAGAATAGAGGAAAGGGATAGCTAAAATAGTAGGGTACATGGAGTTTTTGGTGGACTACAAGTTTATTGAGAAGAGGCCTCAAAAACTAGGGAAAGAACTTGAGGTTGCAGAGGCTGAGTTATTGATGCTACCTTCCGGAAATTGAAGGAACCGACTGTGGGTTGTTGTTATAGCTGGGCTGATGGTAGGAGAGGGTTAAAGGACTGTTTTAATTTAAGTATAGAAGAATTTTGGGTGCTAAAAGTTATGGGTACAGGTTTAGGTAGAATCAGTTGAAGAAGGACTGTTCTAATTTAACTTTGATGATTATTGAATTGATTGATATTTCTCCCCTCTAATATTCTCTTCATTCTAGTTCTCTTCTTCCCTCTCCTCTTCTCCCTAATTCCTCATCTTCTTCCCTATTCTTCGTCTATTCTTCTCCTGCCCTTTTCCTCCTCTCCTATTCTTCTTCAACTTCTCCGTAAATTCTTCTCTTCTACTTCTAATCTTCTCTTATTCTTCTTCTTCTTCCTCCTCTTTCTTCTATTTCTCTTCCCTATCCTACATCAAATTGGTATCAGAGCTAAAAGATCCAAGACTCAAAGATTGCAGCCAAACAAGAATTTTGTGCAATTTCCGATTCCCCCCAGCCAAACCCCAAACCAGTTATCATCCGTACCCGAGGCTTTTAGCACAGCCACTCTACCGACCCCTGAGCTTTCCAGCCCACTTTTAAAACCCCAAGTTGCAGCCCCTTGAATCTCAGCCGCATCTTCAGTTCAAACCCAAAACCCTTTTCAGATTCGATCCACCCAACAGACCCTTCTCGATCCCATCTCCCACTCACCTCATACACCACACCCCAAACATCCTTGCTGCCCTCCTCTTGAAACCCAAATATAAACTCTATTTTCCCTCAAACCCTTGAGAAACCCTTCATAAATCCCATTAAAAGCCCAAAAAAAAAAAAAACCCTACAAACTAATAACATGGAAATAAAAATCCTAGAAACTAAATAATAAGGAAATAAATCCTAATATCTGCATCACAGCCTCTCTGCAAAGCAGGGTAAGGCTGCGTACATCTAGCCCTCCCTAGACCCCGCAATGGCGAGAGCCTCATGCACTGGGCCGCCCTTTTGAATGGTTGCAAAATTCATTCAAATAGAAGGAAGACTGAGATGGTTCGCCAAAAGGCACAATAGAGAAATAAACAGAACAAAATAAAAGAACATAAACAATGTTAGGGCTGAATGAAATCAAACCACTCTAATCTCAATTTTCTGAATTTCCCCACCCCATCCCTAGCAAACCTATCCGCTTCACTATTAGCAGATCTTCTGATATGACTGAAGAAGTCAGAAACTCAAGATCTTCCACTGGCAGCTTGCCATCATTGGTCAGCTCCACCATTTCCCGAAGACTCCCAGGGGCAAACGCCAATTCGGGGGTCTAAGGGGGGGCAAGTATGGACGAATCACATATAAGATAACGAATCTCATCAAAGAAAGGGGCAAATCTCCATGGAGGAACCGGCAATCCACGAAGCCACCTCACCACATTTTTTGAATCACCCTCCACAATCACCTTATCAAGAAGATCTTTGTCCAACCGTTTGATACCCAGATACGCTGCCCTAACCTCCGCCTCTCTAGCATCACAACTCCCAATAGGACCAGAATAGGCCCAAATAACGAAACAGAGGAGTCTCGACATAGGTCGCCAACACCAGTGGGGTCCAGATTCCCCGAGCTAGAGCCATCAAAATTAATCTTTAAAATACCACTAGGGGTCTCCCGAACCAAGGTTTTAAATTTCGATTTCGGCCACCACTGAAACCGAAATGTTTCGGTGTCGGGCCGAAATTTCGGCCGAAATTATGTAAAAATATGATCATGATTTTGTTTATTTTTAATTTTGACTGAAATGTCTAAAATTTCGGTGTCAATTTCGGCGATTTCGGTTGAAATTTTGGCTATTTCAGTGGAAATATTATAAATTTCGGTGTGCATTTTTAAAATTTGGGTGGAAATTATGTAAAAAAGTCCAAAATTGAAATTTCAACCGAAATTTCGGCCACATTTTGGTAAAAATTCCTCGAAATCTTGTAAAGAAACGACTTCATGTGAATTTCGTTTCGGTTTGTGCTAAAACCGAAATATTTCAGCCGAAACAAAACATTTCGGCCGAAATTTAAAACCATGTCCCGAACTTGGACGATCTGTAGTCGCCTTTCCACACTAACGCAAACCTCCTGCCAGCCCTCCCAAAGATCGTAGCCCGACACAAAGCGAAATAAAGGAAGGCTTTTCGACCAGGTTATAGTTAGTGCAATCACTTTAAGATAAAAACAAATTTGCCTACAACTCAAATTTGCCATCTTTCTTTCATAGGATCTTGCTTAACCCCAACTCAAATTTGCCTTCAACAACATGGTATATTGGACTACAAGAAAGCTTCCATTTAAAGTTGTTTTAGAGAAAGCTTCTAATGATAGAAATCTTTCCAAAAAAAAAAAAAAACACTTCTAATGATGGATAATCAATCATTGCCTATAGTTAGAAGTCAATAAATGAGTTTGGGACAAGACTTAGAGGCAATGGAAGCTTCAAACCTTGATAGCATGTGCTGAAAAAAGGAAATAATAACAACTGATAGAAGAACTCAAATCTACACATGATCATATGACAATATAGACGCATTAAGTTACAAGGTACCAAGTAATGACCAAAACACCCCCAAGTAATATTTTGTAATTAAGGAAAAGCCAACACAAAATGTAAGGAAAAGACGTACAAAATAGTAGAATTACACTATATGACCATGTACACGACATAATTTGGAACATAAGATTTACAATAGAAAAATTGGAGAAATAACTAAGTTAACTTTTTTATCAAGGACAAAAGCTTTATTTATAAGGAGAAAGTTCAAGATATGATATTTGGACAAATAAGAACAAGATACTTCAGAACACACGAAAATTGCCTTTCTAGAATGTTTATCAATTGTTTTAGTTTAATCATGAACTATATCTACACACTAGCAGATTAAAAATTACTTCACAAAGTCACAGTGAACGAGTTAATGAATTAAAAAACTCTACTAAATTTGGATCAAACTCATCCCTCGAACCAATGGAAGAAGTTTCCATAGGCATATACTAAACATGATTAAATAACAAAGTACAAGTGGGAATCTTAAATGACGCACCTTAGTGCCTAAACATGATTAAATAACAAAGTACAAGTGGGAATCTTAAATGACGCACCTGAGTGCCACTTCCATCATCACTTCCATCCCCGATGTTCAACCCTGTAGTCTTATTATCATCCTCACCATTGCTTCCAATATTATTGTCAGACTCATCAACATTCCTTGAGTTTATAGACTTCTGAGATTGTACGCCACTTTCACTCCCGCTACCACTAGACTGAATGAGGATGAGAAATTATGCCAAAGTAGAAGAACGAAGAAATAATGAAATGAACGAGAGAAGGTATGAGAGAAGGTATGAAAGAAGTTAAATCCGTTAGGCATGTTTCATGAAATGAACTTTGATACGTGGAAATCTATAGTGATTACAAATGCAAACCAATGTTAAGTATGTTGAAAAAGAGGCTAATTCAGAGATGCATTCCATTCAAATCAATATGTATGCAACAATAATGATTCAAGCCTAGCTAGTGGAAAACGCATATCAAACTCACACTGTGGCATCTCCTCCAAACATGCTGCCAAAGGTTTTTAAGCTCATTCTTTCGAATAGGCTTCACTAAAAAGTCAACTGCACCCTTTGACAAACATTTAAATACTATACCCATAGAATCATGAGATGACATCACTGCAACCAAAGCTTCATCAGGCGTAGTAAAAAAGTAACAATTGATAGAATGACATCATGCTAAAGAACCTGGTCATTTACATAATTATCAGAAAGTAGAGGGATATAAGAAAAATACTCACTGATCACTGGAATATTCTTGCAGGTTTTGTGGCTCATAATCTTGTATAGAAGGCCAATGCCATTTAGATAAGGCATGGCGACCTCAGTCAAAACGAGATCAACATGATTGGTCAGATCTTCTAAGATTTTCCATGCCTGTAGTCCATTCGCAGCAGCAGTAACTGCCAATGCACAATTAAAAATTAGAATTGCATAAACCATATGTGTGGTGCACGCATGTTTCCCTAAAAAAGTACGTTCCATAAACAAAGATTGTTTGCCAATATAAGCATAGATAAGGACTAAGAACACAAACATGATCCAGATTTTTCTCCTTAAAAAAACAACTTTGGGTAGACCGTAACATATCATGCATAAAAGACCATATAACTTGCATAATCTTACCATTAAAAAAAATTAAAAAAAAAACTTGCATAATCTTATCCATCATAATTCATCTATTGTTATAAATTGTTTAATGTTATTACCATGATGAACTCTTATGTTTATTTGAACTATGATGCAATTTATGCCTAAGAAGTTATTGAACTTTGCTGCCACTGATTTATTTAACATGTCTTGCTCCTTGTCTTTAAATTACTTATCTTTCTTTGAAGAATAGAATTATGGTGATTTAAATTTCCTGATTTATTATCTTGCACTGGTGGGGATTGCTGTATGACCCTACTAGTTCCACGTTATGAAACTCATGCCTATAAACATTCCAGGTTATGCAGAGTTTGATGATGCGGGAGCTAATGGGGAAGCATAGGGTCCGAGTGCGGAGTGCTAGGAGTGGCCATGTGGCCTTGACAAATGCCCCGTCTTGATTTATTTTTATTTATTAATTGTGTCAGTTACTTGGTAGAACTCTTTGGATTTTTAATGATGGTTAACTAATGATAATCCTCGATGGGAGGAATAACTTCATTAATGTGGATGTTAATTTAGTTTTGCTATTAATGGACTTTGGTTTTCGGGTTGCCTTATCTAAAAAAAATTTATCATCTCTTGTTAACGGTCTGGATTTAGGGCTTTCCGAAAATCCAGATCGTTACATATTACCAAACAATTTTAGCACGTAATACCTAATTTTGTTGGCTAGCCTGCGGTGAATGGAAATATGATCGATCGATTCCCCTGATTGGAGGCAAAAAGCATAATGATCCACTATTAGAGTCTTACGGATCCACAAATGATCAACCGTCAAGATCTTGTTGAGAATAGTTGTCCAGCTGAAAGCGCACACTGAGAGGGAAGGGATCTTCCAAATTGTCGTTATCAGCACTGAGGGAAAAAACTGACCAAAGATGAAGGTAGAAAGAACGAACCAAGAATTCTCCGTCCCTCGCCTGCATCCAGATCCTTTTATCCTTTCTATACCGGCTGATGTATATTGAACTAGAGTTTCCAAGAGAGACGTCACCCTCAATCTCTCTATCAAAAAATGTTTCTTCGGAACTCAGTCTTCCGGTCCACCCTTCCATAAGACCTCATGAAAGAATAGTTGACACTAATACCACTTTTGGAGGCAACTGCAAATAAATCACAGAACAATCCTTTTAAAGGAGCTTGTTGCACCAAGGATCATGACAAAACTGCACCCGATCTCCTTTGGAAACCCTAAAACAGATTGCCTACTAAACTATTTCTTTTAATTTTATTATATCTCTCCAAACTGTAACCCCTTTGTACTTGAAATGATCCAAGGAACATCAACCACAGAAGCTCACCGATAATGCAAACGTATACCCCCCAGAATTCTTAGGCTTGCAAAAATCTTCCCACTTTCTCAAATGAAATCTCCTCCTCTCCTCCAAGTTGGCAAAGTTAAGTTGCATATGTTCAATATGGTCACAATAATAGAAATAATAGAAGAGCCATCAACCCAAATAAATAAATAAATAGATAAAAAAAATTTTGAAAGTTTTCTTTTTTCAAATTCAAATTAATCAGTCTCTGCAAGAGAAACCGATCATTTGAACTATGCAACTGTTCATCAGATGACTAAATAAATAGATAGATAAAACTAAAAGTATGCATGTTGATGCCACAAGCAAAAAAAAACCCGGGGGGGGGGGGGGGGGGGGGTTGGGGGTGTGTGTTGGTTAGACTAGGATAATTACTCTCAAAAGAAAATCAATCAAATAACTTGATCAGACTTTTATTCATCAAATGAAGTCTTCAGTTTTTTTTTTTTTTTCAAATTGAATGCTAAAAAATGAAGAACCACATTCTCCAATACCAATACCACAAAAAGACTAAGAGGAAAATGGAAATTTTGAGGTTCAAGCTGCATTCTTAAATAGTTTTTTATCACAACCCTTATTTGACATGCATCTCTGAACAGAGTACACCTCAATACGTATAGATTGATATGATGGAAGAAAACCCAGCTCAAGTGATAAAATAGGTGTTTCTTTCAAAACTACCAATACAAATAAACTTTTGTGTCTTAGGCTATGGAGCACGGATAAGGGTACGGGGTGCAGGTATGACACGATACGGGTACGTGGATACGTGATTTTTTGTTTTTTTAAAAGGATACGGGTACGTTGGGGGTACACTAAATATAATATATTTTTATATTTTATTATATACTTATAAAAACTAAAATATTAAATAGTGAAATTTAATTGTCGTCTCCCAACTACCCAAGATTTTAAAATCCGCGTATCCAAACAGCCCCTAAATGATCTTATCTCCATGTTGAAGATGATTAACAGCGAGGATTTATAAAAATAGGATATGGGACTTTGGGCCTCCAGAGAGTGCGGGTGAGCCCAGGTGCGCCCTCATCCTCCTCCCGATGATGTTTGGGTGCGTACCCGGGCACACCCGCTCCCAATACGCACCCGACATGGGTGCGTGGGCCTCCGGAGAGTACCCATGCTTCATAGGTCTTAGGTTAATCCTCACCTGAAATCAACAATTTTACATCTATTGAACCTGCACTTCAACAGCACCATGCTCTCAAGTGAGCATATGGAACCTCCTAGTTTAAATGTATCCACTTCAACACCAAGAAAATTGTGTTCATGTAGATACCAAACAACCATTAATAATTATAAAAATAATTAGAAACAAGAAAGGAGAAGAAATGAAAACATGTACGCCTCATCATTAGGAGAACCTGTTGAAAAAGAAGCGACTTCTTCCCTATCATGTGAAATGTCTATTAAGATGGACCAAAACATTACATATTCATCTTAAAGGAAAGATGGAAACGAAAACGGCAAAAAGAAAATGAAATAAGATCCAACCAACCACTCAGCGAGTTTAATGGAATGGATGAAATTCAAACTACTGCTCAAAGATTAAGGAGTGGCAAATTAGGCTGGTACACATGTGATGTTACCAAAGTTAAGGTGTGGCAAATGAGTCTGTCTACATTGGATAAGGGACATAAGAACATGAAAAGGAGCATGCAACATTTAACAAAAGAAATCCACTTCTCATCTAAGGATATTATAAGAGTTTATGTGGCGAATAGATGGAAATATATACCAAAAAAGGCAGGAACCCTAAGCAGCCACCCACTAGATGATCATGAAGCCACCCACTAGATGATCATGAAGTAACAAAATTGCAAATAAAATGCATCTACCTCCTTATCATTTAGAACCAATTACTCACCTTCATAACTGCAATTACGAAGCAGGGCGCGGACAACGTGGCGAGTTGAATCATCGTTTTCCACAAGCAAAACTTTTAGAGATCTGAAGGGAAGAAACCTCTCCCATCGAACAAGCTGCCCTTGAGGCTGTTGCTGCAAACCCGGCTGGGTGGCCACGACGAACCCTTCACTTCCACCATTCACATCTCCGCCAATACCATTAACCCTCGACTCATCTTCCTCTGAAAGTTCACTACCTTCCCCAACAATGCTACCCCTGACTTCCTTGGGCTCATTCCGCACGTGCTGATTCAATTCTGCTGATCCTTTCTTCAGCACAATTTTAGTGCTCATTCGAACACTCCCCATTAAGCAGATTCAAAAAGACAGACGATGAGAAAGGCACTGGATCGAACGGGTAAGAACTCGCACATTCCGTTGCCTACCCAAATCCCTAAACCAACTCCTACCAATTTTCAAGTCCCAAAGTCACAGAATTCACGAGATAAAAATGTAGGTCATAGCCATACCAATACCAGATCCTCATCCGAAAAAAGAAAAAAGTAATGATCTTGGCTCACACATAGGCAATCTCAACCCATAGACAAAGAACTCAAACCCCTGCTACTCGGTCCACAGATAGACATCAGAAAACCTTCCAAACCCTACAAACAAACAATAAAAAAACAGCTTTGCAAATCCAACAACCAACAACACGGGAAGATAAATCTACAAAATCGGACAAACTGAAACATCTAGAAAGAAACAATTAAAAATAATAATTTCAGGATTTTCAATATTGAAACCCTGGAATTCAGACATAGAACGATCCAAGCATGAACATAAATTAATCATCAATAACCTTTCCAAAAACTATAAAAAAATGCAGATCATGATAGATAAATCCTTAAAAAAAATTCACAAAGAAAGAGATGAGAGTTGAAGAAATTACCTCTCCAGAAATCGCGAAAAAAAAAAAAAAAAACATGGTGATTTCTACTATTGAGAAAAGGAAAGAACAGGGGAAAGAACAGAGGACGAAAAACCGAAAGCTGTGGCCTTTTCAGATCGAGAAATTAGGGTTAGGTTTTCTCTTCTTCTTCGACTGGTCGGAAGACTGAGAAAGTGAGGTGAGATAAAAGAGTTTGCACAGTTGGGATGACGTGGAGGAAAGGGCGGTGAAGGAAGCACGGAGATGCCACGTAGGTAAGAAAATCGTCCGACGTGGACGAGATTTTAGAAGCATAAAGATCTGACGTGGACGAGATGTACAGTTTAGGAGCGAAGAGAGCGTTCCGAATGATACACCCAGATCGGGCCTCCGCCACGTGGAACTTGTTTAATGATACCCTCAACTTGTGTTTTCTCACGTGGGCCCACCTACTCTTTTAAATAAAGAAAGCTTGACACGGCGAAAGACATAAATATCCCTCCTAACGGCGATTTTAACGGAGTATGACTTTTTAAAATGACGGAAATGCCATTGGGACAGAAATAACGTGCTGACTAAGTGATATAACACTTGGCAAGCAAACATTGGTAGAAAGTAATGTATACGAAATTGACGGTGAAATATAAAAAGAGAAAAATACTATTAGTTTCGAGAAATTACGGATTTCACGTGCTTTTTAAAACAATCATCAAAAGCAGGTGATTCTTCAAGATCGGATGAGAAAAAGTCCCTAATACCCTTCTGACATTATCAGAACCAAGATGGAGTCCCCGTATGTTGGTCCTTCATGATTCACCTTTTCATTAATTTAGTATTTTCTTTGTAGAGAAAATCCCCCTGTATTTAATGCATCTCACGTCATTTATGTTGGCGCACTGTACGAGGCTTCTTTTGGCTCATCTGAATGTGTATTTGAACTTACAGAACCTTGGGTTCGTTTAAATCTTGCCCGTCGCCAATAAGCATAGACGGTTGGATCCACGACACGTGGACATCAATATGGAACGGTGGCATCTTCTAACAATATCGTCATTTCTCTGTATGGGATTCCGCCGGCGTACCCATTATTTCCGTTGGCGTACCCTTGAATTCTGCCACCGTAGACCATATTTCCGCAGGCATACCCCTTGATATTTCGGCAGCGTACTCTAGAATCTGACAGCGTACTTGATATATTTGAACGATCGGTGTTTTTTGAATCAGCGGCGTTCTCATCCAAAAGAGACATGAGAAATAATAAAATATTCAATAATGTCGCCGTTCTAAGCCAAAAGATATGTGAGAAAATAATAAAATATTCAATAACGCCGCCGTTCTAAGCCAAAAGAGATGTGAGAAACAATCAAAAGAGACGTGAGAAATAATAAAATATTCAATAACGTCGTCGTTCTCAACCAGAAAAAAATGTGTGAATAATAAAATATTCAATAACTTAGCCGTTCCCGGCCAAAAAAGAAGTGATAAATAATAAAATATTACTTTAAAAATAATGATTGAGGTTAGGTTGTGAATTTGTTAAGAAGGGCAACACACGAGGACTCTGATAATGTCGGAAGGGTATTGGGGTATTTTTTTCCACCCAATTTTGAAGAATCACCCGTGTTTGATGATTATTTTAAAAAGTAACCAAATTCTGTAATTTCTCGAAACTATTATGCCCATTCCGTACTTTTCTCATATAAAAACCTCGCACAGATTGAAGGGTCAGGATCATCCGGTAAAAAAGATCTTTTGGAGTATTTGATCTGGACGATTTTAACCCTCCAATATGCATAGCTCATCCAGTATTTTTCACAGCCTATTTTTGGTGGGGGCCAACAAATGAAAGATCTGAGTAATCCAATAATATGGGCCCCACTGATTTTTATTTTTTTCTTTTTTTTTATGCCTCGCATGTACATCCAAACACAATAAAAGCTCTTGTGGAAATTTTTTAAGCTGGTGCGCGTGAAGTCCAGTATTTTTCAAAAAGTACAGTGAGACCCACTTCATAAGATGATCTAAATTGTTCATTTGTTGGGCTGCAATGTAAGTAGGCCGTACCCCTGTAAATCATCTCCATAAGGAACCTCTAAAGATCGTGGGGTCAGGATCAGCTATGGAGATGATTTACGGGGTACGGCCTAGTTGCATTGCAGTCCAAAAAATACTGGACTTCGCATGTAAATCCCATACGTGTAGAAGAAGATAAGAGAGTATTGTCATATATGTGCTCAAGAAGACAAGAAAGAGCATTGCATCCTTCGGGGCAAAAATTGATGTTTTGACAAAATGATCAAAATAGACCTTCATTGCAGTACATTTTCAACACAATATCATTGATCTCGTGTGACCAAATGCATGATTTTGACTGAAGACTCCCTGCCAAACGAATATAGAATAAAAGATGTTCACGCATAGATAGGCTATTTTTTTATTTTTTTGGATGAGGTAGGATGTCCCCACCCCCTTCGGGAGTAGGACTAGTCCCTACGGATACACGCAACGACCCACTCACCACGGGTATCAGGTAAGTCGGGAGCTGGATTCGAACACTCATCAATAGGGAGCAAACCCATGACTTTATGCCAAAGAGCCAACACCTCGGTGGGTTATAGATAGGCTATTGAAATCCGAGAGATAATGTTTTGATAATGGCACTAACTTACCTTGCTTTATAATTTTTATTCTGTTGCTGAGAAGGAAGTATAAGGTCACATTGGACTTTAGACAACTCTGGGTGACTTGAGAAGAAACATCTTCATCAAACCAGACTTATGGCTTCCACTTCGAAAATCTGAGTTAGTCGGGAGGTCCGGGATTTAGCCTAGAGACTCCCCCCTCAAATCAACCTTATCTCAATGATAATTATTAAAATACTCATATGTCATAAAATAATCAAAATGCCTTTATCTCATGAAAATGACCAAACCAACCTTATCTCAAGGAAAATTAGAAAAAAAATATATAAAAATCCTAAAATGCCCTTATATAATGAAAAATAACCAAATGCCCTTTTCGGATTAAAATAATAAAAATATACTTATCCCATGAAAATGGGAAAATTTCTTCCGTTTGGTTGCCGAAAGTTTTTTGGTTCTTGGGATTTTTGTGGAACAAAAAACTTCCTGGGAGATTGGTGGGGAAAAAAACTCCCTGGAAGTATCCCGGTAAAATAAAAATCCCATGTTTGGTTGACCGGACTATGGTGGGAAAAAATCCCATGTTTGGTTGCTTGAATTGTTGGGAAGAAAAAAAAAATTCTTCTACAAGCTTATTTTTGGTTCCTAGGAGTTTTTTTTTTTTTTTTTCCTTCCTGGGGTTTCGTGTGGGGCTATTTTGGTTCCTGGGATTATTTTGGGCCCACCAACCAAACGTGGTTTCCTGCGGAAATTCCACAAAAGTCTCATGAATAAAAAGAATTCCGGCAACCAAACGTAACCGGATGTCCTAATCTCATAGAAAATGGCCGAAATGCTCTTATATTATAAAAATCATCACCTAGCTTATGAAAAATGGCCAAAATAGTCAGGCATAATGGGCCCACCTATATGCATGATCTAAACCATTCATCTCTTGGTCCCCTCCATAGGTAGGTCCGCGATATTTGCTTATTTGGACCACAATTGAGGCGCACAAACTTCTTAGGGTAACGGTCAAAATTTAGAAGGTAAAGCATTTTAGCACTTTAAAGTCTTCCATTTCTTCATGACTGACGCAACACTTTAATGACCCAGTGACCAGGACCAGATCACCGTACAATGGCTATGGGTTCAAGCCTCTTATAGATCACAAAAAACAAAAATCATAAAAAAATTATGAGGAATGATAGATACAAGGACGCCTTGCATAAGGAGCAAGAGAAGGGCCCTTGATTGGATCCACATCATTAAGTGCAATGGAATATACTTTTTTAACCGATTTTACAAAGGTAACTAAAGATGACGTGGATCCAATCAAGGGCCCTTCTCCGGCTCTTTATACAAGGGCACCCTTGCATCTATCATTCCTCGAAATTTAAAGAAATATTAATGTATTTCGTTTCCAACAATACGTGCCAAAATGTGGGAAAAGTCATGACTGTGATGTGGCCTTGCACTAAGAGAATCTCTTCTTTGTTATATGTAGGGAAATAATATCTGAACTCTTTGTTTCTATACCGGCACTCCTCACTTTATTAAACGCTTATTTTTTTGTTAAAATAAGGATCTGTGTTTATAAGTAGACCTCGGCCCTAATGACCTTTGCCTGTGCATTAATTTGATGGTGCGCTCCGTACTTCTAAATTCTTGAGTGTGAACCATGTTAGATCTGCCCTTGTTTTAGACCATCAAAATTATCTTTCGCATGTCTATCTTATATATTATTGCTGTCCTCTATAGTAGCAAATAAGTTTCTTCTCCTCTATTTTCACAAAAGCCATGACCAAATTTACATGCAAGCTTCAGGCAAGAGCACTGTAAGTTTCTACATTTCAGTTTTATATGTGCTACTGTCATAAAAAAGAAGAAGGATGAGACGCTGGTCTGAGGGGTAATTTCAAGATCGAAAATGTCTATAGGCTCTAGAGGAAATGGAGTGGGGATGGATGTGGCAATTCAAGTGGAGCATGGCCTGTGCTATTGTTCCTAGCTAATGGCATAGATATTTACCTTTTAATATCTATGGAAAACCCTTCAAATCCTGTTTTAACTGGCAATCTCTTTAAATCTTATTTTCCGAGTAAATGTCACAAATAAAGTCATTTTATTCTTTTATAGCAGAAATCCTCACTGTAAGTCTGGTCTGATGCATATTACTCGTGATGATTTGATGTCAAGGAGGGTCAAAACACCTCTTTGTATTCGAGTCATTTGGGCCTCGAATGTAACTGTGACTTACTCTCTAAGTATTGATCATCATTATTATAAGCATTCAGGCCCATTCCAATGCCACCCGAGTAGCTCCTGCATGCAAGGACATTTTGGCTATACATCAATAACACTACTGTATTTGTGACATTCATTCTAATTCAACAAATGCGCTTACAAGTTGGTCGCTAAGAAAACCATCTTTACCAAGGGGACTTCTTCTTCTTCCGGATTTGTATATGTCTGAAATGGCATTGTAAGCATTCGAGTCGTAATCATCATGTTCTCATGCCCATGTTTTAACTCAAGAAAGAAGTTTCATTCTTTAGTATTTTGTTGGTGATCTAAGCTTGCATCGTTTCTCAGGTTTTGTGAATTTAGCGTTTTGGTACAGTTACCCAGTTAGTAGATTTTGGGATTCATAAATGCGTTTCTTCTTGGTTCTGCATATATATATATATATATATATATATATATATATATATATATATATGAGGAAACTATTGGTGAGCTTAAGCTCACCAAACTTATGGTGAGTTAGCTTGCCCAATCACATGGGTCCCACATTTTGGGGAGTGATCCAAACCATTCATTTGCAAGGCCTTATCATAGATAGGGAGTGTACCAAAAATCAGCTCCATAGGATCATCCTAACCCCTCCATTTGTGGAGGACAAAAATGGGGCAGATTTGTGTCTGTCCATTTTTGTCCTCCACAAATGGAGGGGTTAGGATGATCCTATGGACCTGATTTTTGATACACCCCCCATCTATGTAAGGGACTTTCAAATGAATGCTTTGGATCATCCTAACAAAGTGGGCCCCCATGTGATTGGGCAAGCTAGCTCACCAACAGTTTCCTCTCTCTCTCTCTCTCTCTCTCTCTCTCTCTCTCTCTATATATATATATATATATAGTGTTGATTTGTTAGATTGGGGGTTTGTGGTTAAATCCTGCTAGACACAAGTGAAGCTTGAGCATAAAGATTGTCTAGTCCTCTGTTAGTCCCCTATCTAAAAAAAAAAAAGAAACTCATCTAAAATCTAGCACATTTGCAAATTAGAGAGGAGGAGACAAATTTTGACCTCAAAACACAGTTGCCATTGCCATTGCCATTATCTCAAATGATGTGCCTTGGTCTCTATACTGAATTTTTATTAGGTTTCCAACTTACCATTATCTCAAATGATGTGCCTTGGTCTCTATACTGAATTTTTATTAGGTTTCCAACTTATATGTCAGGAAAAGAGAGATAGACGGTGGTAAGGAGGTTTCTTAAAGCTTCTCTCTGTTATCTTCCCTCCTTTTACTTCTTTAATTCCCCAGCTATGTTTAAGCTTCATCTCATACCTTCCTTTGAGCTTACTCTTTTTCTTGAAGTCTTTCACTAGGATTCAAGTTTGTGCTTAGTCTTCGATCTCGTTATTAGTTTCATACCTCATCTCGGGTCTTGGCGATGACGGAACGTTTCTTGAGCCAACTTCTTTGCCTTTCATGTCTCTTTTCTTATCTCGTCACTTCTCGTGGGGCTTAGGAGTTTCCTCTTCTTTGTGAGCATTATTTCGGACGAGGTTCGGAGTTTCTTCTTCTTCGGGTTCACTCCTCATTTTCCTTGGGATCCTCTTCGCATTTCGGGATCCCCATCGATTTTGGGAACACTTCGTCGGGTTTAGGCGATGACAGACGGCAACCTCTTGAGCCAAAACCCCCTTTCAATCAAAAGGGATAAAAATACATAAAAATCAAATAATAAAAATCCAAAAAACATCAAAAAATACTCAAAGCGTATTTCGAAAAGCTGTTTCGAACTACGTTGGCTTGATCCCATTCCACAGGGTACGTAGGCAGCTTGGGATTCTCATCCCAAGTTCAGTCAAACTTTTCAATAAAATCATTTAAACCCTTCAAAAAAAAATCATTTCAGCATCCAAAAATATCTTTCAAGCTTTTCTCAAAAATACAAAAACCAAAATGGGCAATGATGGTGATTGCTAGGTCACTCAGAGCCTTCTTTTTATTTCATTCCCGATTTTGATCGTGGTTTGCCGGTTTTATCGGTTTTCCGACGTTTTATGTATTTCGTTAAAACAGCCTCATTTGCTCTTTTTTGTCATGATCTCATATGCTCTTTTTTGTCATCTAGGCTCTGTTCACTTTCGTTCCCGAGAAAGCAAATCCCTGAAAAGCAACATCTTTTTTCCTTGACAAGACAGCTTTCCTGAGAAAGTAAAAGCCTAGGTGGAAAATGTCAAATAATGACATGGAAATTACCAAAAATGATGTGAAAATGTCTTTTTTCTCACAAGTGTGGGAAACCAAATCCCACTATTTTGATCAGATTTGCTTTCCCGGGAAAACTAGTAGAAAAAGGTGGGCAACCAGTTTCTCGGTAAACCTTTTCCTGCGCACGTGAACAGGCGCGGAAAACCTTTTCCTACACAGTTTCCCTGGATTTCTTTTCCTAATGCCACGTCAAATTCCCGGAAAACCTTTTATTTTCCTTTCCCGTGAAAACAAGTGAACAGAGCTAGGGAAAAAAGCGACTTCTCCCAACACACCAACAAAAATGTTAGGGTGGGTCACTTCCAAGTAATAAAATTTGTGTGTTAAGTAGCAAGAAATGGCTCTTACGTGGCCCAGAAGGCTCGGCACAATCTCAATGAGTACCAAATAGGCATAGTGGGTCCTATCTCAAGTTGATCTGAAACTCCATTTGAAATGACTTGTTTTGGATAACTTATGGCCTAAAAATAATGTCAATCATGCAATGCTAATTAGGAAAGTAGCATATTTTCTACGCCAGTGACCCCATTTAGTGTATGTTTGACTAATCCCCCTTTTTTCAATGGTATGTATGTATGACTGATAGAGGGCGAGCCTTGGCGCAACGGTAAGGTTGCTCCATTGTGACCCGGTGGTCACAGGTTTGAGTCGCGGTAACAGCCTCTCTGCAATGCAGGGGTAAGGCTGCGTACATCTAGCCCTCCCCAGATCCCACAATGGCGGGAGCCTCATGCACTGGCCACCCTTTTATGTATGTATGATTGATCTTTTTACACTAGGGGGGGGGGGGGGGGGGGGGTAACCTGGGAAGAAAAAGGGTGAATATATCATTTTAGGGGCAGCTGCCGAACTTATGGCCAACCATATCATTATCAACACGCAGATTGTTTTGTTAGGTCCGGAAATCAGATACTGAGAAAGAGAAAGAAAAAAAATCTCTGACTAATATGCTCCTATCCTCTTATCTCATTTTCGGTTTCCGACTTTGGTCTTTGCTATCCCATCTCCAATTTCCTCCTTTGCTGTCTTTCAAAATAGTGATTTTAGGATTTTCTCTCCGTGTAAGGATGAAGGAAAATAAGTTACAAAAGCTACAATTACAGGCAACATGGCAAATAATCTTAAAACAATCTTATAAGAATCTTATTTTCAAATAAAAGGGAAATAAAACAAATTTTACACCCAATTATAAGTGAAAATGGTAAAAGACGCAAAATAAATTTTACACCCACTGAAAATGGTAAAAGGAGAGACTCACACACACACACATTTGCAAATAAGATTAGCGTACAAAAAAGGGCATGAAACAGATGTTACGCCCATATATTATATGGAAAATGGTAAACAGAGCTTTTTTTTTGGTATGTGCAGAGAAACAGGAAATAAAATTAACTTAAAAACAATCTTCTTTACAAATAAGGGATTTGCTAGGATCCATAAAATTAACTTAAAAACAATCTTATTTACAAATAAGGGATTTGCTAGGATCCATCGCAAAAGGAGCATGGCATGTCAGACCAGCCACCTCGTGAACGAAGACAACCACAGACTAGCCACCTCGTGAACCGACTAATGAAGACATGCTGTGTTCATTCGCGAGGTGGCTGGTCTGACATGCCACAGACCGGCCACGAAATGCCTTTTGCGATGGACAACGCTAGCAATTCCCTTTTAGATCTGTTGCTTTTAACGTAAATTATGGCATAAAACAATTTTTACACCCGTTTTTAAGTGGAAATGGTAAGAAATAGAGGAGATTTTACATGTGTGAGTGAAAGTCCAGTATTTTTCACAAAGTCTTGTAAGGCTCAATCCATATGATTATCCAAAGCGTTCATTTGTTGGAGCACAACTCTCTAGGATGATCTTAACCCTCCAATCTATAGAGAGACTGCACAGTAAAAAAACATCTATACATACGGAGGTTTAGGATCATCCTATGGATATGATTTACAGGATCCAGCCTACCTACATTGTGGCTTAACAAATGAACAGTTTGGATCATCCAACGAAGTGGGCCCTGCATGAGTTTTTTAAAAGGAGAATCTAGGGACCATCGCAGAAGGCGTTTCACGGACGAGCTGTTGCATGACAGAGCAGCCACATAGGCACAGATTTTGTCCTATTTATTTAATTCATCTGAGGTGGCTGCTTTCTCATGCAACAGCCAGTCCAAGAAATGCCTTCTGAGATGGTCCCTAGCAAATCCCTTTAAAACATAATGTACTTCAAAAGCACACATAAAGGCATATAAAATCTCAAAAGAGAGTAACATAGCTCTCTAACGTAAACTAGGCGTTCCCTCTTCACACAAATTTTATATACTTTCTCCACACTAACAAAACGTCTCTCAACTTCTACAATATCCCTGTCCTTATTAAACTATTCTTTTTCTTATTCCTTTAGATAATAGGCCCACAAATGAACAGCAATTAACAGTGATCAATGGCCAAAACCATATGTCCTTGTTCACCCAAACATTTCCACAGTAGAAAGGAGGAGGTCAAGATTTCACCATTACTAAATGAACATTTAGTTTTATGTTTGAGGTAATGCTTGTAGTGATAATTGGAAACTAAGATGCAAAGCTTGTAAACTAAGGGAAAAAACCAGAAAATTTTATCAAATCACAGAACACAATCATACATACTTGGTTTTCTCATTTTGACGATCATGAGCCGTTAAAATGGACAGAAAAAGAACAGTAAAATACAAGTACAGGTGTACAAATGTCACTAGCGACGCTCCGCCTTGCCTTCTTCCTCTGCTATTCCGTCGCCAGCATGCCTGCACTCAAAAATACCAGCACGACTTCGGTAAAATAAGATACCTATACTATATATACATCATACATATGGTGAGAGATACAGGGAGGGAGAGATACAAAATTAGTAAGGTATACAAAAAATGGAAATTCAAAGGAATTTTGATGACATATAATGAAGATTGATATCTGCAATGTTTTAATGATGGTACTCCTCTCTTTTATCTGTACTTGTATAATTAGGGGTTAGAGGTCATAATTCCTAAAAAGCTATAAACAGCAAATAAAAAAATAAGCGTTTAATAAAGTGAGGAGTGCCAGTATAGAAACAAAGAGTTCAGATATTATTTCCCTACATATAACAAAGAAGAGATTCTCTTAGTGCAACTAGCACTGAGAAAACTCAAGCCTGAACACACTCCATGGCAATCTTCTAATGGACTACCTAAGCTTTGCCAGACATCACATGAGAAAAGGTTTAAAATGGAAACTGGAGTTTTTAGTTGCTCCAAAATGTGTTTAAGGGTCATAGTTGTAGTCATGTGTGGTCAAATTGCTGAAAAGAAGAACAAGAAGCTGAGCATGATCAATGCCTGAAAAAATGGAAGAACAAGAAGCTGAGCATGATCAATGCCTGAAAAAATGGAAGAAATTTCCTTCATTTCTCAACATATTTCTGCTTGCCCAAAATCGGCAAATTTCTAGTCAGAAGTATTTTGATTGCTTAGCATCAATCAATGAAGCCAAGAGGCTTCTTATTCTAAAGAATCCAAACCCTTAAAAAAAGCATTTCGCCAAGTTCTAAGGAATATAGTAAGATCATGGCTCAGAGTTTCTGGTTGGAAGAACATAAAATACCATGCAGAAACCAGAGAGAGACAGAGAGAGAAAGAGAGGGTGCCGGGGCAGCAACCCAGAGTAGAAACCATTGAAGGGGTGCGAATGAGAGGGAACATAACACTTTCGGAATAGGTTATTGAGATAGAAAATTCTCATAATGGTGACAAAACCTCCCGCAGAAAATACTCTGGCTCCTTTTTTTAACAAATAAATCGCATTTACTAGTTCAAAAAAAAGGACAAGAAGGATGTGAACAGCTAGAGGATGCCCAAGATTCTGGGCTCAAATTTAGTGCTGGCAGAGTATTTCATCTCTCTTCTTGGTGCAGCATGATATGTTTCATTTTTAGAAATACACTAGTCAGTGATTGAAAAAGATAACACCCAAACATACCGCCAAGATGTGGTTAGATTTCGTGCTTTTCTATCCAACTGGATGTTTTCCAAAGCAGTTGAAGCTCGAACTACATCCTCTGAAAGATCATCACCATCATATCTCCAACTAGAGTCATCCTTCCTATAACCAGGCATGGACGAGCCGACTCTCCTCTCTGAAATTGTGGAAGCTTTTCAGAGAAGAAAAATAACATGAAACCAGATAAATAATGGGAGATGATAAATTCGCAACCCCTGGAGGATAATTCGCACCCCTTTACCCCTGAATTGACATCAAAAAGCATTAAAAAAAGCGTATGTGGCAGACTTTAACGCTGTTTGACGCCATTTGACTTTAAAGGGGTGCGAATTATCCTACAGGGGGTGCAAATTTATCATTGCCCAATAAATAAATGCACTAAGATCCAATTTGTCACTTACCAGATGCCTGGGAAACAGGAACAGACCTAGATATCCACAGAAAAAACATTTATATTAAGAACAAAAGAGAGGCAAAAGAACAACAGCAATAACATCAAGTCTGCAAATGATATTCATTATGCTATGAATGCTCCTCAGCTACCTTCCTAATGGAGGTAAGCCTCCGGCAACAGATGATGATGAAGGCCTACGGATGTTTCTGGACTCCGCAATGGATAAAGATTCTGCATCAGGGGTGATTATTCTCCTTCCAAGCCCTCTTGTTTGAGACAAGCTCTGTGAAAGAGGTTTCACGGTTAAGCACAACATATAAATCATGTGTAGTTACCATTCAAAAAATAATAATAGTAATAAATCATGGGAAGTGATATATCCGCCCCTTTTGATCACCAGGAACACCCCCTGTCAGTGTTTGTGGCAATCAAGGGACATTGAATTCTTCCGACATAAGTACAACAGCCCCTCTTTAGTCGTTGATACACTGACAGGGGGTGTTCCTGGTGATCAAAAGGGGCGGATATATCATTTCCCTAAATCATGTGTAGTAGTAGTAATTTAAATGCTCCAATAATTCAAACTAAATTCTGCAATTTGAGTCCAGAACATTGGTGCTACACAAGTAAGGAGATGAAGCTCATGTTTTGTATCTTTTGTGTTGTTTATTATTTTCCTTTCCTACACTTTACAAGTAATCAATGATGTAAACAATACATAAGCACACACACAAACACACACACGCGGCGTAGATATTGATATAGATATATGTGTGTGTAAAGCAGCCTCTCATGACTATAATTTGTGAGGCGATCTATGGAGAAGTTGCTTCTCTATGACTGAGAGAATTTACATTCCACCTCCTTCAAAATGTCAAGGATCTCTCTGAATAAGGATCCAAAAGCCTGAATAGTCCTAACGTAGCAGCAATCAACTGTAGATGATAGGAAGTAAAAACGTGTTCATTCTGCGCGAGAAAAGGCTGAGAATGTGGAGTTGATCGCCGGAGACCAGAGTGGGCTCAGTTGTCACCGGCCGTTGAGGTGGTTTCGTCGTCCGACGATGTCGCTAAGTAGAACATAGGTTCTGGAATTCCTGCGTCGCTGTTCGGACTCATCATCGGAGGAGGAGATGGGTTTTGCAAGGTTCTCAGAAAAGCTTCAAAGGAGGGATTGTCAGGAGTTGGGCTTCGCCTCCGGCGGGCCCTAACTGTCTCTTCTTCTTTGGGGGTTTCAATTTCCGTAGTCTCTCTGCCTTCTCCTTCCTCTCCTTCTTCCTCTTCTTCTTCTTCATCTCCTCCTTCGTATATTTCGGAGGCAGCACTTTCTGATTCAGAGGTTGATTCTCCTACCGTGTATACTTCTGGTTCATCATACTCCGTTTCGGTATCTGTCGCGTTTCCCATTTCGAACTCTTCTTATCCTTCCGTTTCCTCCGCGGACGTAGGAGGAGGGATGGGTCTGCACATTGTGTCTTAGGTCAGGTTGAGATATTTCAGCTGGTCGAATGGAGGAGTTCACGAAGAATATGCGCTCTAGTGGTTTGGAGTCGAACAGATTTCTCTCCCAATCTGATCTTGGAAATCGCAACTCTGACGGCCGGGGGTCCTCAGTTGTCCGGTGGCAGATTAAAAAAAGCCGCCGAGAGGAGAGACTGCAAAGGGTTATAGAGAGAAGAAAAGCAAGTAATCTGGGGGACTGGCGATGCTCCAAGTGCAGATTCCTAAACTTCGGACGACGTCCCGAATGTTACCGATGTAGGAAGGTGTGGTTGGGTTTTGACCGTACTATCCCAGTTGGTTTCCAACGTCAACTCCCGTCTACCTCAACCAGAACTGTAAAGAAGCTGCCTACCACGATTTTCCTGCAGAACCGTTTGGAGGGGATGCAATCTAGGGGACAGATAGAGCCCGAAGGGAGTCAGCAGGAGACGGAGGTTGTTGCGGTAGGCCCGGAGGTGATGGACAATCTGTCTCAGTGCCCGGAGGAAATATGGGCTGAATCCATTGAGTTGGGATCTAGATTCGACCTTCAACGAACTTTTTGGGGTAAAACTAGAACAGGATCAATGAAAGATTTTACGAAGTTAAAATGTTGGTTAGAAGAAGCTTCGGGAATTTCAGCCAAGTTCGAGATTTTTCCGATAGCCCAAGAGGACGTTGCTATAACGTCTTCCCCTGATGCCTCGTACGTTGACTGCAGACTTCGGTGGGCTAATGCCAAGGATTATCCTTTCGAAGAGCTACGTGAATGGAAGGATAAATTTTCCGGGAATTTCACGTCTTCATGGTGGTCGATTGTAGGGCTTCCTCCACATGCATGGGTGGTGGAAAATTTCAGGAAAATAGGTTGTCGTATTGGAAGGGTGCTAGCTACAGATGGATCATGTGATGAAGGTGATGGTTATGAGAAAGCGTTAATTCTTCTGATGACATCTTCAACCACCCTAGATTCTCTGAAATTACCAGTTTGCATCGACGAAACAGTGTACTGGGTGATGGCGTCAAGAAATGATAAACGTCCGGACGTACACAAAGTTCGACACTCAGACGAATTCAAGCGAACTTGGTCGGAAATTCTCTGTAACTCCGGTAATGGGCGGTCGGAGAAGACAATGGCGCAAGATAGTAATTCTGCGGTGGTAGGTCTAACGAGCGCACCTCCCTATATTCTATTACCCTCCTACGTGTCCTATGATGTGAGTGATAGCGTATGCAGAAATGGGAAGGGGACGGGTGTCAGGCATGTTGCGTCTGGTCTCCTCTGCCAGGATGACGTGGCGATTGGAGCGAGCTCTTCCAGACGGCGGGAAACAACCTTTACAAGTTCAACTTCCCAGGTTCTCCTATCTCCATTGATTCAACTTGAGTCTCCCTATCCGTCGGATCAGCATATAAAAAAGATGTGGGCCCCTCTATCTCAGCCTAAAGTGTTGGGCCTGTCTGAAAAATATAATATAGGGCTTTCTCCTTTTTCATCTTTTAATCGGGTTATAGCCCATATTGACGGTTCTACCGCAAAGGACAAAAGCCCATCTTCACCTCTTATCCAATTATCGGCTTTTGTTGACCACTCGCAGCTTTCGGAATCCCGTATTCTGCTTCTTGGTGAAAAGGTAGCGGCTGGAAATTCTCGTCTAGTAGTCAATTTATCTGAGGCATTTACTGGAGTGTCCTATGATGAGCTTAATATTGAAGATACTCAAGAGGGTCACGGTATACAACAGGGGGGATGTTTGGATCATTACGATTCGGAATACTCAGATCTAGATACTCTATCTTGTGCGACCACTGCTTTGATTCCAAATGCTGGTGCGGCACTTGGGGGTTCGGTCTCCGGTAAAGAAATTTGCCATAGCCAAGTTCCGGTGGACTCTCCGGAGCGAGGCCTAATCGATTTCTGCTCTAGCCGAATGACGAACGATTTTTCTCTCGCCGGTAGGAGGGAGTGTACGGTTGAGGCAGAGTATAGTGGAGGTGGTCTGGTTTCCCGAGAAGATACCGTGAAAGAAAGCCTAGCGTTAGTATTATGTGTGGAGGAAAATATTAGCCCTCTTTCCTGGGTCGATCCCAAATCCGAAATTCTGGAGATTTTTGTAAATCATATAATTTCCACCAGCAGAGTTTTGGGATTGACCTACTCTGGGCCGGAAGATCAATTGCGTTCCATGTTCAGAGTTGCGGAGCTTCGAGAAATGGATCATAGGACTTTTGAAGATCCTTCCAGTGTTGAATGTGTCAGGAAGATGTTACGGGAGCTAACCAAACTGAAATCAGATGTAAATTATGAAAAATCTCCCGCTAGTAAGAAAGTGGTTCGTAATTCGCGAATGAACAGTAGAAATTGCCCCAGGGGAAGTGCACAGCGGTCGTCCGGTTGTAAATGAAGATTTTATCTTGGAATGTAAATGGGTTGGGGTCTTTGGAAAAAAAGGCACAGGTCAAAGACATAGTAAAAAGTACTAAGCCGGTTATAGTTTGTATTCAAGAAACAAAAATAGGGGTAGCAAACAGAGCTCTGATCATGAGTTTAGGTGGCAATTCCAATTGGGATTGGCTCTCGCTGGCATCTGAAGGGGCTGCAGGAGGTATTTTAGTTATGTGGGATCAATCTAAATGGGAGATCCAAGATTCTTGGGTAGGTCAGTTTTCCGTCTCAATAGTTCTCAGTCAGGTGGGAAACAAAGATGTGGTTACTTTTTCAGGCATTTATGGCCCTACAGATAGGTCGGCGAAGCGCCAGATGTGGGAGGAACTTACCATGATTAGGAGCAAATGGGGAAATCCGTGGCGCTTAGGGGGAGATTTCAATGAAATCAGAAGGGTCGAAGAAAGATTGGGGTGTAGCAGAACTTCCCAGAATATGATTGAGTTTTCAGATTTCATTGCTGAAAATGAACGAATTGATATTCCGCTGATGGGGGCTAAATTTTCTTGGTCCAGAAACTCAAGGAAAAGTCGGTTAGATCGCTTTTTGTTCTGCCCTGGTTGGAATTCTATGTTCCCATAAGTGTGTCAGAAGGCGATTGTGCATTCCGTTTCTGATCATTGCCCGCTGTTGTTGGATCCAAGATTGGATTCATGGGGCCCCTCACCTTTCAGATTCGAGATAGCGTGGTTAGAAATTCCTAACATGGTTGAGAGGCTGGGGGGGTGGTGGGAATCATATACACTGGATGGTGCAGCTGACTAGATCATAGGGGCGAAACTCCGTTTTGTTAAAAAAAAGCTCAAAGAGTGGAATTCTCTCAGATTAGAGGCTCTCCATGAGCGTCAATTATGGCTAAAAAATCGAATTCGGGACATATCTTTGGCCGATGAGGAAAGGTTAGCTTCAGAGGATGATTTGAATGAACTGGAAAAAATAAAGGAGGAACATAGAGGCAGCCTCCTGCAGGCAGAAATCTCATGGAGGCAGAAGTCCCTAGTTAGTTGGTTAAAGGAAGGAGATAAAAATACTGCTTACTTTCATAACATGGCCAGTGCAAGGCGTCGGAATAATAGAATCGAGGTATTGGAAGTGCAGGGATCCTTATCTTGTAGCAAAGAGGCGATTACCATGGAAATTCTTGACTACTATCGGAAGTTATATTCAGCGGAAGGTATTGTTCGGCCCAGGCTGGATGAGGTGATCTTTAAATCTCTCGATGGTATTAGCATCTCGGGACTGGAAAGCCCTTTTTTGGAAGAGGAGGTGGAGAAAGGGGTATTCTCGATGAATCGTGATAAAGCTCCGGGGCCGGACGGTTTCTGCCTTGCTTTCTTTCAGGCTTGTTGGGCGTATGTAAAGGGAGATATTATGGCCTTTTTTCGAGCATTTCACGATGGGTTGGAGTTGGATCGAGGAACAGGAGCCACTTTTATTGCTCTCATTCCAAAAGATATAGGAGCAGTGAAAGTATCTGACTTTCGGCCTATTAGCTTGGTAGGTTGTCTATATAAGATCTTGTCCAAAGTTTTGGCGGACCGGCTAAAGAGGGTGCTTCCAACTATCATTTCTGAGAATCAGAGTGCTTTTGTTGGCCAGAGACAAATCTTGGATTGCTCGCTGGTGGCTAATGAAATGGTGGATTGGATGGCAAAATCAGGTGAGCAAGGTGTTATTTGTAAGCTGGACATGGAAAAAACGTATGACAGAGTGGATTGGCAATGTTTGGACTACTTTCTACAAAGAATGGGTTTCGGTGGGAAGTGGCGAGGGTGGATCAGAAGTTGCTTATCTTCAGCCTATTTTTCCATTCTTATTAATGGCTCTGCAAAAGGTTTCTTTAAATTGTCTCGAGGCTTGCGTCAAGGGGATCCTCTATCTCCCTTTTTATTTGTTATTGTTGCGGAAGCCCTCAGCATGCTGTTGATGAAAGGCCGATTGGAGAGTCTGATTTCAGGGGTTAAATGTAGCGAATCTGGGATTGAAGTCTCGCACTTGCAATTTGCGGATGACACCCTTCTCTTTTCCTCTCCCCAGGCCTCAAAGATCTTCAATCTTAAGGCAATTCTCAGGTGTTATGAATTAGTAACAGGGCTTCGATCAAATTTGTCAAAATCCAGACTTTACGCTGTTAATATAGACGAGGAAGGAGCTTCTAGTCTAGCCAATATTATGAGGTGTTCGCTGGAGAGTCTGTCTGCATCTTATTTGGGATTGCCCTTGGGAAGAGGGCGACCCCATAAAACTGCATGGGATCCCATTGTGGAACGAATCGAACGACGACTTGATACATGGAAGAGGAACTTGGTATCTAAAGGAGGCAGATTAACCTTGATTAAGGCCGTATTGGCCAATATACCGATGTACCAGTTATCATTATTTAAATGCCCTGTGTCTGTTGTCCAGCGTATTGAACAGATTCAGGGGGGATCTGAGCAGAAGCGGGTTATGGCCTTAGTAAATTGGGAATTGGTTTGCAAGCCAATTCAAGGAGGAGGCCTCGGAATTCGAAGAATCAAGCAGGTAAATCAAGCACTGATGGGAAAATGGCTGTGGAGGTTTGGTGAAGAAAAATCAAGACTATGGACTAAAGTAATATCAGGGAAGTATGGTGCTGCTCAAGGTGATTGGGTTACTATGAATAGCTTTAGCAAACCTGGGGTGACAATATAGAGGGATATCCTGTGCCTAACTCCTCTATTTGATCGAGGTGTTAGGTATAGAGTGTATTTCGGCGACAGGGTCTCTTTCTGGTCCATGAGGTGGTGTTCGAGTTCCCCTTTAAAAGTTTTATTCCCTGACCTCTTTTTAGTTGCCGCTGATAAGTCAGTTTTAGAGAAAGATTGCTATGAGCGACTCGCTGGTAAAGTTATCTGGAATCCTCTCTTTCGTCGGAATTTTTTTGATCGAGAATTGCCCTCGGTGACAAATCTATTTCAAACTCTTGATCAGATATATATAAGTTCTTCAGGGGAAGACAGAAGGTTGTGGGTATTAAACTCTTCTGGATGTTTTTCGGTCAAGTCTTTCTATAATAGTCTGTTGCCTTATGAGGAAAATGCTCTGGTAGCAAGGGTATGGAAAATAAAGGCTCCTCCTAGAGTATGTTTCTTTGGATGGTCAGCGTTAAGAAATAGAATCCCAACGGTGGACTTTCTGAGAAAGAGAAATATGCTGATTATTGATCACTGTGCTATGTGTATTTAATCAGGGGAGTCGGTAGACCATATTTTCATCCACTGTAGAGTAGCTCGGGAGGTCTGGGCGAGGATTTTAGAAAGGTTTGGTATTAATCGGGTGTTTCCATCCTCTCTTCCAGACTTGTTCGCAGGCTGGTCATGTATACCATGGGGCAAAAAAGGTAAGCGATTGTGGTGGCTTTCTCTAATGGCCTTCTTATGGGTTATATGGATCGAAAGGAACTCTCGAGTCTTTGAAGGGAAAGCTAAATCTCCTTACTTTCTATTTATTAAGGTCATTGCTTTTACTATTTCTTGGGCTCGAGCTCTACCGTTATTCCGATTCGTTTCGGCCTTCGAATTGTGGGAAGGGTGGGGAGTTGTTTGCAATAGCCAGGAGAATATTAATGTTTCCATCCAGCACTGGTGCCCTCCTCCTGAAAGGGATAGTCAAATTAAATTTCGATGGCTCAAGCTTGGGTAACCCTGGCCCAGCAGGGATTGGTGGAGTATTAAGAGACAGTGATGGTGGGGTCTTTAAGGCTTTTTCTGGTTCAATCGGCATAGCAGATTCGAACGAGGCGGAGGTAAGAGCAGCGCATCAAGGTATCCTGTATTTGGCAAGGGGCCGCTTAGAAAGTTGTATTGTGGAGGGTGATTCGCTGAATGTTATCAGATGGCTTAGGGGCCCTAGGTGTTCTCCGTGGCGTTTTCTTCATTTCTTTGACGAAATTAAAGATATCTTACAAGGGCTTCAGGTATCTTTCCAGCATGTGAGAAGATCTGCTAATGATGTGGCCGATAAGTTGGCGAAAGATGGAGTTTCGAAGCAGGATTTCGATCTTTATGATTTTCTTCCTCCCTAAATGTATCTCCCGGGATAGTTTTAGTTCCTTGGGTGTTGTTTGTTTTCTTGTATTGTTTGGGGGACTTCCTCAGTCTTCTTTTAATATATTCTGCTACCATTCCAAAAAAAAGCAGCCTCTCATATCATTGTTTTACCAGCAGTGCTTATGGTAAGAAGGTCGAGGGCGTAAGGCATGCGGCGCAGTACTATTTGGACCTACCTTTTAGTCGCGTGTCGCCTTTTGCATTAAGACTATAGTGTTATTAGTTAGTATCCTCAGATAGGCGAACCAAGATGAGATGCATGCTATGGGATTTATCAGTGAGCTGATGGATTCAACTAAGGAAAAGATTATACTTAACTATCGGAGCGACAAAAGAAACATATGAGGTGAATTCAAGGGTGACAAAAGAAACATATGAGGTGAATTCAAGGGAGAAGCGCGTTATGAGATTTATCCATGAGCTGATGGATTCAGCTAAGCAAAAGATTGTGTTTCACTATGGGGAAAACGAAGGAAATTATTTTCTTATTTGGATGAATATAGATGAGAGATGGAACACATAGTTACATCATCCTCTACATGAAACGGACTATTACTCAAATCCGCAGCCCGAATACGAAGATAACTTCTCCAATTTCAATGAGGCAAAAGGTCTATGCCTGTGATACATGGATTCTTTGCCCCTTATGCTGAATCCGTGTTGACACATTTCGACATGCGAATCTGATTCGCGTGGGACACAGCAGGATTCTTGTTGTAGTTGTGTCCCATACGAAACCTGTTTTTTTGGGCAAATCTGATATATCTTTTAAAATGTGAATCTTGTATATTTTCCCTTCAAACACGTTTCCTTCTTAACTTATTTTTTATAAATGCAGAACACATCCTCTCTTAATAAAAACCTAACGCCTCGACTTTCCACTCTTATATATATATATATATATATATATCTATATATATATATATATATATATATATATATATATATATATATATATAGAGAGAGAGAGAGAGAGAGAATAGTGTTCCCGCACAGCTGCTCAGATAGCTTATCTGAGCAGCTGCTTCAAAAACTCATGTGGCCCACATTTTTGGGGTGATCCAAAGCATTCATTTGAAAGGCCCTTCCATGGATAGGGTGTGTACCAAAAATCAGCCCTATAGGATCATCCTAACCCAATCAAAGGTGGAGGGGGAAATGGACACACTGTTTCTGACCATTTTTTCCCTCCACAAATGGCAGGGTTAGGATGATCCTAAAGGGCTCATTTTTAGTACACACCCTATCCATGCAAGGGCCTTCCAAATGAATGCTTTGGATCACCCCCAAAATGTGGGCACACATGAGTTTTTGAAGCAGCTGCTCAGATAAGCTATCTGAGCAGGAAAACTTTTCTCATATATATATATATGAGGAATGTGTTGGTGCGCTTGAGCGCTGGAATCAAATGGTGCGCTTGAGTGCAACAATCACATGGGTGCCACAATTTCTGTGAGGATCCAAACCATTCATTTGCAAGGCCCTATCATAGATAGGGTGTGTACCAAAAATCAGCTCCATTGAATCATCCTAACCCCTCCAAAAGTGGAGGGCAAAAATGGGAAGATTTGTGGTCTGTCCATTTTGACCTCCACAAATGGATGGGTTAGGATGATCCTATGGAGCTGATTTTTTGTACACACCCTATCGATGTAAGGACCTTTCAAATGAATGCTTTGGATCATCCTAATAATGTGGGCCACATGGGTTTGAGAGCTCAAGCGCACCATAAGGTTTGAGAGCTCAAGCTCACAATCCTTTTCCTCTATATATATATGAGGAAAGTGTTGGTGAGCTTAAGCTCACCAAACTTATGGTGAGCTTAAGCTCCCCAATCACATGGATCCCACATTTTCTGTGGTGATCCAAACCATTCATTTGCAAGGCCCTATCATAGATAGGGTGTGTACCAAAAATCAGCTCTATAGGATCATCCTAACCCCTCCATTTGTGGAGGACAAAAATGGGCAGATTTGTGGACAAATAATGTCTGTCCATTTTGACCTCCACAAATGGATGGGTTAGGATGATCCTATGGAGCTGATTTTTGGTACACACCCCATCTATGTAAGGGCCTTTCAAGTGAATGCTTTGGATCATCCTAACAAAGTAGGCCCCAATGTGATTGGGCACTTAAGCTCACCATAAGTTTGGTGAGCTTAAGCTCACCAACACTCTCTCTCTCTCTCTCTCTCTCTCTCTCTCTCTCTCTCTCTCTCTCTCTATAATATATATATATATATATAGTTTTTAATATTTATTTAATTTAATAAAAATTATCGAATCCACAAAGCCTACTTTTTGGGGTTTGTCGAATCTGATACCTCAAATAAGTATCAGATCCCGACACGCGAATCCAAATCCATGAAACACAAGTATCTACCAACGTATGGATGTGCTATTATACAAGGACATTGAAGAGCATATTAAAGCAGAGTAATATGACAAGGCCAAGGGAGAGATTGGCACCTGCGTGGCTATTGAAACAAGGAAGGAGTGCTCTCCAGGTATTCTTTTAGTTTTTACTACTTTAGTTGTCAATTAATTCAATGTCTTGTCTTGATTGCTTTCCCCATTATTTATTATTAAATAAAATGCCAACCAATTACCGTAACTGACTGATGGATCCGCGTTGGATCAAAGATATAGAGTCGGCAACCTTTGCTGTGCAGGTCCTAAGCCTCACATGCAATGCTTCAGGCAGTGAGAGGAGTACATTGATACGGTAATTTATTATGTTTATGTTTCTAGCTGTCAACTTGTTATTCTTGTGAACTTTTGATTTGTGACCAAAAGTTATTATTTTAAAATGGTTTTGACTATAGGTTCAAGCAAAAAAAAAGGAATACACTAGCACAAGAGAAGGAACATGTTCTGGTTTATGTTATCTACAATACAAAGCTGTGTGACAGAAGCATGAGCAAGCGGCCATTAATCTGATTTGGTAGATCAAACAGATTCTGATGACGAATGGATTGTTGAGAAAGAAGACCTAGTTCTTCCTGCTAATCCTAGTTGGTTGGATGACAGTGACATAATGCTTGATTTCACTGCTATTCAAATTATTTCACACCGGTTCAGCTGATGTGCGACTTCTACCACCATCACAATCGGTTGGAAGTAGTCTTGGATCGGTATCTCAGACTCGGGTGTCTAAGAGGAGAATGAGAGATCCTCAAAATGAGTATAGTTTTTAGGTATCGAGAGACCAAACTTCGACGGAAGCAACAGCATATGATGACATTGATCACCCTCCGTTAACCCCCTCTCTCTTCCATTGTAGGGAGTGAATCCCAGTATAGAGATAATAATCCTCCGCTTTGGCAGTGCAGTCATGTGGATTTGTCCAGACACCTAGGTTCATGGAGCAAGCTCTACCATGTATGGTTTAGAAACATGCCATTGTGGACCCTTGGCAATCACAGTGTTTAGGAAATCATCACAACTCAGGCTAAAAATTAGTGCTGTCAACTGACACAATTCGAAATGGATACATCAATCTTTGTGGCTAACTATTGTTGGTCCTGCTTAGTTGGATCTGCGGATACTGCGTTGCATGTCTGTATCAGGGACCCATTAATAATCAGAGCATCTGTCGGAGTGTCTTAGGTACTACTATTGTTTTATAAATATATTTTTCAATGTGTTTTCCACGACAATTCAGTGAACACAATCACATGACGACAAAGGAAGACGAAGGAGCACATCTACCAGCGGCTGGGTTTAAGGGGTCAACGAAAGTTAAAGGAGGTATAAACTTCATTCGTTCAATTCAATTCGAGTCATTCGATGACATTTTTTTAGTTTTGTTATGCAAGATGCTATATACCAAAAATATCATTCATGTTTAGCATGTAAGTAGAAAAGCATGAAGGGTACATGAAGGGTATTTTGCACTCTAGAAAAACATATTCAGATATGGGACAGTCCCAAGGAATCTTTTGATAGTGTCTAGGTCTCATGGGAATCAATAAGGGTTGTGTCTACGTCTCACATCGGACACTGACGGACCAACATCATCTACATCCCACACTGAGGCTGCTTTCGTAATAATGCCGGATGACAGAGGGGGCAAGATGGTCTTGGAGTATGTCCAATGGTGGCATCAACTGGCGTTTTCTTACTTCTTGCAAGGAATCAACAAGCTGTTGACATTCAAAGAGCAGCAACTCCCTGATCAAGAAAGAGTTGGGAGTCGAAGTCCTCCTCCTGAACCCACATATGGACCCATTCCCAAGCAGGGGCACCCAGATCATTGCAACATCGGAGAGGTCACCAGCCCGGGCAGAAGCAACTCCCTGATCAAGAAAGAGTTGGGAGTCGAAGTCCTCCTCCTCCTGAACCCACATATGGACCCATTCCCAAGCAGGGGCACCCAGATCATCGCTACATCGGAAAGGTCACCAGCCCGGGCAGAAGCAAACCCGGAGCCTAATCCATTCGTTGGGAAGTTGAATCATCGAAGAACTAAGATACATCCTTGACTACTTCATTACAGGCTTAAAGTGAGATGCCAAACTCCTCCTCCCATACTGTCGAATCATTCAGAGTCAGCTCCAAAAGATCTGTCGGACCGTTTAGTTCTGTTGACAGCCCTAGTAAAAATACTTAGGGCATTCATTCACATCCAATGTAAACCATTAAACACACTTTCTTTGCAAAGTTGTAAGAGCCGATCAAATTGAAATCTGGTCAATTCTGTTTCAAAATTTGAATTTTTACCGAAGTCAAAGTCAACTTTCCCTTTGAACATTTTGCTTTCCACTAGAGCTATCATGGTAGGTTGCTTTGAACTTGTTTGGACCGAAGACACGGGATTTGGACAAAAGAGACAATAACAACTAAAGATATAAGAAGCATCCAAATAGCATCTCATCCCTAAGCAGAGAATAAATATTGATGCAGAAAAAACTAAAAAAAAAGAAGAAAATGAAGAGAGTAGAAATTACAAAGAAAAAAATGGCAAAAAAAGAATGACAGAGGAATTTTGGAACAAATTATTGAGATGCTTATAAAATTGCACAGGAGAAGGACAATGACAAGAGCAATAACAACAGCAAAGATGAACAAGTAGTGGGTGGCACTCATTGCTCTAAACGTCATAAATTGTTCCATTCATGGAAGAAATACAAAGGCGAAAAATAATAGTGCAAAGGCATCATTCAAAAGAGAGAGAGAAGGGGGGGGGGCAAACGGTATACTGGTGGCCTGATTACAAAGGGAAAGAGGAAGTTGCAACAATGCCTACAAATTTTAGCAAAAAAAAGTTCAGTTTTTCTCTCGTGTTTATGTAATATTTCATACGGGTTGTATATACAAAATAAAACCAGGAAAATTTTTACACTACTCCAAATGTGCGAGGGGTTATAAAGTCCAGGCTTGTAGGGGAGGGACACTGTAGTGTAAGCGCTTCTTGTTTACTGGGTGGTGGCAAGTGATTCCTGTGTGTGTGCGCGTGCGCGCGCGCGCACGTGTTGTGGTTGTGGTGGGGTGGGGGTGGGGGGGGGGGGGGGGGGGGAGTGATTCATCTCAACCTACTGGCTTTAGAGGTATGACGCTTATATTGTACTTGGACAAAGCTGTATGCCATACTGAATTTACTTCTTTATGGAAGAAGGAACATTCAATAATCCTCAATAAAACAAAAATATCTCTAAATAAGGATAAACATCTCAAGGGAGATGGGGGGTCCCTATTAAGCCATCTAATCGTGTTGGGGGAATCACCCTCAAGCCACAGATTCTCAGGGGAGACGGAGTTACAGTGCACAGTAACACATTTTGAATTTTGCATTCAATCATCACCAATAGCCTAACAATAGAAATACAACAGCTCATTCAAACTGTCCATTTGACTCCAAATGGCATACAGCTTTGTCCAAGTCCAGTAAAAGTATCAATATCATACTTCTAAAGCCAATAGGTTGAGTTGAATCACTCACCTCTTTCATCACAACACACTCATCCCCTATGAATTACCTGCCACCACAAAGGAAACAAGAAGCGCTTACACTAAAGCGCCCCTCCTCTACAAGCCCGGACGTTATAAGTTATAACCCCACACTCCTGGACTTCAAGATGGTGACATTTTCCATCCAGAAAGACACAGATTTCCTACGACGTTGGGGTTAAGCCTCTAGCTCAATTGGTAAAGACAAGGTTCTTCAACCATAGGGTAAGAGGTTCAATTCCAGCTTAACTACCAAAAAAATAAAAAGGATGTGATACGACATGCAGTAGAAGGGAGCATAAAGGAATTGGTGTGGAACACTCCAGTGATAAAAGGGGAGCCTCCTTATGGCTTATGTGATCCAATGAAAATAATGGATAAGAATGCATGAACGTACCCATTGAATTTTTCTTCTTCTAATAGGTATGCAGTTTTTTTTTTCTTTTTTGGAATGGCGATAGGCATGCAAAAATACAAGTCCCAACCTCACATTATACATGAGAAAGTTGTCGATATCCATAATCCCTAGGGAAACACGAAATATCAATAAGATACCATATGGACCCTACTGAAAATCTAAACAAGGTAAAGTGTCGTGTTATTATATAAGAAGTTAGCTTACTTATTTTTAATCAAAATCATATGCTAATTTGTTCCACCTATACGCCAGCATACCAGCATCAGAAGATGCAGAATCAAACAAGAACAGAGAATAGGCCCCAATTTGAGATGCATTCAGAAATCACCAACATAGTTGTAAGTTTCCTAAGTTTTGCAAGTGCATGAGATAAACTACACATACCATCTCTACAAAATTCTTCTTCATGGTGTTGAAACCCAATAATGACAGAGGACATATCTAATGATAGGGAGTTAGTAACAAACCTCAAATTTTAAATATCCTTCAAGAACATCCAGAAGCAAAGGACCACTTTCCCCATTCCTGTTCAAATCATACCCATTTTTGCTACTAAAATCTCTCAGTTCAGCTTTCCAGAAGTCCTTTTGCTGCACATGGAAACCAAAATCTCAAATAAAGAAAACGAAGTGCAAAATCTCAGAATAGTTTAAATCACAAAGTTAGGTTCTCCTGAATCCAATAGCAATACGTGAAATTAGTAGAAAAATTATGTGATTACCAAATTACACTCTGGCAAATAAACTTTTTGGGTGTGACCTAGCTGGGCCCAGTCCAAGTATTCACATATTAATGCTGTTAATAACCTTCCTGCATGCAACACATGGGAATATAACCAAAGAAATATATGTTAGGAAAAGCAATCAAATACTGTCTCAGTCACATAGCTTGTATTTATTTTCAGCAACAAAATGCACAAAAGAAGTTTCCAAACATTGAAAGACTATATTTATTTTCAACAACAAAATGCACGTATGTATGCATACATTGAAAAGGAGTTTCCAAACATTGAAAGTCTATTTAACAAACATATGTAGAAAGCATTCACCTAGAAAAAAACTAATTACTGTAGACATTGTTAGTATCAGTCAAAGCTTGTGTTGAAGTATTTTCCTCGTCTCCTATAACAAACTAATTACCGGAGACATTCTTAGAAGTGGGATTGCTAGCGTCCATCGCAAAAGGCACGTCGCAGCTGGTCTGTCGCACGTCAGACCAGCCACCTCGTGGATGGAGACAAAAGCTGTTGTCTCATTCATGAGGGGGCTGTTCTGACATGCAACAGACCAGCAGTGAAATGCCCTTTGCGATGAGAAAATGGTTTCTACACACAAGTGTAGATAAGTTATCTACACATTAGTTTAAAATACAGTGGAGGCCCACATTGTTTGGGTGATCCAAACCATTCATTTGATTAGCCCTCACATAGATAGGGTGTCCACAAAAAATCAGCTCCATAGGATCATCCTAACCCTTCAAACCGTGGAGACAAAAAATGGAAAGATTTGTGAAGGTTTATACACGTCCATTTTACCTCCACAAATCGTAGGGTTGGGATGATCCTGTGGAGCTGATTTTTTGTGGACACCCTATCTATATGAGGGCCAACATGCCCTCCACTGTATTTTAAGCTAGTAAGTAGATAACTTATCTACACTTGTGTGTAGAAACCGTTCTCTCTCTCTCTCTCTCTCTCTCTCTCTCTCTCTCTCTCTCTCTCTCTCTCTCTCTCTCTCTCTCTCTCTCTATATATATATATATATATATATATATATATATATATATATGAGGATTGCCAGCATCAAGCGGCAAGTTTGCCCCTTGAAGCAACCTGGATTCTCATTGACCGCAAATGTCTACTGTAACAAACTTTCCAGTCTTGTCAACAAACCAGAAACCGCCTCCATACACAGTAAACAGAAGCTTCTAGGTGGTTATTGAATTCATCGTTTTATGTGGAGTAGGACGTGAAAAGGAGTTTTATGGGGGCCCGCGATACTTTTTGGGGCTTCAAGAGCAGGAGCCGTGTAAAAGCTTGCTATTATTCACCGATCTCTGCTGTCTATTGCGCACCATGTTGATTGTAATTTGGAATTGGTCAATCCTGTGGGCATCATAAAATCATGTGATCCTAACCGTCCAATTAGAGGAAGCCAGAAATTACAAGCTTCTCTGGCATTAAATGTAATTGTCTCTTTCCCTCCCTCCCTCCCTCTCTCTCTCTATCCATAGCAGCACGAAACTTCTCAGAGTAGGAAATCTCTGCAAAACGGTAGGTTTCTTCTATGAGAAAACGAACTTTCTAGGTTTCTTTCCAGCTCCATTCATAGGAAGGAGGAGACACACCAGCCATGTACCAGAAGTTTGGAGCGAGGATAAGCCAACAGATCAACTGACGGGTCTAAAAGGAATGCAAGTGAAATATTTGGAACAGTGGTTTACCTGTCTTGTGGTTATTATGGTAGCAAATGTGAGAGCCCCAAAATTTCAGATTTGTATCATGCAACAGTTATTTGGATAGGACACAGAGGTTCGTTTTGATCATGCCAAAGGATTTTTAACAATACATGCTGTAAATGTTGGTTCTGTATGTCTTACCTTGTTTCATGAGAAATGTGAGGAGAAGTTTTTCCTCAAAATCCTTCTCCTTTTTACTCAAAGTCTTGTGTGCTTAATCTATTACTTGACTGAACCCATGGTGAAATAATGGAAAAAGCAATTAGACACAATGCCTCTTCCCCACCATACACCGTGATTTGTGAATGTTGAATGCTCTATCGTGGGATATTAATCTGTTGGTTTTTATAAGCTGTGCATTGTAGTTTATGACTAAAATTTTATGTAAATAAGAGTTATGACTATTCTTTTTACACTCCAAGAACTCTGAACTGAAGGGAATGGCTCCATGAGAGGACTTCCTATGAGAAGCACATGACAAGGGTTTGAGAAGATCTAAAACTATTGATGTATCTACCTAGCCATGCTCAATTAGTGTTCCTCCCAACCTATTACATCTAAAGAGTAAAAAAGAACAATGCAAGCTCTTTTCTATACCTAAATTGCCTATTAATAATTCAATAATCAGACTACAATTGTTTTGATGATCAAGAAGTTTTTTCCATCTTACCATTCAAGAAAAAAAAGAAGTTTTTTCGATCTATAAACTTAGCCATCATATCGACCATATAGATGATCCATCAATTTATAACATGATAAGCACCGGCATACTCAGTTTTAAAGACTAATATTTGCTGTCAGTTATATGAAAGTTTTTTGTTAATGGTAAATGAAAATTTAAGTCATATGAAAGGTAGCAGATCTCAACAGTGTTCTTGTCTATGGGCAGAAGCAGATCTCAAAAAGTGATCAGCAATCATAATTCTAAGTGATACAAAAGAAAATCTAGCAAAGGCCTAAACAGGGATTTGGATAGATGGCCTGTCCAGGAAGAGATGCATTCATATAAGAAAGTTAGGCTAAATAAATTCTGGCAACTGAATAACAGAGAGACCACATTGCAGACAGACAAAGAACAACGTAACAACCCAACAGGATGGAATTTCCTGCTCCACCCAAACCTCAGACATCTTAGAATATGGTATCTCTTCAATATCATACAGTGTGGATTACAATAGCATTATGGTAGTGATCCCTCCCATAAATGATGCTTTGTAAGACGATGCCTAATATTTGGACATATTCAGTTACAGCCAAGTACAGATATTCATTTAATCAAGATGTGTGAAAAGAAGCTAGGCATGCCCTGCCAGACTAAATATCAGAAAAGTTTTGGTGGGGATTTGCTAGAGACCATCGCAGAAGGCACTTCGCAGATGAGCTGTTGCATTTTAGAGCAGCCACCTCAGATGAATTAAATGAATA
This sequence comes from Tasmannia lanceolata, assembly GCF_043159265.1. NCBI lineage: Eukaryota > Viridiplantae > Streptophyta > Magnoliopsida > Canellales > Winteraceae > Tasmannia > Tasmannia lanceolata. The sequence continues at coordinate 50,037,072 of NW_027518683.1, read as the reverse complement.
AGACAAAATCTGCTGAAAAGTTAGCCTCTGTGGCAGCTCTCACATGCAACAGCCCATTCGCAAAATGCCTTCTGCGATGGTCCCTAGCAAATCCCAAAAAGTAATGCCTTAAGAGCAAAGAACATTAGGAGAAACCTGATGGAGAGGCATGCAGTTGCCTAGCACGATCGTTGCAGCTACCAAGTAAAGCAGGAGGCACACCATCCTCATTTTCAATTGCTCGATCCTCATCCTCTATAGCCTCAAACACACTTGCTCTAAGCTCGGCCTAAAAAGAAAGCATGGAACAGCATAAAAGTGTGTGCGAACATAATTCATCAACAAAGTTGCACATATATAAATAAAAAGAAAAGGAAACATACGAAACCAGGTTACCGATTCAAGAAAATTTTATTAGGAAAGTGTCAATCCGATGAAAAGGCAACACCAAGACAGTGAAGGAAAGCAAGTATAAAACTTGGACATGATGAACACCTCAGTGCATGAAATAGAGATGCTTACAGCAAAAGATTTTTATTAGTATAATCCACAATAGTCAATAAATACAAAAACAAATTGATATAGAGTGATACTTTGCAACCAGCATCAACTAGCTTAATCTCTTAATGAAATACCTCAGTACAGACAGCCGAATTCAAGGACTTCTGCACACACCATGCAGGGGGAACAGAAGGACGGATAGTTTATAGTAAAAAATCAACTCCAATAGTGAGTACTGGAATACAGTATGCAGAGATTATTGTTGAGGATTGGTGGTTAATCTCCTCCAAAAACCCAGATAGAACCTATAATAGCAAATGCTTAGAACAAGAACAAAATAAGACGTCACGCACTAAAGATATTGCAGAATGTCTGCAATCAAAACCAATGAAACTTAAAGTTTCAAAATAAAATTCGCTCCATGTCATCCATGTGTTTGGTGCAGAGGATAAAAATGCTGAATCCATTTTCAGAAAAGCACTAATTCTAACAACCATGATAATGGACCACACAAGAACGAACAAGAAAAATAATAATAAGAATATGTTTATTCCCTTTATAAAAGCTTGAAAGTTGATGGCCAAAACTACATAAAACCACATAATATGCATAAATATGCCTGTGAAGCTTCCGGCATAGAGAACAAGATTCTTTAGAGAGATGCAACAAAAAGTAGATTCAAGCTAGGCATTTGAGGACAAGTTCAGAAAGAGCTACAATGGACTCCATAAGTAACTATTATAGAGTATCACATCTTAACAGATCTTATTACTATTGAGTTCTCACTACTTACAACCTCTGAACTAGTACATCCAAGGCTGCACCCATATTCTTCTCCTTCAACAGCCTCTTCCTATAATACTCCAACTCCAACCAGCAGATATATACATCTTCATGAGGAACATGATATAAATACTAAAGTAACCTGGTAAACCCAACGTAAAATCCCTCAACTGTACTATAGAAAGATTGCGAAGAAAATGTACTCAGAATGATATGGTACTAGATAGCATAAATCCCAAAAAGGTTTCCCCATTTCGGAAACGACAAACAAAAAATGAAAAATAGCTACCAGCTGAAACCTTTTCAAGGTAGTGTTGTGCAAATGTCTTTCATCCCAGGATTTCGGTAATTTTCTCTATGTAGTGGAATTGATATATATATATATAGGGAAAGGTGTGCGTACTCGGTCGAGTAGATAAGCTTATCTACTCGGTCGGGTTAAAAACAGTGGGGGCCCACATTTTTGGGGTGATCCAAACCATTCATTTGAAAGGCCCTTACCTAGATAGGGTGTCCACAAAAAATCAGCCCCATAGGATCATCCTAACCCATCCAACAGTGGAGGGAAAAATGGGCAGATTTGTGGACAAGCTGTGTTTGTCCATTTTTCCCCATTTTTCCCTCCACTGTTGCATGGGTTAGGATGATCCTATGGGGCTGATTTTTTGTGGACACCCTATCTAGGTAAGGGCCTTTCAAATGAATGGTTTGGATCACCCCAAAAATGTGGGCCCCCACTGTTTTTAACCCGACCAAGTAGATAAGCTTATCTACTCGACCGAGTATGCACACCTTTCCCATATATATATATATATATATATATATATATATATATATATATATATATATATATATATATATATATATATATATGCGTATAAGGGTTACGAGTGGCAAGGTCGCTTAGTGAAGAAGAAGAGTTTGTAACAATAAAACCAAAATAGTGAAAACTCTTCTTCTGTGGACATAAGGACACAACCGAACAACATAAATCTCGTGTTTTCTTGTGTGATTGTGTTTCTTTATATTGTGTGCGACACACACGCAAGTCGAGCTGCGCGGTCAGCTCACTGAGGGTGCAGGGGCAGCGTGCACCACCGGAGTTTCTGGGGCAGCTCCCCGAAAGGAAAATTTAATTTTGGGTTTTACGCCAAAGGGTATTTCGGTAATTTTCTCTATGTAGTGGCATTGATATATAAGCTACGTATTAGGGTTACGAGTGGCAAGGTCGCTCGGTAAAGAAGAAGAGTTTGTAACCCTAAACCAAAATAGTGAAAACTCTTCTTCTGTGGACATGAGGACACAACCGAACAACGTAAATCTTGTGTTGTGATTGTGTTTCTTTGGGCCCCGCGCATTTATTAGCGGCCCAAGCAATGACATTTGAGGAATCCCCTTCCACAATCAAAGGACCGATACTGTGAGATCGGAACCATTTCAGTCCAAATAGTATGGCTCTAGCCACAACCCCAAGATTGAACTGCTTCAACTTGTTTGAAACATTGGGAATGATGCAGCTATATCCTTAAAGGCTTAAACCACATACATCGATGGCAAATGACTGAATTAGACATCACATGGTTTAGCTTTTGATGTTCTTAAGGCAACATTTGTGTGCCAAGCATTCCTCACCATTAGTGTTTATTTCACTTTTTCCCCCTTTTCTTATTTAGGGCACTCTCTACCCTTATGTTTTTGTTGCCCTTTTTTTCTAAATAAGGATATTTTTCATAACAGAGGAATTGCAACTCCCTCATTTTGCAGTAAATTACTGATAGATCTTAAAGCTCTGAAGAAAAAAAGCAAAAGGAATCCAAAATCACGCCCATATACAAACAAAAAAAAATCTCAAAATTCCCATAGACCACCCAAACGCAGACACTCGCAGAGAAATAAGCAAACAAACAATTAAACAAAAACTAATTTTCATCAGATCAACAGGTATTACTCTTAAAGATTAGTTAAGGTAGAAATGACCAAATGGGTTTTCAAAAAAGAAATGAAAATAGGGTTTCAAAAGAAAAAACAAATCTCAGCATACCCTGATCTTGGCTAAGACGCCCTTTTTCTCGAGGGTTCGAGTGACGAGAGTCTTGAGGTCCATCATCTCCCTCGTGTAATCGTCCATCTCTTTCCGATCTTCTCCACTCCAAAAACCCTAACCTAACCCTCCTCCTCTCTAATCTCTACCACTGAAAGAGGGTTTGTTCTTTTGTCTTTCCTTTTCTCTCTAACTTTTGCCAGCCAGAAAGGGTCTTAAAAATCGATTCCTTGTCGTGGATCTAATTTTAAGAGAGTGAAGTGACAAGTGCTAATATCACTGTCTCATGTGCCCCACTCTACATTTGGCAATGTCAAACCTTAAAACAATGGATTGCACAAGCTTACACCATATAAAAACTCTAATGTGGGACCAAGATCATGTCGATTCAATCTAGGCCATTTTTAATTCGACGTCCAATATCATATGCCTGAGATATGGGACCCGGGCCCAGCCACCTTATCACTTCGACTCATGATATGAGCGGTCGAGATCGCAACAACATTTTTGTAACGTTAAGGCCATGTATGACACTTAGAAACCTTTTTTCATGATAAATTAGTGTCTCCAAATGATGAGAGGGAGTGACTCAAGGTGGAAGAGGAAACAGAGACTTGCGAGGGCACAAAATGAGCTGAGGTCCTGTTCACTTGCGTTCCCTGGAAAGCAAATCCCTCGAAAACAGCCTTTTTTTTCCTTGACAAGACAGAATTATGGTGTTCACTTGCCTTCCAGTGAAAATAGAATTACACATGTGGAATTTCTGCAATAAGTCAAAAAATGACATGAAAAAGCTCATTTTCCCCCCATTTAAGGATTTTATTTCCGACCAAAAACACACGGATTTCGTTTCCATAGAAAACTAGTGCAAAAAGAAGGGGAAGCAGTTTTCCTGGAAACCTTTTCCTGTGCAAGTGAACAGTCCAGGGAAACTTTTTCCTGCACAAATTTTCGGGAAACATTTTCTTTCCCTTTCCCGAGAAAACAAGTGAACAGATCCGAGGGTGAGAAGTGGCTAAAGAATCAGGAAAAAACCAATTAAGTCATGAGAGGAGTTTTTTCTTTCCTAGGTTTTTAAGGCTTTTCTTAGCCCTCTCCTCACTCAATCCCTCTCCTATCTATCCCTCACCATTGGATAAGCTAATTTTCCTGGAAAAAAAAATCATGGTAGCCAAACGGAAGGAGAAGAAATATGGATTTGCGCCAGTGATAGTAGCATTTCTCAAGGTTCAAAAAGTAGTGTTATAACATTCATGCTCGAAAAATGACTGGTTTACCCTTTGTCTTTTAGTTTGGTAAGAGCATCTTGTGCCGGCTTGGAGGTGGGCCGGTGGAATTTCCTTAACGACTCATCAACCCGGATCTCTAATCTACATCCGCGCGTACTTGCGTGTATTACAAAAATATATATATAGTGGGGTCTACCTTGATCAAAGATCCAAACCATTCATTTTTATCACCCCTATATTGGGCCCCAAAAATCATATCCCAATTATAATCCTAGCCCTCTAATCTGTAGAAGGGAGACACATTGTAGAAACACTACAGATCTAAGAATTAAGAATATGCTTTGGAGATGATTTATGGGTCCAACCTATTTATGTTCGGGCCATCGAAATGAGATGTTTGGATCTTATAACCAGAATCTTGGTCAATCGGAATAGAATGCCGATTCCAGCTCCTAATTCCAGCAATCCCATGTTTGGATTACAAGATTTTTCTAAAAATACCACCTGTGTTCCCCTAGTAGCTTTGTGTCGCAATATACCGTGTAAAATGCATCTTCCTATACTCATTTTTTTGAACTTATATTGATGATAGTTATTTAGAAGTCCATTATCAAACTCTCAGCAGAAAGCAAGGTATAAAGTTGACTACACTATTAGTGTCACATCAGACAAAGAGCCCAGCAGGTCCCTCCCAACACTACATCAACCTAATCCCACTGAGTTTGTGAAACAACCAATTACTCCAAAAGCTTATGCTCATGGGACTAATAGCATCACATCGGACAAAGGACCGAGCAGGTACATCAGAACACTACATCAACCTAATCCCACCGAGATTCTGATACAACCAATTACTCTAAAAGCTTAAGCCATTGGAGATGGCATTATTTAATATTTTATACTTTAACGCTCCTCCTCAAGTGTGTCCCCTCTTTTTAGGGTTAGCCTACACGTGGCACATGAGGGCCTTCTTTTGCGTTGGCCTTTTAATATCAATGAGTTTTGATCCAAGGACCTTTGCTCTGATACCGTGTGAAACAACCAATTACTCCAAAAGCTTAAGCCACTGGAGATGACTCTATTTTATCTTTTATACTTTTAATGGAGATTGAAGTACCTCCCAAAGCCAAGAAAGCCGGCCTCATCCACTAAGTCGTAGCACTTGAACACGACACCAAACCAGAATAGCCGAGTTCAGGCCAGGCATAACGGCACAACTGGGGTGATAATAGCAGAGTTCTGAAACATGATTTTATTTGATTGACCAACTCATGTTTGGGTCTATTAGAACCTAGAATTTGACAACTCTAAAACCCAGAACATCATTTTATTTGATTGACCAACTCATTTTTTGGGTCTTTTAGAACCTAGAATTTGACAACTCTAAAACCCAGTCAGAGCATCAAGACGCCAGCCACTCTTTGGCAAAAAAACCTTGAAAACTGATGAAACAATGTGCCAATGAGTTCCTTGGGATAGCCATTACCTTTTGGTTAAATCGCTTTACATGGATCAGCCAACTGCACTGAAAGAAAGAAAAGAGGCAGCGAACTAAGGAATTACAGAGGTATGTTCATATGGGAAAGGAGGAAATGGGATTCTGATAACATATTTTATTTTTTAACTTATATTATCTTTTTACAAGATGGCTTATTTGGGATGTTGGTTTGTTTGAGTGAGTTAGGTGTCGTAGGAGATAAGCATTAGCAGGTTAGTCAAGGAGTCTAGGGATGTTGAGTGAGTTAGGTGTCGTAGGAGATAGGTATTAGCAGGTTAGTCAAGGAATCTAGGGATATTGAGTGAGTTAGGTGTCGTAGGAGATAAGTATTAGCAGGTTAGTCAAGAGTTTAGGGATAAGTGTTAGTTGGTTATATGTGTTTGAGTTAGAGTCCATGTTGGAAGTGAGTCTTATCTGTTAGGAGTCCATGTTAGATGGGTTTATTAAGAGTCTGATCATATGTTATTTTCTTCTTCTTTTAAAAGCTTGTAACTAGACATTTTAGAGAATAATGAGAAAAAGTTATTTGCAGTTGTCTTTCTTAGAAGACTAGGAGGCCGGTTCCTCCTCGAAGTGGACCATTGATCTATCTTTTGATTGTTAATGCTTGTTTTGAGTTTAGAACGTAACAGATTCGAACCCAAGCATTAAGCCACTCAGCCATACCAATGCCTTAAGCCACTCAGCCATGCCTCCAAGTTGTTGATTGGAATTGACTGAACGTCATGCACGTCCTTTCTGAGAGCGTGGCCAACATCATATCTTGAAAAACAAACCATCTAAAATTTGTGGTTGAATTTTGATAGGACTAGCCATAATATCAAGTTAACCTTTGGGCGCTGATATTCCACGCCCCCCCCCCCCCCCCCCGGCGGACGGCTGGCTAACGTTAAACGCAGGAAATGTCACTTTCCCACCATTTGACCTCTCTCTCTCTCTCTCTCTCTCTCCACACACAATAGGAACAGTTGGTGGGCCCAACAGAAACCGTTGGTGGATGGTGGGCCCATCTTTAAACAACGTAGGCCACGCCCATACCACCGTAGGATAATCCAAACCGTCCATTTAATGGGCCATAAACGTAAATAGGTTGCGTCCCAAAATATCATTTCCATAGGCTGATCCTAGCCCTCCGATCTAAATAGAAACTACATCTTATGCAACCTCTATAGATTGTAGGGTTGTGATCATCCTATGGAAATGATTTTTGGGGCACAACCTATTTACATTGTGGCCCATCAAATGAATGGTTTGGATTATCCTATGGTGTGGTATGGGCGGGGCCTACGTTGTTCAAAGATGGGCCCACCATTCCACCAATGGTTTCTGTTCCTGTTGTGTGTGTGTGTGGAGAGAGAGAGAGAGAGAGAGAGAGAGAGAGAGAGAGAGAGAGACGGGTCAAATGGTGGGAATACATCAGCGCCCTAACCTTTTTGTTGGGACAACAACCTTGGCAACAGTTTGACCTTTTTTCAGAGAACAAGAAAATGGATTTTGATATATTTGATATATTAGTTTAAAACTAAAATAAAACTTTATTTAAAATTATTCTTTGCTATGCTCCACACACAGTATCATACCATTCAACAAACTCCCACTAATAATGATATTGAATTCTATGAGAAAGAATTGAAAATTTTCTATGATGAGAAAGGAGTTATTCATCAATACACTTGCCTAGGCAACTCACAAGTCACAACAAAATGAGACAGCCAAAAGCAAGCATTGTCACTTGCTTGAGGTGGCCCATGCTTTTCCATTTTCATGCCAATTACCTTCCTTTGACTATTTGGGCTGAGTATATTCTCACTGCAACATAAACCTAAATACAAACATTTGCAGGTTTTTGGCTGCCTCGATCAGTAGATTATTTAGAACTTCGGAAGATGGTCAAGGTAGCTTGCTTCCAAGCCACTGCACTAGATGCGCATGTAGTCGTAGGCTATTATGCATACAACACAGAATACAACGGTCATAAGTTTGCTCCTCAGGCACGCTCTGATATTTTCATTGGTGCTGCTTTGGGGTGCAACTCGGGTCGGGTTGGGTCGGGTTAAGGCCAACTCAAACCAGATCTGAGGAACTATTTACTCAACCTGAACCTGACTACGCGACCCGTGTTCCAACCCAATGAGTTTCAATCCGACCCAACCCCGAGGAACTTTTTTTCCCAGTACCCGAGTTTTTAAGCTTTCAATATACAAATTAAAAACAAAAACAAAGAGAGATAAACAAATGTCGGTTATCACTCGGGTCGGGTTGCCCGAGCCCTCAACCCGACCCAACCAGGGTTACAAAAGCTCAACCCGAACCCGACCCCAAAGATACCCAACCCGACTTTTTTTCAGGTTGAACCCGACCCAAGTTACACCCCTAGTGCTGCTATGATAATTTCATTTGATATCCCTTTGGTCAACATGTTTATTACAAGCCTAAGAACAAGTACATGAGAAGCCTAATATGGACCCACCCACATAGCATTAGTGCGATCTAGACCCTTGTTTTAGTAGGCTCTGTGGAGAAGCCTGACTAAAGAGTCACATTTATCACAGAATGAAGGATTTAGATCCCATGTCAAAGTTTCTCACAGATCCCTTGAGTTATTGCCATTTTCAAAAGGCCACCCATGTGTATCTAATTAAAGCAATGTTTGTTTTGGATTTTGATAACCGGTTGCGAGTCCAAAACTGATTATTGTACTCGAAATTAAATCTGTTTGTTTGGACTTTGAGAACCGATTGTTGGTCCAAAACTGATTACTTGAATTACGTTTCATTTTTAACCGAATAATCATTTTTGGACTCACAAGTCACAACTCAAAATCCCAAACAAACAGGGCCTAAGGGCCCGTTTGGATGCAGAGAAGATTTTGATTTTGATTTCTCACATTTGCAGCCCTTTTTGCATTGTAATTTGGATCCGATCAAATTGTTGGATTTCCAATTCAGCATCTGACAGTGAAAAAAATCAGATTTCCAAATAAGCTGTGCAAATAAGAAATTGGAAATCCACAGATCTGACAGTTTCCTTCACCCTCTTTGCTCCTCAACCTCTCCCCTCCAATAGGAAGTACCCCTTCCCTCCCTCTCTCTCCCTTAACATGAGCTGCCGTATTCAAAACTCAATTCCAAATCCAAATCCAAATACAATATATGAGGTATCCAAACGGGCCCTAGATGCTTATTTTAGAGGAAGGAGATTCAACACCCCTATGGGTTGTCAATATCAAAACAGAAAGAAGGAATTATCATCTCCCCAGAATTTAATAAACCAGGCTTCCTGATTAAAGAGTCAATACCCTTGAAAAATTAACAACTAAGAAAAGAATAATAAAAATAGAGTATTAATATGAAGAGGCTGTCAGCAAAACAGGAATGCATTCTATTTTTTTTTTTAAAGAATTTCTGATATTAATATGAAGAGGCTTAGAGCAAAACACAAGAAAGAACAATCAGTCCATCCGGGTCAAATATGGCGTCTGGTGAAATGTTCGAAATACCCATATTCTCGAAAAAAAATTAACCTTAGATGAAGGGTACTTTTGTAATTTAGTAGAATATTAGTGGATCACATCCATGAATGGGCATTGTATGAATTGTAAAGAATTGTCGTATTACAGGCAAGACTATTAGAGTTTGGTAAATGGAGAGGAAACTATCAAGTGCAGAAAATTTCAAGGTTAAAGGTTGAGGCAGTGAAGAAGAGAAGATGATGGCTAATGCAATTACAGGGAATGTATTGGGGGCAGCCATGAGCTTTTTGCTTCAAAAATTAGCCAAGGAAGCATCAGGTGTTCATGGGGAAATGGATGAAGTCAAATGCGAGCTAGAGAGCATGCAATCCTTCATCAAGGATGCTGAAAGAAAGAAACAGTTGAAAAAAGGAGCTAAAAATTGGACAATGGAAGTGAGAGATGCGACATATAAAGTGGAGGATATCATCGATGAGTTCATGTATTGCATGGAGAAGAAACAGAGATGTCACCAATTTAGAATGGCTTTTCTCCTCAAAGCAATTCACCTCCCCGAGACCATTTTTGTAAGGCATCAATTTGTCACCCAACTACAAGCAGTCAAAAAAGAGATTATTGAAATTTCGGAGAGGAGAAAGCGATATGGTCTCGAAAAGATCGATGAAGGATCAATCTCAAATGATGATCGCGAAAGTTGTCGCTTTTTGACAAGGAAGATGATATTGCTGTAATGGAGAAAAATAAAGATTTGCTAGTCCTATGGTTGATAGCAGAAGAACCATCACTCATGTTATTTGCAATGGTAGGAATGCGTGGTTCGGGAAAGACTACCCTTGTCACTCAGGCATACAAGAGCCAAGCCGTGAAGAAACATTTTCATTGTCATGCTTGGATCTCTGTTTCTCAATCTTATCAAATCGAAGATCTTCTCAAAGCTTGATCAAAGAATTGTTCAAGGAGAACATGGAGGCTACTCCGAATGAAATTGACAAGATGGATTACAGGCTTCTAGTTGACACAAACATCAGCTATTTGCGGAGAAAACGGTATGTGGTTATACTAGATGATGTTTGGACTATGGATGCTAGGTCTCAAATAAATGTTGCATTTCCAGATGATAAATGTGGAAGTAGGATCATGCTTACAACTAGACAAGAAGATGTAGCTTTTTCTTCTTCATCCTCTTTAAGAGGAATTGGAAGCCATGTTTTCCACCTCGAGCCTCTGCGTGATGATGAGACTTTGACTTTGTTTTATAAGAAAGCCTTCTGGAACATCCAGGAAAGAAGATGTCCGAGAGAGTTGGAGCCATTAGCTCGACGCAAAGTGTTGTAGGTAGCCTCATGGCACTAAGAGAGAAGACCATGCTGGAATGGAAGAGAGTTGAAAATAGCCTCGTTCGGAACTAAGTAACAATCCAGTGTTTGAAATGGTGAAAAGCATCTTGTTGCTTAGCTTCAACGATTTGCCATACTACCTTAAACATTGTTTCCTGTATTGTACCATTTTTCCAGAGGGTCATCTAATTATTAGGAAAAGGTTAATCAGATTATGGGTTGCAAAAGGGTTTGTAGAAGAAAGGAGAGGCTTAAGATGGAAGAGATAGCAGAAGACTACCTTAAGCAACTCATTTTTCGAAGCATGTTACAAGTTGCACAGACAAATGAATATGGCCTTAGAGTTGGCCCACAAGTGCCAATGGGTTGGCGATCAAGCTTAGCTAAATCGTACGCATCTAGAGACTTTGTTTTCTGGGGAAAATCTGCCCATTAATGTGATGTAATTTTTTCCTACTAATCTGCTCATGAATTTCATAAAAAAAAGAGTATAATAGATTTATAAATGATAATTTGATATAGTTATTGTTCTCCAAAGGCCTTAATGTCCCATTTGCAAAGTTGAAGTGATATTATCTGCAAATAAGAATAAATTTCAGTGGCATTCAAAGAGGCCCTAAGCCTGTTATCGTGGAGAAATGATACTGCTTGAGTAATATTCTGATGCATGAGATAAGGGATATATATCAGTCTGTACTGATAATAAGTTTGAGACATTGTGGGAAAAATGAAGGGAAATGATATAAGCACTCCCTTATTATAATCCCCGCTATATAACACTTCTCCAGTTACCTATTAGGGGCTATTATAATCCACAAAAAGCTATCAACAGCCAATCATAAAAGTCTTTAATAAAGTGAGGAGTGCCATTATCAAAATGAGGGTGCATATCATTTCTCGAAAACCAAACCAATTTGTTAATGAAACCCCGCAGAGATAAATGAAACTCCAAAGACAAAACCATCCTGAATATTGTACTAAGAAAGAAAAATAATTCTTGAATGCCAAAGATATATCGATCCTCATAATACATCACACACACAATATATATATATATATATATATATATATATATATATATATATATATATATATATATATATATATAATTTTTGTCAGTTCACAAGCATGGAACAACTTTTATGTATCGTTCAGGCGAAAATGGTTACACTTCACAAATATCACAAAGAAGCAGATTTGAAGTAACCGTGGGACTTCCGATGCTGAAAGGGAAAAAATGCATCAGGCCCACTAAAGAAATAAAACTGTACTGAATGTAAAGCTATATAAGAGATGAAATTATATAAAAAATCTGGCAAGGATAGATTGGTATCTACAGAAGTTACCTCAGATATTGGCATCTTAGTCCGAACTGAATCGATCATTGAGAGATCAATATCTGCTACAGCAATGCCTGTTGAAAGTCGATCTGAAAGGGCAGAAGAGTCAATATATAAGGGTATTATTGTTTGTAGAATCCTAATAACTCAGGCCCTGTTTGTTTTGGATTTTGAGAACCGAATGCAAGACCAAAACTGATTATTGGAATCAAAATTAAGTTTAGGCCCTGTTCGTTTTAGATTTCGACAATCAATCGTGAGTCAAAAACCGATTTTGACAACACGATTTTGAGTCAAATAATAGGTTTTGGATTCACCCACATGGGCTCACTTTTCAGCAGATTTTTTCTTATTCAACAGCCAGCTGCGAAATGCCTCTGCGAAAGTCCCTAGCAATTCCCATAGATAGATATATGCATTAAATTTTATTTAATAAAACCCCCAAATAAAAAAATTATTTGGGGGTTTGCCGAATCTGACACTGCCGAAGAGATTTTCATATGCAAAAATGAATATGGATTTTATGCCCCTCTTCTATACATGTATTCTCCTCTCAAGGCCACATTGCCTTCTTATAGGACTTCATCCTCTGTTTATCTTCATCGGAGAGAAACATGCATAACAAGTTTTCAAAACTGAAACTGGAATGTTCTCTTCTTTTCAAAAATTAACAAGAAAAGACGCAACACCAGCAGCTGCAAAAGTAAGTAAATGTACATGTTTGCAAGGAATCACCATAAAAGAGAAATGCCTGCTGATAATGAAATAAGCGTGAAGTGAAGAGATCTAATCATCATAAAGGTAGTCTTCCCTACTTTTAATGTTGGACATGGTATAGAAGAGATAGTTTCCAGTAAATGCATCAAAACAAACATTCCATTATCTTGCAAAGGAGTTCTAGTGCATGGAAAGTCACTTCTTTTATTCCAAGGTTATTCCTTCTGTGTGTGTGTGTGTGTGTCTTGGCGGTGGTGGTGTGGGTGCTGGAGAGGATGCCGGGGGAGGGGGGGTGGAATTGGACTATCACCTGGAAGCCGAGCTACAACTGTGCCCCATGGGTCAATGACTAATGAATCACCATAGCTTTCTCTTTTCTCATTGTGTCTTCCAGTTTGGGCAGCAGCAATGACCTAATAACATAAAAATGAAATAAGTGTCAAAGCATCAGAGACATTCATCAAAACAACTTCTAGAATACCTTAAAATACAAGATAATACTAAAATCTACACTCACATATGCTATATATATATATATATATAAAGAGAGAGAGAGAGAGTACACATACATTTTTTTGAAAAGTGACATATTTCATTAATATTCAGATAGCATTCGGGACCAGCAGTCCCAGCCTGTAATACAAAATATTAAGGTGAATTGGCACGGGCATACCCGAGACCAATTCAAAATGTAACCAAAAATTACAGTAGAAACCAAGCATTCCTTTCCTCTATTCTGCAGAATGCATTCTTTACATCTTCTATAGCCATATTTTAAAACTATCCCCAGTGTCTTTTCAAGACTGCGAATAGTTAAAGTACTCCTAAACAAAACCTCTTGAAACTCCAAGCTGATCGGATCAACTGAAAACTACCAAAACTCCAGGATCTCTAGAAATCCAGATGGAAAGAGAAACTTCCAGGAAGATATAGCAAAGATAAAATATCCAGATAGGAAAGCCTAAGCGAGAGATACACATGCATACCATTTTCTTTTTCTTTTTTAATTGAAAAGATAGCAAAAACTTCATTAAACGAAAAACAAATCTACATTAGTGGCAGAGATTGCCCCCACATAAAGTGAGACTATGAAAACAATCTTTGGCTAAAACCTTCTAAATGACTAGCATCTCTGAGGACATGCAAAAAGGAAAAATCCTGGCCCCTACAAAAGTCTTATCATTTTAATTCGATGCATCATCCAAGCAATGACATTTGATGAGTGCCACTCGACCAATAAGCACCCATCAAGATCCACAAGAAAAAATTGTAAACGTGAGAAGAGTGTGAACCTCCACTGTAAGTCCTTAATGCCAATTGGGCACGAGATCGCCTTGAAAATCACCCAAGCAAGCACTCATCAAGATCCACAACAAAAAATTGCAAATCAGTGAGAAGAGCAAGATCCTCCACTTTGTTGAAGTCCTTAATGCCAATTGGGGCTGAGATTGCCCCGAGTCCTTAACAATCCACCCTCTATCATTCTAGAAAATGCCACAAGCCTTCACTACCCCTAGGGTCCCCAATGAAGATACATCAAAGTTCATGACATGAGGTGGCGGAGGTTTCCACTTAAAGACTTCCCACCCTACTGCACTTCTACCGTTATAATATTTTTCCAATTTCTAGACATGACACTGAACATTCTTCCCATTTGACCAATTAGAGATGATATTCTCAAACTATTTTTGCAAAAAAAGATGCTTTGTCCAAAAAAAAAAAAAAACATTTGGCTCCTTCAATCCAAATAATCCATGAAATTGCAAATGGAGTCATGCATTAAAGATATCAGCATATCTCACTCAGGCGCCGTCCCTCCAAGGAATATTCCTAGAAATATCGCATTTCATGCATGGGAGGGGGGGAAAGCTCCCTAAAAGGCATTTCTTCAATCTATTCAGCATCAGACAGACGGCGTCAATAGGGACAACTGATTTCTCAGAGGCATCCTTGTCCACCTCGAATTGCGGTTCTGAGATAGAATTCAGTGGCAAAAATTTTGGGTCATTGACTGCTTCCATGGAGAATTCGATGGGAGAGGGTTGGACTCAAAGAGCTCTCCCAATGGGGGTTTTAGATTCCCAAGATATTGTACTACCATTTTTTTGGATTTTGCAGGCAAGGTGAAAACCCCATCGAGGGGTTTTTCGAACTCCCAAGATAACATCCCCTTTGATGACATCTTCATGAAACCCTTCACAGTGAGTGCTCTCTCTCTCTCTCTCTCTCTCTCTCTCTCTCTCTCTCTCACACACACACACACACACAGATATTGAGGATTACAAATATTCTCGCATAGGCTTCTCTGCTCAAGCTATTCTGGAGGACATTCACCATAGATCCAAGTTATTGTCCCAATCTGACTAATCGATAGAGGAGACGTGCTGAATTATAGCCTCTTCAAGACCTTTTTTGCTTTTAAGTTTTCTCCCTTGACCATTAAACTTCAGATAAGTTTCATCCTACCTCAGCCAACCATGTAGCCCTTGATCTTTCGCACCAAAATATCTCCTCTTGGTCATTAAATTGTTTCTATTTGTTTTTAGGTTAATTAGGTTGGCCCTCTCATAAACTGAAGGGTAATTCCTCCATTTTTCTGTCCAACACATCAATTTCCTTTTTTATTAAGTATATTTTTATTGAAAGGATTCCAAAATGTTCTTTGTTCCATTATTTTTAACTGATCTTTAAAGATTTGACCTTATGGAACAAACTAGTCCCAAGGATTCCTTTGAACTCGTTGGCTTTCCATTAGTTACATATAAAAGGTTTCAAGGAGCCCATAACATGTCAATATTTTTCTATGCAGGAAAAACCAGACTTTCTCCTCTATGCAGGCAGAGGCCTCCATAGTTGGCATTCCAATGGAAGAAAACCCTAACTAGGAAAGTTGACACAAATGAGACATTACGCAATATCATCAGAATTTTATGCATCAAGTGATCAGTGCCTGTGAAAGAATACACAAGTAGCTAGATCAATTGAAAGAGAACGGAAAATAAAAGTACAGCAAGAAAATGAAACTGCAAAAAAAAATAAAAAATAATAGTTTGGTTTACGTTGTTATACATAGCATTGAGTCTCGATTGCACGAGCACGTAGAAGAATCTCCCAGTGTGCCTCCCCAGTTACCTTTGTAAACGCTGCAGGTACTAACAATACCTGCTCATGGTTTTCAAAAAGCAAATGTGAGCTGCAGAATTATAGAAACCAAGGCCATGTCTGGCACCCAGGAATTTTTTATTTTCACAATAAATCAGTGTCTCCAAGTGGTGTGAGAGGGGTAGGGTAGGTGGGAGAAGGAGAGATTTGAGCGGGAAGGAATGAGTTGAGGGCGAGTAAGTAGCTAAAAAATCAGGAAAAAGTTTATCACATTTGGAGTGGAGTTTTTTTGTTTCCTGATTTTTCAGGCTTTTATTGCCCTTTCCTCACTGAGTCTCTCTCGTATTCCGGAAAACAAATCCCTCTCCCAGCCTCCCTCAGCACATGAGAAAGCTAATTTATCAAGAAAATAAATTTATGGTAGCCAAATGTGCCCTAAACAAGAGGGGAAAAAATGTGTAAGTACCTAACAAGCATATTGAAAGGCTAAACAATTCCATCTTACCTGGGCTTGGTGTTGAAACCGCAGCTGCTGATAAAGCTCCGGAAATCTCAAATCATAGCAAACTGTTACGCCGAGACGTCCAACAGGGCTATCCATTACAGCAAGTTCATTCCCTGAAAACTGTACCAGCTTCAAAAGTTTGGAATTGAAAAGATAAAGTATCACACCCACTTAAGCCATAGAGCAATTTTACCCGGTCCAAGTAGAATTGAGGAACTTCAGTTTCTAAATATAATATTATCATGTAAAGAAATAAATTTGAATAAGAAAAAAGTGGATAGCCCTTGGGGAAAGAGGATCCAATAAATCCCTGATTACAATTTTCTATAAATACTAATGACTTTAAGCTAAAAAACAGAAGGACAACGTCTACTAAATTGAACAGAATACATACTAAGAACAAGAATCCCTAATTTGATGCCACAGTTTTATCGTATACATCAGCAGGCTTAAAAAATAGATGCCCCGAGTAAGCAAACAAGGTTACAATGACAAACATGTTCTAAACTTAAGCGTTACTAGCATTTCATGTATACTATGCGATGGAAGGCATGTGTATCTAACAATTTGCAAGGCAGCCCAAATCAATTAAAATAGAGTTCTAATTATCTGGAAGATATTACAACTAAATGTCTGATTTGGACCTATGGAAACAGCTTGAAAAAATATTTAGAAAACTAGAAGATCTGTACACAAGTTATAATCTGCACGTGGTCAACTTTGCCAACAATGTAAATTCACAATAAAATGTAAATAAATGGTTCCTCGTTGATGAAAAGAAAAGCCCAAGGACTCACATAATGGTCAAATGATCCAGAGACAAAAGAAATAAGTATCTAACTACAACTGCAAATCATAAAATACAACCCTCCCCACAATATCTTTATCACACCTAAAATAAATTGGGAATTTTAACAGCGCAAACATGGATAAGAAACAGTGACGGAAACTATGTAACAAAACGACATCGAACTACAATATCATAATAAATAAAAAATTGGGGAGTGATAAATCGACTCCCCATATTGATAAATCGACTCCCCATGTGTCTTTCTCTTTCCTCTTGGTTAGAGAGAGAAAGAGGAGATAGACACATGGGGAGTCGATTTATCCAATTGGGGAGTCGATTTATCACTGCCCTAAAAAAATATCATAATAATATCATACTCATAATAAATAAAAGCCAATTTCAGAGTTGAACAGAAAGGGAAGTGACTGCTCTACAATACCACACAGCATATATGTTTAAATAGATCAAATGTTATTGCAAAAGTAAATCATCAGATAATTATGAAAAAGACTACATACCTGCTGTTGTAAAATTACTCTCCTTGTATACCATGCCACCAGGAACATCCACATCAAACCTTCAAATGGTAGAAAGGGAAATGCTATTCAGAATTTATTCTACGTGAATCTGAATTAATGAATGCACAACAATACAGCATTTAGTAATATAAGTGTAACAGCACTGTAGCCTAAGGATAATTTCATAATTGCATAAAATTACACATATCTGGGACAGGAAAATTATTGGCACCAAACTCGTAAGATATACATAATCTCAAATTTCTAAATGGATCAAATAAATTTGAGCGTCAGCTTGCAAAATTTCATGGTAACGGAAGATACAAATGTTTAAGACTTGATGTAAAATCCGTCTTTTGTACCTGCCACTGATGAACCTGCCTAGGTTTCACAAACTAGAAGGCACCAAAGCTACTATTACATGTCGTTTAAGGGGAGTGTAAAACAACCATTTACTCCAAAAGCTTAAGCTGTTGGAGGAGGCATTATTTGATCTTTTATACTTTAACAGAAAGAAACAAAAAAAAAAAGATCTTGCAGATTGTTCAACTCTACAAAGAGTAGAGATTGTTGAATCTTTGCTTTTTATCGTTACAAACAAGTCAATGCTAGATCTTTTTTTTGGTTTGAAAGATGACATTTTCCATAAATATTGAAATAGCATTCGGGACCAATAGTCCCAGCCTGCTTTTACAAATATTAATTGGATACAAGGCATACCCGGGCTATTATAAGAAGAAAGAGGAACATTTGTCCTTCCAAAAAACAGATAGTAAACTACCCTTCCCTGAGGATCAAGACTAATTACAAATATGATACTACTTCGAAATCCTCCCTGTTCGCTCCCGCCTTAGCTAGAGTGTCAGCCACCTCATTCGCCGATCGCCTTCGGTATTCAAGTCTCGGGTTATCTACCCGCATCAAATCCAGTATTTCCGCAACAAGGTCTTGCAATCTCCAATGACCCTTTGATGTTTCAGAAGCCCAGACTACGACGTTTGAGGAATCACCTTCCACTATGAGGGGACGTTGATCGTGTTCAAAGGCCCACCGCAATCCAAAAGGTAAAGCTTTGACTTCCGTCTCATTAGAGTCACATATACCTCATGGTCCTAAATACATCATAATAAACGTCCAAGAGGAATTTCTAATGACTCCTCCAACCCCGGCCTTTCCAGGATTACCCAGGGAACAACCATCAAAGTTTAGTTTCAACCACCCCGTTGGGGGGGTCATCCATTTAGGTTTGGGCTTGGACCTGATGGTTCTGTCCCATATCACAGACCACCAGTTCCTTATCAGGTCCCCCGTCCCGTAAGGGGTTTGTTTCTTTGATTTTATCCAGGAGACTAGTTCTACTTTGATATCAGAGGCGACACAGGCAGCAGTTCTACTCTTTTCCTGAAAGATTCGTCTAGTGCGCTCCTTCCAGATGTTCCATACTATGGCGTAGGGGGTTGTTGCCCAGAGGTATCTACCCATTTCGCCGAAAGGCCCTGACCGCCAACCAAGAAGAACAGAGCTAATAGATTCAGGGCAAGCCCAATAAATCCCAAAGCTCCAAATGCTCTTATCCATAAAAAGTATGCAAATGGGCAATGCAGCATGAGATGATCCAAAGTCTCCTCATCTCGATGGCAGAGGACGCACATGCTCGCTAGGCTGAAGTGTCTTTTCTTTAAGCGGTCGCAGGTTTTGATTTTCCGGTGTATCAAAGTTCATCCAAAGGCCACCACCCTCGGTGGGGCGAGGGATTTCCAAACACGCCTCACAAAAGATTGTTGACCTGCGTTTAACAGCTTAAAGAAAGATTTGGCGGTGAAATCCCCAATAGATGTCGAGGTCCAAATTCGTTCATCCTCCTTATTTTGCGAGCAATTTGTCGATTCTATGACCAATAGGAGTCGCTGAAAATCTTGAATTTCCTCATCCTTAAGGTTCCGACGCAAACGAATGTCCCAAAATCCTCTGCCACCCTGACCCTCTCTAACTAGATAATCTGCAATTGTGGCTTCAGGGGACAAGGCAATTCTGAACAATATTGGGAACTCCACGCATAGTAGTGATTGACCACACCATAGGTCCAGCCAAAATCTTACATTAGTTCATTTTCCAACTTTGAAGCGAATTGCTTGTTCGAAGTCTTCTTTAACAGAGCAGATGGATTTCCAAGCTCCTAATCCCTTTCCTCCCAATGGCTTTTTGATGTTCCAATCCCCCCATTCGGATCCATATTTCAATCCTGTAACCCGATGCCATAGAGCCGATTTCTCAATACCATACCTCCAAAGCCATTTTCCAATTAATGATTTGTTCCGCAGTCTGATCTTACCAATACCCAGACCCCCATTCACCTTAGACTGTGTGACTTTATCCCAATTGATTAGGTGCCTCACCTTCTTTGAATTGCCATCTCCGTCCCATAAGAAGTTCCTTTGCAAGCTTTCAATTGTTAAAGCAACCTTGACATGAATTTTGAACAAAGACATGAAATATACCGGCATATTAGATAATGCCGCTTTTATTAATGTTATTCTCCCCCCCAAAAGAGATGTATTTCTTCTTCCAAGTCGCTAGTTTCCTTTCAATTCTTTCTACTACCGGGTCCCATTGGGCTGCAGATGGAACACCGAAGCCTAAGGGTAAACCCAGATAGGAAACAGGGAAAATCCCAGCAGAACACCCAATTGACGTTGCCAAGCTTTGTACCTCTGTCTGATCCAAATTGATTCCCAGAAGCATGCTTTTACTGAAGTTAATTTTGAGGCCCGAAGTAACCTCAAACCACTTGAAGATTTCCGTAACATTAGGAATGGCTTGAGGTGTGTTTTGGAGGAAGACTAGTGTATCGTCTGCAAATTGAAGATGGGTTATCTCTTCAGCTGAAGGTCCAGCTTGCAACTCCCAATCAAACCCAGTTTGTTTGCTTCTGTCAACATCAGACTAAAGGCCTCAACCACCATGATGAACAAGTACGGGGCCAATGGGTCCCCCTGACGGATACCCCTTGACGCTTTAAAGAATCCTTTCGCTAAGCCATTGATAATAATTGTGAAAGAGTTCGATGTTATAAGCGCTCTTACCCACTTCCTCCATTTTGGACCGAATCCCATCTTTTCTTGTATAAAGTCTAGCACGTCCCAGTTTACATAGTCATAGGCTTTTTCTATGTCAATCTTCAATACAAGACCCCGAGCGTCCACATCTTTTCACCGAGTCGATGAGTTTGTTAGCCATTAGGACACCATCCAAGATTTGTCTTGATTCAACAAATGCCCCCTGGAACTGTGATATGATCCCAAATATAATTTTTCACTCTTCTTGCAAGTAGCTTAGCTACAATTTTGGGGATACTATGCATAAGGCTGATTGGGCAGAAGTCCTTAATCCCAATGACCCCTTCCTTTTTGGGGATTAGAGCGATGAAAGTTGCCTTTGCCGCTTCACTAATGATACCCCTCTGCTGAAACTCCTGGAAAAATAATGTCCCCTTTCAGAGTGAGGTCCAGAAATGCTGGAAAAAAGCCATTGGGAAGCCATCCGGCCCCGGAGCCTTGTCCCCAGCCATTGAAAATATGGCATGTTCAACTTCTTCTTCTGTGAAGTTACGATCCAAATTGGCACGTTGGCCGAGTGAAATTCGTTTGAATTGAATGCCCTCCACTTTCAGACGCCACTCCACAGATCTGGAGTAGAGCCCCGAGTAAAACTCCACAATTATGGTTTTAATAAGGTTTGGGTCTTCGATTATTGCATCCCCATAATTCAAGCAGTTGATTGAGTTAACCCTCCTTCGAGAGTTGGTTGTACGGTGGAAGAACTTTGAGTTCATGTCCCCTGCCTTAAGCCACAGAGCACGTGATTTTTGTCTCCATCGAATTTCGTCCCTTCGCAGGATCGTGTCGTTTTCATCCAATAGTTTCAGGCAATCCAGTTGATCCTCCTCTGATAGAGGGCCTTCCGCCTCCCTGCTTTCGAGAGAGGCCAAACTGTTTGAAATCACCTCTCTTCTCCATGAGGTTTCTTCGTCAATAACCTTTTGCCATTCTTTGATTTTGGATTTTAGCCCCTTCAATTTTTGACACAGAGTATATCCTCTCCAGCCTCTGATCTCGATTTCTTCCCACCATAACTTGACCTTTTCCTCAAACCCTGGTACCTTCAGTAGGTCTAAGTCAAATCTGAAAGGTCGTGCCCCCTCCCCTGAGAAATTTGAGATTTCCAATATGATAGGGTTATGGTCAGATTCGTTGGAAGCGCCTTCTAAGAAATAAGAGGGAAGTGTTCCTCCCATTCTCGGGAAAGAAGAACACAATCAATTCTTGACATTACAAGACGATCCTGGTTATTAGACCAGGTATACCGCGCGCCGTTTAGTTAGATATCTAGCAATTCATGGTCCTGAATGAAGCTCGAGAAATTTCTATGCTGGTTGTAATCCTTGTAAATGTATTATTTTTTATGGAAATCGGATCGTATTGAAATCGCCACCAAGTATCCACGCGCCCTGCCATGAGTCTCGAATGTTGTTCAAGTCCTGCCAGAGTTATCTTCTCTCAGGGGCTCTAACTGGTCCATAGACAATTGTAAGCAACCACTTGTCGTTCTAGTTACAAGAGGAGAAAATTATTGAAATCGAAAATCTCCCCACCCTGACCTCCTCCCTGCGAAATCTACCTTCTCTCCAAATTACTATAATCCCCCATGTTGTACCTACCACATCCTTTGCAACTTATTCTCGCTGGTTCCTGCCCCATGTCTTATTAATGGTAACATCAGTTACCCCCATTAATTTGGACTCGATGACCGCCACCAAATCTAACCGACTCCGGGCTATGAAGTTCTTCATCGCACGGTATTTTCTATCTTCCCTTAATCCCCTAATGTTCCAGAAGCCTAACTTCATTGGGAGTGGGTATGAGTACTCCCAAGGCTTCAAAATTTCTTCAGGCAAGGAACCCTCGCCGGCCTTGGATCCGTGATGGACCCGCCTTTCCAAAGCGAGGAGGATTCCGCAAAGGTTCCTGTGCGATATGAGGATTGTTTTCAGAGAAAGGATGTTGAGGCTGATTATTGTGGCTTTCAGAGACACCGTGAGGACATTCCTCACCGAGGACGTGAGGGAGATTTTTCGTTGTCCTGTGCGAGCCCCACCTATTTTTTTCCCTTTAAAACCCTTCCTGAATGATCAGATTGCTTCAATCCTTGCGTTAGGATTCCCAGGGCTCGGCTTACTTCTTTTTTTAATCTTTGTGGAACAGAGGGCAAAGAGGTCTTTTTTCATTGAGTAGCTGTATCTCTGGAACCAGTACACATTTCCGCAATGATGTCCGGTCTTGTCACTTTCTCAACTGGGTCTGGCAAAAGCCTTTTAAATTTGAATTTTGATACCTCATTCTGAATCTCTGAGTGATGATTGAGGTCAAGATCACCTGAATCCGGACACGTGGCTGCCAAGTGGGAGCCGATACAACGGTCATCTTTCTAGCATTTGCTGGACCACCAGAATAATCAAACCAGGCATCGGCGCTTTCCCCTGCTGCAATCCGGCAAAGGCTTGCATCGGAGAGGATTCCTCCCCACTCCGTTCCAAAGTTTAATCCGTCTCCAAAGAATGAACAGGGTTGATGGTCTCTTGCCCTAGGGTCCGAACGTCCGCACTATCCTCTTTGAAGGGTTCGACCCCTATTTTAAAACAACTATCCCTGACCCAAAGATCCACAAGCATTTTTGGGATTTTTCATACTGGAGCAACGATTTTTGCCGATGCAAAACTCATACAATCCTCATGGTAGCCCTTCATATATGTTTCGAACTGTACCAAATAACATCCCCAAAGCTTTCACAGTTGAGGTGGCCCACACATGGAGTGGGATTCCCATAAATCTAACCCAAATGACTTTAGCTCCTTTCTGGTAGCCTGGAGTCCAATCTCTAAGAGAAGTTAGGTAATGGCCATAAGCTTTTTCCCCCCTTTCTTTAGATTAGCCACCATATACTCCTCTTCGAACATAAATAGGACTTCGTGAGGTGATAGAATGGATGGTTTTGGTAAATTGGGAAGATCCCAGAAACATTTAGCCCATTTCCATATGTCTTCCAAGCACCCCCCAGATTGTTTCAGTCTTCCGATCAGGCATGATTTTAAGATCTATTGTCTCTTATCGATCTCTTTCTCAGAAATCAGGACTGCCGGGATTCCATTAATCACAGTCATAGAAGTCTCCAGAATCTGGCCAGATCTTCTCCTCCTTTGACCTTTGGTGTCGAGAAACTTTAATCTGAGATTGAGGTGGTACACCTATTCGACCACTTTTTCCACCGTTACACCTTCTACAGACTATACGCCATTTAAAGTTCTGATAGTTACATACCATGCAACCCCAGTCCCTTCTGTAGAGTTGATCTAAATATCGTCCAGTGCCGCCTTGATGAGATATTCCCTTACTTCCAGCGGGAACCACCATTTCCTTCCTCCCATAAGCCATTCTGTAGAGTATCTTTTTGTCAGTGCTAGATCTTTGATTTCCCTCATTCTCCCATTTTAATTTTATTTGCCACAAGCCCTATGTGTCAAAGCACAGATCAACGGCACACCCCTAAACCAACAACTTAGATTTACCCTAATCCGTGGATTGCACTAAATAATCTAAAATCATCGGCTTCTAAACCAACAACTTAGATTTACCCTAATCCATGGATTGCACTAAATAATCTAAAAGCATCGGCTTCTAAACCAACAACTTAGATTTACCCTAGCCCAAGGATCGTGCTAAATAATATTAACTTATTAATCAAGTTTGAATATTCAACATGCAAGATTTTCCAACATCTGCAAATGTCGGGTATTCTGGCAGTGATTCAGTACCTTGACAAACTAAACTGAAATAAGGAGAGTTTGTAACCCTAAACCAAAATAATGAAAATCTTCTCCCATGGATGTAGGCACATTGTCGAACCACGTAAATCTTGTGTTCTTGAATTGTGCGATTGTGTTCCTTAAATCTTTTCTGCATATTGTGTTTTGATCCTCGTTTGAAAAGGTATTTCTCGATTTTCTACAAAATATATTTTTTGAACCAATAAAGAAAACTTTATTAAAACAGAAAGACAAACTTTCCAACAAAAGCGTAATGGGTCTAGATGTCGAGTGGGTTGGGAAGAAGTTGGCTCATTGGAAGGAATCCTACTTATCCAAATATCCTTTGAAAGAAGAACTGCATTGATCAAGGCAACACTATCCAATCTTCCAACGTATTTAATGTCCCTTTCTAGGATCCCAAATGTGGTTACTAATAAGATTGAGAAGCTTTAAAGGGAATTTTTGTGGGAAGAGAAAGATGAAGGGAAGAAGGTTAAACACCAAGCAAAGTAGGAGAATGTTTGTAAGCCAAAGGTGGAAGCAGGGCTTGAGATTGGCAATATTAGATGGAGGAATGTGGCACTTCCATGTAAATGACTTCGGCGGCTGGGAGAAGAGAGGAATGCTATTTGGAGAGCCAACATCATGGGCAAATATCGAGAGGGATGGGGGTTGGAAGGGTAGAGGCTCAGATGCATTGTGGTTGGTTTATGGCATCGATGATGTATTTGGATCCTTCATTAGGTATAGGGAGGGAAAGGGGAATGGGATCAAATTTTGGGAAGACTTGTGGGTGGGGCGTAATATGGTGTGCCATGCGTCCCCTAGAATCTATAGGTTAGTAATGAGAGAGGTGTCCGTACTATTGATTGTTGTAAGAGGTTGGAGGCGTAGGTAGTTTGGAGTTTGGTCTTTAGGAGGAACTTTAAAGGGGAAGAGATCACTGACATCATGGGTTCCTCAATGACATATTTGTATCTCGTCGTAATATGGATAGGAGGATTTGGGCCCTAGATACCAAGAGTATGTTTTTTATTAAATCTTTCTTTTATTTTTTGGTAAAAGGGGATCCCCTTCTTTTATATGGAAGCTGATTTGGAGAACGTGTCTGCTGCCCAAAGTACAAGTTTTTTGTTGACGGTTCGCACCAAAAGAACAAAACTCTTGACATTCTCAAGAGGAAAAGTGATGAAGCACCGTGAACAAAAATTGAGGAAAGG
Organism: Tasmannia lanceolata; assembly: GCF_043159265.1. Classification (NCBI taxonomy): domain Eukaryota; kingdom Viridiplantae; phylum Streptophyta; class Magnoliopsida; order Canellales; family Winteraceae; genus Tasmannia; species Tasmannia lanceolata. The sequence goes on along the minus strand of NW_027518683.1, from coordinate 50,011,178 downwards.
GGAGAGAAATAGACGAAAGGGGATAGAATTAGAAGAATATGGGAAGGAGAGACGAAAATAACTTGATTTGGAGAACGTGTCTGCTGCACAAAGTACAAGTTTTTTGTTGGACGGTTCGCACCAAAAGATCAAAACTCTTGACATTCTCAAGAGGAAAAATGATGCAGCACCGTGAACAAAAATTGAGGAAAGGGGAGAGAAATAGACGAAAGGGGATAGAATTAGAAGAATAGGGGAAGAAGAGACGAAAATAACCAAAAGAATAGACGAAGTTAGGGAGAGAAGAAAAGAAATCAAAAGAAAGAAGAAGAAAACTAGAATTAGAGGGAGAAGAATCTTTATTCAATATCAATAATCATCAAAAGTTCACAATAAAGCTGTAAAGAACAACCTAAAAGATAGAAACCTACTAAAATAAGAATTCCTAAAAAACTAAACTTCATAATTCTAAATAACATGGAAAATAAAAGCCTAAAAACTAAATAACATGGAAAATAAATTCCTAGAGATCCTAATAGGCAAATATGCCACTTATTTGGCCTATTATCTGCATCAAAAAGCTTCAGTTTAGCAGCTAGGTATGGTCTTTGTAGGGGAAACTGAGGAGTCATTTATATCACCTCATCCTACATTGCAAGCTTGCCTGGAGAGTGTGGTGTTATCTCCTTTATAACTTCGGCATCCAATGGGTATTTCTGGCAACATTCAAGGAGCTTGAGAGTGGTGGTGGCGTCATATTGGAGAGAAGCATGCTCTCCTCATTTGTTGTGGCTTGGGTTTTATGGAAGGAAAGGAATGGAAGAACATTTGACAATAAACAATCCACTCGGGCAAGACTGATCGGGGAAGTGAAAGGGGTCCTCTTTTCATGTGTGATACATGAAAAGAGTTCTCAAACTATTCTATTCAAGACCTCTACCAGAAATAGGATGAGGTAGTCAGAATGAGGTAAGGGAAGGAGAAGAGGAAGAGAAATAGCCCCCTCCAATCAGCACTAAACAATTCAGCTTTGATGGTGCATCTGTTGGTAACCTGGGCCCGGCGAGGTTGAAACAGCTTTTAGAAATCATGTAGGGGACATCTTATTTGCTTTCTCTGGACGTATTGGTAGAACGGATTCGAACGAAATAAAGGCAAGGGCCCTACATTTTGGCTTACGATTGTTTGGTGATACATTGGAGGGGGAGCTGCTAGTGTAGGGGAACTCGTGGAATGTCCCTTGGGCAAAGAACCATTCTCCAGAAACTTGGAGACTTTCTGTAATTATAATCAAATAAAGGACAGCTGCAATTCTTTAACTCTCCAGATAACGGTAATTCATTAACTCTCCTTTGCTCACATCACCCGAAGTGCAAATGAGAGAGCTAATCACGTTCACAAAGTGGAATGAGAAGGGACTCCATGCATGTTATACTTGTTTCATAAAACCCTCTAGAAAAGGTACTTTGATTCAGCAATAATGTAGTTGGATTTTCTAAAGCTCTTCTGTAGTAGAGACTAAATAAAAGAAACCGGGTATTTCACCCATTACAATATGTATGATGTTGTACAAGAATGCGTAGTCGATTTAGTCTCTCCAACTCACTCATTTTCATGAGTTTTCACTTGTGTGTGCTTCCTTTCCTCTCTTCATCCAGAACCTTTGCAAGGTTTGTCACAACATCAGAGCAAGGAAGATCAAGACATTAAAATTTTTGAAAGATCTAAAATCATATCCAAGCAAGACCTCCCTATTTCTCTCTTTTCCACCTCCTTTCTTTTTGCTACTTGCTTTCAGCCATACTCGTGTGGCTGTCTGCCATACACAATGCTTTCATCTACCTCGTGTGGCTGTCTGCAATAATGGAGTTGGATCTTCTTGGATCGATTATTCACTTTTTTTCTTCTTCGATACTTTCCATTAGAAAACAAGTGATCAACAGAAGAATTAGTGAGTTATTCCATTTCTCTAAAGAGTTTTGAGAACAACACAGCATTGTAAGAAACTTTCTTTAACCAATTGATTAGTAGGGAGAAATTTCCTCTTATCCATGCATTGCACGTAGTGAGTTTCCCAAGAGTCATTCCATTTCAAGTCTCTTTGACTCTTTATCAATGGCTTGAATCACCAATAGGACCCGCAAAAATGACTACACAGAATCAGAGAATTAGAAGTTACTCCAGCAAAACCAACTCTTGGGCATCACAAATAACTTCTCTGTTACCATCAAAATTCAACTTTGACAATCCAATGGGGGGTTTGAGCCACTCATCATACTTCCTACGAACCATCAAAACCTGAAAGAACCAATCCAGTCAGAAATAACGCTATAGAATGCAACTAATTAAACAATCCATCTATAAGGTGCTTCCTGATAGTTATAAATCAAGGTAATCCCTTTTAGGCACTTAAGAGGATCCATTAAAAAATCTAGAATTCCTTTATTCTGTAACAAGTATAAAGAAAAGAAGGATAAGAGGTGGCAAAGAATTCGTTAGGGTTCAATATAAACCCCACAACCTTTTTAGTAAGGGTAACACTTACCGAGCGAGAACATTAAAAAAACACTTATCAAGCAAAGAGCCTCCACACCATTTGTCTAGCCAAACATAGGTTTCAGATATATCATCTATATCTCAAGCTTTTATTTCTTTTCTTTTTTTCGAACCATTATCTGATATCTCAATCCTTCAGTAAATTTGTTGAACTCAAGCTTTCAAGGGTTCCATAAAGATGAATCCAGAGAATTCAAGCCACCATAGCGAAGCTCCTAATCCCTTTTTTTTTGGTTATTTAGAGTTAAATTGTTTGAGCATAAAGAATCCCGGGTCTGAAGCATAATCTTGACCACATTTTTTTTAAAATGAAATAAATTCTGATACCTAATATTTCTCATCCAAAACCTCCCTCCGTTCGTAGGTCTACAATTTGAGGCAAATTGTCTACGCCTCAAGTAGTGACGATGACATTGGCCATCCCAAAGCTGACACATGGAATAATAAGATACAAAAAGGAAAAATCACAGAAAAATTAGGGGACCGTCAATTGAATCTTTTTAAAATCACAAAAAAAAGGGGGACCGTCAACTGAATCTTCCCTTGAAAATCCTTTCCCAAATCCTTACAATTATAGCCTAAAAATGATAAGTCTAGCTTCGAATTATGAGGAAGCTTTGACACTGTGTTCTTGGGATGTAGAGGAGAAAAGATTATGTCACCACATCATCACACCTCACGAATGATTTGCTCTTTTATTAGTCAACAATTACAAAGGATCACATAGATGGACCTTTATAATAATATATAAAAGGCTAAAGGCCCTACAACAATATTCTACAAAAGCACTCAATAAATTGCATTGTCTTTAGTTTTTAACAAAAACATCTTCAAACAAAAAAAAAAAATCAAAAACATGTTTCTAAGTTTTACGCAAAGAGGTTCGACTCATATTTCTCCAATATGAAAATTAGTTATAAGATGAATTGTTATATCATGCTGACTTTATTTTAATCACCTTATCCCTTTACATTTATTACCTAGCGGGGATGAACATTGTTGCCTAGGGAGACAGAGCCCCACGGCCCAAAATGAAGGTTTTGTGTCTGATTCCCAACTTCATGCATGAAAAATAGTGAAAATGGAAACTTGATGTAAAAGACTTGGACTCACCGCAAATATAAGTAAAATTGAAAAAAATAAAATAAAGGACATCTGTGCGTCAATGGTCAAGGAAGAAAATGTTTCCTCATATAGGATTCATTAGAGATTGTAGCCATATATTTTCCAATTTTTTGTCCAGGATGTATGCTTCATTACGACACTAGAGTTTGCCATGGTTATTTTGAGAAAGTCCTAAAGTTTAGTAGATACAGGAAAACCAAGCACATTGTGCAGTCTAAGATCATAATATGAACCTACCAAAAACGGAACAAATATGATATCGTATTAACAGGATAGGATGACAATGAAATGAAAAAATCATCCAAGTGTTAACATGGACATGCATGGTAAGATGTCTAATTAAAAGATCAATGATGAATTTCTTACAAGTGTATCTTCCTGTATATGCTTTTGATGTTTCCAGAATCATCAACTATAACATGTGTGTTATGTAAGTGCGCATCATCTGGTCCTTTCTCTTGGAAGCCTCCAAGTGACAGCCAAATATTGGATTCTCTGCTGAATAATACTGCTACAAATCAGTAAACAGACTAATAGAAAGCCATTTCGAAACATTGAAACCTCACGTACTAAGAAAACTAGAACAGTGTTAAATGAGGTGCTACGTTAATAAAATATCAAAAAGGAGAAGGGAATGTTGCAAACCAATAAACAATAAATTATGGGAAATTATGTCCACACTCCCATATTTTCATAATGGCACTTCTCACTTTGTTAAACACTTTAATGTCCCCAGGAGCCAACGACTCCCAATAGGATCACTCTGAAGATGGAGAAACATACCTTCAAACTTGAAAGCATGCTGCCCGACGCAATAATTGCTCTAGCAATAATATTGGAAGTTTTAGAAGTAACTTCCATACGCCACTTACATCTCTCCTTCCAAATTTCTCAGCTAATAAAGGATATAATAGCCTTCAATAACAAGTCAAACATCGAGTATTTCCTCCTTTTTAAAGCCCTTCCTCCTTTTTATAGCCCAAACCATTTAAGGAGCCTTGCAGTGATTGGTTGATTTTGAATAAGAGGAACATTTAACATATTAGCAAAATGACTCGATATATCTCTTGCTAAATCACTCTCAACAAACAAATGAACAAAGCCTCTTTCGTTTGCCTCCTCACAGCGGCTACATTTTTTTTTTTGAATGGTAACAGGTTTCATTAAAAAGGGGGACACTAAGAAGGTCCACCCAGCAAATACAAAGAGAACAGAAACAAAATAATAGCATAAGTACAAACAACCAAAAGCCCCATATAAAGGGGGAAAGAAATCAAACAATTCAAGATCATGCTTTTGTACACCCTCTCTGGCCAGCTTGTTGGCAACCCCATTTGCAGATCTTCTAACATGCAAGAAAGTAAGGGATGAGCCTTGAGATCTATCTTTAATCTCATCAAAAAAACAAGCAAATCGCCAAGGGGCAACCAAAGATCCCTTGAGCCACCTTATAACGTTGAGAGAGTCTCCTTCCACTATCGTTCGCTCTAACCTATCTCTTTCCAAATAGATTGTTCCTTGGTGGACCGCCCTAGCCTCAGCTTCTCTAGAATCTGCCACCCCTATAGGCCCTAAGAAGGCCCAGATTAACTCCCCCGTGGAATCCCTTAAAACACCCCTGATACCTGCTGGCCCAGGATTACCAAAACTAGAACCATCAAAGTTTAACTTTAGCATCCCGATGTGGGGAGGCAGCAATTGTTTCACAACCGCAGGGCGGCAACCGCACTATTACACATCACTCTCCATCCCTCCCATAACTCAAAAGCCGATACAAAAATTTGTACGTAATAGGAATAAACATATCCTTAATCCTAGTATCCACAGGAATTGTTACTACAAGATTCTCCAGAGTAAGCAACTTACCTTCGTTGGCAAGTCCTTCCATATAAACTTTGGCCAAATTTTTAGCAAAAGCTTACTATGAACAACATTTCAATTAAATCTATTTGAGAAATGGCCTGACGTATTAGGAATCCAAACCAGATTTTCACTCTTGGAAGATATCTTCAATATTGTGGTTTTCATACTATCAATAAGCTCTCAAGGGAGATTATCACCCTGAATTTCAGATCTAAGCCAAAGACGTTAGAGAAAAGGTATATAAGAGGGAAACCGCCGAACCACTTATCAGTCCATAAGTAGATGTTTCCTTTCCCAAAATCAGTCTGTTGTCATCCAACCATCCCTCTTTCAACTAGAGCATGTCTCTCCATTGTTTTTAGTCACTCATTTTTGGAACCGTCAAATTAAAGTTCTCACCTTTCAAGTATCTCACCTTTAAGAATACACCACCTAATGATGTCTCTTGCCAAACTTTGTAGTTTGGCAAGAAGCTTTTGGGGGAAGTGTTGAATGTGTGCATTTGTTTTTTGGTGGTTTTTTTATCGTGGGAGATTGAAAAAGACATTGTCAGAGTGTTTTCTTCTAATTTTTTCTGCGAGTTTAATGAAGATTTCCACAAGTGTAATCAGCTTGGTTGTATCTTTGGTGATTTTCAGCAAACTAATTGTATTCCTCGACAATGTTATATCCGAAATTCATGACAATTTTACTGAATCCATAAACAGGTTAATAATCTTTTGAATTTTTGAGATTGAAGTAGTCCAAACAAGAACACGAATTTTTCCAACAAACAAATCCTTGGAAGGAAGACCATTGGCTTTCATGCCATCACAAACAAATTTAATGAACTCTAAGAAAATTGATATTTTTCTTTCCATTAGGTTAGGTGGACAAGGTCACACCTTGCCGATCTAAAGAGATATTTAATCGCTCTCTTATGATATGGGATGCCCGGCCCTCTTAACATTCTAGGATAAAATCTTCATGATGATTTAGATGATGAAAAAGATCCAAACTGATTACATTTGGGAGAATACTTAACCCTAGGGTTCTTGTCGTAGTTGCCATAGACAATAATTAGCTAATTTCTCGGAGGGTCGCAAGTTTCTAGATTTCTTAATAGAAACATCAACAGCATTAGGATATGCTGAAAGACTGCTTTGACAGCAGAGAAAATAAGGTGGTGTGGTTGCATATCTTCCGCACAAACTTTTTTGATAGAGAGCTCAATTCGATGGCGACGTTGCTAGAGACGTTGGAGGGGTGCTACATTAAGCAGTCTGGAGTCGATAAAAGGTTCTGGATCTAAAATTCTTATGATGTGTTCTCTGTCAAATCTTTTTACCATCATCTTGTGTCTTGCCTTGTGCCCTCTAGAGTAGTTAGAATTTGGACTTTCCAAGCTCCGCCCAGGGTATGTGCCTTTCGTTGGGCCTCTTTCCAAGATAGAATTCAGATGGTGGATTTTCTTCGAAAGCGGGATATGCTGATCATTGACCAATATGTGCTTTGCATAGAGGCCACGGAATCAGTCGATGGTATGTTTGTGCACTGCAAAATGACCCAAGAGGTGTGTAGTGGTATTTTGGGTAGATTTGGATTGTCCTGGGTGTTTCCAACCACCCTTATAGATCTGCTAGATTGCTGGGCGTCAGTTCCATGAAGAAAGAAAGGAAGGATTCTTTGGAATGTATCTCTTCTAACAACAATTTGGATTCTTTGGAAATAGAGAGAAATGCTCGAGTTTTCAAAGGACATGTCAACAGCGCATCTTTCCTCTACTTCAAGGTGATAGCCCCAATGATTTCTTGGGTAAAAATCCTTCCAAGCTTCAAGTTTGTGTCGGCTTATGACCTATGGAACGGATGGAAGGAGGTGTCTTTCAGTTCAGAGCAAGGTCTTGTGGTAGTGCAGGAATGGGAACCTCCTGCACCTGGCCTCTTGAAGCTCAACTTCGACGGATCTAGCATGGGGAACCAAGGACCAACAGGAATTGGGGGAGTCCTGAGGGATGAGATGTGGTCAGTGAGATAGGCGTTCACAGGCCCCATTGGAATCACTAATTCCAGTGAGGCAGAAATGTATGCAGTGCATCATGGTATTAAATTATTGGAGAAGGAAGCCATAGATAAAGTGGTGGTGGAAGCCTGGAAGGGGATTCTCTCAATGTAATTCGATGGCTTAGAGGATCACATATATGAGTTTTTATATAGTGCCCGACTTTAAGAGGCTGTTGTTGGATCAAATATCAAGGGCGGTAGTTTTGACGTACCGCCCACACGGGACTTGATGGTTGGGTACCATATAATTTCTCCACATATATACCCTTGGAGATTTGCTAGTTTCTTTGATGAGATTCAAGATTGGGTGGGAGCACTCAGGAGGTCCGCTAACGGTACAGACGATAAATTAGCCAGGGTTGGGGTTTCGAAGGAGGGTTTGGAATTATTTGAACTCCTCCCTCCTTGACTCTTTTCCCTTTTCTTCTATTCAGTTAGTAGTGGAAAGTTGGTTTTATTTTACTGGTATTTATGATTTGTCCTTTCTATCGACCATCTCACTCTTTCTTCTCTATTTTAATGAAATCTATCTACCATATAAAAAAAATCATCAACAGCATTAGGACTAGACTTTAGCTATTGACACCTTTTAGAAAATTAAAGTTAATCAAGAGATGATATCTCCTTAATATTAAGAAACGTGATAGTGTATTGCGCCTTTGAAAAGCAAGATCTCAGCACAGTTATCCTCCCCAAGAAGATCTTCAGATTCCAAATTAAAAATTGCTTTTTGAAGTGTCTCTCAAGAAAAAATATTTGTCATTGTAGCAATGAAGCATAAGAGATAAATCAAAAAATAAACAATGTTACCTCGCAAGAGAGCAATATCCTTGCATAATAGGTCCATCTAAAGCTTCTGCTATTGTAAGAGTCTCCCCATCCCTAGCCCCCAAAAAGGAGAAGTTCTCGGGCAAACATAGCAATTTCACTCCGGCAGCAGCAGCCTCCTTCACAAATCCAATTTGCATATTTCAAACAATGATATAAGAGAATTGTGAAGGAAAAAAACTAATATGAGATTTGAATCACATAGGTCTCAAGAAGTTCATCAATGACAAGTAAAGGAATTAATGCTACATTTCAGTCTTAAAAAAAAAAAAAAAAAAAAACTCACAAAAGTTGCAAAAAGTGAAATTTAAAAGAAACAACTAAATTTACAAAAGCATAAATCAACAAGTTCTTCACGTAAAAAGTAATATTAAATAGAAAACCCTTACAAAATTATCATTGCAAGACTATCTAAACTGTGAGAAAACATGTGTAGAATGCAAGGAAAAAATATCACGAAAAAATACGCCCACGAGAAAAATAAAATCATTCTAGCATAATGCATGCCATTAAAATGAGTTGCAAATTTAGATCATGACAACTTCACATGGATGGTAGTATTTGTAAATTCAAGTGTAATGGTTGCATAAAAAGATGAGTTGAAAAATATTAACAAATTTCTTAAGCTTTGAAATGATAATCAACCATTTCAAAGCAACTTGCTTATTAACTTCAAAAATGCATGCGCTTTTTTATGTGAGATAGAAAAGATCACCAAGCTTGGTATCTGATTAAAAAGTGTAGCATAATAATTTTGTTCCAAAGAATTCAGGATTTGAGCAATCCCAAGCAATATTTAAAAACATGAAACTCAGAATAAATTGCCCAAAGGAATTTTGAGTCAACTCTATCGAGTCAATTGTTGATTTGACATATGAAATTAGTGGACAAAAAACCCCAAGTGACGACCATATGAAGTGTGTTTTTTTTTTTAAAAAAAAAAACCTACCACCATATGAAGTTAAAAACTGAAGACGTATTTATTATAGTTAAAAGCATAGGTACCGGAACGAAAACTTACTAGTTTGATGGAAAGCTCGCTTCCCCAGAAACTCACTTCAAAAGCTAAATTCCTCTTGCTTCCCAAATTTAGGGGGATCGCGCTTCCCATACGCTTCCTACGAGCTTCCTTTTAATTAAGGGTATGCTTCCTATTTAGGTGATTATGTCTTCCTAAAAGAATATTTTCTCCCTTTGATAATGTTGAAGGACCGTATTTTTAAAAAAAAAAGAGTGTGTTCAACATGAACGGTCAAAAACTGTATCTCTGCAAACATTCAAATTCAATAACAAAAAATACACATAGTTGGAAATTAGGATTGAATAATTAGCATGATTTTGGGGCTACAAGAGTTCCTAAGAAAGGCCTCTTAAATGGACGGCTCAGATAATTCAAAGGTGGGACCCACTATGTTGAAGTGGGTGTACCTCATTACAATAAGGTTGTGCCCTATCAAAGCAATCCTCTTAATAAAGGAATGAGAGATAGTATCACAAAAAGGGAGTGCAGATATAATTTCCAACAAAAAAAAATAAAAAATGCAAGCGAAATTCAGACATGAGGTAATCTTGGGCGCATCACAATCGACAAAGATGAGTTCAACACCCGTAACTATAATACAGGAGGTTGTATAGTCTAATGATCATTCAGGCCCATCTATCGAGGTCCCAGTTGTAGAGGGGCAACAGTACAAAAATACAACCTACCTGAAAGCCTGAATCATTAAGGCCACTTCTTTTTTTTTTTGAATCATTAAGGCCACGTTTGGATACCCACAAGATTTAGATTTGGATTTCTCACATTTGCAGTTGAGATTTGGAACTGGAACAGATCTTTAGATTTCCAAATCAGCTACAACAGTGAAAAAAAATCCGATTTTCAAATCTGTTCTGCAAGATGTTATTTGGAAATCCATATTTGTGGCAATTACCTTCACCCTCGCTGCTCCTCGACCTTGTGGCAGCAGAAGCAGCGAGCCCTCCCTCGCTCCCTCTCTCTTACACATGAGCATGAGGATGATTGATGTATTTTGTATACAAAACTCAAATCCAAATCCAAATACAGAAACATGAGGTACCCAAACGTGGCCTAATAGACTTCAAAAATGACGGCCGAAAAATTGTTAAACCGTCCACATTCAACAGGAGAAAGTCCATTGACTAGATATTTAGGATCACCAAATGAGTGTGCTTTTGTACAATGGCCCAACTACAGAAGGCCAATGTTAGAGTCCTGAGTGGGGGCCTGCCTAGGTATGGGATTAGGTGGGACCCAGCCTAGTATCGGACAGGTTAAAAGGACTTAATCTAACGCGATCCATCATCTATAGGGCTCTTGGCATATTGGCTAGTTACCTAACATTTGGTATCAGAGCAGCAACCAAGTCAAGTGTTAAAGTCGCGGAAGGGGCGACATGTGGAGAGGACAACTGGAAATAGCTACTTGGTAAAGAGTGAAAGTTATCACAGAGTGGGCTGCCGCGGAAGGGAAGACCTGCGGAAAGGTCTACCTAGAATAAAGGCCAAAGTGAAAACGGCAGATGCAGAAGTGTAGTGTAATGCAGAATGCTATGGTCCTAAGGTAGGTCTCCTATGTATGGGACTAGGTGGGACCCAACCTAGTATGTGACGGGTTTAAGGGTTTAATCTAATGTGATCCATAAGCTCTGGGGATTTTCGCCTATTGGATAGGCACCTAACAGCCTACCATTTGGATAACCCATATCATAGAACAGTACCAACCACAATCACAATGGTGAAGGGCAACGAACCCAACTCAGTTAATCTCCATGTACCAGTACCAAGCTCTTCAGACACTTCTTTTATACTTTCACACTCCCTTTCATGTACTAGCAATTAGCATATCATCTCCCATTCACCGTATTTCATCTCTTCTGTTTCTATTACCATACTCCCCAAAAGCCAAAAGCCTTTTACGTTATCCAAAACCACAAGTTTTTCACTGCCATCTTTGGATATACACCAAAATTGTAACGCGGGTGCGATTCGGGCCTTTTTATTACAATCCAAGAAGACCCAGATTACAATTTGGGTGTAGCACCAAACACACCCTGAATCCTACCAAAAGTTTCAAAATCCGCGAACAGTGATCAAAGACTATAAACTTGAGATTGCCATTCAATAAAAAAAGAACTAAGAACTTGAGAAATTACAGAGGTACATGGAATGTTTGATGTGAAATTGGAAATGGGGGAGGTGAGGAAAATAACTCGCCTTGATAAGACGAGAGCAGGTGTTGAAATTCGCGGTAAGATCGTTGGTAGAAGTCATCTGAGCCGCTGCTACTCTCAGCTTTTCTCCTGCCATTGAGCAATTACAGGCGAAGGAGATGACTCTAGACCGGAGGGAATGCAAACGCGAAATGGAAGGAAACGTTGGGGAGAGACTAAATGCCATATACGTCTCCTTCTAAGAAGATTAAAGGATTTTAAATAGAGATTCTAAACACTCAAGACAAAAGGGAAATGATAGCAGCACAACCATTTTTTTAATAACTGCACGAACCAAGCTTGTTTTTTTTTTTTTTTAATTGACTTGTGATTTGTGAAAGCTTTTGAGGACTAAAATACCTTTGACAGCTCTTTTAGTAATAAAAGAGATGAGTTAGTCCTATATCTAAGGGAATTGCTAGCGTCAATCGCAGAAGGCATTTCGCGGCTGGTCTGTCGCATGTCATACCACCCACCTCATGAGTGGAGACAGAAGCTGTAGTCTTCATTCACTAGGTGACCGGTCTGACATGCAATAGACCAGCTGTGAAATGCCTTTTGCGATGGACCCTAGAAATATGGTTATGTTGATATCAACAAAGCTGTTCAGTTGATTTGATCCACAAAAAATCAAATATTAAAAATTTTTCATTAATTTAATCTAACTAGGATGATCTAACTGTAGTGGCTGATTCCTACAGCTAGAAGTATAGTGGGTTCATATAACTGGATGATCTAAGCCATTCATTTGTGGGTCTCCAGTGTGGATGGGCCATGCCCAAAATTCTTCTCAATAAGATGATCCAAACCCTCTGATTTGTGGAGGTCCATACTAACGGACGACTAGGATCCAATCAGTGAAATTTCCCAAGTGACGGACACACTGAATTTGGGAATCCGAGGAGGGACACCGCCATTTTAACTGTAGTTAACGAAAAAATGGTACCAGCGCATGGCCATTGGATTACTCTCGTAAGTTTTACCACGGAAGCACTAGTTGAGGAGGGACACTTCCCACTATCGTAAGTTTTGCCAAAGAAGCCTCCCTAAGGCCTCTTTGGAAAGCCATTAACTGTGTCATTCATAAAACTAATCCTTTAAACAACAAAAACTTATAAATCAAGAAAATGGTCTAGAAATAGCAAACTTAATTTAATTCTTACATACCAAATTGTCTAGAAATAATATAAGAATTGAAGAAGGGAAATCATAGAAACTTTAACATATTAAAATTGGGAAGGTATAAATGTAGAAAAAATAGCACTAGAATCTCACAAATAATTACAAATAATTATAGACATAAAGTAATAAAAAATATAAAAATAGAATGAAAAAAATACCATACAGCCCCTTGCTCCCACCATTTGAATGATCCAGTGAAGTGTTCGGACTGAAATGACATGGGTGGTTCGTCGCGTGTGATGTTACGAGAAGTCCATGTCGTATTGCATATCACTGGCGCGGTTCGTCGCGTGTGATGTTACGAGAAGCCCATGTCGTATTGCATATCAAGTGCGACAAACCGCCCATGTGACATCATAGGTATACCTTACCTATGATGTTTTTTTTTTAGATTTTGTTTTTTATATTGCAATGACATGTGTGGTTCGTTGCCGGTCACTACTTCAATCCTTTTTAGGGTTTAATATTTTTTTCATTCTTTTGTAAAACCCTAAAAAGGATTGAAGTACAAAACAACATTATAGGTAATGGATCTACCATTGAATAAAAATTTGTTTGTATCATTTATTTATGTTCCATTCTTCGAACAAAATTGCTACTATCCAATTGTTGAGATTTTAGTAGGGGCAACTCTAGTTGGGTTGGATCGGATTGAGGCCAACCCTAACCCATCATGAGATAGCATTCTGTCAATCCCAACCCGAGCCTTGGATTTATGACGGTCAACCCTAACTAAACCCGACTCCGAATCGGGTTGGGTTGGGTTGGGTCAGGTTAGGTTCAGATTCATCTAGGGCCAAAGACGGGTTTGATTGGGGTTCATCTGAAGCTAAACAGAAAAGGCAAGAAAAAAACATAACCTTGAGAAAATCATGATAAAAGTAGAGGACAGACGTCGGGTTCGGGTTGCCAAGGCCTTAATCCTAACCCAACTTGAAATTAAATTGTGTTGCCTTTTCCCAACTCCACCCGATAAAATACCAACCCAGCCCAAGCCAAAATCGGGTTGAACCTGCCCGGTTCGGGTTGAGCCCTTAGGGCTACCATTAGAAAATAGGAAGTAGTCCTTAGGGGACTACTATTGATTAGGATGGAAAAGAAAGGCTTGCATACGCACTCTCTGAGCCACCCACATGAAGTATTTTCAAACCAATATTTTGCATGAATGATATCAAATTTTCTCCATTGACACTGTTTGATGCAGATGCATTTGACGAGAATGACATGCCAAAATTTCATATGAAATTGCAGAGTAGAATAATTAAGGATGAAAGTCCAACAACTTACGAAACGTGTAACGTATTTTGAAATCCTGATAGGCTATGAAAATAGTCTTGTATCGAAAGATTTCACCCTTTTGATCATCATGCTCCGTGGGGTGAGTCGGGTGAAAGGGAAGTTCAAGTTCGGGCGGTTGTCCTAATCAACCCAGTGAGGAATTTGATGAGTTGGTCCAATCTAAGGTTTTAGACGAACAACCACATCTAGATCCGGTCGAAGAGTTTGACGAGTTGGTCGAATCAACGGTCCTAAATAAACAACCGTGTTTTGACGATTACAATGATGACGATGGTGTCATGATCACTTGGAATGAACGTGGCGAGGCGTTGAATACTCGGCATACTACGAATATTCTTATCATCGATAGTGGGAGTTGTGAGGATGTGGTGACATAAGAGATATCTATTGTGTGTTATAAAACCACAAACGAAGAAGCAAATGAAATTGGATCTGTCAGCATGAAGATCGAAGTGGGGGGTGAATGGCGAAATATTAATTTGATTTCTTCATCAATTTTTGTCGATCCATTTTTATTATATCATACATTGAAGTCTACAATCAGTGTTTATGAATTCAAGCTCGTTCATGATCTGGAAAGTTTATCTTTTCCTCTTAAAGATCACGCGGAAGAGTTTGATGCTCTAGAGTTTCAAATGTTTAGAAATTTTCAACACTTCAAAACTCGAGGGCGGGTTTTTCTGAATCAAGGGACGGAAATTAGTCAGAACTTGCGCTCGAAGATTCAAATCCGAGGACGGATTTTCTCCAACCCGGGGAGTCTGATGCATATGCATTTGACGAGAATGATATGCCAAAATTTCAGCCTATGGTGAAATTTCATACGAAATTACAGAGTAGAATACTGACTTACCTATATGAAGTTGTTTCCTTATTTTTATCCTTATATTTAGATAATCTGGATGAGAAGTCTAGAATTATAGGATTTCGTAAGTATTGTTTTTAATAGGTGGGTTAGTATTTGCTTTTTATAGGAGTCTTTATTAAAGGATGTCTAGTCATTGTATATATTATCTGATTGAGAGGAATGAAGGGACTTTTTTTTGTTTTACGGAAAATACAGTATGTTATGTTAACAGAAGCTTGACTTCTTCTTTAACCAGTCTCTTTGTAACGGGTTTTGGCAAAAATCTTAATTTTGCGATTGGGTTTCCTTCTTCGTGGGTTCCATTACTGTTGAATGATTTCGGTTGATTGACCGTAGCTAGCAAAATGTGATTATGCAAAAAAGGGGGACGGTAAAAATCGAGTTCAATACAATATTGGTTTAAAAAGAAAACGTAGACAAAAAATGGAAACACAAAAAAATATGGGAAATGATATCCCCACCCCCCCCCACCCCCCTTAAATGGATCAAATCCCCCACTTTGACCGTTTAGGTGAGAATGGTTCACTGCTTGAGGATAAATTCACCCCCTCTAACGTTTTTCTTTCATTTAAAACTTAACGAAAAACATTAGGGGGGGGTATTTTATCCGTCAGAGGGGGGATATCATTCCCCAAAAATATGTTAATTTTGTCATTTACAAAATAAAGTGGGGGAAAAGTTGGAAAGATGGCCAAAAAAACATTAAATACATCTAAAACTTGTTTTTAAACGTGTTTAAAACGTTTTCCACGAAAAAGGACTTTTTTTCACTGGAAAAGTTTTAAGGAAAAACTGCAAGAACCCCTAGATCAAAACATATCTACAAGAACCCCCAAATTATGTCATAATTACCAACGGTACAAGTTTGTGCCTTAAATAGCTTTTAATTTTCTCCTTCCCCCATTTTACCCTTCATTACATTACCTTTATAAATCCCTAAAAGCTCTCCTTCACCAAAGGCAACATTAAATCCTTTGAAAATCTCCTTCTCCCTAAAAAAGGCCACATCTATCTCTAATTGACGGGGTATGAAAAACAGCAGCTAATTAGCTGTTGACACGTGGCCCCAGGATGGCCCACCGCAAATCCAGCGTCGGCCCAGAGGTAATCCGGTAATTACCGAAGAGTAGGTAAACCTAAACCCACACGGGGGCCGACACCTGTCCTGGGGTAGGTAATCCAACCACCCCAGGCCTCTCTCTTTAAAAGGCCTCTTAAGGCTCGGAGTAATGGTAATAACTTCTCAACTAACACTCTTAAAAACTCGCTCTGCACTCCTGCTCGTACTGACTTGAGTGTCGAAGGGCCTGTCCGGAGTAACGACTCCGGGTTGGTCTTCTGACCTCTTTCGCTCTTGTGCAGGGCTCAGCTCCTTCACTTCGGCTCCTCGGGTCCTCCAGCTCAGCTCTTACGTCACTGTCGTATCTGTTACCGATTTTAGGCCTAACAGATTGGTGCCATCCGTGGGACCACGAACTAAAAGCTGTATGAATCCCCTATACAAAATGGCAGGGCGGAAGAGCGCTCGGATATCAACTACACGAACTACCCGAGCCGTACTACCTCGCAGGACCCAGAGCGAGCGAATCGCCTCGCAGGTGGTGGCTCTCTTTGCTACAGCAGGGCAGAGCCCAGCACATTCGGAACATCTCAATCACACGCCCACTCCGGATCAAGTTCAAGCTCTCTTTCTATAGATGATGGCTCTTGTCGGTTAATACCAACAATTGATCCAAGCGCCTCCCCAACATCCTCCGGAAGCTCCACGACCTGTACAGGAAAGGTCGAATGCCCACAGGGGAGAGCCAGCGCACCCCAACAGAGACCGGACCCACCAGTCCACGAGGCAAGTCCATCACTCCAGAACCAGGCATGCCCATACAGAGCCTCACCACCACCGGAGGTCATGGTCCCGCTCCGCGCGAAAGCACCGAGCTCAGGAAGACCACGCACCGCAAGAGAAATCCCGGCCTCATCGAAGGAGTCCGGAAAGTCAGTCCGGCTCTGCGGCGAGCCCATCGATGAAGAAAAACAAGTCGTCGGGCCGAGCAGACCGAAGAGCTGATCCGGTGCTACGGAGAATAGAAGAAATAGACCACCGTATAGAAGAGCTAGCAAAGGATCAAGGCCGGCCTGCTGCGAGGGCGTTCTCACGCAGAACGCCGTTCACCGACGATGTTATGAACGCGCCGGCGCCCAAGGGGTTTAAAATGCCGACCGTCCCGCAATATGACGGGACGACTGACCCTGTGGACCATTTGGAAACGTTCAGAACAATGATGCTCCTCCACGACGCATCAGATGGCTTCCTCTGTAGAGCCTTCCCGACCACACTAACTGGTGCGGCCCGGGACTGGTACACAAGGATCAAGCTAAACTCCATCGGCAACTTTGAATCCGCCATTTCATGAGCAGCCGGAGCCCAATGAAAACAACAGCATCCCTGATGGCCTTGCGACAGGAGGATAACGAACCTCTGAAAACATTCGTCAGTCGCTTCAACAGAGAGACTCTCCAAGTGCCGAATTTGGATCTATTAGCAGCCATGAATGCGCTCCTCGCAGGCGCCAAATCCAACGATTTCCGCCGATCAATTGCTCGCCAGAACCCGCACTCACTGGCAGATCTTATGGCAGGGGCCGAGGAATATATATCCGTGGAGGAGACTCTAGCGGCCTTAGACTCAAACCGGAGGAGAACCTCCGAAGAAAAGAACCCTACCAAGCAGCATAGGGATGATAAGGCCCCCAGAAGAGAGAGGTCCCCCTAGAGGAGGGAAGAAAACTTTACCCCTCTCAACACCTCCTGGAGACACATACTGGCCACAATCAGAGGAGAAGAATTCGTAAGGTGGCCGACCATAATGATCTCAAAGGGAAATAAGAGAGACAAGTCGACGTATTGTCGGTTCCACAGGGACCACGGGCACGACACAGACGAGTGCTGGCAACTCAAGGAAGAAATCGAGCTGCTGATTGGTCGGGGATACTTGAAAAAGTCTGTCAAAGATGACGGCCACAGAAGAGAGCGCAGGAAGAAGAGTCTCTAGGGCCAGAGCCCTCGACAGTCACAGCCGCCCCCTGCGCGGGATCAATCTCCCCCGCCATCCAGTCCACGACCAGAGGCACGCCGTTCCCAGCCAAAGGGGGTCATCAACACGATTATCGGCGGACCGGCCGCTGGGGGCACATTATCCGCCGCTCGAAAAGCCTACGCACGCCGAGTCAATGCCGTTCACACGTGCGGCAAAAAGATGAAGACGGAGAATGAAATCGCCTTTTCAGATGCAGATCTCGACAACTTGAGACTACCTCACGACGACGCACTGGTCATAACCATGCTCGTCACAAACTGGGAGCTGAAGAAAATCCTTGTCGACAACGGAAGTTCAGCCGATATCCTATACTATCATGCTTTTAAGCAAATGATGTTAGGAGACGACCGGCTGAGGCCAGCAAACTCTGACCTGTTCGGTTTCTCGGGAGAGGTCGTGAAAGTGGAAGGACAGATTGAACTCCCAGTCCTTGTCGGAGAGCCGCCCTGTCAAGCTTTCACAATGGTCAACTTCCTGGTAGTGAGGGCCACTTCTGTCTATAAAGCTATCCTGGGACGACCCGACCAGAACCTCATCCGCGTCGTAGCCTCAGCATATCACCAGAAGATGAAGTTTATAACACCAAACGGCGTGGGTGAGGTCAGAGGAGATCAACCACAGTCCAGGGAGTGCTATGCCATGGCACTCAAAAGGCAAAGATGCATCGGAATCGTTGCCGATTGAGCTACTTGATCTGAGAGACGAAGCTCAGGTGACTAAACCTGCCAAAGACCTCAGAAAATACTATCAATAGCGTGCCGCCCGACACAAAAGCGGATGCCATTGTAGTTACGCTTGTGTGGATAATGAAAATAGACTACCGCTTCTTTGCAAAGTTCCGAGTTCCTCAGATCATGCCGCTGCTTGGTTCGCCCCAGCTCGTCTCCACAAAGACCGGAAGAGCACTCCTGGTCGGGAACGGGCCCGCGCAAAAAAACCAAACCGTCTCATAAACCCAGTTCGCTAAAACTTGGGTACTCGCTGCTTGGTTCGCCCCGGCTCGTCTCCACAAAGACCAGGAGCGCACTCCTGGTCGGGAACGGGCCCGCGCAGAAAAACCAAACCGTCTTAGAAACCCAGTTCACTAAAACTTGGGTACTCGCTGCTTGGTTCGCCCCGGCTCGTCTCCACAAAGACCGGGAGCGCACTCCTGGTCGGGAATGGGCCCGCGCAGAAAAACCAAACCATCTTAGAAACCCAGTTCACTAAAACTTGGGTACTCGCTGCTTGGTTCGCCCCGGCTCGTCTCCACAAAGACCGGAAGCGCACTCCTGGTCCGGAACGGGCCCGCGCAGAAAAACCAAACCTTCTCAGAAACCCAGTTCACTAAAACTTGAGTACTCGCTGCTTGGTTCGTCCCAGCCCGTCTCCACGAAGGCCGGGAGCGCACTCCTGGTCAGGAACGGGCCCGGACAGAAAAACCAAATCTACTTGGAAACCCAGTTCACTAAAACTTGAGTACTCACTGCTTGGTTCGTCCCAGCCCGTCTCCACGAAGGCCAGGAGCGCACTCCTGGATAGGAACGGGCCCGGATAGAAAAACCAAATCTACTTGGAAACCCAGTTCACTAAAACTTGGGTACCCGTTGCTTGGTTCGTCCCAGCCCGCCTCCACGAAGGCCGGGAGCGCACTCCCGGTCAGGAACGTGCCCGAACAGGAAGACCAAACCTACCCGGAAATCCAGCTCCCTAAGACTTGGGTAATAGCTGTCTAGTTCACCTCAGTTCACAAAGACCCGGGTCAATTGAAGCTCAAATGTCTGCCCGGAGTATTTTTGGCCCATAGTGTTAAAACCACGCAGTATTAGACAGAGGCAGACATAAGCGGACAATGGACAGCAAGATGTAATTTCTATTCATGAAGAAGTAGGGCCTCGAAGGGCCATTACAAACTCAAAGGGCTATTACAAAAAGTAGGGCCTCCAGGGTCCATTATAAAAAGAATCAGGAAGCCATGCCCAAGAGAGGAAAGAGGGGGAGCTCAAGACACCCTGTGACTGCCACCTCGTGATGAAGGTGCCCCCGGGACCTCTGCGGCAACGGTAGTGCCCTGCTCGTCGTCGCCAGTCGCCAGCGGATCGGGGAGGACAAGGCCCGTCAAGATAACAGCCGGGTTGGATTCCTTGACCTGCTCAAGACAATCAAAGAATCCAATCTTGTAGGATTCGCTAGACAAACTAATAAGTTCGTCCTCTTTCTTCTGCACGGCCTTCTCGACGGCCGCTATCTGCCTCTCCCGAGCTCTTTCCCTCTGTGCGTTGAGGGATTCGGCGGCCTTCTGCTTCTGGGTGGCCATATCATCTTTGAGCCGCTGTATCTCCGCGTCCTTCTCCCCGATGGACCTTTGGAGTTCGGCCGCCTCTTGCATCAGTTGGCCGCTCTCCTCCTCGGACTTGGTGATTGCCTCAGAGAACTTCTGGCTCTTCTCACGAAAGTCATTATAATACAGTTCGATCTGATAGAGTGAAGAAAAGATGGCCTCGTCGGCCGCAGCTGGAGGTTCGTTTAGAACCTGGAGCTTGTCCCTATTCAGGAGACCCTTGGTGACAATCTCCATGGCTACCCGGCTCTCACCCAGGCCGGTGTCGCTCCTCTGAACGGCCCAGTTGGGCCGAAAAACATTATCCCCAGACTTTGCCGGGGGTGACGGGCTCCGGTGGATGCTCCCCCCGACTTAGAAGACCCTGCTCCTCGGCCGTAAGCGCCGACCAGCTTCACTGAGGGCTTGCCCTTGGGGGGGCGTGTCTTGGGTTGGAGCAGGACTCGAGATCTCTGTGGCCTTCCTTTTCTGGCCTTGCTGGGCCCTTCCAAAGGCTCCTTGCCTCACCTTCTCCAACTTGGACTGTTTCTGCATCTCTGAAAGTCAACATGGATGAACCAAACCAGTCAGTACAAAAAAAGAGGAAAGAAAAAATAAAGCAAGACTAGCCACATACGTGCCGGGGTCGTAGTACTAATGCCCAGCCCGACTAGAACCACTTCCCCAGAGAATTCCGCACAATGAATCAGGCCCTCCCGGTGCAACTCCTCACAGACTAGGGCGAACGTTCCCATATCCTCGCCCTCGATGAGCGGCTTGCGGCTCAGTGCAAGCGTGTCTGGGGTGTCCCATTTTAGAGGAACCGACCACGGCTCAATAGGCTCCCTATCCTCGACATAGAAGAACCTGTTCTTCCATAGATGTATGGAGGATGGAATGCCAGTGATCATTTTCACCTCTGGGCGCTGGCTAATGTAAATCCAACCCCCGTCGTTATGCCTCTTCAGGTGTGCACACATACGGAACAAAGGCACAGACAAACTTCTTTGAAGCCGGCCCTGGACAAGGTATACAAACCCAATCAGCGTCCTCCATGAGTTCAGCGCGACCTGAGCCGGAGCCAACCCGTAATATTGAAGGACCGGGGCGAAGAATGGGTGCAGAGGGAACCTGAGCCCGGCCCTTAACGACTCGTCGTATATACAGACGTCGGAACTGTCGCTGCAAGCCCTATCTCCCTTTATCGCGGCCCTAAGCCCAAACCTTTGGGGAATACAATACCTATCCCTAACGTCCCCCAGCCTGGACTCATTAAGGATATTCTCCTCATAAAGAGTCTGGACGTTGTACTGGGGATTGGCGTCCATCCGGGCCCTAGCTACGACCTCAACGGCCCGGCCCGGGAGGAATGTTGTGAACGCCTCGGCGCGTCGCTACCAACGCTTGCCTCTGCTTGGAAGTAACTATCCGTTGGGGGCGGAGTATTATTCAGGTCCAAAATCACCTCGTCCCCACTATCTATGACCTCTACGCTAACATCAGGACTCGCCATATAGGGGCCGGGAACCCTGGTCGGAATAGGTAGAGTCCTCTCCGACGAGCTAGATGTTGAACTACTGGAGGACCCAGACTCCCCCGAATCAGACCCTGAACCGGACTCGAGACTTGAGGCACTACTGGACATAAAGAACGCGGAAATAAACGAATAAAAGACGCGGTCAAGAAGATTACCGGTCCGAACAGAGAGCTCCTAATGCGCGGACGGTCACGACCACGAGCTACCCGAGCCGAACAGGCAGAGCAAAAAGCAGAAAGGCGAGAGTAAAAAGTAAAAAGTAAGAAATGAAGGGTAAAAACCTCTTCTTATAGCCTCTAGGCTTGAGGCGGTTCGCATTCGCGAACCGGATAATGCCACGTGTCTTTCATTAATGACGGACACACACTTCGAGGCAAAGGGCGTGAGTAAATACGCGCGTATCTCCAAGGGGCTAAGGGACATCCGTAAGGTGCTCATGTACGTGATGACTTTTAAAACGATTGTGCCCGTCAAGAAAATCTGCCCGAATATGGCGCATTCGCTAAACAACAAAAATCTGCCCGGCCCAAGCCGGACAGAATATGGCGCATTCGCTAAATGACAAAATCTGCCCGGCCCAAGCCGGATAGAATATGACGCATTCACTACGCGACAAAAATCTGCCCGGCCCAAGCCGGCCAGAATATGGCACATCCGCTAAACGACAAAAATCTGCCCGGCCCAAGTCGGACAAAATATGGCGCATTCACTACGCGACAAAAATCTGCCAGGCTTGGCGCATTCGCTCAACGACAAAAATTTGCCTGGCCCAAGCCAGACAGAATATGACGCGTCCGCTAGATAACAAAAATCAGTCCGGAAATGCCGGACAGGATTTGGCCGGATAGATTTTTCGGACAGATTCCGCAGGCCGAACAGAAGGCTTAGCCGGACAGATTTTCCGGATAGATTTCGCAGGACGGACAGATTTTCCTGACAGACTCCCAGGCCGGACGGACGGCTTAGCCGGACAGATTTTTCGGACAGACTCCCAGGCCGGACGGACGGCTTGGCCGGACAGACGGCTTAGCCAGACAGATTTTCCGGACAGACTCCCAGGCCGGACAGATGGCATAGCCGGACAGACTCCCAGGCCGGACAGACGGCTTAGCCGGACAGAATTTTCCGGACAGATTTCCCAGGCCGGACAGATGGCTTAGCCGGACAGACTTTCCATCAAGCCATCCCGAACACCGGCTCATCCTACTGTTTAAGAATACAACTCCTCACACTTCCCCAAATCACCACAATGACTTGGAGAACTGGGGGGGGCAACTGATGGGGTATGAAAAACAACAGCTAATTAGCTGTCGACACGTGGCCCAGGATGGCCCACCGCAAATCCAGCGTCGGCCCAGGGGTAATCCGGTAATTACCGAAGAGTAGGTAAACCTAAACCCACACGGGGGCCGACACCTGTCCTGGGGTAGGTAATCCACCCACCCCAGGCCTCTCTCTATAAAAGGCCTCTTAAGGCTCGGAGTAATGGTAATAACTTCTCAACTAACACTCTTAAAAACTCGCTCTGCACTCCTGCTTGTACTGACTTAAGTGTCGAAGGGCCTGTTCGGAGTAACGACTCCGGGTTGGTCTTCTGACCTCGTTCGCTCTTGTGCAGGGCTCAGCTCCTTCACTTCGGCTCCTCGGGTCCTCCAGCTCAGCTCTTACGTCACCGCCGTATCTGTTACCGATTTTAGGCCTAACACTAATAATATTTTGTATGGTGTGAGTCGGTATGGCTATTTTTCTAAAAGTATTGTACATGCATTTGATGGTCACACCGTAGGATGATCCATATCACCCATTTGATGGGCACACCCTTGGATGATCCAAGCTGTCGATTTGATCTGCCACAACTTAAATTGACTGTGGCTCAAAAATCATTTTCATAGGTTGATCCCAACCCTCTAATCTATATAGGTTTCCATAACACGCAGTTCCTCTATAGATCAGAGAGTTGGGGATGATCCCATGGAAATGATTTTTGGGCCACAACCTATTTATGTTACGTCCCATCAAATCCACGGTTTGGATCATCCAACGGTGTGCTCATTAAATGGGCTGTTTGGATCATCCTTGTGCCCATCAAATGGTTACTTTTTGAAAAATAACCAACCCGGATTGCACCATATAAAATCTAGATGTTGCCTTTATAAGAGAGATATATTTAGAAGATTTAACGTTGCCTGTGTTGTTGAAGTGAGAGATTTTAGGGATTTCTAACTTATCTTCAACTGAGGGTAAAAATTATGAAAATTTTGGGGGATTCCAGTAGATACGTATTTATCTAGGGGGATTTCTAGTAAGGCTCTCATATGCCAATTAAAACGTAAAAGACCATTGGAGTTCATGCAATTATGAAAAAGGGATAATTACATTTACACCCCCTCTAGTTTCTGACATATCCACTTCCACCCTATAGTTTAAAACGTGACAAATACACCCCTGTAGTTTCAATTTGTTTAAGGTTTGCCCCCTCAGCTGAAGGTTCATCCATAGATAGAAGGGTTAGGATGATCCAATGGAGCTGATTTTTTGGGCACACCATATCTATGTCAGGACCCATCAAATGAACGCTTTGGATCGTCCAAATAATGTGGGCCCATACCCGAATCCAAATACTACCAAAAAATCATCCAAATAATGTGGGCCCACATTGTTTGGATGATCCAAAGCGTTCATTTGATGGGTCCTGACATAGATAGGGTGTGCCCAAAAAATCAGCTCCATGGGATCATCCTAACCCTTCAATCTATGGACGAACCTTCAGCTGAGGAGGCCTACCTTAAACAAATTGAAACTACATGGGTGTATTTGTCACGTTTTAAACTATAGGGGTGGAAGTGGATGTGTCAGAAACTAGAGGGGGTGTAAATGTAATTTTCCCTATGAAAATTAGTAGTGCCTGTATTTTAGGGTCTCATCTAATGTTTACCCACTAGGAAAACCCGGGTAGAAAGACTAGGGTTGCAACTTGGGTCGGGTTACCAGCCCGCATCAGCCCTGCCGGAAAAAAGCATGGGTCGGGTTCAAAGTGGGCGGGTAAGTTGTTGGGCCGGGTTTACTTTTCCAAAGCCCGAGTGATTCTCGGGTTGGGCCGGTTGTAAAGGTGGAAAACCCGGCCCGCCCGAAAACCCGCATTTATTCATTTTTTAATATTATAAGTTATAAATAATAACATTGATATGGGTAATTTAGTAATTCTCATTTCTCATCTTACCAGGATAGTAAGAGTGTAAGACACGAACGAAAGAAGGTCTATTTATCGCATTTATGCCTCAATTGCCTATTGCTCTGATGGCCATTGAAGTCATAAGAAGGTTTATTTCTTGTATAAAATAATCTCTGTAGTTCTTTAATTTGTTTACAGTGGCATCTTTACTCATATTTGATTGTCCATCTTATTCATGCTTTCCATTCATGTACATCAGTACATGTTTAAAGGATACGTATCAGTATATCACCACCACAAAAATAATTTTATGTCATTCTCTATAGGCAAACAGGGGCCATGACTGCATTCTTTTTTTATCGAACCTTAGAACCTGTGTTCTGCATAAATATTTAGTGAGTAGTGTTTAAAAGCTTACAGATCAGTCTGGCCACTAACGAGTTCATTGAGAATTAGAAAATGTTTAAATCATACTTTGTCTAATTATATAACTTATCAGCATGTTTCAATCAACATGTTAAAATTAGGTTTAAAGTGGGTTTATAGTAAATTAGGACAATTTGGAATAAAAAGAAGGGCATTGCATGAAGTTGGAGGCGGCAATGCGGAAAAACCCGACCCGACCTGAGAAATTATCTCGGGTAGGGCCGGGTTTAAGAATCACGAGTTTTCCCCAAAAAAAAAAAAAAAAAACCGGCCCGACCCGACCCGAGGTTGTTTCTTGGGTAGGGTAGGGTTCTAGAAAACCCCACCCGCCCGACCCGAGTTGCAACCCTAAGAAAAACTCCCGCCCTTCACAATTCCGTTTTAAAGAGGCAGAATTAGGGTCTCTCTCGCTTCGTACTCATCTCTCATTCATCGATTTCAGGGAAGCTCCAATCCTTAGCCGCAAATCTGAACAGGTATATCGTTTTTTGTAATCTTCTGTAAACCGTAAGTCTAATATGTGTATTTTTAGTGTTTTTTACGGAATTAGGGTTTCAATATCTGTAAACTCTGTTAGTTTAGGGTTTATTAAAGTAGATGTTCGAAAACTTCATCCAAACCCTAACCTAAACCATGGCATGATCCCTCTGTTGAATTGAGGACAAATCAAGTGACGTTCTTGAGATTTTCTATACTAAGAATTTTGTATTCCTCGTGACTAATTTACTCATAAATTCTTACAACTTTGTATGTGTGTCCTTTTGACTCCATCTTACTCTGTTCTCACTCTGATTACTGATTTTATTCGTTTTGGAGTTCATGCCATTTAACATCGTTTTTTTTTTTGTTATCACTGCATAGTGCTATTTAGGCAGTCTATAGAACAAACATAACAGGTATCTGTAGAAAATAATGAACAGTTCATGTTTGGTAGCTACTGTGGAATTGGGACCTTTATGTTCTCATCTCTAAGATTACTTTATGTTGTGTAGACCGTCACACTTCTGTTGCTTGTTTAGATTTTACATCTCATAATAACGCCTACCTTAGCCTTACATCATCGACACTATCATCATGTCATTCTTTTCTCCTACAAGGTAACATATTTTATGTCCTTTGGACAGTGTCATCTACAACCATATCCTTTATCTAATGTCTTTCTCCAAAGAAAAAAATAAAATAAAAATCTAACCTTTGCACATGTCACCAGTACTTGTTATATTAACCAGTACATGTTTAATGGCCTGTAAGCTCCATCTCAGAAACTCACTTGCCTATAGAAACTCATTTGGATTGGGTTCTCAATTTCACGATCTCCTGATTTTATCTCCAGCCAAGAGTTTTGATTATTCTAACCAATTCATCTAATCCCTCTTTGTTTTTATCCTTTAGGGTTTTTTCTGCAATCTATTTCAGAGATGGAAGCCACTGCCGATGGTGATAAAATTAGATTCACTAAGCAACCTTTCGTCGAGGACGTCGGACCTCAGAAAATGTGAGAAGTCGTGTTTCAAATTTTAAGTTAATCTGTTCCTAGATATCTGGAACTCGCTTCATTTGTATTTTTTTTCTGTACATACTTGAATTACGATTATTCTCTTTTGAGGTATACATTTTTTTGTTTTCTTGCAGAAAAAGCATTCAGTTTTCAATGTCGTCTGGAACGGAAATTCGCAATTCTGCAGAGCTACAAGTGTATCATAGCCGGTTATATGACCCGAATCGAAAACCAATTGAAAATGGTCTACTGGATCCTCGACTGGTACACTGTTTCCCTTTGTTTTGTATTGTATTGTATTGTCTAAGATGGTCTACTGTGTCTAGGTGTTTACGTTACGAAATACTTTGTGCTTGTCAGAGAAATCGAATCAGTATTGTTTACTAATTACTCTATTATCTCAATTTTTTGTTGTGATGGACATATTGAGATTTTTATTGTTATTTAATCTCATTCTCTTTCATTTTTACTTTTGCGTACATCACATGTGCTCATAGAACTGTCTAAAACCCTCCCAGCCAATTTGGACACGTATTTTTATGGTAAGGTTTCATGAATGCATACTTACCATATTAGTTCAAAAAAATCCACAAAGTATACTGTGCAATGATGATATGACTTTGGTATTTGGCAATGGAATATTTAGTTCAAATCGTGGTACTTGGACAGTTGTACTAGAGTCTGTATGGACTTCTGAAAATTGTTCTTTATGTGATTGAGGAAACACATGGATTTTTGTCTGGGTACATACCAGTATACCACGCGTCTCATGCTAGGCCACACATTCATAGTATGTTCACATATGCATATAGTGTATACACATGCAAGGGATCTTAAACCAATTCGAAGCTAGCTGGTTTGATCAGTCAGCCCTAATGAAGTTTTAATCAAAATACATTATGTACTTATGAGCACGCTGATATACATCTTAGTTTCATATACACAATATACTCAAGTATAGGTGCTGTTATGAACTCTTTTTTTGTTGTTGCATTGATGAACTTTTTGTTGCCGTGGAACACGAGGCACTAAACGGGCATAATGGCAATGCACTTGGGGCTCATGACAGTATTATTTATTAAGTTGTGGATATAATTGCATTTTTTCATTTGCTTTCATGTATAATGATATTAAATTTCATTGTGTTTAGGGTGACAAGTGAATTTGTTATAACTAATTATAATTATATTTGCAATTACTTTTGTAGTACTTGATGATTAAGCATACCAAAAGCTCTATTGGTGATTTTCCATGTGGGGTTGCCTTTTTGTATTGGCTTCAATTGATTTTTGCATTATATATAGGGATTTGCTAGCGACTTTTGCAGAAAGGTATTTCGCGGCTGGCTGTTGCATGTGAGAGCAGCCACACAGGCTCACTTTTCAGCAGATTTTGTCGTATTCATTTTAATTCATCCGAGGTGGCCATAGTTTTAAAACCCCTCTGCGTCCAAATCGACACCCCCGCCTTTCAAAACACACACACACACTCGACTACCTTGGCCGCGTTGCACTGCATCCGCATTTTGCCCTACAGAGGCAATAAAAGCTCCTTTGACTCTCCTGAGTTATGACCGCGTCATCCGAGTACTTGACCACGTCATGCCAAGTCGACTAGGTTTTTCTCTGGCCGCATGATGTGCCACATCTGCATTTTTAAACACTCAGGTGGCTGCTCTCACATGCAATAACCAACTGCGAAATGCCATTCTGCAAAAGTCATTGGCAAATCTCTTATTTATGATACGCTCATGTTTGAAAAGAAAGAAGCTACCGAAAGATCCATAGAGGATTTGAAGGCTTGCTGAAAAGTTAAATTCTTCTCTCTTTTCAAGGTTTAAGTGCTTCTTCTTAATTAAGAGTATGCTTCCAAATTAGCTGATAAATTTTTTTTTTTCTAAATTAGTGCTTGTTTGATTTTGATAATGCTGAAGAAAGAAGCATAGTTACAAAAAGCTCAGTAGGTGATTTTGCATGTGGCATCGTGTCTCTGCAGTCTGCTCCCCTTTTTTTATTGGTTTTGGTTGGTTTTTGCATTATTTATAATACTGACATGTTAAAAAAAAGGAAGCTATCTAAAGCTCCCTAGAAGGGTTGAAAGTTAAATTCTTCTCTCTGCCAAGGTTTAGATGCTTCCAAATTATCTCATTATTTTTTTCTCAATTATTGTTTGTTTTATTTTCAAAACTCCCAGGCAGTTCATTTTTTTTCTTAAAGTAATGCCAAAGTAGTTCATTTTTTTGAGTGGCATCAAAGTAGTTGTTTAAAACTAGAAATACTCCTATATACACTTTAAAGGAGTGCATTTAAAAATTTAATAATATCCTCGAAAGGTGTGCATTTAAAACTTAAAGAATTCACTCTAAAGGAGTGTGTTTAAAACTTAAAGAACTCATTTTTAAGTTTGGAATAAATCATATATAATTTTCTTCAAAAAGTTATCTAATTCGTAAGGGTAATTTTGGAACAGAGTTTAACAGTAAAACCCAAATGCCTAAATAGTCATACTTGCAATACTAAAACAAAACCTAAATCCTAAAACTTTAAGCCCTTCAGTGCGGGGAGAGCAGTTTGGTAGCTTGCAAGGCTCATCACTTTGAGGTCACGGGGCAAATATGAAATCCATGGAAAATTGCAATCCCCACTACTTAATAGTGCACCTATACAACTTCATCGACGCTATTTTTCGACGTTAATAATTCCAATCCATTCTAGTCAGTATTTTCAAAATTTTTCGTTCCAAAATGAAAACAGAACAAAATCTTAAGTGAGATTTCGGGCTGAATTGCAAAAATTTCGGTCCATTAGGATTTATTCTTCACTCTCGCGTCACTTCTTCTATCATATTCTACACTGAAGGGCAGCCTCTCTGCCTTCCATAAAAGTGGTGATTCGAAAGACTTACCGTATTAAGGTTTAGTTGTCTTATTTACGGCATCTATCTTATTTTGGGACTTTCTTTCATTTGAAAAGAATTTTCACCTGCCGTGGTGTCTTTTTCAAACGCCAATAAGGAACATCTATGGTCTGTAAGTTATTACTTGTAGGATTTAAAAGGATCTCATTGCTGAGATCAAGCTGAGATTTGGCCACCAGTATAGAGAAGGCAACTAAGTAGCGGATTCTCTTGCTAATTTCACGTGTGTTATGAAATGTGATCAAGGCTTTAAGGAAAGATCGACCTTCCATGCAAAGCGCACAACCTCCTCCTATGTACTTATTACTTGTTACTTAAACCAAGGACTATGGCCTAAAGGACTTGTTCTATAACCCAATCCTCTGTCTGCTCTTTTGGCTAAGTCTGTTGGTTTTCGAATTCTGAACCTTGAATCTTATTTAATACTCAACTCAACTCAACTAAGCCTTTGTCCCAAACTAGTTGGGGTCGGCTAATGAATCCTTTAGAAAATTTTCATGAAGAAGGTGAAAGGATCTACCCGGCTCAAATTGACTAAGTGTACTCCTGACACTAGTTGCGTTCGTCTACATGGATCATTTTCTTCCATTCTATCCTATCCAAGGTCATGTTCTCTGTTATGTTCCTAGCCCACAAGTCTTTCCTCATTGTTTCTACCCAAGTTGTTTTTGGTTTGCCCCTACCTATTTTTACTCCTACCTATTTTTACTCCATCAACTTGGCACGAGTCACTTGTTCTCACTGGAGCATCCAAAGGCCTACGTTGGATATGCCCAAACCATCTTAAGTGGTGCTCTCTCATCTTTTCCTCATTTGGTGCTACCCCCACCTTTTTACGGATGTCTTCATTTTTAATTCGATCTAACCTTGCGTGGCCGCACATCCATCCTAAGCATTTGCATCTCTGCCACACTCATCTTATGCACATGCTGCTTCTTGGTGGCTCAACATTCCGAGCCATACAACATGGTTGGCCTCACATCTGTCTTATAAAACTTTCCCTTCAACTTGGTAGGTATTTTACGATTGCACAAAATTCCTGAAGCATGCTTCCACTTAAACCAAACTGCTCTTATTCTGTGGTTAAATCCTCTTCAATCTCTTATTTAATGAAAGTTAAAATCTTAATAAAATATATACAGCAAAAGGCGGCTCAGTTTTAGATCATTCTGTGATGCCACTTTCCTTTCTCTTTGCGGTCTGCATATATGTTTGAGGGGACTTAAGTCCTTACATTTTCTGTAGTGTTATTTGTTTGTAGTTTAAGTGCATATCCAGTCTCCTATGAGATGTGATATATGGTATCATAAAATTAACTCTAAAAATTTGCTTGTAGTCATTTAAAAAAAAAATAAAAAAAATTGCTCGTAGTTTTAGTGAATATCCTTCGGCCATTCTATGATATGTGATGTATGGTAAGAAGATTTCTATTCGAGAAATGGTTTAAATTTTTTGAGGTTCAATCCCAGCTTTACCTACCAAGAAAAAATTGCTTTTAAAAGCTACATTGCTTTTGATATATACTCATGATTATGTCAGATTTTCTGGTGTATCTTTGAATCTGTGGTTGTGTTTTACTTTTATCAATCTCTATAATTTTGTTAAGACAATGCCCACGTTTTGCTTTCAGGGACCAGCGAGCAAGCATGGTTTTTGTGCTACATGCCATGGGAGTTTCAATGACTGTCCCGGGCACTTTGGATATCTGAAGCTTGCATTGCCAGTATTTAATGTTGGGTACTTTAGTACCATTTTAAACATTTTGAAGTGCATTTGCAAGGTATTGGAATTATGTTCTTTCCTTTTTTGAATGACATGAATCATGTACTTGAATATTCTCTTTTGGCGACTTTTCATGCAGTTTCTGCAAGTTCAAGTTAATTTGGGGATAAATCTGTTTTAGCATTGTTGGATAGTTTTTGAGTGGTTATGGAAATTGTTGCACTGAGCTAAATTTATAACTTGTGACTGGTTCCTCTATATTGTCTATTTTAGTAATGACCCTATTTGATTAATGTCTTATAGTCTTGTGCTCGGGTACTTCTTTTGGAGGAAGAACGGGTGGAATTTTTAAAGAAGATGAGAAATCCCAAAGCAGAGATGTTGCAGAAGAATGCTTTAGTGAAGAAAATAATAGCAAGGTGTAAAGCAGACAAGTGCTCCCGGTGTGGATGCATAAATGGTTTGAGTTCCAAAAACCTACCGCTTTTAAGTTTCAATGGATATATTGAATGTATAGTCCCTTTTTTTGAATGGTATTGAATGTCTAGTCCTTAATTAATTATATCATGAAATTGTATACTTTGTTGCTTTATACACACATATATCTTTGTGTGTGTATAGAATTTGTGTGCTTTGTATGTGGAGTGAAATCTGCATGAAGAAAATCAATAACGACATGATGTATTTTGTCATTTTTTGAAAACTCACCGAATGTGGTGGTAAATAGTAGCCATAACTTTTTTTCTATCTTTTAAGATATTAAAAAAAAGAAGAACGAAACAATGTTGGTTCCGGTCGGCCCACGACAACAATGCAACCACAGCCAGCGTACCCCTAAGTTCTCCCTTTCCTGTTAAAATGCATATCTCCCTTGACGTCAAACACCCTTCTCTCTTTAGTACCCAACACATCATCAAAATCATGCACATGGCTGATATTGACCTATCCCACCAATACCTACACACGAAGCCCATCAAGAAATTGCCCACCAAAGGCCAGTACCTCTGTACCAACAAGGGCCAGCAATTGGAACTATCGAGGGCTTTCCCACTCAACGTAATCTTATGTTCTCCTCTAGCTTCTTACACAGCTTCCCATTCCCTTTTCGACCCAAGGCACAAATGTAAGTGATCCAAGGTGCTATTACAAGGTCATAACTTCAAGTCTAAATGGGCAATCTTTGAACCACTCCCTATTGTGATCATCATCGACATTGTCAGCATCCGTAATACCACATTTTTTTTTGACTGGAACCCGACTATCCGTATTACCACATTGAACCCTAGATTTTTTTCCTTCAATAAACGTCAACCAACTTTACGAAATCAGAAGGGACATTATTGGTTTTTTCTTTCATGCTCTTCGTCACTTGCGAGCCTTCTTCAATGAGTTTCTCGTTATAGAAAATAAGAGGGAGGGAATCAGCATGTAACTTGGTGAAACTCCCTTGGAATTAGATGTGGTTTGGGGCTTTTCCCCTAAAGTGGAAGTCCATGTTACATGGCATTGATCTTCCCACAAGTTTTCTTCTTGTGTAACATCATGAAGGTCGGAACATGAGCAGGTTTCAGCAGCCGGTGTCGGACTGTCGGCTCGAGCTGGGCTCTCAGTTCAGATTAGCCAAGTATTCGTTTGTCATCTAAAATGTTTTGATACTACCAATGACTGGAGGCTGTCGAAGGCTTTTATACATGAAGAAAGTATGGTTCAGAGTAACAATCTGTAATACTTGGCCCCCACCAAGAGTCGTGAAAGTTAATAATTTTGATTAAATCTTGGCCATGAATCCTTCGATCAAAGATCAACGGTCTAGATATGTGATTTGGAGCCTTTCAGATCATTGGATCGATTACCGGATCCCTCAGACCGTTGATTAAGCTCGGATGGATGACATATTGTGCCACTTGAGCATCTAAATCCTATGATCTTCACGAGATCAAGAGATTTGGGGAAATCGATGGCTCTTAGTGTATTTTCGTCACTTTTTTTATAACCCCGCCTTTTTTGTTAAGTGCAGTGCATGTTGGCTATTTTATCCCTTTCCATCATTATTTAATTGGTTTATGATATCTTTTGATATCCCTAAATTAATTACTATTTATTATAAGAGTTAGCAAATCTTATCTGAATTACCTACTTAATGCAAGTGGACCCACAAGAATTAAAATATAATAAAAGACTAACATTGACTTAGCCTAATAGGACAAATCCCGTCATAAGGCCCTATCTTAATGGAAAAAGACCCATAATTTCGCCCAATTGAGTGATCTTGGGCCTGTTGTGTAGATAATAGAAAAACCCATCTAACGAAGCCTACATCATGTCGAACGAACAAGATTTGATGTCCTAAAAGTGAGTTATAAATAAAGTGACGAAAATACACTAAGAGCCATCATTTCCCCAAATCTCTTGATCTCTTGAAGATCAATAGGACAAATCCCGTCATAAGGCCCCATCTTAATGGAAAAAGACCCATAACTTCGCCAAATCGCGTGATCTTGGGTCCGTTGGGTAGATAATCGAAAAACCCATCTAACGAAGCCTAAATCACGTCGAGCGAACAAGATTTGCTGTCCCAAAAGTGAGTTATAAATAAAGTGACGAAAATACACTAAGAGCCGTCAATTTTCACAAATCTCTTGAAGATCGAAGGATTTAGATACTCAAGTGGCATGATATGTCATCCATCCGAGCTTGATCGACAGTCTGAGGGATCCGGTAATCGACGCAACGATTCGATAGGCTTCAAATCACAGATCTAGACCATTGATCTTTGATTGAAGGATCTATGGCCAAGATTTAATCAAATTTAATACTGCCCCGTCATATGTTAACTTACGGGAATTTGGAGAGTCGAATTTCGGGGACGAAATTCCTTTCAACGCTATTGTTGTTACTTTTATTTTGCGAGCAGCTAGAGGATCTTGCTCGCACCCTGTTTCCCCTACAGATTTTGTAGGAGAGAAAGAATGAGCGTTCGCAAATGAAGAGATTTAGAATAAAAAAGGGTGTGCAAGAGCGAGGTAGAGTAGTTGGTGTGGCCGTGTGGCCTTGGCGGGCCTTAATTTTATTTTATTTCAGTTGTTGGTCAAATTATTTGATGTCCTTAAAAATTTGTTAGAGTTTTAATTTCAAAGGAATGGACTTGATTCTAAATCAATTTTATTTGAGTTTTTCAATATATGTTAGTTACTTTTTGTTTTTTATCTTGTGGTAGCGATTCAGACTTTTGGATATAAAAAAAATTGAGTCCAAAAATCCGGGTCGTTACACAATGTGTAAACATGTTCGATGTTAATGAATTTTCCATATGGATGAGGAGTTGCTACCGTGGATGTGATCGTTTTGACAAAGGAATTGGAGTAGGTGATGGTGGTGGCATTTTCTTGCGGATGGTCTCTACTACCTTGACGGTGATTTTGCACCTACTGTACTGAGTATTTCGGTTGATTCATTCATGTGGCATTGCCGTCTTGGTCACCCTCCAGCTGATCGTCTACAGTGTTCTTCAGTTGTGTCTGGTCCGGGTAGTCAGTTTCAGTGTGAGTCTTGTCAGTTTGGAAAACATCATCGTGTTTCCTACAAGTCCCTTTCATTTAGTCGTGTCCTACGTCCGTTTGAGCTCGTTCATTCTGACGGGGGTCCATGTAGGACTCCTTTATTTGGGTATCGGTATTTTCTTATATTTGTGGATGATTAATCAAGGATGACTTGGTTATATGTAATAAAAGATCGTTATGAAGTTTTCAATATATTTCGCTCTTTTTATGCTGAAATCTCTAATCAGTACTCCTGTTCTATTAAATGTTTGCGCACAGATAATGCACATGAATATTTTTCTGTTTCTAATGGTTTTAAGGACTTTTTATCTTCTCGTGGTATTATTCACCAGTCATCTTTTGCCTATACCTCTCAGCAAAATGGTGTTGCAGAGAGGAAAATTCGATATCTTGTGGACATAGCTAAGACTCTTCTTTATCGGATGCGTGTTCCCAAATCATATTGGGCCAAAGCCGTTCTCACATCCTGTTTTCTGGCGAACCTTCTTCCATCATCCTTTCTCGAGAATCGGTCGCCTTTCTTTGTCTTACATCCCTCTGGGAATCCATTTCCCTTACTTCCTCAAGTGTTTGGGTGTACGTGCTTTGTTCATGATCTTACTCACTGACTAGATAAATTGGAACCTCGAGCGATCAAATATTTTTTCTGGGCTATTCTCGCACTCAAAAGGGCTATCGGTGTTATAGTCTTAGCTTCATCGTACTTATGTGTCTGCTAATGTTTCTTTTTTTTTGAGGATAAACCTTATTATACTAGAACTATTTCTACCGAGGTTCCAGACCCTGAGGTTCCATTACTTATCCCAGTCCCTATCTCAGTACTGATTTCATCACCTGCCGTTCACCCCAAACATCTGCAGGTTTATTCTCGTCATAATCAGCAACCTGCCGGTCAAGATGCCAATTCATGTCCTCCGCCCCCCTCACAGCTCGCTGGACCTCATGCTGCTTCTGAGGCAAGTGATTCTTCTGTTGAAGCTCCGATTGCATCTCGTACCACTCTTCATCTCATCTATGAAGTGGTTTCTTATGCTCATGTGTCGCCTTCTTACAGTTCCTTTTTGTCATCTCTATCTTCCGTTTCTATTTCTCACCATGTTGTCGAAGCTTTGGCTAATCCAAGTTGGCGAGCAACTATGGAGGCAGAGATGGGTGTTATGGAGGAGAATCACACATGACAGTTGGTCCCTCTTCCACCAGGAGCTCAGGTGGTTGGCTGTAAGTAGGTATTCACAGTGAAATATCTACCAGATGGGACTGTAGAAAGACTAAAGGCTTGATTGGTTGCAAAGGGATATACATAGGCATATGGCATCGATTACACAGACACATTCTCTCGTGTGGCAAAGATTCCTTCTATCAGAGTTTTGATATCTCTTGCAGTCAACAGCTCGTGGCCTCTTTATCAGTTAGATGTCAAGAATGCCTTCTTGCATAGTGATCTGCAGGAAGAGGTATATATGGAGCAACTTCCTGGAATATGTTGCTCAGGGGAAAATGAAGAATTCTGTTTGCAAGTTACAAAAGGCGATATGTGGTCTTAAGCAATCTCCTCGTGCTTGGTTTGGCAGATTTAATGAGGCAGTGATACTTTTTGGAATGAAACAGTGTGCTGTAGATCATTCAGTGTTCAGCTCTAGGGCAAAGATGGCAGGATCTTTCTGATTGTTTATGTCGATGATATTATCAGTATAGGGAGTGACATTGTAGGGATACAAAGGCTGAAGGACTTTCTTCAGAAGGAATTCAGCACCAAAGATCTTGGTCGTCTGAGATACTTTTTGTGGACTGAGGTAGCATATTCTCGTGGAGGGCTAGTCAGTATATGAGTGCACCACGGGCATCTCATTGGTCGGAAGTTATTCAGATAGTGAAATATCTGAAGAAAGCTCCTGGTAAAGGACTCCTCTTCAAAAACCATAATCACACGAGGATTGAGGGATATTCAGATGCCCTGCAGACAGAGGTCTACAAATGGCTGTTGTACGTTTGTTGGAGGTAACTTAGTGTCTTGGAAAAGCAAGAAGTAGGAAATTGTATGAAGGTCAAGTGCAAAAGCTGAGTACAGATCTATGGCCTATACAGGTTGCGAGTTGATCTGGTTGAGGTCATTCATGTCAGAGATTGGGCTACCCTACTCGTCACTTGCGTCGCTCCACTGTGACAACAAGTCCGCGATTCATATAGTCATAAATCCGGTCTTCCACGAGCGGACAAAACACATAGAGGTGGATTGCCACTTTATTCGTCATCGGATTCAAGAAAGGGAGATTTGCACAGTATTTACAAGATCAAATGATCAACTAGCTGACATGTTTACAAAACCATTAAGTAGAGCTAGATTGAGTGATTTATGCAACAAGCTGGGAATGTATGATATACATACTCCAGCTTGAGGGGGAGTGTTGAATATATGTGCGCACCCCTGTTTAGGGGTATTTGTGTCTCGCCATATGTATCCACGCATATATTAATATATGATGTGAGTGTGAGACATCATGGTTCTCTCATTTACTTCTTCTCTCTAAACTCTTTTCTCTACTCTCATCTTCATCTTCAATGTAGCGTATAACACACACACACACACACACACACACACACACACACACACACACACACATATATATATATATATATATAGTCAAGTGCTTTTCGTGATTGACTTGTCATGCACTATCGTCAAAACAGGGCTGTATTATATTTAGAGACAGCGTTTGCTTTGTAATGAAAACTGTCTTGTGCTCAGA
Organism: Tasmannia lanceolata; assembly: GCF_043159265.1. NCBI lineage: Eukaryota > Viridiplantae > Streptophyta > Magnoliopsida > Canellales > Winteraceae > Tasmannia > Tasmannia lanceolata. The sequence continues at coordinate 49,973,235 of NW_027518683.1, read as the reverse complement.
ATGACTTCTGGAGAAGTGGTCTTTTTAGCATATTATTTATGTTTGACCATTAACCTTTTCTGCACTTGCCTTGCCAAGTAATACACACATGTAGAAATCTATCTATCTATCTATCTATCCATCCTCCCTCCCTCCCTCCCTCCCTTCCTTCCTGGAGCTACACTATATTTAGAGAGCTTTTTGTCGAAAATTGTATTGATTCAAATCCATTAGTAGGTCTTTTTGGCTTATTATTTATTTAGCATTCTGTTGCAAGAATACCTTCCTTCCTCCCTCCCTCGAGAGCTTTTTGTCGAAAATTGTATTGATTCAAATCCAATAGTAGGTCTTTTTGGCTTATTATTTATTCAGCGTTCTGTTGCAAGAATACCTCCCTCCCTCCCCTTCCTAGAGCTACACTATATTTAGAGAGTATTTGCTTTTTGTCGAAAATTGTATTGATTCAAATCCAATAGTAGGTCTTTTTGGCTTATTATTTATTTAGCATTATGTTGCAAGAATACCTTCCTTCCTTCCTTGCTTTCTTTCTTTCTTTCTTTCTTAAGAGTTTGTTCTGTATTGACTTCTCATGCACTATCAAAGCAGAGCTAGACTATATTTAGAGAGTATTTGCTTTTTGTCGAAAATTGTATTGATTCAAATCCAATAGTAGGTCTTTTTGGCTTATTATTTATTCAGCATTCTGTTGCAAGAATATGCTTTTGTGACTTTGTACCTCTTCTGCAGTTGCCTTACCAAGTAATTAAACTTTCCAAAAACAGAGTTTTTCTCTGCTAGCTACTACCTGTCCTCATGCCATGTGGACCTTAGTGTCAATGTCTGCGGCTCCCTCTTCTTGTGACCCAGGGGGTTCCACAACGTATTTAGGATTCTGATGGCCCTTATGGTTAATAACTTAATATTACATACATCACAGTTTTTAACATGAGGGTCGAGGGGAAGGTTTATTATTGTGGAATTAGTTGTCATTTACTACATGCACATATTAGATTTTTGTTGAATATCCTGCTTACTTGTTGTTAACCTTGCTCGTGTAATCAATCCTTATGCTTTATTCCATATACTTGCTGGTTGACATGAAATGAATAGCTTATGATTTGCCATGTGAACAAATTATGTGAAATTATAAAACAATCTAAAATTATTGAAACCTTCCAAAAAATGTCCAATCGTTAATATTAAATGATGGGGTCCAATTTTGATTAAGAATCAGACATTGAATCAGCGGCGAGGTGGCGACGTGGCGACGAAGAGCAGGAAATAAACTATTTTATTGGCTGAAGCTTCCATGCACCGCAACTTTTTGAATTAGGAGTCAGAGAGTAGAAAATTAAATTATATTAGGAACTCATCTTGACGGTCCACTTCTTGCCCCTGATTTATGTAATTCAGGTACTACTCCAACCTATCAATTTTCATCTCTGCATCTCTTGTTTCTGAGTCTTTTTTTTTCCACCGCTGATCTTGATCTTCATATTGCCTTGAAGTAGAGAAGTCAAGTTCACAATCCTTCTATTCCTCTTGTCAATTTGTTTCCAATGGAGAATTCATCTTCTTTATGTCAATGTTTCTCATTGCCTTTTTCACGTAAAGTTTCTATGAGTGTCATTGAAGCTCTTTCTTTGCGTGGGTGGAGGAAAGCTATGGAGGATTTGCAAGCTCTTGGATTGCTGTTATTAACGATTATCAGATATTATTAATTATTGGGTTGCTGCCATTAAAAAAATAAATAAAATTAATTATTGGGTTGCTGTATGCAAGGGTTATGCTTGCCTCCATAGTCCCCTGATGTTTGTCCTGCCCGTCCTATTGGTTGGATCAAACTTCATTTTGATGGTTGCAGAAAAGTCATTATTGTGAACCATGCTGACTGCTGGGTCCTGCTAATCTGTATTTACCACAAAGGAAATAGCAATGCTGATTTTTGAGTGTCCTTCTTTTAGATACTGGTGTTAAGCTAGGCATGCCATCTATCTACGGGAGTGTTGTAATGTATTGTATTCTGTCTGTGTATATTAATTGTATGTAAATATATTTAAATAGCGTATTTCCTTTTACTTCTTTGTTTCACTCCACTAAGGTATTTAAGTTGTTTTTAATGAGCTTCTCTTTATATATAGCAAAGGAGCTCATTACTCCTTAAGCTTTCACCATAAACTCTCTATTTTCCTTCCTCTCTTTTCTCTCTTCTACTTCTTTATTTGCTTGATTGCCTTGATTCCATCTAGCATCACTTTGGGACTTGATTTTTAGGAGTATCTCTAAAGAAAGTAAGTTTGATTTTCACCTTCTACTTGTTAGGTATTAAATTTTTTTATGCTACCCTTCTAGACCCAATAAAATGTTTTGGACCTTTAAGGCTTTAACAATCCAGTTAATTTCTCAGTGAGGTTTTTATTATATTCTTTTCTATACATTGATGTATTGGGATCTTTGTCTAGTTGTGTATGGGGTGCTGGATACCCTGCAACACCGGTGAAATGCTCAAGAAATAAGAAATTTATCTTGCACGTAGATGCATCTTAAGAGAAGGAGATTTTGGATCATCAATTCCACTATCGCAAATTTGCCCACATGATTTGGGCTCACATACTGTTTTTTTGCAATAATTTAGGTGCTCTTGAATTTGATTATGGGGTTATTTTTGTGATGGTCAAAAGGCCCATGTCGTGAAAATGGGCTGATCCTTTGACAAAATAACTGCATAAACTATCCTATGGTGTCTTTGGAATGCGTGAAACAAAACCACACTAGGTATTGCGTCTAATTCAACTGGTTCACTGATTTTGCATATCGGCCATCCATCCCCAAGTGGACACTACAAAAGGAAAGAATTTGGGGCTATTTGATTGGGGATTTTTATGGAATTTGAGATTGACCACATTAGTCATAATTGATTGCAGAGGATCATTCCAGATGAATAATATCAACCGCATCAGATTTAACTTTGATGGAAGTTCTTAATGAAATTGAAGGCCAACTTGTTGTGGTGGGTCACGGTGTTGAGTTATCTAGGGAGATCCAATTGGTGCAGAAGATTCTAATGTGGTGGGGATCGGCACTTCTCACTCGCCTATGTATCTTTAAAAGAGAACCTAGCAAGAAACTTGGTGGTGTAGTAATGAAGGCGACTCATTTAATGTGGTTGCATTGGCGAAGGGGAACATGGAAGGTAGCTAATGCTTCAAAATATTATTCTGCTTAGTTGTAAATTTATTCCCTGCATTATATGCACTCCCAGAAGTACAAATGATATAACTTATAAATTGGCGAGGGAAGAATTGGCCTGTTGGAACTTCATATGGGGGATTCTTTTCCACTGCTGTAGTAAGTTGTGCTTTGTTGTATGTGTTTTAATTTTTACATTGTGAGCACCTCTTTTATAGTGCATAGTCATGTTTGTAGCTACATTGGCATGGAGCCATCTTGACACTGGGCCCGTATTATACCCATCAATATGCTCTTGAGAATTTTTTGAATTGGAGGCTCACTTGTATGTATTGGCCGTCATTCCCTTCCCACCTTTTAAGCATTCATATACTGACATAAGTAAATTTCATTGTAGGTTTTGTTAAAAAGGCGGCAATTATTTTGGCTATTGTTCACGATTCTTCAAAAGTTCTTGATGGAAGTTGGGATGAATGCACTTCTGCAATGTCTCACACAAAAGAGTCAAAGGCAAACCTCCATATGGATAATGTTCTTAACCCTGTCAGAGTTCTTGCCCTTTTCGAAAGAATGCTGGATGAGGTAGTTGCTTGTAAATGATTGAAATTCATGGAACTTATGACTGCAATAAGTTCTATTTCTTGATTTTGAAAAAATTGTTATGTATTCTTTAGAGCTTCCCGTGTCTCTTGCCTTGTTCTTTGATTTTCTTTTTTCTTTGTAGTACAGGATTGTGAATTGCTTCATCTTTATGATCGGCCTGAAAAACTCATCCACACAGACATTCCAGTACCGCCTGTGGCAATTCGTCCTTCTGTTTTTATGGATTCTGGATCAATGAGGTTGCCACGGACTTAATGAATGCATTTTATAATTATAATGCCTTATATTTTGTTTATATGATCTCACTATTCATAGCAACATGGATTTTACCTCAGTAATGTCAATGCTAGCTGTAACAATGGTTTTAAATTTCGACCGAAATCTGAAATTTCGGATTTCGGTGGAGACCGACACCAAAATCACACTTACCCGAAATGGTATTTTATTTCGGCCGAAATTTCGTTTCCCCCGAAATTTCACCCAAAAAACCTGTTTTCTTTTTTTTTTTAATTTTTTTAATACTTTACCGAAATTTTATATCAAATAAAATACTGTTTTTCTTGTTTCGCCAGATTTCGGCTGAAGGTCCGAAACCCGCATCAAAACCGATATTTAAAACCTTGGCTGTAACCATTGTTTTAAATTTCGGTCGATTTCCAAGATAGGACCGAAATATGAAAATTTCGGATTTCGGTTTGGATTTTGGCTGAAATTTGGTCATTTTGACCAAAATTGTAAAAATTTCCGTCGAAATGACCGAAATTTGAAAAAAAAATTCGGTTTCGGTAGGGACTGAAACTGAAACCAACATCGAATTTTAAATCCATGGCTGTAACAATGCGTGACGATATTTCCATTTCCTTCTATTTGCAGTAACGAGGATGACATTACTTCTAGATTAGCTAAAATAGTTCACGCAAACTCACGTGTTCGAGAGGATTTGCAAGGCGGTATCTCCCCATCCAAGTGCTTGGTAAGATCATGGTTTTGTCATGAATTTTTCAGTGTTTGCCTTCTGCTTGGAACTTTGTTTTGTTGTTTTGATTGTAGTTTATAACTCTTTAAAACATTATGATATGTTGATGTCTCTTGATTCTGATGACTATTTCCAAAATTATTTTTCTGTTATTTTTTTGGTAGATAAATTTCTTTAGCAGACCAAAACCTCTTATCTAACAGGACTTGATCCCATGGACTCCCTCACTAGCGGTTTGCTCCTTACCAGTTGGCTACAGAGGGGATTGGTTAATATCCAATTATCCATCACTTTCTAGTATGCATGGCGGATGGGATTTTATTTTGTCCTTGTGTAATGTGAAGGACCATTTCTCATTTCCTTATTGTTCTATTGATGGAATAAGCTCATCAGTATATAACAGGATGCAACCATCTAGAGCTGTACAAAATATAGTGGGCTTCAAACTTGTGTGCTCGGTTGACTGCTTGACAAGTACAAGCTGCACCATATCGCCCAAAGAATTGTGTGAACCATTTGTTTGTCTGACATGGATCGGGGATATGAAGTCTAATGAATAATTAGAAGGTCCTCCATTGGGATGGGGTACATAGTAAGTCTTATTATTGATTGCCTTTGAGGTACTTATAACTAATAAATGATGGTTGAAAGACAAACAGGAAAATATATCACAAATGTTCCAAATGGATCTTTCCCTATTCGGAGTCATTGGGGCATCCCAAAAATCCTGTTGGAGTTGCTATGCTTTTGTCGTTAAGATTCAGTCCAGCCTATAACACAAGGAGAAGTCTCAGCCTAGAAAAGGAGAAATAAAACGGTCAAACTTGACTCTTATTGTGATGTTGTGATGTCAATGATACAAGACTTTGCTATTATCAGGAGGGAAGAAAGAAGAAAGGGAAGGGGACACCTGCTTACCTTGTGATTGCCGGGAAAGCTCCATATACAAATCGTCCCAAATTACTATAGGACTTCCTCCTTAGGGAAAACTGTTGCATCTTCATCTTTGTGACTTTGATGTGTTTCTAGATGGGAAATGTTTTTTGCATTGGGCTACAGTTGTTTAAAATGTATGCCAGTTCTGATATCCATTTAAGCTTTAGGTTGTCTTCTCTCAGTGTTGTGACTTTTGGCATTTTCTCGCTGTTTTTTTTCAGGAAGATTGGCATTTGCTTCAATACGAAGTATATCTGTATATAAATAGTGAGGTTCGCGGTGTTCCATCGAGTATGCAGCAGGCAAAGCCATTGCGTGGGTTTGTTCAACGCCTCAAAGGGAAGCAAGGACGCTTTCGTGGGAATTTATCTGGCAAACGTGTTGAATTTACTGGAAGAACTGTTATTTCTCCTGATCCCAATCTGAAAATTACAGAGGTTAACCTGTTTGATGGCTTCAAAACAACCTTTCTTTTGTTAATCCTATATTTATTTTCTTTGATATCAAGGTTTTTGCATTTTCTAGGTTGCGATTCCCATATTAATGGCTCGGATCTTAACGTATCCTGAACGAGTCTCACGTTACAATATAGAGAAACTGAGGCAGTGTGTCCGCAATGGCGCTGGAAAGTACCCTGGCGCTAATTTTCTCTTACTCCCTGATGGCAGTAGAGTGTAATTCCTACCGTACTGTCATTCCTTGCTGTCAATTTTACCTTTTATATTATAGTACTGACTTGCCTGATTTTTCCTGTAGTAATTTGAAGCATCAGAGCAGATACCGTCATGCCGATGAACTGAAATCTGATTATATTGTAGAACGACATTTAGAAGATGGAGACATTGTTCTTTTTAACAGACAGCCGAGTTTACACCGAATGTCTATCATGTCTCATAGGGTAATTCGAATCGATTTTTTTAAAATGTTAGTGGATGCTTTTAGTTTATTTTTTTGGGAAAAATACAGATACACCCCCCTCAACTATGGCCAAATTCCACTTCTAACCCCGTCGTATCGAAGGTGCCAAAGACACCGCCTCAACTTTCTGACATTTTTAAGTAGACCCCCTCTGTTGACAGTCCGTTAGCTTAATCTGATGGAATGACTAAAACTAACCATGGTTAATATTTTGAGGACAGAAATACCCTCGTCATTGGTTTTAAGCCATTTGCAGAGGGATTAGGGTTACACTATTTCCCACTGCCGCCGTCGCCACCTCGGCCACCGTCGCTGTCGCCATCTTCGGCCACCGCCGTCACCTTCACCACAGACAATGAAATCCCACTCCATGGCTACATCAAACCCCATATTTCAAGAAAAAAACACTGATAAAAACAAAATAAAAAAGATCTAAGATAATAGGGTTTCTGTGCAAAGCATGATAATGATGTGAATGAAGACAAATAAAACCCCTACATCGAGGGTTTGTGCTGATAAATAAACAAGGGTTTGAATCAAACCCTAAGCTTCAGTTTTCAGCTATGAAAACCCTAATTTTTAGTTGGGGAAGACGAGGTCATTATGTCATTTCCTCCTCGCCGTCCACTCCGTCATGTTAAAAAAACCCACGGATAGTTTAGGGGGTGTCTTTGGTAACTTCGAAACCACGGGGTTAGAAGTGGAATTTGGCCATAGTTGAGGGGCTGTGTCTGTATTTTTCCCTATTATTTTCCTTAACTGGTTGTATTTTTTCATTTTCCTGTATGTAGGCGAGGATAATGCCTTGGAAAACGCTGAGATTCAATGAGTCTGTTTGCAATCCATATAATGCCGATTTTGATGGGGATGAGATGAATTTACATGTTCCTCAAACAGAAGAAGCCCGCACAGAAGCTCTGATGCTGATGGGGGTAGACATAACTCCCCTTTTCAGTTTCGTTCCTATTGTTTAATTATAGACTGGATTTAATCAACTTCTATCTCCTAGTCTACTTAAAATTTCATTTCTTTTTAATCATTGTTTAGTTCCTTGTTGAGGTACTCTGAAGTCACTTGATGTTGTCTAGAACTTGGCAGCGAGTTCCACGTTTAGATTCTTCTCATTCATTGTTCTTTCTTTATGCAGTTTGTTGGTAATGTCTGGCCATTATGGCTCTTGAGTTGATTGAAGCTTTGGTCGGTTACTATCCATAATTAATTTTGGATCCGGCATAGAGTTCTTTGGTCTATGATATTGTGGGTGCACATGGTATAATTCATTGATGCTCGCATTTATTGGCTTGTAGATAGACCAACAATTAAAATATTATTACATTATAAGGAGTAATTTGTGGTATTTCCTGCTGTGGTTTGGCATAGAAGCTATAGAGTTTCTACTCGATTCACACTTACTGCTCCCTATTTATCAAATCCGCAGTTTGCTGGATGGAGCATGCTGACTTGTGTACGAGTTTACGAACTGGACCAACACATATAATGTTTAATATTTAGTTAGGGACTTTATATATATATATATATATATATATATATATATATATATATATATATATATATATATATATGAGTTAAGTGAAGCTACACATACGTGTAGCTAACTTAGCTACACCGACGGCTTAAAATACAGTGGGCCCACATTGTTTGGGTGATCCAAACCATTCATTTGATAAGCCCTCACATTGATAGGTTGTGCCCAAAAAATCAGCTCCATTGGATGATCCCAACCCTTCAAACTGTGGAGGCAAAAATGGACAGATTTGTGAAGGTTTTTACACGTCCATTTTTGCCTCCACAAATCATAGGGTTGGGATTATCCTATGGAGCTGATTTTTTGGGCACACCCTATCTATGTGAAGGCCCATCAAATGAATGGTTTGCATCACCCAAACAATGTGGGGCCCACTGTATTTTAAGCCGTCGGTGTAGCTAAGTTAGCTACACGTATGTGTAGCTACACTTCTCTCTCTCTCTCTCTCTCTATATATATATATATATATATATATATATATATATATATATATGAGAAAAGGGTTGCTGCTCTCGAGCGCAGCTAGGCTTAGCTGCGCTAGCACAGAAACAGGGGGGTGGGGCCATTGGGGGGGGTGATCCTAAGCATTCATTTGGAAGGCCCCATCATGGATGGGGGGCCTACCAAAACTCAGCTCCATTGAATCACCAATGGGTGTCCATTTGTGGGGCCAAAAATGGACAGATGCTGTTTGTCCACAAATCTGTCCATTTTTGGCCCCACAAATGGACCCCCTAAGGTGATCCAATAGAGCTAATTTTTGGTGGACACCCTACCCATGAAAGGGCCCATCAAATGAATGCTTTGGATCCCACCCAAAATGTGGCCCCACCCTGTTTCTGTGCTCAAGCGCAGCTAAGCTTAGAGCGCAGCAAATGCATGCTCTCTCTCTCTCTCTATATATATATATCTCTCTCTCTCTCTCTATATATATATATATATATATATATATAGAGAGAGAGAGAGAGAGAGAGAGAGAGAGAGAGAGAGAGAGAGAGAGAGAGAGAAGGGTTGCTGCGCTCGAGCACAGAAACAGGGGCGTGGGGCCATTGGAGGGGTGATCCTAACCATTCATTTGGAAGGCCCCATCATGGATGGCGGGCCTACCAAAAATCAGCTCCATTGGATCACCAATGGGTGTCCATTTGTGGGGCAAAAAATGGACAGATACTGTTTGTCGGTTTGTCCACAAATCTGTCCATTTTGGCCCCACAAATGGACACCCTAAGGCGATCCAATGGAGCTGATTTTTGGTGGACACCCTACCCATGAAAGGGCCCATCAAATGAATGCTTTGGATCCCACCCAAAATGTCGCCCCACCCTGTTTCTGTGCTCGAGCGCAGCAACTCTATCCTCATATATATATATATATATAATATGTATGGGGAAAGTGACTATGAGCGACCGCTCATTTAAGGTTATATGCGCAGTAGCGCTTTAAGATTATACACCGTCGATTGGTTTTGATCCTGGCCATTCACCGATTTTAAACATTTGATGGGTCGAATGTAACGAATGAAACAACTCAACAGAACTTCTCGACAGAAACCCTAGAATCGCCCAAAACCTCTTCTCCCCTTCTCTGTCGACAGTGAAAATCCACCATCTCTGCGCGGATTTCCATTGACGGCCACTCTCCTCTCGACAGAAACCCTCATCTCTCGCCGACGAAAACCCTAACAAGCCCTCTCTCTCTCGCCGACGGTGAAAATCCGCCATCTCCGGTCGGATTTTTCCCCTCCACAGAACCGGACGTCGTTCTCCCCTCCCCTCTCTTCCTTCGACGGTTTTTCCTCCCCAGGTAAGTTCTAGGTTTCATTTTTTTTGTTATATGCACATGATATCAGCACAACCATGCTTTGTGGTTATATGCATGGTCGTAGCTTGTTTTTTCCTTTTTAATTGGCTTGTAAGAGTTTTTTGGGAATTGTAATAACTTTTTGACAGCTCTTGAAATACTAGAAGGCAAGCTAGGACCGTGTATATAACAAAACATGGTTGTGTTGTTATCATGTCCTCATATATATAAAATATGATACGATACAATATGACATAATATAATATTGTTAGAGATCTACATGATGATGGTTGAGAGAAAGAGGGGAGAAGAAGTATGAGAGAGAGAGAGAGAGAGAGAGAGAGAGAGAGAGAGAGAGAGAGAGAAATTATGGAGGGAGAAAAAAGAGACGTCAATGAGAGGGAAAGAATACGTTCTAAAAAGCTCTCTCTCCCCAATACACATATTATATTAATATGTATATGGAAAAGACCAAGATGCCCTTGCTTGGGCGTCAGTACATTTAACACTCCCCCTCAAGCTGGAATGTATATATCATACATTCCAAACTTGTTACAAAAATCTTTCAATTTGGCACATCCCAATGGTTTGGTAAACATATATGCAAGTTGATCTGCGGATCGGGTAAACGTTGTGCAAATCTCATCACTCTAAATTCGATGACGAATGAAGTGACAATCAACTTCAATATGCTTGGTTCGTTCATGAAACACTGGATTCGTTGCAATATGAATTGCCGATCTATTGTCACAATACAACTTCGCTGGAGATGTCAATGTGAACCCAATCTCTGATAAGAATGAGCGAAGCCATATTAGCTCTCCACTGGTATATGACATAGCTCTATACTCAGCTTCTGCACTTGACTTGGATACAACATCTTGCTTTTTACATCTCCACGACACCAGATTACCTCCGAAAAATGTGCAATATCCTGTCATTGATCTCCTGTCAGCAGGAGATCCTGCCCAATCTGCATCATTGAATCCTTCTACCTTTTCATGTCCATATTTTCTAAAGCACAGATCCTTGCTTGGCGTACCCTTTAAATATTTGATGATCTGAATGACAGCGGCCCAGTGGGAGGTACGTGGAGCACTCATAAAGCGTCTAACCATACCAACTGCAAATGATATGTCTGGACGGGTGACGGTCAAATAGATTAGTTTCCCAGCCAATCTTCTATATCGACCAGGATCATTCAACAACTCTCCTTGATCAGGAAGAAGTTTAACATTTGGATCCATAGGGATAGCCGCAGGTTTCACCCCCATTGAGCCTGTCTCCTCTAAAATGTCCAATACATATTTTCTTTGTGACAATGAGAGACCACGACGAGAGTGAGCAACCTCAATACCAAGAAAATATCTGAGCTGACCCAAATCTTTAGTAGAAATTCACCCTGGCGGAAGGACTTCAGATTGTGTATGCCAGATTTGTCATCTCCTGTAATTACAATGTCATCAACATAGACTATTAGGAGGACATATCCAGAACTAGATTTGTAATTGAACACAGAATGATCAACAGCACACTGCTTCAACCCAAAACGCAAAACCGCAGCACTAAATCATCCAAACCAAGCCCTGGGCGACTGCTTAAGTCCATAAATCGCCTTCTGAAGACGGCATACCGATGAGAACATCTCCCCCTGAGCAACATACCCAGGAGGTTGCTCCATATAAACTTCTTCAGATAGATCGCTGTGAAGAAATGCATTTTTTACATCAAGTTGATACAGAGGCTAACCACGATTTACTGCTAGAGAGATCAATACACGAACTGATGGAATCTTAGCCGCTGGGGAAAACGTCTCGTGATAATCGACACCGAACGTTTGAGTGTATCCTTTAGTGACAAGGCGGGCTTTGAGACGCTCAATAGACCCATCTGGAAGGTACTTAATGGCAAATACCCAGTGACACCCAACAATCTGTGCACCAGGAGGAAGGGGAACTAGCCGCCACGTTTTATTTGAGTGAAGGGCACCCATCTCAGCATCCATAGTAGCCCTCCATCCCGGATGATTCAAGGCATCTGTGACAGACTTAGGCAAACTAATCGAAGACATGTTAGAAACAAAGGACTGAAAGGAATGTGAGAGATGAGCATAAGAAACAAAATTAGATATAGGATGAGCAACACTACGAGATCTAGTACGGGATGCAATTGGTGAATCAGATGGTGGAGAACAAGTACCTGAAGGCTGACAATCCGACTGCGGAAGAGGATCAGTAGGCGGAGATGGCGCTTCTTCAATCATAGAATGAACAACCTGGCGAGGTCCCCGAGTATAAGTTTGCAGTTCAGAACCCTTAGAAGCCACAGAAGGTCCTGTTGGCATATCAGGAACAGCCACAGGGGCTGGTATGGGAGGGCCCATCAGAATAGGAATATGCAGGTTAGTGTTGTCAGCAGGTAATGGAGAGCCTGTGGAAGACAAATAAGGCTGCTCCTCAAAGAATGTGATATCCGCAGAGACATATGTATTCCTAAGGCGAGGATTATAACATTTATAGCTTTTTTGCGTACGAGAGTAACTTAAGAAGAGGCACTTTTCAGCTCTAGGTTCCAACTTGTCAAGTCCTGGAGACAGATTATGAACAAAGCATGTACATCCAAAGACACGGGGCACTAATGGAAATGGGTCACCGAGAGGATACAAGACTGAAAAAGGCGTGTTCCCAGATAAAGTTGAAGAAGGAAGACGATTACCTAGGAAGCATGCCGTGAGGACTGTATCACCCCAATGAATTTTAGGGACTTTCATCTGAAACATAAGTGTACGAGTCATATCCAGTAAAAAACGAAGTTTTTTTTCAGCCACACCATTTTGTTGTGATGTGTGAGCACATGATGACTGATGAATAATACCACGGGAGGAAAGAAAATCATGAAAGCCATTAGATACAGAGAAACATTCCTTAGCATTATCAGTACGTAAACAATTAATAGAACATTTAAACTGGTTGATTACTTCAAAATAAAAGTGACGAAATGCATTAAACACTTGAGATCTATCTTTAAGTAAAAACAACCACGTGGCTCTCGAATAATCATCAACAAAGATAATAAAATATTTGTGTTCATTTAATGACTTAGTTCTAGCTGGACCCCAAACATCAGAATGAATAAGTTCAAATGGACGAGACACTCTACTACTAAGACGAGAAGGGAAGGACACACGATGGTGTTTCCCTAACTCACACGACTCTCAATGAAAAGATGGAACAGGCTCCGAAACAAAAGAAGATTTCCTAAGCGTATCTACAGGAGGATGTCCCCGACGACAATGCCATTGATAGGCATCCACAGAGGAACGAAGAGCTACACTAGCACCGGCTTGATCAAGGTAGTAAAAACCGTCAATCTCACGGCCCACCCCAATCCTCGTCCCAGTCTTCATGTCCTGAAAAACGCAATAAGAAGAAAAAAAAGAAACAGTACAATTCAGTGATTTTGTTAATTGGCGAACAGATAACAAATTAACAGGAAAGGACGGAACATAAAGAACGGAAGACAATTGAAGACTTGTCGAGATGGAGACTGCACCCATCCCAGAAACAAGGGATGTAGTCCCATCTGCCAATGTAACAGTACGAGGACCCATAGAAGGGAGAGGTTGGAGAGAAGAAAGAATTGTAGGAGTACCAGTCATATGGTGGGATGCTCCTGAATCAATGAGCCATGTCCTAGAAGAAGAACCAGGTAGAAAACAGGAGGGACTACCTTTATGGGCAAACTGACTACTGGCTCTTTTCCTTTTTCCCGAAGACGAAGAAGCTCCTCATATTCCGTACAAGGGATCACAAGGGACTCAGATGTAGATAGAGCCACAGAAGAAGAAATACCATCAAAAGCAGCAGCAGAGGCATTCGCAGGCCTGTATGGACGACGCTCAGGATGTAAATTGTAGCAATAATCAACAGTATGGCCATCCAACCGACAGTGAGTGCAATGACGACCCCCACGACCACGGCTGCCACCATCTCTGCCTTCCCCTGACCCACGACCACCACCACGGTTACGGCCACGGCCACGACCACGCCAACCACCATCACGCCCGCGTCCAAAGCGACCACCACCATGGCCACGATCACCCCCACCATATGAAACATGAGCAGATCCATCCACTAGAGGTTCACCTGACTGAGGTACCTGCATACGCTGGACACGGGAGAAGGCCTCTGCGAGTGTGGGAAGCGAACCAGAACTAACAAGCTGCTGACGGATCTGGAGATAGTCAGGGCCCAAAGAATCAAGAAATCGAACTACCCGCATCTCTTCCTGACGCTTTTTCAGAACCTCAGGATCAATAGTAAAGGGCAACAATAAGTCAAGCTCCTGACAGAGTGCTAGGTAATCACTGTAGTGGTATCCTACAGGTTTGTCTCCTCGCTCAAGTCTAAACCAATCTGAAAAATGCTCACAGATACGAGTCAGATTATCCACTCCTAAATACATTGTAGCCACATGCTCCCAGATTTCCTTTGAAGACTGCAGATACATCATAGACGAAGCAATATGGGGTTCCATACAACCCCATAAAAAAGAGCGAACCATGGCATCATCCTCACACCACTGATCATATGTCGAGTCAGTACGAATCGGAGGAGAGCGCTCCAAAAAACTGATTTTTCTACGGCCAGTAGATAAGTGTAGACTGCCATCTTCCGCGGGGGGTAATTTGTCCCATACAGTTTTATTGAAGTCATCTGAAGGAGAGGCTCAACATGGGAATAGCTAGACGGAGCAGTATACGACGAAGAACGACCCTCAGCAACCTTGAGAGTCGTAAGTTGCTGAGCGGAGGGTTCCATAGGATCCATAACAGCAGCTGACAAACAGAACAACCAACAAGGATACTCCAATCACCACCGAAAAATAAATTAATCGAAAACCTCCACAAGGCACTCAACAACCTATTGCAATGCCACAATAGCCCCAACAACAGACACAACGAGGCAACAATACTTCAGCCAACAAACACAAGAAGACGATCACCAACAATAACCACCACAGCACCCCCACGACGAAACGACCAAAGAGAGGCTACAACACACGTGGCCAACCCATCCACAAATAAATCACCACAATTGTGCCAACACAACCACCGACAATACAAGCAACATATGAACCATCTAACCTCATCAAACCACTACTAACAACAACTATGGTGCTGATTTAGATCATGGATAACGGAGCGAGCCACAAATACCACAAACCACAAGTTTCATAATAAAGAGATAAGATATGATTTAGATCATGCGTAAAGGGGATGTTAGGATAGGAATCAGCAACGAGAAAGAAAGACAAGAAGGAATTGGTGTAGGGTTTGGAGAAAAAGAACCGAAGGTGCTGATTTTTGAATAGGACAAAAAACTAGGGTTTTGTGAATAAGACAAAAAAATAAAAAATTTTGGGGAAATGATTGAGCGAAAATGAAGAGGATGGCGTATGGGATTTTTGGTTAAAGTTTGGGTTGGAAACTCTAAACAGTTAGGGCTGAAATAAAAAAAACCCAATGAAAAATTGAAAAAAAAGGAGGCACGAAGAAGAATAAGGATCTTTATTGTTGATGTGGATCTCTCATACCAATCGCTTTGATACCATGTTAGAGATCTACATGATGATGGTTGAGAGATAGAAAGAGGGGAGAAGAAGTATGAGAGAGAGAGAGAGAGAGAGTAAGAGACAGAGAGAAATTATGGAGGGAGAAAAAAGAGACGCCAATGAGAGAGAGAGAGAGAGAGAGAGAGAGAGAGAGAGAGAGAGAGAGAGAGAGAGAATATGTTCTAAAAAGCTCTCTCTCCCCAATACACATATTATATTAATATGTATATGGAAAAGACCAAGATGCCCTTGCTTGGGCGTCAGTACATTTAACAAATATAATAAACTTCTTTGCAGCGATCTGCCTTTAAACGGAGCAGCTTACTACCAAGTCATGCTCTTGCTTTGAATTTGTAAATTTTTCCGTGGAGAGTTGAACGTGACAATTTGTGGATACTTTATTCAGATCAATGAAGTTCAATCTACATACAAGGCTACTATTTTGTAGTTTATACACGTATACAATTTACTTCGTGACTGACATGATGAAATGAATTTCCAAGTGGTATTGTGACATGTAAACATCTAATATCTGTTGTATTTGCAAGTCCAGGGCAGCAGTTGCCGCAATTCACCCATCTAGTGGCATTTATATCTCCTTCCAACTCAACTGGTTTAGAAAAAGAATCCTTTACGGCACGGTTCCCCAAATAAAGTGATCATGCTTCAGGATTGTCGGATCCTCAAAACCAATGGGACCTAATAAACCTACCTTGAAGTCATTGACATTGTCTTTATTAAGGCCTGCTCGTTAAAACTAGGTTGCCAAGGGAGCCAGGGTTTTTAATTTTGGTTTTGATTTCGGTCACTAATAGAAACAGATACGTTTTGGTTTGGTTGAATATTTCGATGAGAATTCTATAAAATCATGGAAATGTATGGAAACACGTACAAATGGTAGAATTTGAAGACAAAACATTTCCTCATCAAAGAAACTGTTCGAAGTTCACACACTCCGACCATTTCATTTTCTTCAAACACTTCTTTCAAAGGTTTTCTCTCTCCTGTTGCTCCTCTGATTGCCCCTTCATTGTTGAGATACTCAATTTGGTGATATAGATCTTTTTCTTAAAGGAGGGAATTCGGGGATTGAAACTGTTAAGTTTGGTGCAAACGATATCAATTTTTTTTCTTCGATTGGTTGTGTTTGACAAGGGATGGTTTGAACTTTGAAGGGCAGAAGGTTGATCAGAGTGGCAAGGTTCTAAATATCTAAATTGGGCAGCTTAACTGCTTGCACCCAAACCAATACGCATAGACCAGCCAAGTTGTCTAGTATGATATGTATTTGCCATTCTTCAAAACCTTTTTCTCTAAAGCTACATTTGTCTCATATTTTATCTGGAGATGAATGAAATCACATGCATATCTTTCTATCGGTGGCAATCAAGAAAGTAGCAGACATTATGACTATTTTGGATTCAACCAAGATTTAAACTGACCATGTCAGTAGGAATATCGGCCGTACACCTTTGAATAAAACATTCGCATTCACTCATTGTCCGTAGAAATTTCACGACTTGTTTTGTTTCTACCACGATTTTGTGTTTACTTTTACTTTTGATGGTTTTCTGCATCATTTTTCCAACTGAAAACTATGAATTGATAGTTTTAAGTGTGATTTACTAGATTTCTAGTGTGCTCTGTTTGCTTGTCTGTCAATGTTTCTTGCCACTAATAGAATTCAAAGTGTAGAAAGAATTCTTTTGTGTAAAATAACATACAATATAAATATATGTATGGAAAAACTGTTTGTGAGCTTGAGCTCATATAGCTTATATGAGCTAGAGTGCCACAAAATCATGGTTCTCACATTTTTTGGGGTGATCCAAAGCATTCATTTGTAAGGACTTTACATAGATAGGGTGTGTACCAAACTCAGGTCCATAGGATCATTCTAACCCATCCAAAAGTGGGGGGGAAAATGGACAAACACTGGTTGTCGACAAATCTGCCCATTTTGCCCTCCACTTTTGGAGGGGTTAGGATGATCCAAAGGACCTGATTTTGGTACACTATGTTGGGGCCTTGCAAATGAATGGTTTGGATCACCACAAAAAAGTGGGACCCATGTGTTTGGGCACTCAAACTCATATAAGCTTATATGAGCTCAAGCTCACGAATATATATATATATATATATATATATATATATATATATATATATATATATATATATATATATATATATATATATATAGAGGAATAAGATTGTGCGCTCGACCGCACCAAGCTTAGGTGCGGTCGAGGGCCCAAAACTCATGTGGGCCCACATTGTTAGGATGATCCAAAGCATTTATTTGCAAGGCCCTTACATAGATAGGGTGTGTACAAAAAATCAGCTCTATAGGATCATCCTAACCCATCCAAAAGTGGAGGGCAAAATGGACAGACACCGTTTGCCACAAATCTGCCCATTTTTGCCCTCCACTTTTGGATGGGTTAGGATGATCCAATGGAGCTGATTTTTTGAACACGCCCTATCTATGATGGGGCCTTGCAAATGAATGGTTTTGATCACCACAAAAAATGTGGGACCCATGTGTTTGGGCCCTCGACCGCATATAACCTTATATGCGGTCGACCGCACACTCCTTTTCCTCATATATATATATATATATATATATATATATATATATATATATATGAGCAATGATAGATGCAAGGGCCCTCTTTATGCAAGGGCTAGAGAATGGCCCTTGAATAGATCCACGTCATCAAGTGCAACTGAATTCAGTTTCTCAACTGACTTTAAAAATGACGTGGATCTATTCAAGCGCCCTTCTCCGGCCCTTGCATAAAGATAGCTCTTGCATCTATCATTCCTCATATATATATATATATATAAACACACACACACACACCAAAGGTTTAGAAGACCTCTGTCCTATCCATTAGACAATGGATGCACATCTCTTTTTCAATCATTTCAATTGTTATTACTTATTACGATTCATTTGATGGACTTAGTAGAACATAAAATCGTAGGACACACACACACACACTATATATATATATATATATATATATATATATATATATGAGGAAAGTGTTTCTAGTCCGACCGACTAGAGATCATTCTCTAGTCCGCCGACCAAAAACACATGGGTCCCACATATTTGGGTGATGCAAAGCATTCATTTGATGGGGTGTCCACATTTCCTCTATATATATATATATATATATATATATATATATATATATATATATATATATGAGAGAACATTTCCTACACACTTGTGTAGGTAAGTTACCTACACACTAGCTTAAAATACAGTGGGGGCCCACATTGTTTGGGTGATCCAAACAATTCATTTGAATGGTCCTCACATAGATAGGGTGTCCACAAAAAATCAGATCCATAGGATCATCCCAACCGTACGATTATGGAGGTAAAATGGACGTGTATAAACCTTCACAAATTAGTCCATTTTTTGCCTCCATAGTTTGAATGGTTAGGATGATCCTATGGATCTGATTTTTTGTGGACACCCTATCTATGTGAGGATCATTCAAATGAATGGTTTGGATCACCCAAACAATGTGGGCCCCCACTGTATTTTAAGCTAGTGTGTAGGTAACTTACCTACACAAGTGTGTAGGAAATGTTCTCTCTCTCTCTCTCTCTCTCCATATATATATATATATATATATATATATATAGGTAAAACACTAACACAACTACATTAGTGGCAGTATGGCACAAAACCTGGTACCGGTAGTGTAATAGATAGTAGGTACTGCGTACATGTGTACTTGCACTGTTAGTTTGTTATGCAAAAGCATTACAATACTACAATATACTGGGTATTAGGTGCAAACAGAAAAATCCTAAGTTTTGATGATTCCGGCTTTGATCCTTCATTTTTGCATTTTAAATCGAAATTTCGATGGTTGATTCTAGTAGACTTTGACGAGATTTGGCCTCAGAACCATAAATTCCTTTATACAACACCTTACTAAAATGTCAAAATATAGAAAAAGGGGTTTGGTTTCAATTCAACACAAAAATAAACCCCACATAATTAATGTGTGTTCAGAGAGCCATATCCGAGCTGTATCAAGTTGATACGGTAACGAGTTACGTGCTATTTTTTCATAGCGACGGATACAATGGGCCGTATTGTATTGGATCCCCTAAATCCAGTACGTATTGGACGATAAGCAATATATCATCTGAATTTTTAACCATGGATGCAGCATCGGCACTTAAAGTGAAGCATTTTTTTCATGGGAGTTGTTCCTGTGATTATTTATCATGGATGCTTAAAGAAGCATTTTTTTCATGGAAGTTGTTCCTAAGATTATTATAATGGACGCTTAAAGTGAATCATTTTTTTCATGGAAGTTGTTCCCAATATTATTTATCTTGAACTACTGAATCTGTTTATGTTGGGGCGTTGGTCTTCTAATCAGATTTAGTAATTTACCATACATTTTATACCTCCCGTGTAATTTCTTGGGTATTTAGTGGTAAGGCTTGTAAAGTATTTTTGTAAGTCGGCATTTATTTCTCAAGTTATGTTACCCTTACTTTCTGAGCTTTTGGAAACGGTTATGGTTTGAAATTCTCTTTATTGTTCAACAGGTGCAGAATAACTTGTGTACACCGAAAAATGGGGAAATTTTGGTTGCTTCTACTCAAGACTTCCTAACATCTTCCTTTCTCATCACAAGGAAGGATACATTTTATGATCGTGATACTTTCTGTCTCATGTGCTCGTTTATGGGAGATGTGATGGAGCACATAGATTTGCCAACACCAGCTTTAATTAAGGTAATGTACTATTCAAGGCTATGAAATGATGACTTTGTTTTGTTCTTGTAGTGTATTTCTTGAACATGCATTAAACGTTATCCTGAAAAAGATGTAACAGCTATATAAAGTTTGAGTTTGTTTTTGTTTTCTTCTATCTCCATATGTATCATTGACATCTAATTATACAATGCTTCTCATTGTTAATGAATGCCTAGATATTGTTATTTGTTTAGCTAAATAATCTATTATCACTTTTTAGTTCCTATGGTTTTCTTTTTTGAGGAAATGTCCACAGTATTGTTAATCAGCTATTTGCTTTTACAAAATCACTTTTGTATGGGTGTCGAGAATGAAGTCGTTTTAGACCTTCCCAATTTACAGTGTGCAGGTTGTCTATGTCCATCATCTTTTGCCCTATCCAGACATGCCTTTGGAGGACATGCTCTATTAGCTAGGTTTATTCTATTTTATTCTTTTATTTTTTTTGTCTCGCAGGACCAACTCAACCTGCCAAAATCACCATAATTTTTTTTACAGACTTAACACCATAAACATGTCATTCACCATTCTTATTTCAAACAGAACCAGTATTAACAACAAATAATTAAAACTATGAATACTCCGAAACTCAACATAACTCAAAGTCCTAAAAACAAAACAGAATTAAACTCCACTAGCAATAAAGAAAAGACTCAGGGAAATCGACGGATATCGTCGCCTCCCACTTCAATTATTCTTCGACCCACTCTTTGGACTCAAGCTTCCTCATCTACGAACGCTTCCTCTTCCACGTTCTCCATACATGGAGGGGAAAAATGGGTTACACAGCAATTTGTGATAGAGACAATACCGGTATTGGATACCAATCAAGACAACAGATTGAAATAAATGTGTATAGGTTAGAATCAATAAAAACAAGGATAGATAATAGAAATAAATGCTAAGTAGAATTATGCGGAACAGTAAATCCATAAAACACACAAGAATCAAGTAAGGATAGTTAAAACTATAAGAATGGAATAGGGATCGAGCTATATTAACATAAATCAATCTAAAATTTATTTACTACCTTTCGGCTTTATCATTATTGAAATATCTTTTAACCGAAGACACTCCAGCTTGTTGTCTTTACCCGCACGGTCTATTCCGCGTAGACGCTTTCCGATATATCATACCGCCTAGAGACTTATAGTCATCATAGGATTCCAACATCAACGAGGAAGTTGCTCGACCCTTCCAAGTTGTATATTTATTTATTTATCTTTTCTTATTATCCGGGGATGGCTCTACGGCCTCCAATCACCCTTCTCCATTTTCGTCTTCATTTCTTCTTTCTTTATTTTATTCTTTGACTTCTTAATCTTTCCATATACTTAAATGAGGGTGGTTATTAGGTTCATTTCTTATTGAGCATTGCAATTTCTAAATGACATATGCTTGAACAGTTAAAACAAGTTTAATGAAAAGCAAATAACAACAGTACTAGGAAATAACTAATAACTAACACCATACACAAATCTCCATCACCATTGAATTCATTGAATAACCAGGTCTAGCTGTCAGTTGCCTTTGTTTTACGAAGCTGAGGATTTGGAAGCTGCCCCGCTGGTGAAATGAAAGGTACTGATCCTGGGGTCAAATTTATGAATAGAACAACATCAATCCCTATTTGTCCTCAGTTTTCCAATTACGCATTTTGCCCCAAATATGAGCACATTTTTATAGTTTTAAATCTCACACGAAATGTCCCAAAATCTGAATTGTTTCGCGCCCCCAAAGTAGGACACACAAACCCCTAGATCTGGACTGTTTCGTGTCCCAAAATGAGGCATATAAACAGCCTTAGATCTGGACTGTTTAGTATCCCAGAATGAGGCACAAAACCCCAACGAATCATTTTACCAATGGCTTTGTACAAGCACTGACTATGTAAGATCACATACAAACAATTCATTTTTCTCTTCTTGTCATATGGTATTGTTGCAACCTATATTTGTATATAAAAAAAAATCATTATTTCCTAAGTACTAAAGTTATAACATTCTGTCCAAAAGTCATTTCCCCCCCTCTATTACAAGGTACTGATGTACCTTGTGATTATAAGTGGAAAGCATGATACTTCTCACGAACAGATAATGTAGAATGACCTATAGGAGCAATATTTTTCTCTCTTTAATAGTAGATACAGATGTATAATATTTTTACAAGGGCAATCACTTTATTTCCCATGTACTGATGGTATTTGCCATTCAAAAAAATATTACTTGTTCAAACAGAAAAAGAACTGGAGACAATTAAAAGGAAGAGGTAGGGCAAACGGTACCTCTATCAGACCCAATAGATGAGGAACTATCAACAAGTGTAATAGATGAATGAGGGACACGCATTTAAAAGATTTACCAGTTGCATGGTCTGAGGTTCTTCAACCAATGACCCTGGGAGATGACCTCTGTGAAATAAAAATAGTAGAATTAGATGAGTTGGCCATAGTAGCCATGGATGTAGAGGGACAACTTATTGATCGAGGAGAGGTCTTCACACATCTCGTGAAAGAAAAACTAAATGACTGTTGGAACAATTTGTCTGTTTTTTGGTAGTACTACCTAGAAGCATTTCATCATCTTTTGATATATAAGAAACTTGATTGGTCAATGTGGCTTTGCAAGCTCATCCCAACTGCTGTTTTTTTATTATACACACACACACACACACACACACACACACACACACACACACACACACATATATATATATGATTTGTGGACACGGACACGAGTGTCACGTGTCGACACAGACATGGCAAACCCCCAAAATTTAGAAACGGGGACACTGCTAAATAGAAAGTATATATGATGCAACTACAAATATTAGTTAAAGAAGAGCTAAAAAAGAGTTTATAATAAGAGAAGAGTTAATAATAAAATAGGTAAACGAATGTCACACTTGACTTGGCAGAAAAATTTGTCCACACACCCACATTAAGTCTAATACTTGTAGCTATACATTTAAAAGTGTCCAAAGGAGTGTCAACATGGGTGGACACGTGTGTTGTGTCGGACATGGCAAGACACGTGTGTCGGCAATATATAGATTCCTTGTTCACTCATGTAATATCGTGTTCACTTTATGAATTGTGGTTATATGTCCACAATGAACACACTTTTTGACTCTACAACCTCTGCAACATCCTAAATTGCAGCCTCAACGACCTTTACCAAAAGCACCACCTCATCCTCTGCCACAGTCTCCTCTGACATTGAACTCATTAGGGCAGATTGTTCACAACACTACCACTGGTGGCTGAAACACTCTAATACGTCGAAGTTAGAAATACATGTAAGATAAGGAAGCTCCTTACTAGCTAAAATATGAACACAGAGGGAGTAATGTTTGGGTTGATAACTGGGAGAAATTTGGCTGCTCTAAACTCCTCTAATTGTCTCTTCAGCAATACTAAATCAATGGGTAGGGGCTGATATACATTCAGCTCTTCCCAAAAACCCTTCAAAATACTACAATACTAAGAAGGGGACTTATTCCTATTCTGTAATGTGAATTTATTCTCGAATAATTCATAATCACGAGAAATTATTATCATAAGATGAGTGCGGCTCCTTAAGTGTTTTTCAACCTTTCTTTAACCATGTCTAGAAACATCATGTTTGTAGGCATCTGTAATGTGAATTTATTCTTGAATAATTCATAATAAGGAGAAATTATAATCATAAGATGAGTGCGGCTCCGTTTGGTTGCCAGTAAAATTATTTTTTCTAGGAAGTTTTTAGTAAAATTGTCGTCCCATCCCATGTTTGGTTGCCTTTTAGCACTAGAATTTTTTTAATCCCACTCTTGTAATGATTGCTTCTGTGGTGACATGGACTCCTTGTCCCCTCTTTTTCTTTCCTAGGGAATGATGTCCTCTCTCTTTCACTCTCTTCCCTCTCTCTCCTCCCTTCTCATATTTAGTAATGACACCCCAAAATTTTGGCAGGAATTTTAGGAATTGTAGGAAAAAAAAACCTAGCAAATTCCGTTGACGTCACTGTTGGGATTAAAAGCTTCGTAGGATAAAAAATTTACTGGCAACCAAACGGAGCATGTGTTTTACAACCTTTCTTTAACCATGTCTAGAAACATCATGTTTAACCTGATAATTCTCGCTTAGCCAGTCTTTATATCCACTGTCGAGTTCATCTGAAGCTTCCTCGGTCAAGAACTTTGACTCATAGTTTTAACCACACCACCCCCCCGTGGACTCCCCCGAGTTGATTCCCTTTTACCTTGGCTGTCTTCAGCGTTTTGGCAACGAGTTTTGCCCTACGGAGTCAATAAAAACCAAGGTTGCCAGAGTGGGAATCGAAAGCGGGAATCGAAGGCTCTGGGGATGGTTGGAAGTGGAAATCGTGAAGTCGCTGGAGAGTCACCGGGGAGTTGCCGGGGAATTGTCGGGGAATTGCTGGGGAGTTGGGCATCGCTAGAGAATCGCCGGGAAATCGCGTTTCACATAACATTAAACCGCAGTTCCCAAAAGTAGGAATCGGGTTTTCGGGGAATCATAAACCGCGATTCCCAAAAGTGAGAATCGGGTTTCCGACAAATCTGAACCGGAATTCCCAGTTTTTGGGGATTCGAGAAGATTCCCGTTTCGGATTCGAGAACCCGGGAATCGAGGTTCCCCACTCCCAGTGACGAATCCTGCTTCCTTGATAAAAACTCCTTTGAATCTCCCGAATTATGACAACGTCATCCGAGTACTCGGCCGTGTAAACCGATTACTAGACCGCGTCAACCGATTACTAGACCGCGTCATGCCGATTCAACTAGGTTTTTCTTCGGCCGCGTTCTGCGTTGCAGCCGTGTTTTTAAACACTGCTTTAACTTGCTCCTTCACCCGGTGCTACCTTTGAGGACTTAGCCCACACGATATAATTTGGCCCATTAAACTTCACAAACATGAGTTGCAATCTTGGCATCTCTATAATGTTGGGTAGGCACGGTTTACTTTCACTTATTAGTACTATTTTCAGACAGGGCAGCAACTGATCCAAACAAATATGGCGGCCCATAGATCACAAAAGTAGGGCAACTCACTCAAAATCCCCTAAAAAGATCAACAACTCATGGAGCAATAAGTGCTCCCTCAGCAAGGACTTCAAATAATCAAAACCACACACCTTTAAATCCACGAATAGGGCAGTGTATTCACATGAACACTGCAGCTAGAGGTCCATACAAACAAGGTAGCAAGTGGATTATCTACGTAGAGCATCACAAATCAGAACCTTCAAACTCTAGTATGAAAGCATATAAGCGACTTGAGCAAGATATAGGGCAAACAAATTCCCAGCTTCAATGCATATGAGCAGCACACAGCATATGGGCCACACAAACACCATGAAAACTCCATGAATAGGGCAACAACCCTTGCGTAAGGAAGCAGACAGTCATCTTAGGCACTATTCTTCCTTGATATAGCACTGAAAGAGGAATAACTTAAATAGCAAACACCTAGGCGCAAAAACACAAAGAACGCCGTAGGGTTTTGTGCCCAACAAGAGAACAACCTAGATCTTGTGGTTCGATCAGCACAAGACAGACCTAGCCACCTAGGGTTTCCAATATATGCATCTAGAAAAGAAAAAAAGAGTGCAAGAAAGTTCATGAGTCAGACCAGTGCTCTCATACCATGTTAATTAATCAAAGTAGGATGAGGAGAGAAGAAAAAAGAGAAAGAAAGAGAGAAGTCGTGGATGTTGGTTTGACTTGAAAGTCACATTCCATAACCTATTCGTTTATGTTATATGTAGAAGGGGAAACCCACCGTACTGCAAAACTGCTAGTGTAAGTTAAAAGGAAAGAAAATGACAAATATACCCCCTCACTTAAGAGACTAGCACCTATGCTAGAAATAATAATAAAAACCTTCAACAACTATGAAGTGAGGAAGTTGCTGAAGAAATTTGTTATATGACTTTTTACTTTTATTTTCTCGTTAGAATGTAATCAGCATCTCTAGATCTATGGTGATTTCCCTTATTCATCTTTGGAGGATAAGGGTCGTCTTGAAACCCTTCAAGAGAAGAGGTTAGAGGGGACATTTTCAGCCTTCAAAAGAGATGGATTGTAGGTCACCTTTCCTCAAGAATTACAGATAGCACAGAAGCATATATCATGGAATTTAGGTCCATCAGTTTTGGTGGATGTGTTTATAGGTTCATCTCTAAGGTTTTGTTAATGAGGATTAAAAAAAGTGATGGGCTTATTGGTGGCTCCCATTCAAAGTGGTTTTGTGGTTGTGAGGCACATTTTAGATGATATAGTAAGTGATCATTAACTTGGTTTTTTTTGTGGAGAGAGACAGAGATGGGTTCTTTACATTGTATTTTACGTATTCTGCTGGCATTCATTGAGACTACTCTTGGCAATTATTTCTAGTAGTCTCTTCACATGTGGGAGGAAAAAGATCAAAGGTTTGAAAGAAATTTCCTTTGGAAGACGATCTCCCATTTGAAAAGTGTCATCTTGTTAATTGGCTCAAAGTTTGTTTCCCTTTGGTATAAGTGCGTGAGTCAAAACCCTGATTTCTTGGCTAAATGGTGGTGGAGGCTAGACGAACTTTGGGCTAGAATAATTGTTTCCAAATACCAAAACCTGGCAAATAGAACTGATCAGTGTAATTTAACATGTAGGGGTCACATATTTTTACTTCTTGGAAACTAGTTGTAAGTCCTTTAATGGAATCAAGTTCAATGTTGGTGACGGACCAATAGCTGTTCTGGCTTTGATAAATAGTCTGGGAATTCTATATTTTCTGAATATTGTTGTAATCACTTTAGAAAGACTTTAATCCAAAGTGCGTTCTTTGGATATGTCAAAATTGTTGGGGTCTCACTCATTACTGTTCCATATCCTAACGGGGGAGGACCTTGAATGCGTCTTCTTATGGAAAGACTCACGGACCTTTTATATTTTTCTCTTAGACATGTAAAGTCATTCGTTCAAGATATCAGTTATCCATCCATTTGGGATTCATCTCTTCCCTGGCTGTTGCTTTTTTGCGGTTAAGTAACTAAAGCTAAACCATATAATTTAAAATCAACAAACAGAAAGCTATTTAGTTGGAAATCATAATTTTCTGCTAGTACTAAAAGTTTTGAAAATTGGAATATTTGGTACTGAAAATTGGAAAACGACAATAAACGGGAAATGAGAGGAAAAACAGGAAAATACATGATTTGTTTTTAGATTATGTAACCCTTACTAGCAGTTTCGAAATGAACTGCAGTATAAACACTGAAAACTAAAACAAAACTGAAAAGTAGTAAGAATAGAAAAAATGACTAGAAATATGTGATTATGGTCACATTTTGCCCAATACAGAATGATATGCATTAGAAAAATGTTTACAAAAATTAAAACATACGTTCTAATTGAGGGAAAAAAACATTCAAACACATTCGTCTTCATCTTTGTGTCTTCTTTGCTTTCCTTTTCTTCCCTTAACAAGATCTGTTTCTCTCGCTCCTTTGCTAACAGCCGCGAGGGAAGGCATTGATTTTTAGTTATTTCTTCATATAACTTTTGAAGATTTGCTAGAAATAGTCATTTTGGTACTGATAAATTATGCAGGAAAAACATAAAACCGGATCAGGGCAAAATTGAAAATTAAATTGTTTAAAAAAAATACTGTATTTGTAGTAGGAACTTGCGAAAAACTTCATTTGTTGTTTTAGCAATTTCTTAACATATTTAAAGAAGAAATGTAAGTACTAAAAAAAGAAAGAAAATCTGGAAATATGTTTTTTCCTCGATCTTGCTCAATGTGATTATATTTTTTGGAAACATCTTTTGTTGTAAAAAATGTTACAACTGTGAGTTAAATCGAAGGCAGAGAAAAATTTATAATATAATTTTTTTTTTTGAAAGATAAAAAATATAGAAGTGAGCTTTTTCTTTCTATGCTGATTGTGGTGTGATTTCTCTATTGTTCAGCGATTTTTGTTCAAGTTGTTGACTTTTAAAAGTGGGGAAGTGATATATTCGCTCCCTTTTCATACTTGGACAGCCCCCTGTAGTGTATTTATGACTACTCTTCTATGCTACATTGGGGTGGCCGGGAGATGAAAAATGGGCGTATATATTATTTCCTTAAAAGTATCTTTAAACTGTTTTGGTTTCTCTGGCAACATGGTTTCCCCTAAATATGTCTTGGTATCAAGTATTTGTATGGAACCCCTTTCTTTATAATATGCCTCCTTTTGTCTTTATATGCATGAAATTGATACGTGGGATCACTATCAAAGTTATAAAAATAGTATCAGTGGTGTTCTTATGAAGAATAGGGTTGCTCCTATCAGCTTCCCTTACACTATATCTTGTCAATACTGTTAGGTGTTTTAGTTTGCTATAAGTTTAGCTTTTTGGTCTTGGTTGTTTGTTATCACCCTAACTTTTGTTTACATTTGGTGCTTTTTCAGCCAATGGAGCTTTGGACTGGGAAACAAATTTTTAGTGTTCTAATACGGCCTCAAGCTCACATGAGGGTGTATGTGAATCTTACTGTTGTGGAGAAAAATTATAGCAAGTCTAGAGAAACAATGTGCCCGAAAGATGGATATGTATATTTCCGTAATAGTGAACTTATATGCGGGCAGCTCGGAAAAGCTACTTTAGGTTAGTATCATTTAATAATATTTAATATTTGTTGTTTCCCAAATTCCTTCTCGGGTTTCCTATTAAGATATGTTGGTACTTACCATCTTTATTCATTAACTTCTTTCCACTAAAAAAGAAGAAAAATAAACTCTGTCTTATGTGCAAGGTTTTAAATCTCGGTTTCGGTTTCGGTACGAAATTTCGGACGAAATCTTGTAAAAATTTCACCGAAATTTCCGAAACGTTTCACCGAAATTTCCGAAATTTCACCGAAATTTTGTACTTCACCGAAACATTTCACCGAAATTTCCGAAATTTAGAAACGAAACGTTTCGGCCGAAATTTCCGAAACATTTCGGCGAAGTTTGGTACTTTTCCGACTCACAGTGAATTTCGTTTCGGCGAAGTTTAAAACCATGCTTATGTGTATTGGTTTGCCTTGTTGCCTAAACACCGAAATATGTAATATCAGTTATCCTTTGTCGTGTCAAATGTGGCATCATATTACTTCTATGTTACTTTTCAGGCATCATATAAATTGATGTCTAAAATCACATAAAGCAATGGAAACATATGCAAATGATAGAACTTAAAGATAAAACTTCAAGAGATATTAGAATAAGCACAAATACACACTTAGAAACCATCACATAAGAAGATAACCATCCATAATGGTTTAAAAACATCGAACACCTAGGGCCATGCTGTTTGATAATTTAGTACATACCAAATTTCACACATATTTCATATAAATATTTATACACAATACTTGCACCACATTTCGCTTGCAATTCATATCGATATAATTATGTAATACATATTGATATAGTATACCGCTATCACACAAACTATTATGCTTTATGTATTATGGTCATTTTAGTTTCAGTTTCGGTAGGAAAATATTTCAGTCGTTTCGTGTTGGTTTTGATGGAAATTTAAAACCAAAACAATGCTTTTTGGGTACACTATGCTAATAAACCATGATAGGGTCCCTACAGGTCTTATTTTTAGGTGATGTTTAGTGTTTGAATGCAAATACACCCTGCAAAATTGCCGGGTGCAAAAGTGGCGGGACTTTTTTTTATATTGTCTATGTTGTTATGTAATACACATTATGTAATATATATATATATATATATATATATATGAATGTATTGACAAAAACAGAGATTCATATTTGATAATTAGAGTTGGATTTGCCCCTTGTACACACGAAACTTGATGGTGATCTGCTCCATTGATCTAAGGGGCTGTCACTGGTTTAGCCTGTTCCTCTTGTCCCAATGTGATGGGGTGATCCTACTGCTTTAATCATCGCCTTCATGCAAGGTGTTATTTTATATATGAATGTATATGAATGTATTGACAAAAACAGAGATTCATATTTGATAATTAGAGTTGGATTTGCCCCTTGTACACACGAAACTTGATGGTGATCTGCTCCATTGATCTAAGGGGCTGTCACTGGTTTAGCCTGTTCCTCTTGTCCCAATGTGATGGGGTGATCCTACTGCTTTAATCATCTCCTTCATGCAAAGTGTTATTTTAGGATTTTTAAAGATTGTGTTGAGGAAATATTAAAAAAAAAAGATTGTGTTGAGGAGTTGATATATGGCTTCATCCTGTCATGATGTGGGAACTACTTTGAAGGAGCTGCTCCCCATAAACCATTCTTGTTTGGTCCCCAATGAAGTCAATGTCAAAATACCTCAGGCCTCATCCAACCCAGCAGGTGGGGTCAATTGGTTTATGGGCAGAACCCTTGCTGTATGACTGTTTGTTACTGGGGGATCTCTTCTACGTGCACGGACTTGCTGTGTTGTTGCTCTGAAACAATTGGAACACTTGTGTATTGTATTTTCACAATCCTAATTTCATTTCCCATTTGTAGTATTTTTCATTCTGTTTCTTGCTTCCCATATAATGTTGAAGGTGATTTGTTTTAATAAACAACAACACTAGCAGAACTTGAGCAATTATTATTGTATTTGATGTTTATATCAACTTTTTCCTCTTATTTATTGATCTTTGTCATGTTTTCTTGTTATCCTGGGATTTTACAACTAGTGTTTTACTATTTCTTATTTTTTGACTTTATTTTCTCTTTACTGTTTCTTATGTTGTAAGTTGTATAATATTTACTGAATGTTTGTTGTAAGCATAGTTGTTAAACTCTTACGAGTCAACTCTCGAGTCGAGTTGTTGGGCTTTTGCGTCAAGTTACATGAGTGACTCGCATCCGTTGAAGACTCTTACGAGTCATTTGGCGACTCTTACGAGTCGTTGCGAGTCGAGTAAAAAAAAATAAGACTCTTACGAGTCAAGTCGAGTCGCTGGGCCTGAACTTTCTTGTTTCGCTGGGCATAGCATTCCCCAATGCCACCTTATCACGTTGAGCGAATCTCTTCTACCGCCACCTTATTCAAATCTTCATTCTCAAGATACCTTATTCCTCGGTAGATAGCATGCACTTCAGCTTCATTAGAGTCCCAATGGGATCCGCAAAAGCTCATTTCATAGCTCCAAATTCATCCCTCAAGACTCCCCAATTCCGACAGGACCAGGGTTCCCCATGCTAGACTCCCAGTCTTGGACAATCTTGGGTTCTTGGCTTGAACCACCACAAATCTCCTTCCAACCATACCATAAATCATTGGTGGATACAAATCTAAACCAAGGAAGGGTTTTCACGCATGTTTAAGTTTCAACCAGAACTTTATTATTTTTGTGCATGCAAGTTACAAGCATATCATTATTTATATTTTTAGCTTAGTGCTTTATCTATGTGCTATTGTGTTATATTTTTAACATGCTTCACCTTTTGATATATAATTATATTTTTTCAACTAATTTTTTGTTCTTATCAAAAACTTTTACGAGTCACGAGTCATAAAATTAAGAAATCGAGTCACGAGCAAGGTTACCTGGAACGCGGTTCGTTCTGGTAAGCGGTATGAGAATGGGTATGGGGTACGATGGTAGCCCGGTACGCGGTACGATGAGGGTAGGCTAAGTTGGTTGGCTATTTTAGCTCGCGGGTCGATTTGGAGTGCAAATCTGGGTCGCTCTGGTACTCTCTCTCTCTCTCTCTCTATATATATATATATATCATTTCATATATTTTTACAAGAAAATCATTCTATAGTCCATACTACATACATTTAATAAACAAAACCAAAAACCTCATGTATGCCATTCATATATATTCAAAATGAAAATGCCTGTTCCAATCCAATCCATAATATATAAAATTTGAAGATCTCCAAATATTACTAAATTAAGTACCAACATATATTGCATTCTCAATCTTAAATGTAAGTAAACACAAAATAACCACGCGGTTCTGAAATAAGAAAATAAAAATATGAACAAACTAATTAACTATTGTGCAACTCTCTTTTCCTAGTCCACCTAAGTGTTCCCTCTCTACCTTTCGCGCGGGTCGCCCGGGTCACCATTTTTGGTGATCTTGGTCCCAAACGACCCACGTTTCGGGTCAGCGACCCCGGATCGCGGGTCGGAGGGTGGGATGGCGATCCCGGTAAATTTGGTCACGAGTCGAGTCACGGGTTGACAACTATGGTTGTAAGTTGTGTACTGCATGATACTGTAGTCTCTTTTAAACCTCACTCTGTTTTGAGGTAATAACTCCATTATAGATTTGGCTGTCCTAACGCTCCATGTGTACATTTTGGTGTTTTTTATTTACTTCAGGAAATGGTAATAAGGATGGTCTATATTCTGTTCTTCTTAGAGACTATAATGCACATGCCGCTGCTGCTTGTATGAACCGTCTGGCAAAGTTGAGGTATTTCTCGCATAAAATATTGGTTTTCTAAATTGTCTTTTGTATGAGTTCTCATATCTGGCAAAATGACAAAAATATTCTCTGAACTTACTGTATTGAGCACTCCATGTTGATGCGTGGTTATATGTATGCAAATGCACGCATGTCTTGATGAAAATATGCATTTGTAGAAGCACACACTTGGAAATAGTTGGTTGGTTTGTTGATTCTACTCTTTTTACCTGATTTTTTACGCATTGACTGTGAACTCTCAATTTAAATATATAGATAATCTCCAAGAGTCTCACCATTCATATACTTTCAAATTAATTATGTCGTTATTATGGAGTACGTGCACTTGTTATGCCCATATAACTTTTTTGATTTTTACTACCCTGGTCATAATCGGGTTGCATTGTTTGATCCGACCATATTTATTTCTCATGCAGAAGGCTTTAAATTGTTGCATGAGTTTTTTTTCTTGGATGATATTGAGGTGTAAGTTGCGTAACTCTCTCTCTCTCTCTCTCTTCTCTTTAGTTGGTTGTTTGAACCGCATGTGTAGATATTCAATCCATCTGGTAGTCAATATGGTACATGAGTAGATATTTATTCCATGACTCCCAACTTCCTACATTGCCTGCTCTAGATACTTTGTACTAGGGGTGGACATGGTTCCGGTTCGAACCGAGGAACCGAACCGAACCGGCACATATGGTTTGGTTCGGTTTGGTTCCATTTCTATATGGTTCGGTTCCGGTTCCGAAATCCGGGAACCGGAGCAAATTCGGTTCGGTTCTGGGTTCTGGGATTCCGGAACCGAAAACCGAACCGAGAACCGACCCTCACCTTAAGTCCTTAAGTTCCATACCTCCTCATTTGATAAAATCACCCCACACCCATTTTAATTCACCCCCCTATAAGTTTTAATTCATGCAGGGGATGGAAATATCATTTCCACGAGATTTTATAGGGTGTGGGGTGTGGCCCTAAAATCTAGTATTTTCAAAAAAGTAATGTACGGCCCACTTCATAGGAATATCCAAACCGTTCATTTGTTGGCCCACTTCATAGGAATATCCAAACCGTTCATTTTCTGCTTTTTCATGCCTTAATCAAATGTAAAATGACGACCAAAAACAATAAATATCACCCAGGCTGTTACTAGCCCACTACTATTACTGTTACTATGGTTTGCGCCTTGTCGCATGACACATGTAGATGTTTAGCAGAATGGACATCTACTAAACACTAAACAGGGGTTACAGCCCATTGGTGAAGGTTGGGTAAACCCATAACCGAACTGAACCGAACCGATTATATATGGTTCTGGTTCGGTTCGGTTCCATACATATATGGTTCGGTTCTGGTTCCAATTTCAGGGAACCGATTATATATGGTTCGGTTCTGGGTTTAGCCCAAAACCGAACCGAACCGAACCATGTCCACCCCTACTTTGTACACTTGCTAAGTTAATACAAAATCAAATAGCAAACATTATTGGAAATATTGGTCTCTTTTCATTTGTTACTTTCTACAATTCATCCAGTCTTTCTCTCCGTTTGTTTTTGTGGAAGATGACACAATGATTTTATTGCGACTAAAATAAAACCGAAATAAATGGAAGGGGTTGCGAGTCTCGCTACAAGAGCAAAAATGAAAAATAAGAAAACAACCAAAATGAGGAATGCGAAAAGTGACATAATGTTCTAATCAAGGGGTAACACATTTTTCTATTAACTCTTTCTCTAGCTAATAGATCTGCAGGACTGCTGGGACTTGAAAGGATGTACACATAGATGGGAACAAAACTCTGTTCAAGTTTCAGAATTCTAAGGTGAAATTCGCCAATCTCTAGGTCCTGCTTTTAAAAAAATAAAAATAAAAAATCACCTTCTACCCACAGAGAGCTGGGGAGATCTCCTCGTTAAAACTAAGAAGACCCCTAAGAATAGCATGAACATCTACCTCTTAGGAATCTGGTTCACTGATGGGTTCATAGTAAGCTTTAGTGTCATTTACTATCATTCTTAAAGGCTCCACTAACGCCGGAAGGACTTTAGGTCCTAGTTTGTGTGTTTAACTAACATTGAAACCAACCATTCAAAAAAATAAAATAAAATAAACGTGGAAACAAAACTTACGCAATTTAGAGGATGTAGATGTCTTCTAGCCCCGCTTTTTTTTATTGAACATGTGAATTCAGTATACAAAAATAAGAGATATAATGTAATAAACAAAGGGAATAGACAAATACAAAAGAAATAAAAAAGAACAAATACATGAAAGAGCTAACCGAGGTCTGGAGCCAAAAAGGAAAAAGTAAATGGACTAGGCAAAATGCCACAAATGCCCGATCTAAAGAAGAAACTATATATCCCATTCCAGTCCAAACCATCACTTCATTACACGATGAAGTTTTGCTAATTTGTCTACTTCAGTGTTTCCTTCTCTCAAGTAGTGGTAAGGCATCGTGAGCGTGCAGCCAGGTGTCTCAAGGCAGTCTCGATGAGCCGTTGGGATGGCGAAGAAATAAGGGTGCAACTTTGCCTTTGTCGCATTCTGCCAACGACAACTCCAAGGTTTATTATCCATCATTGGTTGGAATAGTAGTTGGGTAAATATACCCCCAAAACAAACACTAGCCAAGATTTTAATACTAACATTGCTGAAAAACTCTCCTTTTACAAACTCATTATATCTCTTTGTTGTCAAATACTTTCTCCTGCCAGTTTCCTTCAAAACTAGATTTTTAGGTTCAGGAAGGGGAATCCAGTCTTCTTTTGGTGTGATTGACAAGAAAAACAATGGATAAAAGAATAATTCTGGGAAGTTAATTCCGATGATGAAAACAATTTGTAAAATGCATAATGCAGGCGTGGGTTGTGTCTCATTATGACGAAGAGGGTTGAGTCTGAGTATGACGAAGAGGAAGTTGATCATTTTTTGATTGTTTTTTCATGGTGCCCATGAAGCGTTCGATTATTTCTAGAATTGACTTAGTGATGGATGCTTAGTTCCTTACTTCCTTTAGCTTTTTGTTACTTACATAAAATTTTGTACTTGATTTTGAATGGTTCATTAATAGTGATTTCCATTTGATGATTTTTCTAATTTTAATTTAATTCTTATGTTTACAAGTAGCAATGTGAATCTGATTTAAATTTATTTCTTTGAGTTAATATGATCATTTGAACCTATATCACTTGTTAGATTTATCCGTATTATTTATAGGGCAGTTGAAAATAAAATCACTAAAGCAGTAAAGTAATAATCCTTGAGTTATTAATAATCACCTATTTGAATGCCTTGTGCCTCAGGCATTCTTGGGCCCTTGCTGCCACCTGAGGTTCGCCAACCCTCTCTTAAAAGTACTGTTCAAAAGATAAATAAGATTCTATTCCAATAGTTTCCGTGTCCGGCTTCATGTGTCATCTTTTCTTGGTCTAAGTGGCATCTCTAACTGTGTCGTCTGTATGCCTTCACTTTCATATTTTTCTACTGCAATGTATTAACTTGATTCCTAAGTTATTTCCATGATATGGGAGCTAAGGTAAACTTTTGGACCATGATCACCGGTAATTTTTATTATATTTTGTTCAGATGATACATTAATATGCAGAAAGATACAAAAGAAAAAAGAGCCTCAGGAATGTGCCCCAAACAGAGAGACAAAAAAAAATGAAGAAGAAACTTGAACAGAGGATTTTGAGTTATTCTTTATTTTTCATGTTCCACCTTATTTTTATGTGTGGCTTTGACTGTTGTTATGTGCACAAAATAAACTTGAACACAGAGAATTTTAAGTTATTCTTTATTTTTCAGTTGCCACCTTATTTTATGTGTGCCTTTGACAGTTGTTATGTGCATATTTTTTATGAAGAAACTTGAACACAGATAATTTTGAGTAATTCTTTATTTTTCAGTTGCCACCTTATTTTTATGTGTGGCCTTGACAGTTGTTCTGTGCATATTTTTTATTCTAATATTCTGTTGTTTCTCTTTGTGACTTTGATTTATTCGTTGGATATGAACATTTGCCTATATTTGGTGGATGAGAATTATTTCATTATTTTGACTTTCGTAATTGTTAGACTCTCTTTTGTTTCTTTGTTTTTATGATTTTAGTGCGTCTTATTGATTATCGAATTCTCTCTTGGAAAATTTATAAGCACGTTATTTTATATAGTATACGAGACTTGGATGATGTTTAGCAATTTTGGTTCTGCTTACCATTATGTTTCAATAGATATTGTTTTCCCGGTTGCCAGTATGATTCGTATGTCCTAGCATTCTGCAAAGATGAAAGTTGTAGTGTTTTGGTCAGGTTAGGGCTTCTTTTTTTTGGGGGCACACTTTTTTAGAACAGGGCAATACATGACCAGACAGTTTGTGAATATGATAACTTTAGCTGTGACTTCGTTGAGAGCATAAACTTATCCAATTTGCTTTAATGGGTGTCAGTTGATTGCTCCGCTCTGTTTTTTGTGGGCAACCAAATATGCCAGACTTCCAATTATGCTCTAACTATGTGTGAACCATCATGTGTGATACGCCCAAGAAAACACTTCCATTTTTCTCGTAACTGGTTGTATTATCCAGTAGGATTATTTGATTATTGACCTTTCATTTGAGACTATTAAAAGTTAAGCCTATTACTCCATTGTGTGATCCATTAATTTTTAATGCTTTTGCAGTGCCAGATGGATTGGAGATCATGGGTTTTCAATTGGGATTGAAGATGTCCAACCAGGAGAACATCTTAATCACCAGAAAAAAACAACGATTGAGAAAGGATATGAAGAATGTGATAATTTGATCCTCTCTTACAACAAAGGAACGCTGGCACTGCAATCCGGTTGCAATGCGGCTCAAACATTGGAATCTAGAATAACTGGGGTGTTGAATAAAGTTCGAGACACAGCTGCAAATGTATTGACACCTGGTTTTTTGTTTTTAACATTTATTTTTTGCTTTTTTTTTTAAATTGGTATTTGGTTGAATTTTCTTGTTATTGATATATATCCAAGAAAGATTGGACCTTCGTATGTTGTCTGGCATCTTAATCCTTTTATTTTATTTATATAAAATATCCACCTAGAATTATTTGTAGAACTCCACATCTTGGCCAGCATTATGTTAAGGTTGAAGTGATTCTATTATGTATGCATTGATCACAATTTGCTTCTCTGGGGAAGATTTGTTATTTTGTTTTTGAAAATTGACATATTTCATTGATATTAAGATAGAAATCGGGACCAGTAGTCCCATCCTGCTTTACAAAATATTAAGGTGGGCTGGACTGACATGCCGGCACTAGTCCAAGAGATAAACAAAGCATCACCCATGTATCTTCAATATTCAACCACCATCCAGGTCTTCCCAACATTCACTTCTTTTACCCAAAAACCCAAAACTAAAGCTCCCCAAGAAGGCCCATCCATATAAACTGTTACCCTAAAAATCCTATTCTACTTCCTTGCCATCTTTACATTTTCTCCATCCAGTCAAAAATTAATTTCCAGTTCCCAAAAAACCATCTATCAAGATCCCCTTTTAAAACAAAATAGCCAAACTAACTCTGGCACAAGACTATCACACACAGTCGCTCAGCTCCACCAATAGAATCCCAATGTCTAATTCTAATTCCATATCTTCTGAAAAATAATCTGAGGTGAACTACGGATAGGGGACCTCTTCTACCGGATTCATCCGGATTGCTATCAGTTCAGATATTTTGCGAATGCAGAGGGTTTGCTTCGCCTCCCATTCAAACTGTCTCAAGTTATTCACGTACTCCAAACAACCTCGGAAGAAAGGAAATTTGTAGACTGTTATACATATATCCTTTAAATAGTAAGTACCTGCTACCGGGAAAAATTCTTCGGCAATCAACCTATAGTCCTCCTGAAACTGCTTCCATTGCCGTTTAATAATTCCTTTAACTTGTTCAGGGATGGTGGGAGCTCCCGCCGAGGCTTTTACCCTATTGTATTTCAAATTACGGGCCCACCGACGATGTTGATACCACTCAGAACAATCCAAAAATTCTCTCCTTAATCTCTTGTAAGTTCGAGATTCCGAAGGAGAAGAGGAGGCAACCATTTTCCTAAAACTTGATAAAGATCGTACTACTTTTTCTGAGGAAAACCAAGAGCCCAGTTAAACTCGTCTTCGTTATCATCATATACTAAAATAAACCGCCCATAACTCCATATCCTTGAGCCCACAACCAATTCTCGAAAAAAGTAGTTACTTCGAGACTAGATTACTTCCCTAAGAAGGCTCATCATAAATTGGACAAAAAGAGCCGTCACCACCCTATAATTAGATCTCTTATGCCATGTTGCCAAAACACCTCTACATACCCATAATCGTCTGCTCATTTTTCTTCTTGAAGAAACCCTATGCTTCTCGATCCTGCCACTATAAGCCACCGCCCTTTACTTAATACGGCAGTGATATGACTTATTCTTTACCACAGACGCTCTTCCCTAGAAATCTGTATTGCGTAAGTTGGAATGCAACACTTTTCTACCTTTAATAATCTTTAACCTTGAGGTTACATTTGGAGAGAAGAAAAGGCCTTTCTCCAAGCCTGATGACCCATTAGGTGATGTAGAGCCTGACACTTCCGAATCAGCCAAAATTTTGGAGAGGAGAATGAAAAGTCTTGGCCCAAGAAGTAGCTCAAAAAGCTTCCCATGATTTTATGTGCTTTTAATTTTCGGAGTTTTTTAATATTCTGACTTTGACATCCCCTCTGCTGGCCTTTCATGACTATAGAAGTATCCATGCTGCTTTCCCCGGGCTTGTCCTTGACTAGAGGGTTGGTGAAACCACCTTGTTTAGGCAGTTGGTTTTGAAATTTGAATTTCAACGGTAACCCAAAGGATTCACCCTGGTCAGAGCCACCCGGTTGACTCGACTGAGTTAGAGCCGCTTCTGAGTCCTTTTGCCGGATCGCTCCACCATCAACCATCTTTACATTATCTGTATCCTTGCCCAAGCTCTTCTTCACGGCAGACACCCCAGTCCGATGGTTATGAGACAAAGGGTTCGAATCCAATGGATCAAACAGGGAAGAAGAAGCCTTATTCAGTGGATCCAATCGCTTAGGAGGACGAAGACCTACGCCAATTTTGAAGTTAATTTCCTGGACCCGAATGTGAACGAAAGGCTCAATCTCATCCGATTTTGAGCAAAGGACCAACGCTGAGGCAAGATTCATTCCTTCTAGATTAACTCTTAATACTTTTCCAAAAATCCGGCCTAAAGCTTCAACCGTTGATAGCGCCCATACATGAAGAGGGATTCCTGTAAAATCGATCCAGACCGTCTTTTCCTCCTGATGAATAACTGGGCTCCAAGCAGAGAGGGAGGAAAGAAAGTTTCCGCAAGCTTTGGCTTCCATCTCCAAGATCTTGGTAGCCATAGCTACAATGGTAAACATAAATAAAATCATATTTGGACCAAAAAGGCCCGGTCTAGGGAGAGATGGAGTTTTCCAATGACTTTTAGCACGGTTCCAAATATCCATCAGGTTCCAGGTAACCCCTTTTGGCCTGCCAACCAAGTAGGATTTGTGAAGGGTGCTACGATCCTCCACCTCCTTGCCAAAAATAGATAGGGTTGGAATCCGTCCGATTGAACTAGATATAATATCCCCAGAATCCGGCCAAACCCTATCGGATCTTTCCTCCGAAGACTTTTGCCAGATTTTGCCTTTTCCTTTTCCTAACTTGCATAGCCTACATTTGCTTCGCCATCTGAAGTTAAGATAACCACAGTCAGTGCATATCCAATCTCCCTTCATCTTCCCTTCGGGTTCCTTTATTGTAGGTTTTTTTTTGCACCTGTTTGCGCTTTTCGATCTCGGTATCTAGCACGCTAGGTTTCGATCTCGGGATCTAGCGCGTGGCGAATTGCGCCTCTGGACCCGATCCCCACTAGGTTTCATCTTCCCTTGAGGATTTGTTATTTGTTACTCAGTATTCTCTTAGAATTTAAAATCAAACTCTGTTTATCAGTGGTCAGATGCTTTTTGATTAAAACAACTTACGTAGCATTGAATTTATTTTCTCTATTTCAGGTTTGCATGGATACACTGCACTGGAGAAACAGCCCTTTGATAATGTCATGTTGTGGCTCCAAAGGTTCTCCAATTAATATTAGTCAGATGGTTGCATGTGTTGGTCAGCAATCGGTTGGTGGTCGTCGTGCCCCTGATGGATTTATAAATCGAACTCTTCCTCACTTTCACAGAAATTCAAAAACACCTGCTGTAAGTTCAGTATTACTCATTATTTCTGTTGTTATCCTTAGATTAAAACTCGAAGAGTCCTCAAGAGACTTTGTAATGTCTTATACTATTTTGTTATCATTTTATTGTCATTATAATGGCCATGCGTTGAAACCTTAGATTCAACTCGAAGAGTGATGCAGGGGCGTATAATGACGCTCAAATATCAACATTGGGCTGTTAAAGAATCAAGAGGTGGGTAATTGGTTAAGAAGTTGTTAAAGGTTATAGGAATGATTTTGGGTTGTCTCGGATGAAGAACGGTGCGTGAAGGGTTAAGATAGGAAAGAACAGTCAACAAGAAGTGAAGGTCTGGGTGTCTAGAATTTAGGAATATGGCAAGAGGCTATTTTGGGTAGCAAGGTAGATAGGTGAATTGGGTTATTGTAATGTGAATACTGTGAGGGAAAGGAGGACTCAGTGGGTGAAAGAATCTGGACGCCAAGCAAGTGGTTCAAAATTGGGATTAAAGTAAGGGAGAAGGAGATGGGTTTCACAGCTGATTTGGGATTTAGGTATCAAATAGCAGAGGGTTAAGGGATCAAACAAGAATTGGGTGCCCCTGCATCAGAGTCCTTTAATGGACTTTGTAATGTCTTCTACCATTTTCTTATCATTTTATTGTTATTATCATTGTTGCCTTTGCGGAAGCCAAAGCGGGGCAGCGAGGGCTATCTGAAAAGGAGGTTGTGGGAATCGTGAATGGTTAGAGAATCGACAAAAAAGCGTAGAGGGAAGGACTTGGGAAGCGAAACAAGAAGCTAAAAAAAGTGAAAAGTTATTGAAAATATAAAAATGAAATAATTGCAAAAACTTAATGACAATTGGAAATAAGTTTTGATAATCTATTTTTCAATGTTTGTAAAGTTTAATAATATGTAAGTTCAAGTTTCCAAGTAATATAAGCAAA
This sequence comes from Tasmannia lanceolata, assembly GCF_043159265.1. Lineage (NCBI taxonomy): Eukaryota > Viridiplantae > Streptophyta > Magnoliopsida > Canellales > Winteraceae > Tasmannia > Tasmannia lanceolata. The sequence continues at coordinate 49,931,263 of NW_027518683.1, read as the reverse complement.
CCAAATCTAACCACCATAAACAAATCAAAATTCCAATAAACATCAACCATCATATTGCAAAATTTTCTTTGAGTCTAAAATGGGAAGTTAAATGATTGATCACTTAAATGATTAAAGAACTGATAACGTAAATGAAGAAACTGACTAACGCCACTTTTCGTGTCGAGTAGATAAGCTTATCTACTCGGTCGGCTAAAAACAATGGGGCCCACATTTTTTGGGTGGTCCAAACCATTCATTTGAAAGGTCCTTACCTAGATAGGGTGTCCACAAAAAATCAGCTTCATAGGATCATCCTAACCCATCCAACAGTGGAGGGAAAAATGGGCAGATTTGTTGACAAACTGTGCCTGTCCATTTTTTCCTATTTTTCCCTCCACATTTGGATGGGTTAGGACTGATTTTTTGTTGGATCACCCAAACAATGTGGGCCCCCACTGTTTTTAGCTCGACCGAGTAGATAAGCTTATCTACTCTACTCGACCGAGTACGCTCACTTTTCTGTATATATATATATATATATATATATATATATATATATATATATATATATATATATATATATATAAAGGAAAGTGTCTCTAGTCTCTCCCCTAGATAAGCTTATCTACTCCTCCCTTTAAAAAAACACAGTGGGCCCACGCTATTTGGATGATCCAAAGCATTCATTTGATAGGTCCTAACATAGATAGGGTGTGCCTAAAAAAATCAGCACCAAAGGATCATCCTAGAACTTCGTTTTGTGGTGCCTTGTGGTACCCAGAATGGACACATATAAACGTCCACGTTTATATGCGTCCATTTTGGACACGGTGTGCCCAACAAAATGAAGTTCTAGGATGATTTTTTGGTGCTGATTTTTTGGGCACACCCTATCTATGGTAGGACCTATCAAATGAATGCTTTGGATCATCCAAACAGCGTGGGCCCACTGTGTTTTTTTAAAGGGAGGAGTAGATAAGCTTATCTAGGGGAGAGACTAGAGACACTTTCCTCATATATATATATATTAACATTTCATATACACTAGAATGAAGTGTGATAAATCGATAAGTTTTCACTGAAATGTACAATTAGTCACTTAAAGAAAGTAATTAACTGAAATCACTTAATCTATATAGTAACTAGTATATAAATACATAACTTTATTATGCATCTACAATACACACACATTAAAATAATGTATCTAACTTCTCTCATATATTAATTATGGAGAATAACTGACATTGATTAAATTAAAATGCTAAATTAACCATTTAAAACTTCAATACTTTAATGGTCATTTTAGTATATATATATGATTATTATCTATAATCAACTTATTTCTTATTTTTCTTGTGTTTCTTGATTCGTTTCTTCCCTCTCTTCTTGTGATCAACCAATTAAGAACAATTTAATCAATATTAAAAAAATAAAAAAATAAAAAATAGAGAATATGATAAATAAAAGAAAACTTTAAATGCATACCTATTCCTAGTTTCTTACAATTAAATAATTAAGGGTCTCCATAAATTAATGGTTATGATTTAATACAAACTTAAAATTGAAAAATGATAAAAATTTTTAAAAAATAGAAAATTTGGAAACGTGCTTCCCTCAAATTGGAAACACGCTTCCCCAATTTTTGGGAAGCGTCGCATTTTCCGCTTCCGGAAAGCGATTCCTCGGAAGTGCACTTCCCAACTTCCGGGGGCGTTTTCTGTAACCCTGTTTATTATATATTTTTAGTGTAACATGTCATTTTTGTTTGAATGGAAGATAGTGTTAATTAGAGGGCAAAGGGGAGACCGAGGAGGTCAACCCAAAAGATACAAGAGAAGAACAAATAACCAAAGAAAATACAAAAGACACAAAAACAAGGGAGTAGAGCGGTCAAGGGGGAAGAAAGTCAAACGTCTCCAACCCCGGCCTTTCGGCTCCCTCTCGAGCTAATCTATCAGCAACACTATTGGCGGATCTTCTGACATGGATGAACGAAATCGACGACCCTTCCACACGATCTAGAATTTCGTCGTAATACTGAGCAAACTACCAAGGAGCAACCAAAGAGCCTCTAAGCCATCGAATGACATTGAGGGTGTCCCCCTCAATGTCATTAATTTCATTATTTATCGTAGGACGTTAATTCCATTATTTATTGTTACATTGAGTGTAACACGTCATTAATTCCATTATTTATTTTAGGACGATGATTCAGAATTTTTTGGTGATATTTGACAACATTACTTAATAACCAAGTCTCAAAGTTACATGAAGAGAGAAGAGGAAAACAAATACACACACCCATGGAATTGGAGAAAGTGGCAATTGATCACCCGTGATTTTGTTTTTGAATGGCAGAATGATATTATTGAAAATATGGGAGGACCCAAGACCAAGATGGTCAATTCAAAGAGAGAATAGAGCAGAAAAGAAATCAAAAGACAAAAAAAAACATATGAATAGAGTCTAGGAGGGAGATAATCATATACCTCATGACCCTCCTTGCTAACCCCACACACACACACACACACACACGCCCGCCTGCCTGCCCGCACCCACGCACCCACGCACGCACGCACACACACAAGTGAACGGGGCACATGTCCAAGGGTACGAGTGAGAATTCCTAAGCCATCGAATAACATTCAATGTGTCTTCTTCAACCGCCACTTGGTCCAACAGCTCCCTTCTGCAGGCTTTTTAAAATTAAACTTCGATTACAAGAATGCACCTTTATGTATAGTACATCCAGTAAGAGTAACATCCTATTTAATTATATCCGCATAAGATTTGCATGCATACACTTGTTTACAAGAGGCATTTCCATGTGACTTATATACGCGATAATGGTGTACGTACATATATACACGTCATTGTCATCTATGTTCCACACTCCCCCTCAAATTAATGCAATGGGTTATGAAGCTTCAATTTGCCCATCATGTTTTTTGACACGGGTCATTATTTTCGTGAGAAATGTTTTCACGCTTATGTGATGGGAAACATATGCTAATGCTATTCATCTTATGAGATAGCGTTGTCATATATAATGACAATTGACCTCAATATGCTTCGTACGTTCATGAAAACTGGATTTGTTTTAACCTGGTTCGTGCTTTGAGGCTACCACAAGCCTTTCTTTCCCATATAAATGCTAAGGTTTTGAATTTTTGTTTTAGTTTTGGTCCTCATAGGAGCAGAAACGTTTCGGTTGGAAATTTCGGTGAAATCCTTGTAAAATCATGGGAAGATATGCAAATGATAGACTTTAAAGATGAAACTTCAGATTGTGCTAGAATAGGCACAAATACATACATGAAAACCATCACATAAGCAAGGAAACCATCCATAATGGTTTAAAAACATCGAACACCTAGTGACATGCAGTGTCGCAGAACACCTAGTGACATGCACTGTCGCACGTGTATGATAATTTATCATGTATCAAATTTCACATGTAATTCATATAAATATTTATACATAATATATGAACCATATTTTACATGAAGTTCATATAAATATAATTTTGCAATACACGATGATATAGTATACCGCTATCTCGTTTACGCCTCCTTTAGATGCTACACTTCTTGTCTGTTAACATGGCAAGTTCAAGTTATGGACTATGATAGCTGAACACTTGTGTAAGACCAATATTTATGGTGTGCAGATGTCTTGTATTCTGACGTTATACAGGACCTTGGCAGGACTAATGTGTTTGACACAAACACGAGTTTCCGGGGAAGCACCTTGGAAGGAATATTTAATTTTAGTTTTGGGCCAAAGTGTATTTCTATAATTTTCTCTTTGCAGTGGCATTGATATATAAGTGACATATTAGGATTTCGAGAAGATATGTTTTCTTTGTGTTTTCTTGGCGAAGAAGAGTTTGTACATTCCTATCCAAGGTCATGTTCTCTGTTATGTTCCTAGCTATCAAGTCTTTCCTCACTGTTTCTACCCAAGTTGTTTTCGGTCTGTCCCTACCTCTTTTTACTCCATCAATTTGGCACAAGTCGCCTCTTCTCACCGGAGCATCCAAAGGCCTACGTTGGATATGTCCAATCCATCTTAAGCGGTGCTTTCTCATCTTCTCCTCATTTGGAGCCACGCCCACCTTTTTACGAATGTCTTCATTTTTAATTCTACCTATCCTTGTGTGGCCGCACATCCATCTAAGCATTAGCATCTCCGCTACACTCATCTTATGCACATGTTTCTTTTAGAAGGGTATAGAATTTCTCATATAAATTTTCTTTTGTTTATTTTTCTCATTTTTTAGTAAAGTGAAAACCATCTGTTTTAGTTCACGACTAATATTTACACATAATTTGGTGATGTAGGTGCAAACCATTTCCTTTATGTGTGTGAGTGATGTTTGCACATAATTTGTTATTTCATTTATTTTTTCCCCTTTGTAGTAAAGTGCAAATTTAATGATTCTCGTTTTTTTTTGCATGCGTAGTCGTTCATCTTGCTCTATTCTCTCAAGCAATAATATATCATTACTGGTTTCTTCACTTGCTTCGGGTTAAAGGTTTTGACTGGAATTTTTTTCCTTTTTGCAGGCTAAAGGTTTTGTGGCTAACTCATTCTACTCTGGATTGACACCAACTGAGTTTTTGTTTCATACAATGGGGGGGCGTGAAGGTCTTGTAGATACAGCTGTATGTATGAGTAGTACGCTTGCTTTTTTCCCCCCATCAGTATATATTTATGATCATTGAGATCTATATGTTATTGGTCACAATCCTTTCTTCATATGACCAGGTTGTCATCAAGGTTTTAAAATTCGGTTTCAGTCGCCAGGAAAACGAAAATGTTTCGGTTTCAGTTGGAAATTTTGGTGGAAATCCAGTAAAATCAAGGAAACATATAGAAACATATGCAAATGATGGAATATTTTTTTTTGAATGATGAGAAGTGGGAATATGCTACCTCTATATCCAGAATATACTGAAGACGTCTTAGGCCTTTGATGCAAAATTTCGTCTTAAGGAACGCTTTAAGTCGTTGAATTCCTGTCTTATCATCCCCAGTAAGCACAATGTCATACACACACAATAAAAAAGATATACCCATAAACAAAATAGGCGCTGAATACAGAGTGGTCGACTGCACACTGCCTCATACCAATCCGCATAATGGCCTCGCGGAATCTACCAAACCATGCGCGTGGAGACTGCTTCAGCCCATATAATGCCTTACGTAGATGACATACAGAACCAATCTCCCCATTAGCAACAAACCCATGAGGTTGCTCCGTACAGACCTCTTCACAGAGGTTACCTTGTAAGAAGGCACTCTTCACACCCAACTGTTAGAGTGGTCAACTACGGTTAACTACCGAGGAGATAAACACACGAACAGAGGGTATCTTGGTCACTGGAGAGAAGGTCTCCATATAGTCCACACCAAATGTCCGGATATAGTCCTTAGTAACCAAACGGGCTTTCAAATGATCCACAATACTGTCTGGCAAATACTTCACAAAAAACACCCAACGATAGCAAAAAACTTGGGCACCCTTAGGTAGTAGAACTAGCTCCCATATACAGTTGGAGTGAAGGGCTTCCATCTCAGCCTCCATAGCAGAGCGCCAACCTGGATGAGTTAGTGCCTCTGTAACAGACTTATGGAGTGCAGGAGATGATAAAGATGAAAGAAAACTCATGTAAGATGGAGAAACACGATCATAGGACAGGAAATGAGAGATAGGATGAGTAGAAGAACGTGAGTGAGTCCACTTTTGTTTTTTGCCATTCGTAAAAAAGAGAGAGAGAGAACGTGAGCGACTTCTAGAAGCAATAGGGGACTCAACAGAAACACAGATGAGCTCATTACATTGCCTGAGGTGGATCTGCCAAATTGAGGAGGTTGTGGATCGGGGTGAGATGATGCTGAGGTAGAAGCAATATGATCAGCGAGCACAAACTGGAAGGGACCACAAGAACAAGTTCAATATCATAGTGAGAAAAATCCGAGGTATCCTCAAACATCGTGACATCAGCAGAGACAAAGGACTGCCATAATATAGGACTGTAACACTTCTACCCTTTATGTTTGCGAGAGTATCCAAGAAAACACATTTTTCAAAACAGGCATCTAACTTATCCAAGCCAAGAGCCAACTTATGAACAAGGCAAACACACCCAAAGACTGGTGGAGTTAATGGAAAGGGGTCACCCGATGGGTGAAGAACCGAAAAGGGGGAACGGCCATCCAACATCGAGGAGGGAAGCCGGTTACCAAGGAAGCAAGCCGTAAGTACCGCATCACTCACGCCAATAAAGCTTAGGAACCTTCCTATAAATACCTTATCTTCCACTCAGCGACCCCATTTTCTGCGAAGTATATGCACGTGAAGATCAGTGAATAATTCCATGGAGCTCTAGAAATTATTGAAAACCAGAGCAGAAGAAAAATATTCTCTGGCATTGTCAGAACGCAAACATCCAATGGAGCATTTATATTGATTACATGTCTCATAGTATGAAGTGTGAAAAGCAGAGAAAACCTCAGAATGATCTTTCATTAAAAATAACCATGTCATACGCGGGTAATCATCAACAAATATAACAAAATATTTAAAACCAAATAAAGAAGAGGTTTAACCAAGACCCCAAACATCAAAATGAACTAACTCAAAAGGACGTGAAACACGACTAAATAGACGTGATGGGAACGACACATGATGGTGTTTGCCCAACTCACAGGACTCACAACAAAACAATGTAGCATGATCAAGACAAGGCCATGTCGGCGCAACTTATCGACGGAGGGATGTCTCAATAGGCAATGCCACATAAAGATGTCCACTGAGCTAAGTAAAGCAACAATGGTCCTTGGCTGATCTAGGTAATAAAGACTGTTCACCCCACATCCCGAACCAATCGTCCTCCCAGTGCTCAGATTCTGAAAATAGACAAGGAGTAAAGCACACGGAACAATTCAGATTTTTGGTTAACTAGTTAACAGAAAGTAAATTAAATGGAAAGGTTGGAACACATAATACATAGGATAAAGAACGGCCAAATGTCATGGAGGTTACTCCTACTCCTGAGACAGGAGAGATAGTCTCATCAGTTGAAGGAATTGAAGGAGGAGATAAAAGAGAAGATTGGAAGGAAGAGAGAATACCCGAGTTACCGTTCATATGATTGGAAGGCTCTGAATCAATGAGCCATGATCCAAAGGTTGAAAGAAAACAGGATGAGTTGCTACCTTGCTGAGCCAAGATGGCAGCAGGCTGCTTCCCTTTGTCCTTATATCATAAGAAGTCGTCATCATAATCTGCTTTAGAAACAACTATGGAGTCGGCATGCTCAATAGTATCAATGGAGGAACACTGCCATCCGACGCAGCAATGGAAGCCTGGCCCGCAGACCGAGAAGGACGTAAATGAGGATGCAGGTCATGTGTGACCCTCAAGATAAAAGTGATACAAAAATGTGTGCCAAGGCCATCAGAGCCACGTCCTCCACACTGCAGATGTAGAAGTTCCGAGTAAACATCACAAATCATCGTCAGGTTGTTCACACTGAAATAGAAGGTTTCAGCACGTTTCCAAATTTCTGTGGAAGTGCGAAGATTCATCATGGGACCAACAATCTTCGGTTCAATGCTATTCCACAAAAGGGTCTTGATAAGGGCAATCCTCCTATCTCCACTTCCTGTACGATTTGTCGTCAACAGGGGGCATCCCGTTCAATATACTCGACTTCGCTCCTATCCAGAAGAAAAGTTCTATTGCCATGCGCCACGGAGGATAATTGGTTCCATCCAGCTTGATGGATGTTATATGAATCATAGGGATCTCCATCAAAGAGGAACCACTAGGTGTAGCCATTAGGAAATGATGTGCCGAGAAGGAGAGATATCAATACACAACTACAAGACAAGGACAGAACAACCAGTAGAGAAAGAAAAATCACTAGGGCGTCAGGGAGGCAGCCCAACACAACATCACAGAGCTCCGGAACAAAAAAAGATCCGAGCACACAAGCAACAAACTTGGTGAAGAGGAAGTAACCAACAACATGGTACTAGAGGGCCACAGGAACAAGGATTATGTGTAGGGAAATCAGATTAGACCATCATATTTTTTTTCTTTTTGGTGTGTGTGTTTTGGCCGGGGGGGGGGGGGGGGGGGGTGGAGGGGCGCAACAATGGAACCTAAAAAATAGGGTTTCGGTATAGGGAGGAGGGCGGCAATGGGAAATACCCAAATTGTGTTTGTTTCCCTTTTTTTATGTGAGTGGAATTGGCGGGGTGGGGGGTGTAAGGGAGGTAGGAGGGGGCGAAATTGCGTGGGCTAGAGCTAGGGCGGCAAAATGGGTGGAGAAGGTGGGGGCGACGGCAAAAGGAGTGGAGAAGGTGGGGGCGACAATAAGGGCAGCAACTAGGGTTAGGGTTGGGGGAGGGGAAAGCGAAAGGTTTTTTTTTGTTTGTTTTTGTTGCTTCACCACTCCGAAAGCAGAACCCTTGGCTCAGATACCATGTTCGATGTAACCTAGTTTCCATGGAAGAAGAAGTGCGAGAGAGGAAGAGTTAGGGAGAAAGTGAGTCTGTCAATTAGACCTCTCACATAATATATATGTGTGTACACACACACACACACACACACACACACTAGGGTTACATATGTAAAGACTAAAATACCCTTAGAACACTAATTATCAGCTTTTTTTCGTTTTCCGGAGAACTATCATCTAGACGTCAAAAGTCTTACATGAATATCTTTTCCTTCTCAGGTTATTGAAGCAAACAACTAAAAAAATGTTTCTATGGAAATTGTGGAAAGGAAAAAATTCCAAGAAAATTTTTTCTGCCGGAAAATCTTCTCTTAACCAAAATTGCCCTTCAGGTTTCTAATAGTCTAATTTTGTGTTAGATATTCTTGATTTCTTAGGGAAGTGGAATTTTGAATTTATATACAATTATATTACGATGTTGGTTAATTCATGGAAACTATTGTGAATAGATTTTTTTTTTCAAGCCTCGTGCAGTACATCTCTTTTTCTAGTTTCAATCTGAAAAGAATGACTTCATTGGTTTTGTTATGGTGCCAAGAAATACGGATCATGTTTTTGTATGTTGTGATATTGAAAAATCACATCATGGTTTGGTCATTTCTTCAGCTGGCTTTTCTTGTGTTCCTAGGGATTTTATGGATTAATAATGAATTTGTTCTGGGCTTAATATTTGATTTTGTATTATTGTGATTTTTGTAGGTGAAAACGGCTGAAACTGGGTACATGTCTCGTAGATTGATGAAGGCCTTGGAGGACCTCTCAATTCATTATGACGAGACAGTTCGTAATGCTAGTGGTGGAATAGTTCAATTTCATTATGGAGATGATGGCATGGATCCAGCAAAAATGGAAGGAAAGAGTGGGACACCTTTAAATTTGGATCGGCTGTTCATGAAGATACAGGTTAGTGCGCGTTTCTGATACTGCAGAATGTTGAAAATGCAAAGGAGAATTATTCAACATGTTAATTGACGGAGTTCTTTGTTTTTTTTTTTTTTTTTTTGGCAGGCTACCTGTCCAACTACTAATGCATCTATCTCTTTGAGTCCTTCAGAAATTTCACAGTATGCAAATGACAGGCTCTCAAAACATGATGCCACCCCCGAAGGAGGATGCTCTTCTGCCTTTAAACAGATGTTATTGGATTTTATCCATGAAAAGATCGCTACATTAAGGAACATCAGGAGGATTCTTCAAATTGATGATAATTATGGTGGGGATAGTGATGGTGATATGCTACAAACAATTGCTGCAAATATATTCAGCATTTCTTCTCGACAACTTCAGGTAAAACTAGCATTATATCGCCCACTCAGACATAGACATTCATGTTTTTTTTTTTTTTTAATTTATTTCCCTTTCTGTCATTGCTAGATGGTCATTTCCTTATAGCAGGAGAGGCTATCATGGCTTGGCTTTACCTGCATTTTGCATTAGACCAATGGCTTGGCTATCATGGCTTGGCTTTACCTGTCCGTTGAGGTAGCTCCACATGCTAGTATTTTTTTGTAATCTTCGGCACCAAATAGGTTTCTTGGAATAGTGATGCATTCTGATTTCATGGATTTTCTATTCAAGATCATTTAAATTTTTTTGCTTTTTTCCCCACCTCTCGAACCTTCGGCCACTTACAAAGGATTTGATGTCTTCTCCCGATTGGACTAAGGAAAGATGGGGAGATTTTTTAACCTTATTGCTATTGAATCCAAATCAATTGGAGCATCACATTCCCTATGCTTCCACAATCTTCACTAAAATTCAAAATTAAGAAAATCCTTCAAATCTTCATCATAGTTGAACACACACTTGTACTAAAGGGGCCTTTTAATGAAGATGCAACTAGGGACTATATTAAATCGAGCATGTAGAGGAAAAGAAACTAACAAGCAAATAGGATAACATGATAATAGATTATCGAAGAAAAGAATGAAGCTAAATAAAAAAATACAACTCATCTCAACTCAACTAAGCCTTTGTCCCAAACTAGTTGGGGTCTGCTAGCTCAAAATTGAGTAAGTCTACTCCTGACACTAGTTGGGTTCGTCTACATAGATCATTTTCTTCCATTATATCCTATCCAAGGTCATGTTCTCTGTTATGTTCCTAGCCCTCAAGTCTTTCCTCACTATTTCTACCCAAGTTGTTTTTGGTTTGCCCCTACCTTTTTTTACTCCATCAACTTGGCACAAGTCACTTCTTCTCACTTGAGCATCCAAAGGCCTACGTTGGATATGCCCAAACCAACTTAAGCGGTGCTCTCTCATCTTCTCCTCAATTGGTGCCACCCCTACCTTTTTACGGATGTCTTCATTTTAAATTCATCTATAACCTTGTGTGGTCGCACATCCATCTTCTTCTTTTTTTGAATGATAGAAGCTTCTCATTAATAAAAAAGGGGAATTGAGGAGCTCCACCCAAATACAGAAAAGAGAAAAATGAACAAAAATAAAGATAGAAAAACAAAGAGGCAACCCTCCTATGGGGGCAAGAAATCAAACATTTGTAGGTCCTGACTATTTCCTCCCTCCCTGGCTAGATTGTCTGCAATCCCATTTGCTGATCTTCTAACATGACAAACCTGATCTCATCAAACAGATGAGCAAACAGATGAGCAAACCTCCATGGGGGAACCAAAGAGCCCTCGAGCCACCGTATGACATTAAGTGAATCACCCTCTACTATCAATCGGTCCAGGCTATTTCTATCCACAGGTCCGCACATCCATCTAAGCATTCGCATCTCTACGACACTCATCTTATGCACATGCTGCTTCTTGGTAGCCTAACATTCTGAGCCGTACAACATGGGCCTGACAACTGTCTTATAAAACTTTCCCTTCAACTTGGTAGGTATTTTACGATCGCACAAAACTTCTGAGGCATGCTTCCACTTCAACTAACCTGCTCTTATTTTGTAGTTAAAATCCTCTTCAATCTCTCCTTATGTAGGAGTGAACCAAGACAACGAAAGATATCCCTCTTAGGTACCTCCTGTCCAGTCATATTTACTACATCGTCTCCCCGCCTCCTTACATTACTAAAGTTGCCCTCCATATACTCTGTCTTAGGCAGCCCTGCTCAGTCTAAAACCTTTGGATTCCAAAGTAGTTCTCCATAACTCTAACTTAGCATTAACTCTCGCTTTGATTTCGTCAATTAATACTATGTCATCTATGTCATCTGCAAATAACATACACCACGACACCTCGTCATAGATACCCTCGGTAAGTTCATCCATAACTAGAGTAAAAAGATAAGGGCTTAGAGCCGATCCTTGGTGCAGTCCTATTGTAACTGGAAACTCACTAGACGTGGCATCCGTAGTTCTGACACTAGTTACTGCTCCATCGTACATATCCTCAATCATATAACATATTTAGTAGGCACTTTTTTCCTTTCAAGGACCCACCACATAACACTCTTGGGAACGCTATTATACGCTTTCTCCAAATCAATGAAAATCATATGAAGGTCCTTTAAATAATTAAAAAAATAAACCATATAAATAAATAAAGAAACCATATATATATATAAATTCCTCAAAGAACTAATATATAAAAAAGTAAACCATATAAATTTCATAAATATATCTAGAAAATACTTAAATTCCTCAAAGAACTAATGTATAAGACTCTAAAGATCCCTAGATTATACGCTAATCCTAGCTCTTCGTTATGCCCCATATACCCTTGGAAGATCGGAGAAAAATTATCCCTCATGTGTATCTGCATCAATGTGAATAACTCTCAGTTACTGGCTTTATAATTCTTCCTTGATTATACGGCCTATTTGGTTGGAGGTTCCATGGGAAATATGGCTAGTGAAGGTAGTGTCAACCTGTCAGAATCCTAACGGCGTTTGTTACTTCCGCTTCAGCTATCACACCATCGCATCTCTTCCCTTTCCATGTGTTCTAATTCTTTGATGAACTGTTTGTCACTGCTTTAAACACACTCTCCTTTCCTTGTCTCTCTTTATCTCCCCGTCTCTCTCTCTTCCTCCTCCTCCTCTCTCTCTCTCTCTCTCTCTCTCTCTCTCTCTCTCTCTCTCTCTCTCTCCCATAAAGGCATTTTAGTCATTTTAAAAAGGGAGGTTTAGAAAGTCCCCTTGCACATGCGTCATACTCACATAGTAATACTTATATAGGTAGGGACGGTCGTTGCACTACTCTCTTTTTAGACTCTCTTTTCATTGGATGTTGTAGTTCTCAACAAGCTGTCAACAACGAATCAGAGAATTTAAAATAAACAAATGGTTGTTAATTAATACGAGGGAGTGTGGATATCATCCCCTATGTGTGTGTGTGTGTGTGTGTAGGGACATGATGTTAACTATCCCACCCTTTTACGAGAGGCCCCATATCTGTTTTTTTATTACTAGTGAAAGATTGTTTCTTCATGAATCGTAGCACTCTCAACCCTATCTTTCATGTTGCTCCTCTTCTCTTTGCCATCATTGCCCCTAAAGCCAACTTTGATTTCTCGTTCTTTTGCAAAGTCTACCACTAACTTGGTCTTTTTGCATGATGCATTTTTTATGTTTGTGCCGCATCATTGTGCATGTAGTAGACCTACATAGATAAATAAAAATATTTGCATTACTTCTACCATCAGAGCCACGACCTTCGATTGCAAATCTAGAGGCATATTTGATACTTAATGATGAATGCTTGGTTGGTGGCTAGTGCGAGTATAACCAACAATGAAGGAGACCATGTGGTGGGGATGATGTTGGTGCAACAATTTGTTGCTTGCTTCCCTCATACTAGGAATGATTCCAAAACATACCAAAACCAAATTGACCCAGATGGCTTATAGGGATCTCCTGATAGTAATCCTGAAATGTAAACCAAACCATATCTTCCTTTTCCCATTCTCCCTGTTTGGCTCTCTTCTCATCATCTCCCGTTCGCTCTCTCCTCATCCATGTCCACTGCATGCATCTCTTCTTCTTTCTCCGTGTCTCCCTCTACCTTAATCTTGCCGGGCCCCCAAACAAATTGGACACAAAATGCTCCAGTTGAAAACATGAACGTAGTGTCGCTTGGTTCACATTTTGAGAGGTGGCTGTTATGGAATCATATTGAAGAAATCAGCTCTAACGTCATTAATCCATGGGTAGTGGGAGGATATTGCAACACTATTTTGAGGTTGGATTAAAAGCTAGGATGAAGACTTGCTAACATTAGAGCAATTAATGATTTTCATGATGTGATTGATGCAGCTGGTTTAGTGGATGTTTGGTATGAAGCTAAAAGTAATTACCAACATGGAGACGGAAATGTAAGAGCCAGACTTGATAGGGTACTTGTTAACAGCCAATGGATCAATAGCATTCATTGCACCAAGGTGAGTCACTAATCTTGTAATTTTTCAGACCGTGTCCTTTTTTGATCTCTCAATGAATCTAATCAGTTAAACAAAAGACTTTTTAGATCTCAAAAAAAGAAAAAAGAAAAGAAGATGTGGACTTTAAATGAGCATTTCGTGGGTCATGTTAAAGACCAATGTCATTCCCCAACCTTTGGTACTCAATCAAATCCAGCTCTTAAGCCGAAAAGGTTAAAGGATAGCTTGAGGGAGTGGATCGGAGGTTCTTTTGGGGATGTTTAACTAAATGTGAGAGCTGCGGAAGATTTTACTGCTCTGGTTGAAAATCAGTATGATATGGATCGTTCTCAAGAAAATGAGTCTAATCTGATGAAGGCTAGACAGAGGTTTGAGCAAGCTCTCCTCATGGATGAAGTTTTCTCAAGACAAAATCAAGAAAAAAGTGGTTGTAGGAAGGAGACAAAATACTAAATTCTTTAGTACTTCCACAAACAACAGAGGAAGGTACAACAACATTAGAAAGATTTGGATTAATAATAATTGGGCAGATGACCTGACTATCATATAAGGTATTGTTTATGACTACTTTAAGTCCTTATGGACAGAAGAGGGAGCTATTGTTGATGATGAGATTCAGGAGGTAATTCCTACTGTGACTAGTGAAGAAGATAATGCTTAATACACTGGACGAGGATAAGTGAGATGGGATGTTTTAAGTTTACCAGTGGATTCCACTCCAGGTCCAGATGTATTTGATGGTTCATTCTTTAGACACAAGTAGGAACTAACCAAAGATGACCTCGTCAAAGCAACCAAAGAATTTTTCATAGGAGGTATGATACCTAGATTTTACACATACATTTGTTTCCTTTATTCCTAAAGTGGACAGCCCAAAGACTTTGGATTATTGTCCTATTAGTTTATGTAACTGTTCTAAGAAAATTATATCCAAGCTGATTGTGAATCGCATTGCAACCTGATGAGCACATTTATGTGTGAATTGTTGGTGTATAAATCATGCATTTTCTATATTTAAAGCGGTACTACTAAGGTAGTTTATCTGTTTTTTATGTTTCAGGGTTATTCTTGAAGTTATACGAAGAATGGAGCTAAGAAGATATAAAAATGAAGAATTTTCCATCATTTACATTGCAACCCTTCAATTGAGTGGCTCAGATTCTCCTATGCATAGATTTCAGAATTTTAACCCATCTAGGCCGAGAACCAAAAGTTGAACGGTTGGAATAATTTTTGGGCACTTTTTGGATGATTGAGATCAGCCCATGGAAATAGTTGGGGGCTACGATCGATTTACATCAAAATGCACAATTTGGATGGCTCGGATTGTGCATTAGAAATGATTTAGAGGGCGCAACCCAATGATCCACCAAATGAACAGTTTAGATCATCCAAATTGAGTAGTTTGGATCATTCAATAGAAATGATTTGTGGACGTAAACAATTTACATTTTGGACCATAAATTGGATGGTCTGGATTACCTATGGAGATCATTTGGAACGGCACAACCATCTTTACTTTACAGCCCATTATTTGGACCCACTATTTGGACGGTTTGGATCTTTCCATGATGCCCACTATTTTTTTTTAGCTTGAATTACACTATGGTGATGGACCTATAATAACTTATTGTATGGTGTAGTTCTAACATGGTGGTGTCAATATCAAGTTACGTAATGTTGAAATCACTTATGTGGGTCCACCATGATGGTCGGCTATATATAAGGTTCATACAAGATGGCTGAAATAAATCTTGGTAAGTGGGGTCCACTGGCTTATGTAGCATGAATTGTTGCTCAAGGAGGAGATGAACCAATAAGGAAACACTTTTAAAATTATATGGTTGGCAACTTTTGAAAAGGGAAAACCAACGATTTTTAATTCTAATTGAATTAGCAAATCGTCTTGGGGTGAATCCAAAAAGGAAAGTCGGTTACACATGTGGGACCACCTTAGGGCTGCTTTTGCATGGATTATAAAAGGGCATGCATATACATGCAATAGAAGTGAAAAAAAAGAACGAAAAGAAAGTGCTGATATGGAAACTTTGAAAGGGTTGGCAAGCAAGAACCGACCATAAACATTTTGGTATCTTGCCAATTTTCGTTACCATGCATCTCTCTCTCTCTCTCTCTCTCTCTCTCTCTCTTTGGCTATATTGTTTTATGTAATATAAAGTGGGACCCACTTGGGTTTTAGAAAGTTTTTCAAACAACCAAATACGTCCAGCATGATTTCCTCGGTTTTTCATGTTTTAGCTTTAAAAAATATATAGTTTCTAATTATTCTCTTACCATACACGTGGGACCCACTTGGAATTATAAATGCATGCAAACGTGGGACCCAATTAGAATTGCACTCACAAGTTATTTTGTTTTATACACAGTGGCCACTCTCACGTTTTGGGTTGAATCAAAATAGAAATTTCTATTTGCATGAAATGCATAGACATGCAACCATGTGGGTCCCACTTGCATTTGCTAAAATTCATTCCTTATACACACACACACACACACACACACATATATATATATATATATATATATGGTTTCTAATATATGCATACTCATACTTTTTTTACTTGTAGCAAAACAACGCACGCATAGAGAATAAGTTGCTGAAATTACAAACAAATGGTGGAAGTTAAAAACTTGCCCAAGACAGGTGGTAGTTGCCAAAAATACAAGAAACTTGTCAAGTTTGTGACTTTTGTTGGGTGTTGAAAATAGAAGTGTGTTCTCTCTATATATTGAAGTGAAGGCTCTCTTCTTTCACACTCCTTACATACTCTACTCTCTCTCACATTCTCTTTACAGTCTCTCTTGTTTTCTTTCAAGTTCTTTTTCTTTTTCTCTCAACCAAGGACCAATCCACCATCATTCAAGGCTCAAGGTGACATATAGGCATTGAAGAAGGGAGATTCAACCATTGCTTGAGGAGAAGAAAAAGAATAAGTTTTTTTGTTTTATTATTTAGTTCCAATTTCAATTCATGTACTTCTGCTTTTAATTTCAATTAAAGAAGAGTTCTCTTTGTTCTTTTTCCTTTCAAGTTACTTAATGGCAATTCCAATTCCCCTCTCTATTTTCTTTGTTTCTTTTTCTTTCGCCCTGGATAACTACACCGATCTACTTAGGGTTTAGATGAAGTCAAGGGGAAGGAGAAAGATGATTAATTGAAATCAATGGTATAAAATAACAATCATATATAGGGGTTTATATTTGTTGGATCCCAATCACTCATGCCATTGGCTTTCCCCTTTCGTATGAGTAATTGCCGATAAACAAATATAATTTCTTATATAATCTATAAAATTGGGTAGTATGTTTGGTCAATCACTCATGGGCAATGACATCTATTGATCTTATTTCTCATTGACCGGATTTATCAAATACACTATCCAATGCAAAAATTGGTTTAATTGATTATCCAATCCAAACCCATGTTGGATTCTAAC
Organism: Tasmannia lanceolata; assembly: GCF_043159265.1. Lineage (NCBI taxonomy): Eukaryota > Viridiplantae > Streptophyta > Magnoliopsida > Canellales > Winteraceae > Tasmannia > Tasmannia lanceolata. The sequence continues at coordinate 49,913,942 of NW_027518683.1, read as the reverse complement.
TCTAAGTAATATTTTAGTCAAATTAAAGTCTCAATTAGATTTCAAATTATTTTTCCAATAGAATTTCAATTCACTTTAGAGTAGTTTTTGAATCCAATTTTCCAATTAATATAGGCTTTAGATTTTGGTTTTCTAATTAGGTTAGTTTTTAATAGAAATCCTTTATTAGTTCACTTTTCCTAAATATAAGGGTTAAATTGGTAATCATTTCTTTATTGTTTTCGATCCTTGTCTATTTAGTTTATAAATTTAAATATATTGTTGGATCCGAGGTTGTAGTCCACGGAAATCCTGAGTCTATTCCAGGCAACAATATATCATAAGTTTATTTTCCAAATAGTATAAGGGTAGAAATCACAATAAGCTCTTCCCTGAGTACGACCCGTATTTACACGATCCATGCACTTGTGGTTATATTTAATAAGACAGTCAAGTTTTTGGCGTCGTTGCCGGGGAAGAGTACGGTTACTTTAATTCTTATATTATTCGAAGTGATTTTTATTTTTATTTTATTTTTAATTAGTTGTTTGTTTACTTTGATATTTTGCTACTTCTTTTTCTAACTTGGCTCTTTTCTGTTTATGAGTGCAGGTTGGGTGCGGAACTCAGACAACCGATTGGAGAGAGCAATCCAATCAGAAACGGAGGAGAACATCCAACCCAATCCTATAGCCATGGCGAAAGAAGAAGTGCCCAAGACCTTTCGCGACCGTTTCTATGCGGCCCAAGCAGCGCAACCCTCATGCATTAGATTGCCAGTTGCTCAGGGCAATAATTTTGAACTTAAGTCGCATTTTATTTCCATGCTCCCCCTTTTCACGGGCTCCCATATGAGGATGCCTATTTATTTTTATGTGAGTTTGAGGAGGTTTGTGCTTTGATTAAACTGCAACTTTCCGATGATGCGGTAAAGTTGCGGTTCATCACCTTCTCACTCAAGGAGGGAGCCAAAAAATGGCTCTATGGTTTGCCCACAAACTCAATCACTACTTGGGAGGGGTTCACGGTTGCGTTCCTTAAGAAGTTTTTCCCTTTACATAAAACAAACAACCAAAGGAACGATATTTTAGAATTAAGCAAAAACCATTAGAGTCATTTTCTAAATTTATGGAGAGATTCAAAGATCTACTCCAAGAATGCCCTCATCATGGTCTTGAATTGTGGCATTTGTGTGCCAAATAGTATATGAGGGCATTGATTTCCAAACCAAACAACTTTTAGAGTCCATGTGCTCTACAGGGTTCACATCTTTTACAGATGAGAACCTTGCTTGAAGTTTCTTGCTTGATTTGGTTGAGAAAACACGTGAGTGGGAATCCACTCAAGAAAGCGAGAGAGCCACCTCAAGTAAGGGGTTCCTTATTGAGGGTGCCGTGGTTCCAAGCGAGAGAGCCGCCATGTCATGGATGAATGCCAAAATGTTTCAAAGTTTGGTAATTCTAATGAAAATGTGAGTGCTATGTTTTCCAATGATCCATATAGTAGTACTGAAAATCGGGGATGGTGAAATCATCCCAATTTCTCTTGGAACCAAGGGGGCTATCAAGGTGGGCCAACCAATAAGGAACCCCTTACTTGAGGTGGCTCTCTCGCTTTCTTGAGTGGATACCCACTTACGTGTTTTCTCAGCCAAATCAAGCAAGAAACTCCAAGCAAGGTTTTCATCTGTAAAAGATGTGAACCCTGTAGAGCACATGGACTCTAAAAGTTTTTTGGTTTGGAAATCAATGCCTTCATATACTATTTGGCATAAGTGCCACAAATCAAGACCATGATGAGGGCACTCTTGGAGTAGATCTTTGAATCTCTCCATAAATTTAGAAAACAACTTTAATGGTTTTTGCTTAAATTGTAAAATATCGTTCCTTGGCTTGTTTGTTTTATGTAAAGGGAAAAACTTCTTAAGGAAGGCAACCGTGAACCCCTCCCAAGTGGTGATTGAGTTTGTGGGCAAACCATAGAGCCATTTTTTGGCTCCCTCATTGAGTGAGAAGGTGATGAACCGCAACTTTACTGCATCATCGGAAAGTTGTTGCAGTTTAATCAAAGCACAAACCTTCTCAAACTCACGTAAAAATAAATAGGCATCCTCAGATGGGAGCCCGTGAAAATGGGGGAGCATGAAAATAAAATGCGACTTAAGCTAAAAATTATTGCCCTGAGCAGCTGGCAATCTAATGCATGAGGGTTGCGCTGCTAGGGCCTGATAGAAATGGTCGCGAAGGGTCTTGGACGGTTCTTCTTTCGCCATGGCTATAGGATTGGGTTGGATGTTCTCCTCCGTTTCTGATTGGATTGGCCGAGTTCCGCACCCAACCTGCACTTATAAACAGAAAAGAGCCAAGTTAGAAAAAGAAGTAGCAAAAAACCAAAGTAAACAGACAACTAATTAAAAATAAAAGAAAAATAAAAATCACTTCGAATAATATAAGAATTAAAGTAACTGTACTCTTCCCCGGCAACGACGCCAAAAACTTGACTGTCTTATTAAATATAACCGCAAGTGCACGGATCGTGTAAATACGGGTCGTACTCAGGGAAGAGCTTATTGTGATTTCTACCCTTAACTATTTGGAAAATAAACTTATGATATATTGTTGACTGGAATAGACTCAGGATTTCCGTGGACTACAACCTCGGATCCAATAATATATTTAAATTTATAAACTAAATAGACAAGGATCGAAAACAATAAGAAATGATTACCAATTTAACCCTTATATTTAGGCAAAGTGAACTAATAAAGGATTTCTATTAATAATCTAACCTAATTAGAAAACCAAAATCTAAAGCCTATATTAATTGGAAAATTGGATTGAAAAACTACTCTAAAGTGAATTGAAATTCTATTGGAAAAATAATTTGAAATCTAATTGAGACTTTAATTTGATTAAAATATTACTTAGAATTAGAATCCAACATGGGTTTGGATTGGATAATCAATTAAACCAATTTTTGCATTGGATAGTGTATTTGATAAATCCGGTCAATGAGAAATAAGATCAATAGATGTCATTGCCCATGAGTGATTGATCAAACATACTACCCAATTTTATAGATTATATAAGAAATTATATTTGTTTATCGGCAATTACTCATACGAAAGGGGAAAGCCAATGGCATGAGTGATTGGGATCCAACAAATATAAACCCCTATATATGATTGTTATTTTATACCATTGATTTCAATTAATCATCTTTCTCCTTCCCCTTGACTTCATCTAAACCCTAAGTAGATCGGTGTAGTTATCCAGGGCGAAAGGAAAAGAAACAAAGAAAATAGAGAGGGGAATTGGAATTGCCATTAAGTAACTTGAAAGGAAAAAGAACAAAGAGAACTCTTCTTTAATTGAAATTAAAAGCAGAAGTACATGAATTGAAATTGAAACTAAGTAATAAAACAATGAAACTTATTCATTTTCTTCTCCTCAAGCAATGGTTGAATCTCCCTTCTTCAATGCCTATATGTCACCTTGAGCCTTGAATGATGGTGGATTGGTCCTTGGTTGAGAGAAAAAGAAAAGGAACTTGAAAGAAAACAAGAGAGAACAAGAGTGTAAAGAGAATGTGAAAGAGAGTAGAGAGTATGTAAGGAGAGTGAAAGAAGAGAGCCTTCACTTCAATATATAGAGAGAACACACTTCTATTTTCAACACAAAAAAAAAGTCACAAACTTGGCAAGTTTCTTGTATTTTTGGCAACTACCACCTGTCTTGGGAATTTTTTAACTTCCACCATTTGTTTGTAATTTCAGCAAGCTTCATAATTTTACAAACTTTGCTCCCTTTGTTGGAAAGCTGGGCCACTTTTGTTGACTCTCTCTTTTATACGTTTGTGTGTTGTTTTGCTACAAGACAAAAAAGTATGATCATGCATATATTAGAAACCATATATATATATATATATATATATATATGTATATATAAGGAATGAATTTTAGCAAATGCAAGTGGGACCCACATGGTTGCATCTATATGCATTACATGTAAATAGAAGTTTCTATTTTGATTCAACCTAAAACGTGAGAGTGGCCACTGTGTCTAAAACAAAATAGCTTGTGAGTGCAATTCTAATTGGGTCCCACGTTTGCATGCATTTGTAATTCCAATTGGGTTCCACCTGTATGGTAAGAGAATAATTAGAAACTATATATATTTTAAAGCTAAAACGTGAAAAACCAAGGAAAACATGCTAGACGTATTTGGTTGTTTGAAAAACTTTCTAAAACCCAAGTGGGTCCCAATTTCTATTACATAAAACAATATAACCAAAGAGAGAGAGAGAGAGAGAGAGAGAGAGAGAGAGAGAGAGAGAGAGAGAGAGAGAGAGATGCATGCTAACGAAAATTGGCAAGATACCGAAACGTTTATGGTCAGTTCTTGCTTGCCAACCCTTTCCAAGTTTCCATATCAGCCCTTTCTTTTCTTTCTTTCTTTTTTCACTTTCTATTGCATGTATATGCATGCCTTTTTATATTCCATGCAAAAGCAGCCCTAAGGTGGTCCCACGTGTGTAACCGACTTTCCTTTTTGGATTCTCCCCAAGACGATCTGCAAATTCAATTAGAATTAAAAATCATTGGCTTTCCCTTTTCAAAAGTTGCCAACCATATAATTTTAAGAGTGTTTCCTTATTGCTTCATCTCCTCCTTGAGCAACAATTCATGCTACATAAGCTAGTGGACCCCACTTACCAAGATTTATTTCAGCCATCTTGTATGAACCTTATATATGGCCGACTATCATGGTGGACCCACATAAGTGATTTCAACACTACGTAACTTGATATTGACACCACCGTGTTAGAACTACACCATGCAATAAGTTATTGTGGGTTCATCACCATAGTGTAATTTAATCTAAAAAAAAACTAGTGGGCATCATGGAATGATCCAAACCGTCTAAATAATGGGTCCAAATAATGGGCTGTAAAGTAAATATGGTTGTGCCCTTCCAAATTATCTTCATAGGTAATCCATACCATCCAATTTATGGTCTAAAATGTAAATTGTTTACGCACTAAAAGATCCTTGAGCAATATCATGTTATTCTTAAACAATTATGAAAGCGCATCAACACAACTCATAGACAAGGAGAAAAACTTCTTTTCTTGCTCAGAGAAGATTTTGAGGTCAAGCGAAAATATCATTAAAGTAGTCACTCGTTTCAACTATAAAAACTTCCTATTATCTATCTTGGAGGTACACTTTACAAAGGTAGATTGAGTGTTGAATCCTCTCAAGGAGGTGAATTCATTCTTCTGAATCGTATTCTCTCATCCATGCCGATTTATTTATTATTGGTTATGAATCCTCTTGTGTCTGTTACTAAAAGGATCGAAACATTATGGCCAATTTCTAGCGGGGCACTACGGAGTACAGAATAAGGAAACAAACACCATTGGATGGCTTGGGATAGGCTGTGCAAGAAAAAAGAAGAGGGTGAAATCGATACAAAAGCTTAGAAATGGTAGTTTCCTATCGGTTAAAATCTATTTATTGACCGTACATGAAATCATCATTATGGATCGAGTTTATGACTGCTCGTTATCTTAGAAATGGTAGTCTCCTATCGTCCGTCCCTAAATATGGAGACTCTGAGATATGGAAGGAAATCATCAGCACAAAAGAGGTCTGATTTTCCAATGTTAAATGGAATTGGTAATGGTAATATCTATTTCTTGATAGATAGATGGATTAGCAACATGCCTCCGCTGGAATATGTATATAACTCTTCCTCAATTGACTTTAATATGCTGGTTAAAGAGGCTGTGGACACTGATGGTAAATGGAACATAAACACTTTTGCTAATTACTTGCCTTCTGGTTTTGTGGAAGCCATTAAGAAGGTAAATGGCATCATTTGAAGTAGAGAAAATCAACTAGTTTGGACGCCAAGCAAATTTGGTTGCTTCACTACAAAATTAAGATTGAAGTGATTAGAGTTCACGATGGTGGTAAAACTTTGGACAAGTTTGTATAGAATGATTTTCCTACCAAAATAAGATGTTTCTTATGGAGGCTATACAATACAGTAATTTTAGTTGACAGCAGCATCAAAAACAGATTCGTCCGCCTTGCATCTAGGTCTAACTACTGCAGCAACACTCGAGAGGAAAATTTTGTCCATCTGTTTATTGATAGTAGGATGGCTAATGAAATATGGGATTTTTTCCCAAGAAGTTTGATATCCCGTTAATTCAATATCAAAGTATTCTTGGGAGGTTTATTTGTTGGTATAAATAATCCATGAGAGAGTGCCAAATCCTATATTGCAAATTTATTAAAATTATTCCCGCTATCCTCATGGTTTTAAAGTTCCACCGAAACCGAGAAGAAACGACCGAAATGTTTACGTTTCCATCCCCACCAAAATGAAAATTCAACGGTTTCATTCCACTTCGAAATTCGACCGAAATGATAAGGGACAAAAAAAAGGAAAGATGTTATGATTTACCGTGTTTCTGTGGGTCCAACTTGTTGTTGACTTCAATTGTCCATCTATTAGGTCTTAGTTTGATCTCTAGTCGTCCAAAACTAAGCCAATATGACAATCCATATATCCAATTACATGTTTTTTGGTTGTCGAATTTGAATGGTCATGATTCACTTATAGGCAACAGTCAACATTAATGGCCAAAGATGGATATTATTGGATGATAAAATTGCTCAATCGACACGATCTTTGGTCTTTGGAAATCCAATGTAGGGCCTGTTAAGATGGGCGATCCAAATAAACCAAATCACAATGGCTCGTGTATGAAAGCATTCCTCTTCTAAATAGTTGACCTTTTCATTTTCTAATGAAGCAATTCAAGCTTTTTCTTGAAGATTTTATTGGTTTAGTTTTGTTCCTGAAAAGTTAAAATGTAAATCATGTAAAATAATACATAGATAGAATATATCTATATGCATGTGTTGGTGTGTTTTGCTTCTATATCGTTATAGTTTATTATGTTTGCTGCTGTCTACCAATGTTTTATTGATGTAGATACAATACATTTATTCCCTTAGTACTAATTAGGGAATAGACTCAATTTGGAACGGAAATCTTAACTCGATTGGGTCCTACTCTGTCACATCTGTGGATCTTATTTACTGTGTTTATGTCACGGTCCCATTAAAAACCAAATTGTCCATCAGAGTGTCCTAGGTCCTTTTGTTTTATAAAATTAAAAGTTTGTATAAAGCATTATATCAATTGGCATGATTTTGAACCATTCAAGTGCTAAATTTTCTTCAAATAAATAGGATCAAGAATCATTCAAACATAACATTCGATGATACAAAAAATTGACTAGGGACTGATGACAAAGAGTTGCGATTCGACATATATAATCATAAATAGAGACGGTGACGACCAATTCAGAGATATAGAGCAAGACTAGCACACAGAGAAGATGGGGGAGGAGAGCAGCGGCGGCAACAGACAATTGACAAATGCAATGATGACCTGCAAATGGGTTTCACAGTTTTAAGGTTCAATATGATGAGAGAGGAGATGGAATTGTTCGTTCGATTTTCATTCAAATGCAATATTTTCCCTTTTGCTGTGTAAATGTTTCGTACCAAAAATACTCCTCATGTTTAGCCTTCAAGTTAAAAACCATGGACGGTATTTTTGTAAATCGCAAAATATAACTCGGTCTGTACACCTCCAAAGGACATTTTTAGCATTGTCTAGGACCCATCGGATTAAAAAATGGCCTTGCGGTACAGTCCAACGGATCCACTTTGTATATGTCTCAGTCCCACCAGCCTAGGCATTTGTATCCATCAGACCGTGCAGGTCCGTTGGCTTCTGGTCCATCGACAGTCCTAGTGCTAGTGTTTGTTATATTATATAAGCGATTTGCCAGGCAATTTCACAGAAAACCATTTCGCGGCTCACTTTTGCAGGAGAGAACAGCCACACTGGCTCACTTTTTAGCAGACTGTCTTATTCGTTTAATGCATCTGATTCTCTCCTGCAAAAGTGAGCCGCGAAATGGCTTTCCTCGAAATTGCCCAGTAAATCCTTGTATAGTGAAATGTTTTAATTTTCTAGTATTTTTTTTATTTTTTTTTATGTTTCGACTTTTTTTGTCCCCATGAAAAGGAGGAATAGAGGCTCAGCATCAAAAGATTTCATGTATTTTAGCAATTTTGAAGAAGTTAAGGGTATGCTTATTGGCACACCACAGACATCTCTTGGTATATGCACTAATACCAATAGAAATTTGAACAAACGACCAATAAGGTGTAATTTGTGCCATTAAATGTGATGGGTATTTAATAGGATCAACAAATATAATGAATCAATGTATGGTGACAATAGAAGAAGCATAAGGTTTTTAATATCTATTTCAATTATATTTATATGATAGGCCTCACATTTTTTATCTTCTATTTCATAAATATCTTGCAGATAGGCATCTCATTGGTACTGCATTGGCAACTTGTTAGTTGGCCCTTTTCTTACCTAATTATTATTTTTTTGCTAGCCTCTCATTTTTTTATCTTCTAGATCATAAACTTTTGTGACATGTTCTACCGGCTTTAAGATAGTTTGTGCCTCTTTTCATTTAAAACCAAATTATTTTCATTTTCTATATTGTAGGTTTTCTTGGAAGCCTGCATATCTCGTTACCATTTAAAAAGAATAGAAGCTGGAACTGCAATTGGAGCCATTGGAGCTCAAAGTATAGGAGAACCTGGGACACAAATGACATTGAAAACCTTCCACTTTGCTGGAGTTGCTAGCATGAGTATCCTCTATTGGATAGTTTTTATTTTATTATTTACCAAACCCTGCTAATTCTCAAACACGGTAAAGCTCGGACATGATTTTGTCTATATTGCTCTCATAAACATGGTAGAACTCCCTTATTCTTTTTTTTTTCACTGCAAACATCAGTTGCATTCATCCATAACTGGTTCCACATCTCTTATTTTTAATCCTTTTTGAATTACATGTTGTATGCCATGCTAGTTGCCTTGCTAAGAAGGAAATAATATGTTACTTTGCTATAAAGGATTATGATTGAGGGAATAAAGTGGATGTCCCAATTCTGCTGTTGTTTTTTCTTAATTTTCTTAATTACATGTTGTATTCCACATTTCCACTCTAGTTGCCTTGCTAAGAAGGAAAGAATACGCTACTTTGCTATATAGGATTATGATGTAGGGAATAAAGTGGATGTCCCAATTCTGCTGTTTTTTTTCTTCTTGTTAACTTACCAACTTCTCCAAAAGCTTAAGCTGTCGGAGAAAGGCGTTATTTATCTTTTCTACTTTAACACTCCCCCGCACGTGTGGCTCACCTGGCAAACACGTTGCACATGTGGTCCCACTTTGGGCCGACCATCACATGTGAATTTTTGCTATCCGGGAGGTTTGAACTCAAGACCTTTGGCTCTGATACCATGTTAACTTACCAACTTCTCTAAAAGCTTAAGCTGTTGGAGAAAGGCGTTATTTATCTTTTCTACTTTAACACTTCTTAATTTTGAATGAATATATTAAGAATAGGACCAATTCTGCTGTTGTTGTTGTTTTTTTTCTTAATTTTGAATGAATATATTAAGAATAGGAGAAAAGCCAACTGTGGTGATCAGAATACAAAAGCAAAAGAAGAGAAATCAAAATACGAAGTGGGAATCTAGTCAAGGAAGGAGAAAATAGAAAATTTGTAGGCTTTGTCTATGTGCCCCTGCCCTAGCGAGTCTATCTGTCTTGCTATTTTCCGATTTCCTTGCACGACCGAAGAAGGTACTATGATCCACCACTTGATCCATAATCTCCTCAATGAATTGCACGAACCTCCAAGGATGAGGATGAGATCCATCTCGCCACCTTGTGACATTAAGGGAATCTCCCTCCACGATTAGGCTATCCAAATCACTATTCTCAATCAAGTTGAAACCATGGAGTACAACCCTTACTTGTGCTTCATTGGAGTCAGTGATCCCTATTGGACCTGAAAAGGCCAATTTTATCATCCTCAGTCCGGCCTTAGTAATCCTCCAACGCCTGTCGTTGGTCTTGAGTTTGTTGGATCCGTCAAAGTTTAGCTTTAAATATCTCTCCAGCATCGCCAAAGATTAGAGTGATGTGAATCTAAATCTTGGAAGGATTTTCACCTCGGATATTGTTAGCGCAATCACCTTGATATACATGAAAAGGGGACCTTTTGCCATAGCCCTAAACATTCTGGCATTTCTTTCCTTCCAAATTATTACCCACATGGTAGCCAACAAGATCACTCTATAATATTCTCCCCTTCTCCTGCCACACTCTAGGAGGTCCTCCACAAAGTTACCGGGATCGCCCTCCGACCCGCGATCCGAGGTCGCCGACCCGAAACGTGGGTCGTTTGCGACCCGGATCAACAAAAATGGCGACTCGCGCGAAAGGGAGAGATGCATAGAGAGAGGGAGCACTTCGATAGACTAGGAAAAGAGAGTTGCACAATAGTTTATTAGTTTGTTCATATCTTTATATTCTTATTTCAGAACAGGGTAGTTATTTTCTGTTTGCTTCACTTAAGATCGAGAATGCAATATGTGTTGGTACTTAATTTAGTGATATTTGGAGATCTTCAAATTTTTTATATTATGGATTGGATTGGAACTGGAATTTTCATTTTGAATATATATAAATGGCATACATGAGGTTTTTGGTTTTGTTTATCAATTGTATGTAGTATGGACTATAAATGATATTTTGTAAAAATATATGAAATTATATATATAGAGTACCAAAGCGACCCAAATTTTCATGCTAAATCGACCCGCGAACTAAAATAGCCAACTAACTTAGCTTACCCTCATCGTACCGCGTACCGCATACCGCATCGTACCCCGTACACGTTCCCGTACCACATACCGGAACGAACCGTGTTCTAGGTAACCTTGGTCCTCCACTTCCAGTGGGAAAACCCATGAAATGCTGAATCTTGATAAGATATGGCCCTAAATCTCCCTCTTTGTCCTGCAATGTACGAATAACTAATCTACTCAGGCAAAGGGCGAAATGGTCTACTGTTAAGATTCTACGGCTTCTCAATGGTTCACCTTGAAAATCTTATCAAGAAAGGCTATCCATCCAAATGCTCGGCATGGTTGTAGAACTAATTTACAATAAACACCCTAGAGGAACACCGGATCTAAACCCTTTTGTCCTGTCTACCCCTTTTGATGTAGCATAAGCTTAGAAGCATGAAGTGGGAACGGGCAAGCGTGAGTGCCTAGAAGAGTCTAAGGTTGGGAGCACCATGAGAGAGTTTATGCAATATTTTCTTTATATGTCTTTTAAAATTCAAGTGCATCAAAAAATAGAAATTTCTAACCATCTTCATATATATCTTTCAAAATTTAAGTACATCAAAAGGTTGTAATTTCTAACCATCTTCATTTTTGTGCCCTCTTTCCCTATGTATTATGAAGACGTCTTTGTGCTTGCTCCAATGAATTACTTTGAGAAATTGTAGTAGTTTGATGCAAGGAAGTTGGTGATGGTGGCACTGATCATGGTTTTAAATTTCAGTCTCGGTATGCGTTTCGCCCCTCCCCGAAACTGAAATTTCGGCCGAAATCTGGTAATTAAAAAAAAAGTCATATGTTATTCACTCCAAAATTTCGGCCAAAGTTACCAAAATTTTGGCCAAAATTACTGAAATTTGGAATTTCTTCAAATTTAGGATTTTGCCAAATTTCAGTCCGAAATTTCAGACGAAATTTAAAACCAAGGGACTGATGATGGAGTAATAGGAACATGTGGTGTGGACAGAATGACATCATCACTATTCCTACCTCTAAGAGCATGCATCCGACAATTACATAAATTGAGCCGGCATTTTGATCTCTTTGTCAAAAAAGTTACTTCTGAAAATGTTGCTCCAATTTACTCGCCCCTCCACTTGCTCAAGGCAATCTCTTACAAAGTCTTCCTTATTTTGAGCAACTGCTTAATGGTCAGGAAACACCTCCTTTAACAATGGCTCGTGGAACCATTTCTCTTGCTAAAATTTTATCCTGCCTACTTTATATACTTTGTATCTAACCCCTCGTTAAATTTGTATTTTTCGTAGGATATCCCTCCTACAGATCACCTCTGCAAATCCATATCTATCATCTAAAATCCAATTGCCAGGAAGCAGTCCATATTTGCTGTCAGTTATCTTTGTCCGTAACTGGTTTCTCTCCTTTCCATATCTCCAAAGCCAAGCATCGCAGTGTTAAACTCCTTTAAGTTTTCCTATTCCAACTCCCATTCTTTAATGGTTTTGCACACCTCTTCACACCTTACTTGTGACTCCTTGTCGTCTGATCCTCCCCATAAGAATCTCCTTTGGATTTGCTTACCAATTCTGCTGTTGTTGAATCAATGAATTCAAGTTCATCTATCTAATTTGCTAAATTACATCTCAAAGAGAATTTGACCAAAGTAAATTGATCAAATATATAAATTTGATGCACTTAAACAAGAACACAATATCAAATTAAGCTATTCAAAAGGAAAAACACAATACAAATTAATCAAAGCTTGAACTACTTACATACTTATTGCTGTCTCAAATCAACTAGAGAATACTGCAGCTGTTCCCAGCCTTTTATTACAGTGAATCTCAACCCTTAGAACACCTAAATGAAACCCTACTTGTATTCTAGAACAGTCCCATTGATTAAAAGAGGAGTAACTGCTGCTACCATAGAGAAAGCAAGGGAAGTGTATGCTAGATTCTATAAGGATCAGTACTTTCTAAAATATAAACCCATATAAATCCTACTTCAAACAAACCATTATACCTTTTAAATAATCCTTGGAAGTCTGATTTGAGAACAGGTCAATTTCAAGAATCTGTCTAAACCCAGTCCATCTTAATTTCTAAACTTGGCTCTCTTGAAACACAAATCACCGGAAGTCGTGAAAGTATGAAGTGATCCATCTTTTAATCTATATTTGCAATCACCTTGGGGACTGAACCTGCCATTGATGTAGTTTTGTGTAATCAATTGGTGCATTAGAGGCCCAATTTTTACCATTCAAAAAAAAATAAAAAAAATAGAGGCCAATTTTGAAGCCCTTTTGGAATTTTCATGACACTCCTTGGGTTGGAATCACCAAATTTGTTGTAGGCTTCAATGTTCCTCCCCAATTCTTATTTCAAGAACCATTTTATCGATCATAAACCTCCGTCCAGTTCTAAAAGTTCTTGGCAATAAAGTTCTCCTCTCCTGGGATTGGGCTTATAGCTCAATGGTTGAGGCTTTGTATCTCAACCTTGTGGTTGCAGCTTTGATCCCAGCTTACCTGCCAAAAAAAAAGTTCACATCTTCTCTTTGTTTTACATCCGCAAATCATTCTTCCATATTGTTTGCAATTGGAACTTACAACTTTGACATAATCTTTTAGCTTGGAATCATCCTCATAATATCTGTATAAATCGGCACCATCATAAGTTATGAAATATCAAAGCCCTAAGATATGTTCATGGTTGGCCACTTCTTTTGTCCATCGATCAATGGGTGGTTGGCTCCATTGGTCATTCTCGGCTTTCATTTCAAGCCCCTTTCTATCTCGGCATGACCGAGGTCTGCTGTAGAGCCCCAAGAGTTGAAATGGAAGAAGGAAAAGACATAAAGGGGGTAAATACATAATTTTGGGGAAAAGAAAGAATCATATTAGTCTCACTAATCAGCCCCTAATCTTCCCTTATACACCTAATTACAAAAATGCTTCTTGGATTAGATTAAAGGAAAATAAATTCCAAAAGACAGCACTACCCCTATGCAAATTATGCAACCTACTCTCAAGTCTCAACCACCTTTCAGAAACTCGAGCTTGTGGGAGAACTCGGCCATGGTATAAGTGAGTCAACTCCTGCTAGTCAATGATTGGCGTGGTGAACTTTTCATTCGCTTGGATGAGAAAGGCATTTTGATTGATTTGGTGGGGCAAAATGTAGGCTCCGACTAGAACTCAACCACAGCAAAAGGGGGTCGACTCGGGCGAATCAATGATTGACTTGGGGAGTTTTTAAACAATGTTTTCGATACTTCCCTTCAAGATGGTGCATACATACACGCATCACCAGCTTAGAATGACAACCAAACAATTATCTCTTGCCCATTGCCTTGGTAGGTGTATTTGCAGCTTAATCATCTAACTTGATTAAAGGAGTGCCAATCTCTTTGCATCTCACCTCCTTTACAAGGACTTAATCCACCTCACTATGTCTAATCCTTTATGAAGTAAAGTAATATGGGTTACTGCCCATTTATTACAATACAATTTCATTAGTGTTCTTGTAGAGACTCCTTACCTTTTAGAAGAAATTTTAACCAATTCATTTCACTGGTGGCATGTGTTGTGGCTCGATTCTCTGGTTTTGCACTTGACCTTGACTCAAGAAACTGCTGCTTGCTTTTCCATGTCAAAATCTCCCCACCAATAAGAGTTCAATAACCCTGAGTTGATCGTCTATCTATTTAAGTACCTTCCTGATTTGCGTCACAACATATTTCTGTCTGATTGCCATATTTTTGCATATAGGACACCTAGCAGGATCAGATTTTGTGCCTCAAGATCTTGTCAGGTGCTTCAAGATGAGTTGTTTTGGGTTCATGTGAGAATTGACTAAATATATTTATTGCATAGGCTATGTTAAGCCGAGTGTTGAGTTATATTAGTTTCGTTGGACATCTTTGTTAAATATGCAGTTCCTCCAATACATCCCCATTCTTCTCGTTAAAATGTTGATTTTGTTTCATTGGATTGTCTACTAGCTTTTCTCTTAATTTTCCTATTTTCTTCAAGAGATACAAAACATACTTGTGCTTATAGATAATACACCCCTTTTTTAAACAAATCAACTCAATTCCAAGAAAAGATTTCAAGGGTCTCAAGTCTTTAATATTGTCACGCTCTCGACCCCGGGGTACGTGACAAGCACCGTGCACTTACTAGGAGAACTCAGCAAGTGTACAAGGCCTCTGAACTCGTAACCGAGCTAGATAAGCATGGCAATGATCATAACATCCATAATCGACTAAAAATGGATGTAAATAAAAGGAAAATCTCAAATACATATACGTACATACATGTGTGTGCGCGCGCGTGCAACTAGGAAAATAAAAACAGATATCCCATACGTACTCTGAAGTAGGGTCTCAAATAGAAGTCCAAAAATAAGTTCCTTTAGCTGATGCACTAATACTTAGCTGAAAAAATGCAACAGTCGTACATAAGCAAAAGCTTGTAAGCAATATAGTATACTAGCAGTGTAATACTATATGCTATTGGTTTCAATAATAAATTCTGAGTTATTCAACCCCATAATATTTAATAGAGTATAATCATGTCCGAGCAGAAACAATAATAAGTCACAATCAGAATCAGAGTACTTGTCATGTCAAATGCGTATGCCCATATATGCAACATACGCTATGCTCGGAATCATCTCAGCCCAAGAGTGTCGAGGGAGTAACTCAACCCAGGGCCACAAAAGGAGGATGAATATTATATGTATATCAGCGTATCACTACCACTGGCGGGTTGATGTTTATACCAGCGTATAACTATCCACTGGTGGGTTGATGTGTATACTAGCGTATAACTACCCATTGGTGGGTTATCCAGCGTATCATTGCCCACTGACGGGTTGATGTCTGTCCAGAAATCAAATACCCAATATTAGAATATTAGAATATCACCGAGCTACACAGAGCTATCAACCAACATCAGATCATCAAGATCTCATAAAGGTACACATAGTTATCAATTTGGCACTCATGCCCATGGCTATTAGCAATCATTATTGCTCAATACTATGCTCGAAAGAGCATTTTACTTTTTATTATTTCACCACTATACATATAAGTATATCCCCACATATATAAATACATATATGTATATTTCGAGTGTCCACGTGTGAGTATATATATATATATCGAGAGAGAGAGAGAGAGAGAGAGAGAGAGAGAGAGAGAGAGAGAGAGAGAGAGAGAGAGAGAGAGAGAGAGAGAGAGGGTTCCTGTGCTCGAGCGCAGATAAGCTTATCTGCGCTCGAGTGCAGAAACAGGGGTGGGCCACATTGGGGGTGGGGGGGATCCAAAGCATTCATTTGATGGGCCCTTTCATGGACAGGGTGTCCACCAAAAATCAGCTCCATTGGATCACCATAGGGTGTCCATTTGTGGGGCAAAAAATGGGCAGATTTGTGGACAAATAGTATCTGTCCATTTTTGGATCCACAAATGGACACCCTAAGATGGTTCAATGGAGCTGATTTTTTGTACACCCCAATCCATGATGGGGCTTGTCAAATGAATGCTTAGAATCACCCCCCCCCCAATGTGGCCCCACCCCGCTTTCAGCACTCGAGCGCAGGAACCCTTTTCTCATATATATATATATCCAAATTAGGTCATCGCCAAAATCAGAAGTGCAATGCTATGCAGGATGCTCATGTATGTCATATGGATATGCTCAAGAATCCAGCATCAGAATCATCTCAAGCCCAAGAGTGCCAGGGAGTAACTCCACCCAAGGCTAGAAAAGGAGGAGGAATATCCTATCTATACCGGCGTATCAGTACCCACTGGCGGGTGGATGTATACCGGCGTATCAGTACCCATTGGCGGGTTGATGTCTATACCAGCATATAACTACCCACCGGTGGGTTGATGTGTATACCGTTATATACCTACGCACTTGTGGGTTAACCAGTGTATCCCTACCCATTGGAGGGTTATGCATGCAGTGTGCTCATAATCATGATGCATGTCAGAGATATAGATACAGGAACCTGTACAGAGTCAGAATCAAAAATATATTTTAGAACCAGATAGCAAATCGGAAATAATTGCTTTTACTTCTTGCCTTTAGTCACAGGTCATAGCTTATAGCTTATTAGAATAGTTGGAAACTTGTGACGTCATCTCATTAACAGGCAGTGTTTAAAAACTCATTGACTCGACTCGGAACTCGCCCAAGTCGGCTCCCTTTTACCTTGCCCGCGTTCTGCATTGTACCGCATCCGCATTCCGTGTTATGCCCTATAGAGTCAATAAAAACTCCTTTGACTCTCCCGAGTTATGACTGCGTCAAACTCGTTTTTGGCCGCGTTTGCGACGAGTCGACAAGGATTTTTCTTGGCCGTGTTCCGCGCCACATCCGCATTTTTAAACACTGTTAACAGGTACTTTATTCCCCCCCCCCCCCCCCCCCCCCCACACACACACACACACACACACAGAGAGATATATATATATATATATATATAGGAGTATTCTAAGAATATCAGAAGTGTCTATTCATATATATGTGTGTACACTCATATATACATGCATTTTCAGTCAATTAATGATTCGGAAATCAATTTTAATCATTAGATTTGCATAACATCTAATGTAACAAGGAAAGCTACTCCATCACTGACTAGAAAACACTTTCTCTTTTCCTTTCTTTCTGTTCTTCACTTTGCAATTCTACATAATAGGGTCCAGGTAATCAATAAATATTTAAGTACTTTACACAAGAAACATGCAAACTTGAGGAGTAACTCATTTCCCCCTCCCAAGAACAAATAAATAAAAAGTAAAACTTTCTGGACCCTCGATCGAACGGCCTTGCCCTGTTGACCGGGTCCCTACACTAATACACAGAAGATCTGTGGTTGACCGCTCACAAAACACATGCACTCATTAAGGGAACCCATTTTCCCTAGACAAAAAAATAATCAACCTTCCATATCTTTTTCTACAAAAAAAAAATCTCAAAATATTCCCAACATTAAAGTTGGTCTATTTACCAAGACCTACAACTTTCATGCTGGTCACTCTGGCGAATTCTTTTCGGAGACGACCGGAAAAATCACATTTTTTACTCGGATTAATGAAAGAGGGTTTCAAGTTCAACTGAAAACTTAAACTTGTTCAATTTATCATTTCTAGAAATTTTCATGTTCAGTCCTCCTGCGAATTCTCGCCGGAGGTGACCGGAAAGCATGAAAATCACCATTTTAAACCATTTTTTTAGCTAAAACTTAAAAAGCTCATCTGAAAACTTAAACTTGTTCAATTTATCATTTCTAGAAATTTTCATGTTCAGTCCTCCTGTGAATTCTCGCCGGAGGTGACCGGAAGCATGAAAATCACCATTTTAAACCATCTTTTTAGCTGAAACTTAAAATTAACATAACTTACTCAATACTTTACCAAAATTTGTAAAATTTATATGAATTTGGATCTACAGAAAAAGTTTTACAATTTTCATGTTGAGCTTTCCGGCCAATTCTCGCCAGAAAAGTTCAGAACATCAAAGTTCAGTTATAAACATAAAAGAAATCTAATTTTTAAAAACTAATTTCTTCTTTACCTTGGATTTTTTCTTCCACATTTTCTTTTCCATCTTAATTCTTTCAACTGAATCCTGCCAAGACCTTTGGTTTTCAGCAAAGATTTGCTCACAAATCTCCAAGCTTCTCTTCTTCCCCTTTCTTTCTCTATTTTCTCTCTTTTCTTTACATTTTCTTTATTTTTTTAATTCTAATATTAATTTGACTTTGATTGTGTTTGACATCTGGATTTCCAGATGTCAATTCCTCTCTCTCTCTCTCTCTCTCTCTCTCTCTCTGCTGAAGTATTTCATTTAAATTTATTTAATTATATATACAAATTTCCAATTTTGTCCCTGAGGGCAAAGTATTTATTACATTTTTGTCTTTTCTGTTAATTTCACTATTTCACACTTATTTATTTATGATAATGACACTCACATCATTTACTGAATTTACCAAAATATCCTTTGAAATTTTATCATTTAAAAAGTTTTAAATTGTTTACACTAATCATGATTAAAATTCTTAATTTCTTTTGTTAATGGAAACTCAAGTGTAGGGTATTTCTAATACCAAAGCACCTTTCCAAATAGTGCATTTCTGAATTGGTTTGGAATTGTCATATGTAACAATGCTATCACCAACATAGATTATAAGATTTGTAGTTCCTTTTCAATGTATTCCCAAACGTAGTATGATCTTGACAATCCTCTTAAATCCAATGCGTAGCATTTCTTGACTGCACCTTGTAGACCGTGCGATTGCTTGAGAACAAAAATAGCTATTTTGAGTTTGTAAACTTTCTTTGTTCTTCTTTAGGCGAAAAATCTGGAGGACGAGTTATGTACTCTTCCTCTTGGAGATCTTTGTGAAGAAAAGCATTCACAAAAAGTTGGTAAGAGACACGACACATGTAGACACGCAGACACATATACACACATGCACACACATAGACATACACACATACAACACCAACTTCATAGTTTTAGTACATTGAATTGAATGATGGCTATCCCACCAACTTCAGGTAACTTGTCATTTCATATTGAATTGAATGATCTGCAAGAAGGTAAATCCATAGCTTTAGTACATTTGGCAATAACGGGGTAAATTTTCAATTTAATTCCTTAAGTGGATTTCAGACATTACTCAAGGGGTTCCTCGCATCAAAGAAATAATCAACGCTGCCAAAAATATCAGTACGCCTATTATTACTGCCAAGCTTGTCTATGATAATGATGAAAAGTCTGCACGAATAGTGAAATGTCGTATAGAAAAAACTGTTCTGGGTGAGGTATGTCTTTTATTTTTTATCAAGGCTGTTGCTTCTATGTTGACACTGTTTTGTTTGGTTTACATGTATATAGTACTAAGTAAAATGTGAAGCTAATCGCCTGATCTCCATCTATAGAAATTGCCTCTCAAGATTATGTTTTTGCCCGAATATCTAAATGTTAAGCTAGAAACTTGATATTATACGTTATTTTACAATCAATCATTTCAAAAATGGGCCAACTTGGAATCTCTTTTTTGTTAATTCATTCAGTTTGCTGGTTATTATTTTAGTCTTAATAGCAGGGGATTTGCTAGCGTCCATCCCAGAAGGCATTTCGCGGACGGTCTGTTGCATGTGAGAGCTGCCAACAAGGCTCAGTTTTAAGAAGATTTTGTCTCATTCATATGGTGGCTGCTCTCACATGCAACATACCATATGTGAAATGCCTTCTGCGATGGACGCTAGCAAATCCCTAATAGCAGTATCAATGTACACTGTTAGCTTGACAACATGCTAGCTTGTACCACTCTGAAAATGATTAGGATCTGTTCTTCTAAGGTTGGGTATGAAAATAAAATTTTGAGTTCCAAAGGCCTATCAAGATGTTGCTGAAAATCCATATTTTGAAATCTCAATGGATATTTGAGAATATTGACTCCTTATTTAGCCCATAATTGTTCTTTTACAACTTTTACCTTGTAAAAAGTGGAACATGAAACAAGGTAAAGATTTTCGGGGGAGTTAATGGGGTGGCTTGAAATTGTATAATGCCACAAGTTTTAGTGCATTGTGTGAGCTAAACTGTGCAAGGAGAATTTGATGTAACATTTGCAAATCTATGGCATTTGAAAGGCCATATCTAAATACAAAAGACAACACGTTTTGAGATATGAACGCTTTTTGTCTTGACTTATTGGGTTTTGAGAAATCAGTGGAATAATTTTTTTTGAACGGTAATGGATAATTCATTAAAAAGCCGAGAACCGAGAGGGTCCCCAAAGATTACAAGAGAGGAAGAGGGCCAATCAACACAACAATCACAGAAAAATAAAAATAACTAAGGGGAAGAAAGTCGAAGAGCTCAACTCTCTCCCTAGCGACTCCTTCTCTAGCCAATTTGCCAGCTTCTCCATACATTGGCTGCCTTATATCATTGAAGGAAATTGAAGTGTGACCAATTCGATCCTGGATCTCATCAAAGAGAGCAACAAACCTCCAAGGGACCGTATGTGGGCCTCTTAGCCATCTGATAACATTGAGAGAATTCCCTTCTAGCACCACCCTACTGAAATCTTCATTTTGAAGCAACTTAATACCATGGTGGATGGCTCGAACCTCCGCCCCATTGGAGTTTGCTACTCCTATGGGGCCACTAAAAGCCCAAATCACTGCTCCCTCCTTATTCCTCAACAAACCTCCAATACCTAAGGGACCCGGCTTCCCCAAACTTGAAACGTCAAAGTTCAATTTGAGAATTCCTTGTGAAGGCGGGGACCACTTTTGAATTACTTTGGGGTCATAGCTAGAAGCACATCAAATCTCTTTCCAACCGTACCGCAAATCGTAGGCGGAACGAATCTAAAGCATTCTAAAGTTTTGACCCACAATATAGTTGAGGCTATCACCTTGTTGATCAAGAATTGGGCTCCCTGGATGAATCCCTTGAATATCCTAGCATTTCTTTCCTTCCATAGCACCCAAATAATAGCTAAAAATGAAACAGGCCATAAAATTTTACCTTTCCTCTTCCACGGAGCCGATGCCCAACTTTCAAAAAGTTCCAGGAAAGTTGCTGGGAGTACCCATGCAATCCCAAATTTTCTCAATAATCTACCACAAACTTCTGTTGCCACTTTACAGTTAACTAATAAGCGGTCCACCATCTCCCCTGGCTCATGCTTAGTGCGCAATAATTAATGAGCATCATATTTCTCTCTCTGAGAAAGTCAATAGTCTGTATTCTTTCGAGAATTGCCGTTCAACCAAACAGACATACTCTCGGCGGAGCTTGAATGTTCCAAACTTTGGCTGTTTGGAGGTAACAAGGCAAGGTAGAAGATGGTGATAAAAGGATTTAATTGAGAATTCCCCATCTGAGTTCCAGATTCGAATTGTTTTATCTTCTCCATCTAGCTTGATGTAACATCTTTCTGAAGTCCGCAGAAACCTACCCAACACTTCCAATTCCCTATAAAAAAAGTTCCTTCTAAAAGTCGGACGCCAAACCACCGTACTCTCTACTTTGCTAAAACAATCTTTTACCTTCGCCTCCTTATTCGATGCTATGGCAAACAACTGTGGAAATGACTCCTTTAGCGGTATATTAGTGCACCACTTGTCCCACCAAAATTTGACTCTGTTCACCTGCATATACTATGAATCTCACCCCTTCCAAAAACTTTGCTTTAAAACGCATCACATCCCGCCAAATTGTCCTCCTTGGCATTTTGAATTTATCCTTTGTTTCCCAATGACCAGCACATGATCCATATTTGAGTTCAATCACTTTAGCCCACAAATTGTGACCTTCCTTTCCAAATCTCCATAACCACTTCTCTAACAGGCACTGTTTAGTTTCCTTTATGTGTCTGATTCCAAGACCACACTCTTTAATGGGTTTACATACCTCCTTCGAGCTTACCAAGGGAATACATTTTTTATCGTTTTCCCCTCCCCATGGGAAATGTTTTTGAATTTTTTCTATTCTCAAAATGATACTCATAGGTCATTTGAAGACTGATAGTTTATAAATGGGGATATTGGCCAAAATTGACTTAATCAAGGTGAGTCTTCTCCCTTTAGAGACCAAGTTCCTCTTCCAAGTTTCCAACCTCTTCTTCACTCTATCACCTATTGGTTCCCAACCTTCTTTTTTTGGTTTACCAACTCTCAAAGGCAATCCAAGATAAGTCGACGAAAGAGAGTCAACCGAACATCCCATTACACCTGCCAAACCCCTTAAAGACTCATCCGAAACATTAATTCCAAAAATTCTAGATTTATGGAAATTGGTTCTTTGGCCTGTAATCATTTCATAGCATCTAATGATGGCTTTTAGATTCACCACTTTGAAGAGATCCTGAGAACAGAATAGCAAATTGTCATCGGCAAATTGTAGATGGGAAACCTCAAGGTGTCCCTCACCCACTTCAAAGCCCTTGATTAGACCTCATTCTTTTCCTTTGTCTGTAAGGCTGCGTTTGGATTGCTGGAATCCTCAAGATGGGAAACCTCAAGGTGTCCCTCACCCACCTGCCAAACCCCTTAAGGACTCATCCGAAACATTAATTCCAAAAATTCTAGATTTATGGAAATTGGTTCTTTGGCCTGTAATCATTTCATAGCATCTAATGATGGCTTTTAGATTCACCACTTTGAAGAGATTCTGAGAACAGAATAGCAAATTGTCATCGGCAAATTGTAGATGGGAAACCTCAAGGTGTCCCTCACCCACTTCAAAGACCTTGATTAGACCTCATTCTTTTCCTTTGTCTAATAGTCTACTAAGGCTGCGCTTGGATTGCTGGAATCAGGAAATGGAATAGACATTCTGATGCAGATATTAGGATTTATTTCCTCATTATTTAGTTTCTAATATTTTATTTCCATGTCATTAGTTTCTAGGATTTTATTTTCCATGTTATTTTTAGGAATTCTTATTTTAGTAGGTTTCTATCTTTTAGGTTGTTTATTTGCCTATATGTAGGCTTCTTTACAGTTTATTGTTAACTTTGATTGATATTGAATAAAGATTCTTCTCTCTCTAATTCTGGTTTTCTTCTTCTCTCTTCTGATTTCTTCTCCTCTCCCTAAATTTGTCTATTCTTCTCTTCTCCTTCTACTTCTCCCTAAATTCGTCTTTTCTTCAGGTTATTTTCGTCTCTTCTTCCCCTATTCTTCTAATTCTATCCCCTTTCGTCTATTTCTCTCCTCTTTCCTCAATTTCTCTTCACGGTGCTGCATCAATTTGGTATCAGAGCCATAGATCCAAGAGTTCTAGCAATTTTTTCCAAGTCTTCTCAGTCCAAAGATTCTCATGTTTCGCAAAGAAAATCTGTGAAGAAGGTGTTTTTCGTGCTGCTGAGTTGACTCACCCAGTCAACTCAGTTCTCTTCAACCTCTTGAAACCCTAACCTTCATCTCTTTAACCCAAAACCGAACCTAACCCTTACTTCATCTCCCAGCCACCACCCTTGTTGTTCAAACCGATAATCCAAACCCATCTCAACCTAACACCCTTCACAAACCTGATTTTCAGCCACTTGAACAATCCCCAACAATCAGTTGCTACAAAACCCCATCTTCGTAAAAAAAAAAACCAGTTTAAACCCCTGCTGTTCCACCTTTCCCGTATCCGAACCCTTGCTGTTTGCAAACTTCCTTCCACCGACCACCATCAACCCCTAACTCCCTTCTTTAAAACTGAAACCAGTCCCCTTTAACCACCACCTCCAACACTTGAAAGCCTAACACGACACCCTAGTGATTAGGCTTGGGATTCCAGCCCCACATCAGCCCCATGCACTTTCCTATTGATTTCACCCAATCCCCCCTAAAACCAGTCACCTGCTGCCACACAAAAACAGCCACCCATCACCTCTTTCCATCATACAAACAACCCCAGTTGCAGCGGACCAGCAACACAGAAAAATACTTCTATCTGCCTTCCTTCAACCCAACAATTCCGGAGCAGGAGCAGGAATTTGATGCTGGCAGTACCCATCTTCTCCGGTGAAAATTTTCAGCAATCGTGAGTAGGAGGGACACCTAGATTTCGTGAGGCACAAGGAAACTCAAGGAATTTCCAGTTTTGAAGAAAAAGGGTTGAATTTCCAATTTCCTATACTTCTATCTGCCAATACGTGTCATTCATCAAGAAAAAGGGAAAGGCAAGTTACCTTATCGAAATAGTTAGTAAAAGAATAACAGGTAACTATTGATAGAGTAGTCATCCGGTGGATTATTGCTTGCACAACAAGTTATCACTTACAACTTGTAACTTAAGTTGTTTTGACATAGAAACCTCCCATTGCAGGTAACAAGAAAGACTTCTATATTCACACCCTCCTTATTCTCCCTTAGGACAATCCCCTTATAAAATAGTATTTACCTTATCTACCCCCATTTTTACCTTTCGGCACCCACCCCCAAAAAATAAAAAATTAAAAAAAAATCAGCTCTTTGTTTCTCTCTCCTCTCTCCTCTCTCCATTAGTTTTTCTCTCTCCTTGTTTGGGCTACTTCTGCTCAAAATTGGATTTCGACCTCAACGCGAAAGTTGTTAGTGACAACTTTTAGAGCGCATCCGGCCTATTTTCAGCAGCAGACAGCAGTCTTCAGTACAGTTTCAGGAGTCATCTCAGCCGTTGATCGCGCCTTTTCTTCTGATCATCACCGTTCTGTTATCCGATTTGAGATCCGAGACAGGCTTTGTGCTTCTTTCGACATACCAGATAGATCAGACAGTTGATTTCAGTTTTCGCCATAGATCCCTATGGCTCCGCTAGCTGCTCCATATTATGATAGATATGACCCTCGATATTCTTCTGCACCACAGGTTCCATATTTCTATATTTTTTATGACTGCACCTATGCTTATGGAGATGTCGAGAATGCATGTTTAGACTGGATCCATGCATTTAAGGCATACCATAGGTACTGTGGTAATGATCATCAAATAACAATTCGCAAAGTCACAGATACAGTGTGCCGCGAAGCCAAGTCGAATTGGAATTTCTTCATTAATGAGCGTCGTGAGTTTTGAAAGCCTCCATTTCGTCGATGGGAGGATGTTCGTTTTGAGTTTACATACCACTATCAAAATCAACAAAGATTGAAACGTGAGCGAGCAGCATATCACCAAAGATTGATGCGTGAAGAAGCCGCTCAACGAAAAGAAGAAGCTCGCCGTGAACGACTAGCAGCAGCACGTCGTGCACGAGACGCTGAAATTGAAAACCGATATTTTGAGTGTCGTATGTGCGAGTTATATTTGCAGAGCCACTTCATTACTTCATCCGTCCCACTTAACGTTGCTGATATTCTTACGGAGCTTGATGCTAGTATTGATGAGATTCTTGATGTTGAGCCTGTGATTCCATCAGATTCAGACTCTGAGATGGACGATCCAGAGGTAGAGACTCAGTTGATTGCGGATATCGACATCGTTGTGCATGATGCTTCTGAGATGTCTGCCGCACCGATTGCCGATCTTCTAGAGAGTGAGCTTCACTCTTCTGAGGCAGATATTGTGGCAGATCCAAGTGAGGCTGATCCATTGCCTGAGTCTGAGCCGAGTGACCTGACTGTTGAGACATTACTTGAGATGGATGTTCGAGAGCATATTGTTGAAGATTGCACTATTTTTGAGCCGGTTGAGCAGATTTTCGAGATTTGTACTGACACAGAGGCGTTTGTTACGCAGATTGATCAGGAGGATTGCCCGCCTGATATCATTGAGCCGGATTTGATGCCAGATACGATTTTAGCTGATGATTTTATTGCTGATTCCATTGAGCAGGATTTGATACCAGCAGGTGATATCTTTATTGAGGCTAGTCATGGATTGGTACTGCCCTAGCTGTTATGCCGATCCAAGAAGAGTACGTTGCCATCTTTCCAGTTTATTTGATTGTCAAGCGAGGTTTGCGTCTTTATGATTTAGCATGGATGATTTCTTCTATATTACTACACTCACGTTCCTACTACTTTCACAATCATCACGAGCGTTGTACAACATTCCAGAGTTCGGAGGATTGTGACTCATGTTACTTGACTATGTCGTCTACATATTTGATCCAAGCGGATTAGAACTCGAGGGCGAGTTCTTTTTCAAGCGGGGGAGAATGATGCAGATATTAAGATTTATTTCCGCATTATTTAGTTTCTAATATTTTATTTCCATGTTATTAGTTTCTAGGATTTTATTTTCCATGTTATTTTTAGGAATTCTTATTTTAGTAGGTTTCTATCTTTTAGGTTGTTTATTTGCCTATATATAGGCTTCTTTACAGTTTATTGTTAACTTTGATTGATATTGAATAAAGATTATTCTCCCTCTAATTCTAGTTTTCTTCTTCCATTTTCTGATTTCTTCTCCTCTCCCTAAATTCGTCTATTCTTCTCTTCTTCTACTTCTCCCTAAATTCGTCTCTTCTTCAAGTTATTTTCGTCTCTTCCCCTATTCTTCTAATTCTATCCCCTTTCGTCTATTTCTCTCTCCTTTCCTCAATTTCTCTTCACGGTGCTGCATCACATTCCATTCCATTTCGATACCAATTCCCATTGTAAACGGAATTCTAATCCCATTCTAATGTTTGGATGAACATTAGGAGATTTCATATACGGAATCACTCAAGATCCTCTTCTTCCTCAAAGAATCAAATAATCAGGAGAGGAGGAAGAAATGATGCACATGGACCAGTTCAACTCAAACAAGAGGAAATCATAATTTTTTTGAAATATCCCTAAAAACCCTACAAAGATGAATGAATTATGCGAACCACACAATGAAATTCTTTGAAGCCCAACTATTTGTGACGATTGAATTTATCAGAAAGAGGTCTCCCTTTTTTTCCAGAAATCGACATAAAGGGGCGAAAAGTTGCATCCTTCTCTGCCTAGTGTCTGATTCAGATGCATGTACTCTCTTCTTAAATTTGTCTCTGTTGATAATCAAAGGTTTCTTGCAAAAAAAAAAAAGGGGTTTCTTTTCTTTTTTTTTGAAATGGCAATATATTGAAAAAAGGGAACCGAGGAGGTCTACCAGAGATACAAAGAGGAAAAGCAAAGAAGACAACAAAATACAGTGGAAAATACAGTACAAACTTCTCACGGGGGAAGGAAGTCGAACCACTCCAGCCCCTCTTTATGAACGCCAGATCTAGCGAGGGAATCCGCCTCGCCATTTGCTTCGTGTCAAACATGCTTACAAACCATAGACGATTCTGAAATGAGATCAGAAATTTCCTCAAAGTAACTCAAAAATCTCTACATGGGGTTTCTTGCATAGAAAAAATGGAGAGGGTTCGAAAATTGGAAGCTGGGGTTTGGGCTCTCTGATAGGGTTCTGAACTCGAGCAAAGAATAATTAACTTTTGAACTGTAGAAATGAAAATTCAATAAATTGGGATTCTTGCATACAAATATTTCGTTCTTGCTCTAATCAATCGCCCATTTAGACGAGAGATTTGCAGCAAATATGACGATCCTCGTGATGGATTAACCTGAAATTCCACTGACTCGCAAAGATTGGGCTTGATTTCTCAGATATGCAAAAATGAGAGAGAGAGAGAGAGAGAGAGAGAGAGATTTTCTCCTTCAAAATCATGGAGAAAATTTTTCTCTACGATTTTCTCAGTGAAAATGGGTTTTGTACGATGTGGGAATCAGAATACCACCTACCTCGGGCGGTAACGCTATTCGACCGAGATTCCGCTCGAGATTCTGCTCAGTGATTCCCTTTACACCGAGTAAGCCAAGCCAAACACCAGAATGAGTCGTGACGGAATCAATCACAGATTCTTCTTTCCGATTCCAGCAATCCAAACACACCCTAAGTGTTTCTGCTATTAGAACAAAGAGGGAAGGAGAGAGTGGGTCGCCTTGTCTTAACCCTCTGGACAACTTGAAAAATCCTTTTGGGGAACCATTTACCATAACTGAAAACCATGCCGAAGATATGCATGTCCTCATCCAAGACCTCCATTTCAAACCGAAACCCATACGCCCAGGGAAATAATCAAGGCAGTTCCATTCCACCCTATCATAGGCTTTTTCCATGTCCAACTTGCACACTATTCCTTCCTTACCCATCTTAAGCGTGTTCGCAACAAATTTCACATGCATGAAAAAGATAATCACACACATAAAATGCATTTGGATGAACTTTCCCTCTTGCGAGAAGAGGTTTTATTAATTTTGGTAGGGATCATACACTTTCGGCTTTATTGGCCGTTAATTACATTTCTTGAAGAAAGAAAATACCTCTGATTATCCATCAAGAGGTTCTCTATCTAAAATTCTAAATACAACTTTTAGTAAATTATCCTCCAGAAAGATCTGATTTTTGTTAACAGATCATTTCGAATGGAATTTCTTTGTCCTGAGGACTTTCTTCATCTTCCCAAACTTTGTCCATCTTCCTTTTGAGGAGCCATCATCTTTATCATCCTTCTCCTGGAGGAGAAACGTCTTCTCCCTTTAGGGAGTCTCCTGGAAGATATCCTAAAGGGACTTTAGAGAGTCTCTGGAAAGAGACTCTAAAGAGATTTTCTTTTTTCTCCCGAAGGAGAAAGGTCTTCTTTCTTTTGGGGAAACCGTCGTCTTTATCTTTTGGGAGGAAATCATTGTCTTTATCATCTTTATCCCGGAAGAGAAAGTTCTCCCTTTAGGGAGTCTCTGGGAAGAGATCCTAAAGGGACCTTTAGAGAGTCTCTTGAAAGAGATTCTAAAAGGATTTTTTTCTTTCTCCCGAAAGGGAAATGTCTTCTTTCTTTTGGAGAAGAACCGCCGTCTTTTTCATCTTTCTCCCAGAAGAAAAAGGTCTTCTCCCTTTAGGGAGTCTCTAGGAAGAGATCCTAAAGGGACCTTCAGAAAGTCTCTGGAAGAGATTCTAAAGGGACTTTCTTCATCCTTCTCATTAAAGGGAAAGGTCTTCTTCCCTGGAGAAAATCTGCAAAAGAAAGAAAGAAGAAAAAAAGAAAACAGTTAGCCAGTCATCTTTCTCACCTTTCTTTCTTCTGTCTCTTCTTTTTCTCCTTTCGCGTAGCTCTCTCTCCCAAAAGATCTGATCCCCCCTCTTTCCATAGCTTTTTCTCTCTAGGATTGGATTAGGATCCTTTCTCAAAAGGACCTTTTTTCCATTTATAGAGATTCCTTCGACTAGTTGGTTACTGCCAACTCTTCCCTTATCCTCAATTTCACGATCTTCACTTTCTCTTTTTGGAGCCGTTGTGAATGCCACCTCACCCATATCTTTTGGTTCTATGATTTCAACTTACCCCTTTTATGGGAAGTTATGTAACCTCTTTTTTAATGTGGGTGATTCTCGCGAAAGTTTCAACTTTAGTGAATTTACGGATTCTCTTTTTCATTAAAATACTTTAACTTCATGTTTATTCTTTTATTTTTATTTTTTTGGATTAATATGACGTGTAGCCACCTTTTTTATCTCTCCTACTTTCTTAAGGGATTTTACCTTTATTTCTTTTTGTAAGATTTCGAGTTGAACATAGCATTATACTCAATTATCTCATTCGCAATCAGAGAGCAATCGACAATTTGCCTCTCAGAAATGAAAGCACACTGAGCAAGTGATACAATTTTTGGCAACACCTTCTTTATTCTTTCTGCCAAAGCCTTGGCCAGGACTTTATACAACCAACCAACCAAACTAATAGGCCTGAAATCTGAAACCTTTGATCCACCCTTGACTTTCGGCTCTTACGAGTCGTTCGAGTCAACTCTCGAGTCGAGTCGAGTCGTCGGGCTTTCGAGTCGAGTCGCCCATGCGAGTCGCCTCTGTCGAAAACTCTTTCGAGTCGCTCCGAGTCGAGTAAAAAAACTATGACTCTTACAAGTCGAATCGAGTTGTTGGGCCTGGGCTTTCTTTCTTTGATGGTTGAAAACTTGGAAGTAGGAACTTAAAATTTAATTATTTTTGTAAGTTACAAGCATGTAGTTATTTACTAGTAAAATGGTGGGCTCCACGCCATCAAAACATGAGATGTAAAATGGCGGGCTCCAGTCAAATGCATAGGTTTGGGTAGGGACGGTGGACACCACCTTGTCAATAACATTAGGGGTAAAATGGTGGGGCCCACTTTCTGCATTGGTTTGGGTAGAGACAATGGGCCCCACCAATCCTAGGCATGGTCATTAAATATTGGACCCCACCCCATCATAGCATGAGATGTAAAATAATTAGTCCAAACCATTCAAACAAAAGTTGGTCCTACGGTGTATGCATGGGTTTGGATAGAGTTGATGGGCTCATCGGATCAAGCGTAAAATAGTGGACCCTACTCATGCTATTCTTGGGTATAGAATATGGGCTCCACCCCACCCCATCAAAAGATCAAAACATGATGTAGGGGAAAATACTTTCCAGGAAAAACTTTTTCTGGAAAAGGTGAATGACATTTGGAAAGTTACGTGCTTAGTATATATTATGGATGGATGGATGGATGGATAGATGGATATTTTTGGCTTAGTGCATCATCTATGTGCAACTGGGTTATAGTTTTTTTACATGTTTCATCTTTTGAGATATAATGATATTTTGTTCAACTATATTTCTACTCTTTTCAAAAACTCTTACGAGTCACGAGTAGAGTCGAGTCACGAGTCATAAAATTAAGAAATCGAGTCACGAGTTGAGTCACGGGTTGACAACTATGACTAAGGTAATAAAAGTGGAATAATACAACGATTTATTCTTATGATCAAGAATTTCTTGATGATAAATTCTATTCCCTCATGGTATGGATTGTAAATCTGCTTTCAATTCTTAGAAGTTGTTGAAGTTATTTTATTCCTGTTCCTAGAATCTTCCTCTTTATCTTTTTTGTTTCTGTGAATTTTTCATTTTATGAGTCCTCTGTTTTAATATTATGTGGACAAGTTGTTGTAATGCTCCATCCTTTTGTAGAGTAAAAGGAAGTAGAAGCAAGTCGTGTTGTTCTTTGTATTATCTACAAATGTGTTACCATTGAGATTTCTTAGGCAGCTGAGGAGTTTAACATGTTCTTCGCAGAAGAGGAGAGTGCAACCTATAACTATCGAACCAACAACTGAACGTCAACTAGTCACCTCTTCAAATCCAGGTGGCAGTTTGACCCATGTTTGTATTCCTTAAGAACTTGATACTTCTTCTCAGGCCTTTCATTCTTGTCAGAGCCTTAATTACCTATTACCGTATTTAAAGAAAATGCTCATAAATGGGTAATTTTCTGTCCTATAACTATTTTCCTCGTTAATATTTATCATGCTTTCTCTTTGAGTATCCCTCATTGATTTTACTACTTGACAAACGATGGCCCCATCCAAAGCGATGGGAAACTCTGCTCGAGGAGATGAAACCCTGGAAAAGAAAAGAAAATAACACATGGTATATTGTCAAGTTACCTGAATGAAAGAAAGTGGTCAGATGGAAATGGGTGTTATACTGTGAAACAGTTGAGCTAGATAAAGTCATTTAGTAGCTAAGGGCTCAGGCATACGGTGTGGGCTAACAGTAGACATTTCTTTGATATCCATGTTGAACTCAGCGTGATTGGTAATCCTTTTAGTTGCTAACATATGTTAAGCCTTCATATCAAATGCAAGTGAAAAAAATGCATTTCTTTACAAAGATCTTCAAGTGGAAATATTCATGAAAACTCCTGGATTTCATAGTAGGAAATGCTATTTCGGTTAAAAAGGCTTTATTTGAATTGATATAGACAAGGGCCTGGTTTGATAGGTTCGTCAATGCAATGTTAGAGATTGGATTAAAGAAGCTACAATAATCACAAGATGTTTTTGGAAAAAGATAAAGAGATAGCAGTTCATATTGTTTATATTGGTCTTATTATGGTCATGGGTGATTATCGTAAAGCTATTCAAGAGCTTAAGGATAATTTGAGCGAGGTCTTTGACATAAAGGACTTGGACTTGCTAAAATATTTCCTTGTGGTTGAGGTAGCTCGTATAGAAAAGGGGAATATATATATATATATATATATATATATATATATATATATATATAGAGAGAGAGAGAGAGAGAGAGAGAGAGAGCTTAGCTGCTAACGTTAGCAGAAACATGGTCGGGCCCACATTGTTGGGGGGATCCAAAGCATTCATTTGGAAGGCCCTTTCAAGGATAGGGTGTCCACCAAAAACCAGCTCCATTGGATCATCTTAGGGTGTCCGTTTGTGGGGTGAAAAAATGGGCAGATTAGAGGACAAACAATATCTGTCAATTTTCACCCCCACAAATGGACATCCTATGATGAACCAATGAAGCTGATTTTTGGTACACAACCAATCCATGATGGGGCCTTTCAAATGAATGCTTAGGATCACGCCAACAATGTGGCCCCACCCTTGTTTTCTGCTAATGTTAGCAGCTAAGCTAGCTGCTAACGTTAGCAGAAACACTTTCCTCATATATATATATATATATATATATATATATATATATATATATATATATATATATATATAGAGAGAGAGAGAGAGAGAGAGAGAGAGAGAGAGAGAGAGAGAGAGAGGAAATGAAGTATGTGCAGCTGCACAGATAAGCTATCTGTGCATGGCTGCACAAACCATAGTGGGGGCCACATTTTTTGGGGGATCCAAAGCATTCATTTGGAAGGCCCTTCCATGGATAGGGTGTGTACCAAAAATCAGCCCTATAGGATCATCCTAACCCAATCAAAGTTGGAGGGGGAAATGGACAGACACTGTTTCTGCCCATTTTTTCCCTCCACAAATGGCAGGGTTAAGATGATCCTAAAGGACTAATTTTTGGTACACAACCTATCCATGGAAGGGCCTTCCAAATGAATGCTTTGGATCCCCCAAAAAATGTGCCCCCCCACTATGGTTTGTGCAGCCATGCACAGATAGCTTATTGTTGTAAGAAACAAAGAAACTGAGTTAAGAGCCTATAAATACTTCTATTGAACAAAATAGTATCTCCTTGCTCCAAAAGATAAAAAGATTGAGGATGCTAGGATGTATTGGCATTGGTCGGTAAGTTGATATATCTCTCGATTACCCAAAGTGACTTTGCCTTTGCAATGTGTTAGCCAATTTATGCATGCGTTTAGCCTGTAAATACTTCGATGGAGTAAAATCGTATCTCCTTGCCCTAGAAGATAAAAAGATACAGGATGTTAGGATAAAGGTTTTAAATGTAATTTCGGCGAAATTTTGGCCGAAATTCGCGACAAAAAAAATGAATTACATATTTATTTTGAAATTTCGGAAAATTAGTAAAATTTTGAAAACAAATTATTTTTCCTGAAATTGAAACCGAAATATCCGAAATTTCGGCTCATTTTTCCATAATTGAAACCGAAATTTCAGAAATTTTGGTCGATATTTCCGAAATTTCGGTATTTTGGCTGAAATTTCTAACCATGTTTAGGATGTATTAGGCATTGGTGGGTACGTTGATATATCTCTCGATTACCCAAACTGATTTTGCCTTTCTACTAAGTGTTAGCCATTTTTTACTTGTGTGTTCTACCTTATTTAGAAGTTATTTACAAGATTTGAATCTATGTTAAGTCATCACAAGAGATGGATAGCTAATGCCTAATAGTCATCCCTATGGAATGGTTTCTTATAGTTATATGCAAACATTGAACGATTGAGATCTGAAGCTTTCTATGATGCAGATTGTGCAACCTTACTGCATTTGGGTCTCGTACTAGAGTGGGAGGGAATCTCTTAACATGGAAGATTTAAAAGTAATCTATAGTTGCAAGATTTAGTGTTGACATGTAATCTAGGGCTATGCCACACGGAACATGTAAGTTGATTTGGTAAACTCTTTAGTTGAAAGTGGAGTTGTCATTAGCTTTCATGTGAATCTCTCTCAGATAATTAAGCAGCTAGTGACATCTCAAGTCCAATATTTCATGAGCAATGAAACAAATTGAAGCCGATTGTTCCTTCATTAGGGAGAACTTGACAGCCAAAGAAATCTAAACTCTTTATGTCAAATCGAAGGATCAACGTCTAGATGCCCTTACCAAGGCAAAAGGGAGGAGAACTTCATGAGACACTTAGCAAGCTAGGCATGAATGGTATTTATATGCCAACTTGAGGGACACTGTTGAGACATATATCTTTCTTCATTTTGTTCCTTATATATGTTTTTTCATTGTTACGTTTAGGTGATATATTTGAAATCGTATATTAGCATGACTTTAGGGAAAGTAGGGGTTATGAGAGAAAATTATTCTCACTTGTATTTTACGTCTAATACTTTCCATGTATTTTTCGAGTTTTAAATATGACAAGACATAGTAGCTGTAGTTTTATGGTCTGAAGGTTACTAGAACAATCCATCTCCCTGACAACTGCCGCCAGTTGCTGTCCTTTGTCTACTAAAATGCATACTATAACTAGAAAAAGGATATTCTAAAATTCATAATCTTGGTGGGACTACTAAATTAGATGATTGAACAAGGCTTGTTGGAAGGCTGATTTATTTGGTGTCAGCACATTGTTGAAGGATCAGGGTGATATATTTGAACGCCTTCATAAGTACTGTCGCCTTGTTTGAAGGCTAATTGATGCATATTGTAGGCCCTATAAGCGGCATATGTGCCTATTGGGGCTTTTACGGATTTATTTTTATGTTATTTAGTTTCTAGGACATTTATTTCCATGTTATTTATAGTTAGGGATTTTGTTTTCATGAAATTCTATTTCTATTGCCTATATATAGGCCACATGTATTAGGGATTTTAACTTTTGATAAATTGAATTGAGAATACAGATTTCTCCCCTATCTCTTGATGTAGGACCGGGAAAGAGAAATAGAAGAAATGGGAGAAAAAGAGAAGAAGAAGAGAATAGAAGGAGAAGAATAGAAGAAGAGAATAGAAGGAGAAGAATAGAAGAAGAGTAGGGGAAGAAGAGAATAGAAGAAGAATAGGGGAAGAGAAGAAAAAATTAGGAGAGAAGAGAAGAATAGAGGAATTTTAGGGAGAAGAAGAGAAGAACCGGGGAAGAGAGGAGAAGAAACATGTAGAGGGGAGAAGCCAATCAATCTTTATTCAATAATCATCAAAGTTATGATTCCTAATACAATGAGGCCTATATATAGGCAATGTCACTAAAATTCCATGGAAAATAAAATCCTTAAAAATAACATGGCAAATAAAATCGTAGAAACTAAATAACATGGTAAACTAAAACATGTAAATAAATACTAATGGGCAAATATGCCACTTATTTGGCTTACTATCTGCATCATTCTCCCCCGCTTGAAAAGAACTCGACCTCGAGTTCTAGTCCGCCTGGATCAAATACGTAGACGACCCACTCAAGTAGTAGTAGTCGTAATCTGTTGGAAGAACTCGTGATGTCGAATTCTCGCGATAATTGTGAGAGTAGCCTGATATGCTGGCGGAGCAATATGGAAGAAATCGCCCATGTAGAATCATAAATACACGAACATTTCCTGAGAATCAATGAAGCTGGGAAAATGGCAACATACTCCTCCTGGATCTGTGGGATCGGCATAACAGCGATGGGCAGTACCAATCCATGACCAGCCTCAATAAGATATCACCTGCTGGTATCAAAACGGCTCAATGGAATCAGCAACAAAACCATCTGCTAGAACTGTATCAGGCTCATTGATGTCAGGTTGACAATCCTTCTGAAGATCATCATCTCTCTTCTCCTCCTCTTTCCCTACTTCTCTTCTTCCCCTTCTCTTTTTCTTGCTTCCCTCTTTCTCCTCTCTTCCCCTCTCTTCCCCTCTTTCACCTCAACTCTTCATCTTCTTTTTTCTCCTATTTCTCCTCTTATTCCTCTATTTCTCCTCTTATTCCTCTATTTCTCTTTTCCTTCTACTCTTCTACTCCTATTCTCTTATTCTTCTCTTTCTCCTCTTCTCCCATTCTTCTTCTCTTCCTCTTCTTCTTCTCTTTTATCCTCTTTCTTATATTTCCCTCCTCATAGGATCACATCAGTTTGGTATTCCATACGCTTTCATGATTTTACCGAGTTTTCAAAAACCAAAATGTTCCAATTTTTGTAGCAATTGAAATCGAAATTTAAATCCTTACATTATCTGTCTTGAATCTTTCGACTAAGTTAATAACCCATTTATAGGGTAGATTGTGAATAGTATCTGAGCAAGTTATGGGGTATTTTGTGCACTTAGCGAGTTGATGTGGATGCACTCTCTCCAAACTGAGATGAGATTTGGGGTTTGTATTCCAATGAAACTCCATTGTGACAATCAAGACATTGCTTCTAATCTAGTTTTTAATGAAAGGACAGAGTACATCGAAGTTGATTGTCATTTTGTTCAGGTCCATGTGACATCCAAGATCTCTGCCACTCCATTTATTAGATCTACCTTCCAATTAACCGATATCCTCAGAAAAGCGACAGTTCAAGCAATCTTTCATGATGTATAAGGCAAGTCGGGCATGCGTGACATCTACAACCAGCTTGAAAGGAGCGTCGGAGGATTATTGGGGGAGAGCCAGAAAAGGAATGAGCCATTGGAGTTGATAAAGATAACAACCTCTAAAGATGGCAGTCGAACCTCACCATCTCTCTAAAGATGGAATAGATCCTAATCTTATCTCTCTAGAGATGGCAACATGGTTGGTCCTCCTCATATATATGATTGATTGCATCTGTGGTAAATTGATTGTAATTATCTCCAAGTCATTTTTTGTATCTTTGGATGCTAAATCCTACGAAATAGACAACTCATCTACTATGTACACCCTTTATAATGAAGAGCTCATATACTCTAGTCTGTCAATGTGAGACATTCATTTCATATTGAGCATAAACATCTTTATCTTCAACTTAGGTTTGATGCCAAGTTTGGTCCCTTTAAACACACACACACACACACACACACACACACACACACACACAGAGATAGACACACAAACACATGTGCGTGTGATGTGTTGATGATTATCACTATGCTATGTAGGTTGCTGAAAGTATCAAGATTGTGTTGACATCCAGAGAAGCATTTATAATTGTGACGCTGGACATGAGAAGGATTCAAGCATTGCAGATGGAGCTTTCTGCAGATACTGTAAAAAAATCGATTTTGCAACATCCAAAAACAAAATTAAAAGAACAGGTGAGAAAATCCTGCTATGGTAATTTAGTTCCTACTTAATGTTTGTGTTTATGCATGATAGCATCTAACGGGTATGACCATCTTGCAGCATCTTGTGATCCTGGGCCTGGAAAAGTTGAAAATTTTTCCTCCTGAAGCTGATAGAAATAATCTTCACTTTGGGTTACATTCTCTTCAATCCATGCTTCCAAAGGTTATTGTGAAGGTTAGACACTTACAGCTTTGTCATCTGATTGTTGTTGAAGATTATCTTTTTAAAGAAGGTGGCCCTTAATAGAGGTTGCCAAATTTATCAGTGAGTGTTGTAGTAATGCTATGTTTAATTTTGTTAACTTATTATTATGTTTTAATGTAGGGCATCCCAACTGTCGAGCGTGCAGTTATTAACGACAATAAGAAGAAGTACGAGCTGCTTGTAGAAGGGTTAGTTTATTATATTTCTGCATTCAGTTTCTTTTCATACTTAATCTAGTTGAAATATTGAATGTGTTCATCATACTCTCCATATAACTTGCATAATGCAAGGAATATCGGACTTGTGAATGAAGTTGAAACTAACAAAATATGAAGCTAGAGATCGGAAATGTGTTTGTCCGAGCTAATGTAACGCTGTCCTAATCGTGACAACAATGGTATGGGACACAGAACTGATCAATGTAGGACTTATCACCACTTACGCATAGGAAAGAATTCAGTCCCAGCTGCTACTCACATTTATACGAGTAGCAAATATGCTGCAAAATTTGTATAAAAAAAGGGTACAAACTCATTTGGGACTTTTAATATTTGTTAATTTTTAACGCTTAAGTACCATCATGCATATAATCTTGATATTACATAGACAACACTCTTGCGTACATGCACAAACTGCTGACAACCAAGTGGCCTTTTCCTAACACCTTTTTTTAAAGACTTTTCTTTCCTGATATTTTCATTCTGGTATTTTTCCATAGTCCATCTTTTCATATTATTAGTCTACTCATTACTCGCAACATTTGAGTGGAATCTGTTGCAAGCATCCCTGGAGAAAAATACATATTGCTCAATAATGTAAATGTGACTAAATGCAAAGCTCTAGCCAATTGTTGCAGAGCAATAAAACGATTTTTGCTCACTATCATATTGCGCACTTGGCTTGGTGCATTGTGAAAGCTTCCAGGAAAACAAATTTAGCGTAAGCCATCAATCATAAGATGCATGACAAGGTAGTTGGATGTTATGCACATTCATATCAAGCATGCCATCTAGTCATGTAGGACATCAACAGAATGGTGCGCCCTTCTCCTATTTCCTGACTAACATACTGAATAGGTGGCTTCAGGATTATGTCTTATAATAAACTGTTCTTTGGATGAAATAAATTGGAAACTTTTGGGATAGTTGCATGTTTCTTCATTGTGAAATTGTAGTGTTTCCTATTGTGGCTTCTCTATTTTATTTTTTATTTTTTTTGAAAGGTAACGATATTATTAACGAGGAAATTGCTACTGCCCATCTCAAAAGGCATTTCACGGTTGGTCTGTCTCACGTTAGACCAGCCACCTCGTGCATGGAGACAAAAGCTATTGTCTTCATTCACGAGGTGGCTGGTCTGACATGCAACAGACCAGCCGTGAAATGCTTTCTGCGATGGACCCTAGCAAATCCCTATTAACGATATTATGGCTTCTCCATTTAGAATTTAATATAATAATGGTGCTAAATATAAATAGAAAAATCTGGTGTCCCAATTTACAAATTGTACCGTATACAATGCACATTGCAGTATGAACCTTCTAGCAGTCATGGGCATTCCTGGTGTTGATGGAAGAAACACAACAAGTAATCATGTCATGGAAGTCCTGAATACTCTAGGAATTGAAGCCGCAAGACAGTGTATCATCGATGAAATAAAGTTCACCATGGCAAGTCATGGAATGAGCATTGACATACGCCATATGATGCTTTTGGCAGATGTAATGACATATAAGGTAATCATTTGCTTGTAGTTTTCAAGTATATTATGCATATGAAATGTTTCAAACTGGTGTTCATGTGTTGGCATGGTCCGTGTTTTGTGTTAATGTTTTTTGTTAACAGGGTGAAGTACTCGGAATCACGAGATACGGCATTGCTAAGATGAAGGACAGTGTTTTAATGTTAGCTTCATTTGAGAAAACAGCGGATCACCTTTTCAATGCTTCAGTTAGCGGGAGAGATGACCAGATTGAGGGAGTGAGTGAGTGCATCATCATGGGCATTCCAATGCAGATAGGTACCGGAATCTTCAAAATTAAACAAAGGTATATTCATGATACATCTCAAAACTCATTTTGAACCAGTATATGTTTTTGCCAACTCTTTTCCTTATTGAGTATGTCGAAAAATTGGATAAAAGGATTAAATCCTTGATTCTAAAACAGTTTCGTATATTGATATAGGATTTGCATCTTTGACTTTTCTATTGCCAAATCTGACTATCCATTGTAACATATAGTTGAGTTATTTTTTTTGACAAGCGACAGATTTATATATATTAATATATGAAAGCAAAATTACATAAGATAGGGACCAGCTGTCCCTTGCCTATTTACAGTTGGCAAAGATACCAACAACCAAAAACAAAACCATTTTAACACGAACAGGGACCAAACAGAAACTCCCCTTAAGTTGAGCACTTCTTTAATTCCAGGAGAAGCCCAAAATCTCAGAGGCGAAAACCTCCTCGTCTAAGCTCAAGGTCGAGCGCTCCTCATCAGATGGTTCTTTCTCTCCTATCGCTTTCTTCCTAATAATCATAGCCTCTAATTTTTTGACACCTACCTC
The DNA here is from genome assembly GCF_043159265.1 of Tasmannia lanceolata. Lineage (NCBI taxonomy): Eukaryota > Viridiplantae > Streptophyta > Magnoliopsida > Canellales > Winteraceae > Tasmannia > Tasmannia lanceolata. The sequence continues at coordinate 49,873,697 of NW_027518683.1, read as the reverse complement.
CTTATATTCCTCCCACCAAAGATGTCTTGTGGTCTTTTCATGCTCCATCATCTTGATGAAGAAAAGGTGCTTGTGCATAGGGAGTGAGTTTCTTTCACATTTCGTAAACCAGTCAAAGTAAAAAACACCTCCGACCTCCTACTTGCAGCCTCTTTAAATAGCTTCCATTGCCTTTCTAAGAAATCCCTGATAACTTCTCTATGAGTAGGCGAATTCTTGGAAGCTAGCCCCTCTATATAAACCATCTCTTTTATCTGGTTTAAGGATTCCTCCAAATCAGATAAATCCACCATCCGTTTTCTCCTTTGGCCGCAGGTCAAGAGGCTTGAAGAAGCAGGGCCAGAGGAGGACGAATTGATTTGTTTTTCCATTTTTTGATAGAGATGCCTGAGTCCAGAAATATTAAAGGGAGACTAAAGGCCAAGAAAGTCTAGTTGTATGTTAAACCGCCTCGGGGCAGATACTTTGTAAAAGCCAAGTATCCGAATTAAATGAGGCGTGCAAAGATCTCCCGCTGTCATTCATGAGCATTAATTGCGCCAAGGAGGTCATTTCCAATCCCCCTTTACAAGTAAAATCCGCGGCCTCCCAAAATATGATAAGTTCTCAAGAAATGAATACTTTATTCATATGCCAGATATTTCTTGGGTGGTCTGACCGAAGCAGATATTTCAATCATTCCTCTAGTAGCCTTCAATGCTTTAGAACCCGTATCAGATCAAAGATATTGTCTTCTCCGGATTTAAGCCCCCAAACTCGCACCAGCACTTGGGGGAACCCCTCATCCACAAGCGACACAAGAATTTGGTAACGAGGGGATTTCTGCAACCAAATTGTCAAATTTTAAAATTTCAGCCACTCCTGATACAATTTTCAGCTGAAGGGCTAGCTTGTGGAAAATCACTTGAGTTATAAACCTCAGGTGTCCTAGCTCCCAACATATACTGACCTGAATGGCGTTTTGGCAGCTTTCCCACCCACCCAAGCTGGCTATCCCATGTATGTGCATAGAATTCTTTAATTCGGTGCATTGTGCGTAGATTGCACAGTTTGGGATTGGGGCTTACTCGTGCCATAGTCACAGGATAAGTCTAGTGGAGGCAACATTGCCTAGTTTTTTTGAGATGGATATGTAGGTGTTGTCAAGTTTTGTCAAGGTATGTTACGCACCGGCGTGCATTAGCACTTCTCACAGGCACAAGGTGGCCCCTATACTCAATTTCTTCTGGTATCTTTGCCTAATTCATGAATTGAAGAAAATTGGCCCTTTTAACTCAGGCGTAAGCCATCGGTTCAAATCTGATAAAGCCCTTTTTCATGAAGCTCCGGTCTTGGTCTTCATTTTTCAGCAGAGTATAGAAATAGAGATATTTTTTTATGGGAAATGATAAATGCGCCCCTTTTCATTACTTGGGACACCCAGGTGCCAGTGTACGATGGCAATCAGGTCCCTTCAATTCTTCCCATGTGATGTACAGCTGTCTCTTTGCAGTCATAGATAAAGTGCACCTGGGTGTCCCAATGAAAAGGGGCGCATTTATCATTTTTTTTTTATTTTATTTGTAAGAAAAAAAACGTTACAGTATTCTATAATGGTATTCTATTAGAATTTTTTAATTTGTGAAACAAGGATTGTCATTTTCCCCATCTCTTTCACAACAACAAAAATCTCATTACTAAGAATGGGATTAATGATCATTTTCCCTATCGCTTTCACAATAACAAAATTCTCATTACTTAGAATGGGATTAATGATTATGAAATAATTGATAAGAAAGATCTTTTTTATTTCAGGATTCATCAAGAAATCTACCATCCAATCAAAAAAAAATTAAGTTTTTTGTCTTGTCTTCAGCATTTGGGAACTAATTGTAATTTCTCATTGGCAGAGATGAGTACATTCCAAAATTCAAATATGGGCCAGATCCAATTATATCTTGAGGCAACAGTGGTTGGCATTTTATCTTGATGCTCTTATCATCGTCACAGGCTTGCTTCTGAAGCTATGCAATACTAGTTTTGAAAATCTAGTATCCGATTACTTTGCGGCGCCTTCTGGTAACACATCTGAACTCTATGTACAGTAACCACATTACCCACTATATATTGAACTTGAGGCTTTGTCAGACTAATGAATCCATTCCTGTTTGTGTGTTCCCACAGTGCTGCTAGCCCTGTCCAGTTTTGTGGATATAGGATTGCAATTGTGGGTCATTTTGTTCGAAGTTTAATAGTAATTAGAGACCAGTTATCTGAAGAGAGTGTAATCAAAGCCGAGTTTTTTGTTTTTTTTTTTGTGGTCAATTTAGGAATGTACATGAAGGGTAAATCAAACATTCCTTCTTTATCCTGAAAGAGGTAGCACTGGTACATTTCTGCTAGAAATATCTGAATCCTTTGTATAGCAATTGCCTTCCCTTTTGGTACATTGATATTCAGTGGGTCTATTCCTGATCTTGGTTCCCATGGGAATGGTAACATTATCTAGTTTTATTCAGTTAGAAATCTTGCTCTGTATCAGTTCCATGGCAGACATCACATATTTATTAATGAAATGCTTAATTAAGGGTGCCCTTGTGAAAACCTTACTGCAAGGGCACCTCATTGGATACACCTCACCCAACCACATTTATCATTCCTTTAATTTTGCACGTATAAATGCGATTGGGTGATGTGGATCCAATGGGGAACCCTTGTGGCTGAGTTTTTTGTGAGTACACCCTTCAGTTTAGCATTTTAAAAAACCCTTTTGTGCCAAACAGGTGATATATAAAAGTAAAGGAATTCTAAACTGAGGGGCCTCCTTGCATAAAAATAACACCCTTTTTTGGTGGATGCAATGATAAGAAGACTAGCGAACAGTCACTTGTACTATCAAATGTAAAAAGGCAGTTTAGGGAATTTTATGAGCTTTGATATGGTAAAACATGAATAATGTTCTTTTAGGAAGTTAGTAAAAGTGAATTTCTTCACAACATTTTCCAAATGACTACTTTTTTTTTCTTTGGGATAAATGGGAATTTCCAGTTGACACAAAATTAACTCGTAATTGTGAATTTCCAATTTAGCAGAAAATTAACTACTAATTTCTTCATATATTATATTAAAAAATGCTGTGAGAAATTCAAAAAATATTTAAAGTGAAATTGAAGTGGGAATCAAACCCTAACCCTAACCCTTTTACATGAAGCAAGATCCAAAGGCTAGGATCGCAGACTATTGTGGGGCCAATGAGATTGGGTCACACTTTAATGCCCCCTCCATACGATGATCCAAACCGTCCATTTGTTGATCCACAACTTAAATAAGTTATTCCCCAAAAATCATTTACATACCATGATCCTAACCCTCCGATCTATTGAATTTCCAATCCTAACCCTCCGATCTATTGAATTTCCATAATGGTCAGTTCCTCAATGGATCGGAGGGCTAGGATCATCCTATGGAAATGATTTTTGGGGGCACATTCTATTTACGTTTTGCCCCAATTAATGGACGGTTTCGATCATCCTATGGTATCTATATAATTTCTCATTTTGAGAGAAGGGATAATAAAAAATCATTCAAACCCTAATCACTCCTTGGCAGAGAATGGGGTGTGTGAGGTTAACCCTAAAATTATTCCACTCTCCATCTCTCCGCCGCTATAGAACTCCGGGCAATCCAACGGTCAGCATTCGCGCATTCGCCTCTAATCTATCTCCACCGTCCAAAGCCGTCGTCTACGAGCACCACGGTCCACCAGACCAGGTTACCAGGTTCCACTCTTCTCAATTCAATCTAGGGTTTCATCTTTCGTACTCCTAATTTCTACCTATTTCTATATATAAGTTCATATCTTTTAAGATTTGGATTTTAGAGGTAGGCTTTACTTTCTCATCATGCATTCTTCAAAATTGTATGTTTTTTCTGTCATTGCAGAGAAAATAATGCGCTAAAATGTTTATATATCCAAGCATAAAGAAATGTATGCACAGTGAAATCTTTTAAACCATAACACCCAATACCCAAATCAAAGACAAATGTAAAAAATAGAGAAGTAAAACGAAATGGGGTAGGCTCTTATATGTTATTTGTTGTAATTGTGTTTTCCATTGCATTCAGTAAAGGGGTCCATGGAGTTTTCATGGACTTATTACTAGGGTTACGAGTTGTGTCGGGCGGGTCAGGTATTTCTGGTTTGGAAATGCTTCTCCTATGAAGAGATATCTTTGATACAACTAATGGTTTTCACTTTGGAGTTGGGAGGAATGAAGGTGGTTGAAGAAGTGAAAAGTGGAGAGGCGTCGGTCGTCGTCGAGTGCATTGGGTCATTGGGTGAGAGAGGAGTGTTAGGCTTTCGTCTTTTACGTGTTGGCGAAGAAGTGGGAAATTTTTATGTTATGAAGCTCTAGTTGGGTTGGGTTTTCGGGTTTTTTTTTTTTCTTAAAAATCAATCCGAGCCGAGATTGGGTCGGGCTTTTCAATTTGAAATCCGACCCAACTCAAGACTCATAATTTCTGAACTCGACCCTGGGGTATTTTCGGGTATGGTAAAATGGTAAAACGTGACCCAAGTTGCATCCTTCCTTATTTCATAATAGAAAAATCACTCAGTAAGAGAGAAGTGAATCAGAAGAAAAATACTGCAAACATAGATGTAGAGAAGTGAATTGGAAGAAAAATGCTTCGAAAATAGAAGTAGCATAACAATGGAGACACTTAGATGTTCTTCAATGGGGTCATATAGGGTCCGTTCCAGTTAGGATAAGAGGGGATATCTGAGGTGGTTAAGCCTTGAAGTGATTTCCTTTATTCCAATGTTAAGCATAAACTAAGGCTCGTATTCCATTTCCAGTATTCGAGTGACCACATGTCGCAGTGGTAAATGTATGACTTTTCTCAATTGTGCTTATGTCACAAAACATATTATAGGGATAAGATGATCTTTCCGATGAGATTTTTCTGTCAGTCTATGGTAAAGATCACTAAATGAATGATTTTGATCATCGAAATAAGTGGGATCCACTACGTGGTTTATTTCATAGTATTATTTATGACCAAGATAATGTTTTTATCGAAATACCAAAAAAAAATTTTAAAAAAAAGAAAATTTGAGAAAAATCCTAGAAATTGGAAAAAGTGTTGGCTGATTGATAAAACAAGAAGAATCCACTCGCAAGATCAAAGCTAGAAGAATCCAACTTGTTCGATTTTCGACCCATTAGTCTGGTGGGAAGTGTTTACAAGATTTTGGACAAAGTGTTGGTTAATAGGTTTTGTGGCACTTGGAGGAACTATTTCGAAAGCTCAAAGTGTGTTCACTTCATTCATTGCAGACAAATTCTCGATGGAGATTTACTCGCAAATGAATTTATAGATTTTACCATCGGAATGGGAAACGAGGAGTTCTATGTGAAATTTATATTGAAAAAGTGTATGATAGAGTGGAGTGGAGCTACCTACATTTTCTCATGGGAAGAATGGGATTCGAAATTAAGTGGCATGGCTGGATGAGAAGCTGCAAATGGCCGGCGTGGTGCTCAGTTCTGGTTAATAGTTCACCTAAATGGTTCTTCAGGACATCCGGAGGATTATGTCAGAGCGACCCCTATCTCCCTTCCCTATTTACTATCATGGAGGATTATCTTGATAGAATAATGAAAATGGCCAAATCCAGAGGACTGATTGAAGGGTTTAATGTCAGTCAAAATCGGGTGACAATCACACACCTTTAATATGTTAATGATACTCTTCCCTTCAATACCCCTGACATCTACAATTTTGAAAACCTAAAGGCTCTCCTCATATGGTACAAGGATATTACTGGTCTATGGATTAGGTTTTTTAAATCTGAGGTTATGGGAATCCATATAAAATGACTCAGAAGTCACAAAATTTGCTAAGATCTTTGGTTGTAGGTCTAGAACAATCCCTAATTCTTATTTGGGTCTTTTGTTGTGCATTGATAGTTCCTCAAAGAGTTTTTGGGATCCGGTTATCGAGATATTGTCCCTTTGGAAAAAGCCTTTTGTCCTTAGAATTAATCCCTTCTTTTTTGAATGGTAGGGGGTAGAATTACTCTTGTTAAGGCCGTTTTGCTAAATCTTCCCATTTGCTTCACGTCATTATTCCTATACCCCATGTCAGTGATTAATAGGATTGATGAACTCCAACGAAAATTTCTATAAAACGACAAAGGATAACATTAAATATCATTTACTCATTTGAGAAGAGGTATGTAAGTCGGAAAAAAAATTGTGGACTTTGGCATCAAAAGGTTGAGATTGATGAATAAGGCTTTGCTAGGGGAATGAGTGTGGAGGTTTGGAGAAGATAGAGATTGTCTCTGGAGAATGGACATTGAAGCTAAGTATGGATCTATTTTTTGGGGGATAGTCTCCTGTATGATAAGCGTAAAGCCTTTAGTATCTCGGTCTGCCATGATATTAAGAAGGCTAAATCCCTTTTTCAAGTAGGCGTCCACTTTAGACTTGGTAGTGGGGTGAAGATCAGATTTTGGGTGATGAGGGGTGTGGACATAGACCTCTGAAATTGGATTTCTTTATGCTCTTCAATGTGGCTTCCGATCAAAGGATTAGTGTGGTCGATTTTTTTTGCAAGCAGAATGGGGTGATGGATTGGAAATTTAAGTTTCGAAGAAATTTTTTCCGATTTGAAGGTTGACTCATTTGTGTATTTCCTGAAACAATTAATTTGATTTATGTAGAGAGAGCTGGTGTTGATAAGATAATTTGATGATGGTCTTAGATGGGTAAATTTTTCGGTTCATCCCTTATATAACCAGTTGATTCAACATACAAGTCTTTTGCCCTTGTTGAAAACTAAGAGATCTCTAATCTTTCAAAACATGATCAAACACGATATACAGCTAATGGAGAGATAAGATGTAAGAAACACAAACACAAAGTAAGAAGACATAAGATTTACATAGTTCGGTAGTGTGCCTCCGTCCACGGGATAATAGATTTTCACTATTTCGGTTAGAGGTACAAACGTTGTTTTCTTTTCTCTCGGCTAAGAAACGCACACACACCTCACACTCTGTAACCCTAATATGCACTAGATATATAGTCTTGTGGTAGTTAGGTTGTCTACTTTGCTTGCAAAGCCTTTGTCTTTTCATTTTTCATTTGTAGAATTTTAATTGCACATAATAAAGAAAGAAAGAAAGAATAAATCCAACTTTGATTCTTGTAATGTGGGTCTTTGCTTCACTTGCAGGGTGATTGATCTTCCTCCAGTTGAACTTAGAGGAAATGATGTGTGTGTCAAAATGCTTGCAGCTCCAATCAATCCTTCTGATATCAATAGAATTGAAGGTTGTTATGCTTTATATTTTATTTTTTCAAAAGCTGTTTTTTGTTATATGGCCTTCTCCTTTTGTTTATTATTTAGTTAAAAATGGTGAGAGGAAAACTTTTTCCTATGGACAAAGAAGAACAAACTTATTTTATTATATTCTCAAATATCAGTGTGTGTGTGTGTGTGTGTGTGTGTGTGTGTGTGTTACCTAATTCATATATGTTACATTATATATGGCAAGCATATCATTCATTCTTTATTGTTGAAGTCTCTACCAATGGTTTCCTAGCAAATCCCCTTGCCGACAGACAAGCTGGATAGTATTTCTTTTATTTCTAGTCTGATTAATGATTGAGTTCACAACTACCTCCAACTTTGGTTCCTAGATCGCCAGTGTCAATCTTTCTGTACAGCGCAATCTAGCAACCAATCAGACACTAACAATATGATGTAGGTTCATCAAGGGCCTCCCAAACAGTGATTGACGGATTGATTGGCCAAGGAAATTGTTGTGTATGCCAACCACAATTGTACAAAACTAGACCTAGATAATGTTGCAGGTGAAGGACCTTGATGAAGAGGAAAGGATTGCATGTGGAGTGATCTGATTTGCAACGTCCTAGAATTAGAAGCCCATTGCTAAGATCAGTCGGAGGAATAACATTCACAGGTTCAAGTCTTTCCATTGGTGTCACCTTAGAAGCACGAAGTGGGTGTGGAGGTGGAGGCGGGGGCGAGGAAGTGTGAGGGTCTAGAAGAGTCTAAGTTTGGGAGCGACATGGGAGCGTATATGTAATATTTTCTTTATATATCTTTCAAATTCAAGTACATCAAAAAATAATAGTTTGTAACCATTTTCATATGTATCTTTCAAAATTTAAGTACATAATAAAAACTGTAATTTCTAACCATCTTCATTTCCGTGCACTCGTTCCTCGTGCCTTTTGAAGATCCACAAGCCTTCGTGCTTGCTCCAATGAAGTACTTTGAAGAGTTGGAGGGGTTTGATGCAAGAAAGTTGGTGATGGTGGGACTTATGTAGTAATAGAAACAGGCTGGGAGCGGAAGCAGGCTTGGAGCATCATGGGAGAGGTTCCCGTCTTTTGGGGTGGCGCTCCCTGGAAGCTCCTTCCTAAGGAGCGCCGAATCGAGGTTCCGAGGTGGGAGCGGCACCCCGAGGGAAGATTCCTGCTTCTAAGGGTGCCACCTGACTCAGATGATTTAATCCCAGTGATTTCTCATTTCTGAATTCTAGTGCTCAACAATGATTGTTGGCAAACTGCAAAACCTGACTTTTCTCCTATTCAATAAAGCACAAAGCCATGCGGATTGGTATGCGAGAACAAGATAAATCCTTCCATTACTGGTGTAAAATGAAGTGTATTGTGTGCCACTGACGAGCTGATTTTATCTCATTCTCTTTTGGAAAATAGAATCACCTTTCTTTAGAAAAAAGAGCATTATAATACATATTGCTTTCTATTGCATTTAATCTAGCTGAATGGACGGTTTATAGTTCTATGCTATTTGTTACTACTTGAGTACTTGCTAATACTGCAGATTTCAGAGGCATTATATTATTTTTTTTCAAAGGTAACAAATAATTGCTTGGTTGGTTTAATCTAAACTGCATTATGTTTTTTTTCAGAAGCATTATATATTTATATAGGCTTTTCTATTTCATTTAATCTAGCTGTTTGGTTGGTTTATAGTTCCATGTTATTTGTTTACTAATTGCTAATACTGAAGATTTACATAAGCATTAAATAGGCTTCCTTACAGTAGCTAAATTGTCATTTTGGTTACTTGATTTCTGCTTCTTTACATATATGTATCTTAGGTGTATATCCTGTAAGGCCTTCGGTGCCCGCAATTGGAGGATACGAAGGGGTTGGGGAAATACAAGCTTTGGGTTCTGCAGTTAAGGATCTTTCGATCGGTGATTGGGTCATTCCATCCCCTCCATCTTTTGGTATTTCCTAACTATTTAGGCATTTAGGATTGTGAATGTTTTCTTGTAGGTATTCCGGTGACCGGAATGTAGGTTTCCAATGTTTTTATAGTATTTCTGGTACTCAAAAGTCATCTCGTGGCGTTTGTCTTGTTCTACCTGATCTTCTTAGACAATGATGAAGTATACACTGCTTAGGAACATGGCAAACATGTATTGTGAAAGAGGAGAGTGTGTGGCACAAAGTTAATAAGGATGTCCCTATGGAGTATGCTGCTACAGTCACTGTAAATCCTTTGACCGCTTTGCGAATGCTCGAAGACTTTGTTAAGTTGAATCCTGGTAAGTGCCGGCTTATCTAATTTTGTCGTATCAGATTGTCATTTTCTTGCATTTAGCTTTTTATATCCCTTCCCATTTGTTTCCTCTGACTAATGGTTTGGAAATGAGTAGGAGATGCTATTGTGCAAAATGGTGCTACAAGTATTGTAGGGCAGTGTATTATTCAGCTGGCACGAATCCGGGGCATCCGTAGCATAAACATTATCAGAGACAGGTGCAAATTGGCATTCTTTTAAGTTCCAATCCTATAGACTTCATGATAATTCTCTTCCGGCAATTTCGTCAATTTGAATAAATTTGGCAATGGGTTCTCTCTTTTGTTTTGTATGTGGTAGCTTCTTCTAATCCATTACTGAATCTCGATGGCGAATATTGAAATATTAGAAGAAAAATCCCAATTATTATTTTTAGTTAAACTTGTGAGAACTTGAATCTGAAACATCTCAATTATTAATGCCTCTTTCTGTTCATGTTGTTAGAAGGAACATTGCCAAATCCAGTCTAAAAACCCTGATCCTGATCCAATCTAGGGGTGAGTAACCTTTGATCCATCAAATTGTGTTGAGGAAATAATCTGAAATCACAGTGTCACGCAGGGCATCTCATCTGGGAGATTATTCTTGTTTCATAGAGAAATGACCTTCATGCTGTTGTAGTTATAATTCTGGCCCTGAATAAATGAGTTTACATCACTGGCCCGTAGGAAAAACTGCCTCCAAATTTTGGTGGCCTGGGTTCCCATCACAGACATAAAAAATTAAAATTCACTAGATGGGCACATTTAATATTCTATCCCACTCTGGAACAGAAGTCCCCACAGGTACCATTCCCATCTTAGACAATTCATTTGAACTTCAACTTTTAGTTTGACCTCCATGGAAGATCCTAAAATTATGCTCCCTCCATATCCCTCATAATGTCGGAGAAAAGAGTGTTTTACTAGCACTTGGCCAGCTCAATTTCTTTGTATCCCATCTGTAGGAGAAACTTAGACAGTTTAAGCAACCTGACAAGCATCCAACTTTTCATAGGCATGGACTGAGGGTAACGGCCGCCTTGGGAAATTGTGACAAGGTAACATTTCTAGGCTGATTAGAGAAAGTTTTCAAAAAGTGAGTGCTATTATCAAAACAAGATGTTGGGAAGACAGTCGATGACTTTGAATTGTTTTTTTTTTTGAAAGATGACTTTATTGCTGATAATGACTTTGAATTGTTTGACGTGCATGTTTTGGGAAGTTTGAGTTTGAACTTTTTGAGGTGCTGCAGGTGGAGGTTCCACCTGTCTGATCAATAGAGTTTGGACTTTTTGAGGTGTTGCAGGTTCCACATGACTGATCTGTAGGCCTTGCTCTCTTACTGATCTGTATCGTCCATTTTATAGCTCAGATTAATAAAATGGATGGCTCAGATAAATTAAATGGACAGAGATTAACCAATTGCCCAGCAACATGAACTAAAAATTTAAAATTGTGTTCAAAGCTTTTTGTCTTTTCTAGACAGTACTTTTTCCATCTGAGAACTGAACTGTGACTAAGACTATTTAGTTTACTATTCATCTTATTTGTATCTGGCATTGAACCAGCCAAGGAAAAACTCGTCCTTTTTTATCTTCTAGCTTTTTTGTTTTTACTAAACAGTACTATGACTAGCTGACAAGTACTATGACCAAGACCCTTCAGCATACTTTTATTCTAACGGTTGACACCAAGGAAAAACTCAGTTATTTCTATCTTCCACATCAAAAGCACTAATATTTTGACTCTAAAGAAGCTACTGGAAAAGTGGTCGATGTGAAATATCAGAAAATCTTATAAACATGTCGAAACTCATGTCGACACGTGTCCATGGCCGTGTCCGTGTTGACACGCATTTGTGTTAAAAACCCGAAGTGTCCACGAATCATACCATTTAGATAATGATGTTGAAGCACAAAATATGACATAAACATCAGGATGTAGAGTTATAAAATATAGAAGAGTGTATCTAGTTACACAAATACACATCAAAAGTCAAAACTATATAATTAGCATTTAAATAATACCATAGAATTGGAAATTGATAAGGGATAGGCCCTTAATGCATTGTACACTTGTGTTTAACATGTCATATGTTTTAGAAAATGGAATGTCTTGGTTAAATTGATCCAACTAATTGGTTTCTCCAGCTCATAGGCACATGCATAAACCATGTTTCTCAAAGTGCTCATCTTTCCATAGAATGTCATTTTAAGATATATTTGCATGGCTTTCACTTCTTATATTTGTGAATTGCTTTAGTTTTGTAGCATGTATGTGCACGTATATATATGTTGTATAAACTGAACATGCCAAAAAATATTTAGGGTTTTTTGCAAAAACCACTTTCAAAAACTCACCTAGGGGTATATTTTACAAAAGACCACCTGCTGTTAGTTTTTTTACGAAAACTAGCAGCTGCATTTGGCTGGAAAAAATACAAAATACACCAACCATTTTCTGTTTTTCATCTTACCAAAAATGGATTTTAGGTCCCACTATCTTTTAGAAACCTTAACTAAAGAAACTGAGAAGATACTCATTATAAACTTTGGTTGTTTCTTGGTTGGAATTAAGATTTAATCATTTTGTTTTTCAATGTTCCTTTTTGCAGTAGTTGCAACATAAATTTTAAGTTGAAAAATTAATTTAGTAAAAGAAAAAAGAAAAATTCACAAGAACAGTGGAAAAAACTAAAGCAAAACATAAGTACATATTTTATTTTTTATGACTGATATGCTATTGCTAACATCCATCTTAAATCAACATAATGTAAGTACCATCCACATAACACCCCCCAACCCCATGCGGGGACCCCCAATTCCATTGGGGATGATTGACCCAAAGGCATTTTACTAGAAAGGCTAAACTGAAAAAAAAAAATGCATAAACTAAAAGGAACTGACTGGAAGAAACCAAAACAATTGCAACAGTCCAGAATGGACTGGAACTGGTTGATTCCAATGCAAGTGTGTTTAGTTTCCTTACCGAATGCGGTAGAATAAATCGGAGTTGACAACTCTGGTTCCATGCTAGCTTAAATCTGGCATGAGTTTCTCGTTTCAGACCAGATAAGGGAGACTTCTTCCTATCAATCCAATATATCAGATTTACATCTGATTTAGCATTGCTAGGGGACAGCTTTCCAATATAATGAGCATACCCTTTTTAGTTTTTACCTTTTATTGCCCTTCAAAATTATGTAACTTGGATAATTTTAATGGGTGACTACTGGAGGACTTGGTATAAGATTGCCTGGTGTGAGTTAGAAGAATATACGAATTACTGAGTGGACTTCGCCTCTGCCTAACTCTTTAGAATCAAATTCCAATGGCAACTCTAGGGGTAATCCGACCTGGTGAGCATAGGCGATGTGATTAGAGATGACCAGTGCTCCATTATCAAAGCTTTCTCCATCTCTATTGTGGTGGTGGATTCAAATGAAGGAGAAATTAGAGCTTTGCTGGAAGGATTGACGGTTTTCAGTGCCTCAGAATTTCATACCATGGGTGCACCAATTTGGTATCCGAGCCTAGGGTTTGCATTAGCTTCTAACAAATGGCTCATTTGGCAAATATTTTATCGCAGATAAGAGACATCTGTAGACGGATTACAATATCCTTTTGTCATATCTCCAGGTCGGCCACTGGAATAGTCTGTGGATTGGCTAGAGAGGGGCTGGATGGGGAATTATTATGGGTGGGAGATAACATTCTTGAGATGTAGCTTGTGTTCTTTGCTTGTCCTTTTTTTTCTTTCTTTGTCTTGTTCTGGGATCAACTTGTCCCCTCCTTTTCTTTATTTAATAACATTGCTTGTTATCTCTCAGAAAAAAGTAAGGAAAACCCTGCAAAACATGATATTCTCTATCTCTCTCAATATATTAAGACACATGCAGAAATGAAAACAAAACATATAAACATTCATATTTCAATACTAAAACAGATGAAGGTTACGGATTTCGCCTTGATTGCTATGCATACAAGTGTGACTACCAACCGTAGTGTGCGCGTGTGCGTGCGTGCTATGCAGAAATGAGCATTTACTAGTGTTAGTTTCTTTGTTATGTAACCTACAGCTTTCCCAGCAAAAGGATTAGTTGTCTTTTTGCAAGGACTGACATTTTGCTGACCATTTCCTGAGTTTTTGTAGGGTCGGGTCAGAAGACGTTAAACAAAAACTCAAGAAACTTGGTGCAGATGAGGTGTTTACTGAAAGTCAGCTGGAAGTGAAGAATGTTAAGGGTCTGCTGGTACCAATATCTTTTAACTTCCCTAATAAATAATTATTACTTTTAAAGAGAGGATTGTTTTCTGCTTGATTTCCATGTGGAAATTATATGTCGTTTCTTCAGTTGCTCTTTCAGGTTTTGTTTGTTCTGGTTGGTTTATTTAGCAAGTATATATTTATTTACCTACTTATTTATTTGACATTTTTGAATTCAACGAACATGCTTAGGGTGATCTACCCGAACCTGCACTAGGATTCAACTGTGTCGGGGGCAATCCTGCTTCTTTAGTCCTAAAGTTTTTAAGGTGGAGCATTCTTGCTGAAATCTTAAAGAAAAAAACGAGCATTAATTCCTCATGCAAGTTTTCTCTTTTTGACCTACTTAAATCTTTCCTCTCCAGCCAGGGAGGGTCTATGGTAACTTACGGTGGTATGTCAAAGAAACCTATCACAGCATCTACTTCATCTTTCATATTTAAGGTAAGGTCTAAAAATGCTTCTTTTTTCCTTTTTCACTTTTTAAATTGTTGTTCACATTAGCATCATTCATGGCATCTCCATGTCATTCATTGTTGCATGGATTCGGATTCGCGTGTTGGGATCCGACACGGATTCGAGGTGTCGGGATCGGCAAACCCCCAAAAGAAGGATTCGGATTCGGTAATTTTTAAATAAAATAAAATTTCCAAAATTTAAAATTTATATATATATATATATATGAGAGAGAGAGAACATTTCCTACACACTTGTGTAGGTAAGTTACCTACACACTAGCTTAAAATACATACGGGGCCCACATTGTTTGGGTGATCCAAACCATTCATTTGAATGGTCCTCACATTGATAGGGTGTCCACAAAAAATCAGATCCATAGGATCATCCCAACCATTCAAACTATGGAGGCAAAAAATGGACTAATTTGTGAAGGTTTATACACGTCCATTTTACCTCCACAAATCGTAGGGTTGGGATGATCCTATGGATCTGATTTTTTGTGGACACCCTATCTCTGTGAGGACCATTCAAATGAATTGTTTGGATCACCCAAACAATGTGGGCCCCCTATGTATAGGTAACTTACCTACACAAATGTGTAGGAAATGTTTTCTCTCTCTCTCTCTCTCTCTCTCTCTCTCTCTCTATATATATATATATATATATATATATATATATATATATATATATATATGCTCACAATCATTTTCCTCTATATAAGCTATATGAGCTTCAAGCTCACAATCATTTTCCTCTCTCTCTCTCTCTCTCTCTCTCTCTCTCTCTCTCTCTCTCTCTCTCTATATATATATATATATATATATATATATATAGAGAGAGAGAGAGAGAGGAAAAGTGTTGCTACTCGGTCTTGTAGCTAAGCTTATCTACTCGGTCTTGTAGCTAAGCTTATCTACTTGGTTGGGTTAAATGCAGTGGGGGCCCACATTGTTTGGGTGATCCAAACCATTCATTTGAAAGCCCCTTACCTAGATAGGGTCTCCACAAAAAATCAGACCCATAGGATCATCCTAACCCATCCAACAGTGGAGGGAAAAATGGGCAGTTTGTGTCCATTTTTTTTTCCATTTTTACCTCCACTATTGGATGGGTTAGGAACTTAGGATGATCCTATGGGTCTGATTTTTTTGTGGACACCCTATCTAGGTAAGGGGCTTTCAAATGAATGGTTTGGATCACCCAAATAATGTGGGCCCCCACTGTATTTAACCCGACCGAGTAGATAAGCTTAGCTACAAGACCGAGTAGCAACACTTTTCCGTATATATATATATATATATATATATATATATATATATATATATATATATATATAGGGGAAAGTGATTGTGAGCGGCCCCTCATATGAGGTGACCGCTAAAAACATGGTGGGCCCACACTTTTGGGGTGATCCAAACCGGTCATTTGATAGGCCCTGACGTAGATAGGGGGTGCTCAAAAAATCAGCTCCGTAGGATCATCCCAACCCTACTGTGGAGGTGAAAGAGGGGAAAATGGACGGGTAAGTGGGCAAATTTATGGCCGCCCATTTTCCCCTCTTTCACGTCCACAGTTCGAAGGGTTAGGATGATCATATGGAGCTGATTTTTTGGGCACCCCCTATCTTGGTCAGGGTCTATCAAATGAGTGGTTCGGATCACCCAAAAAATGTGGGCCCACCATGTTTTTAGCGGTCACTTCATATAAGCTTATATGAGGGGCCGCTCACAATCACTTTCCCCATATATATCTATATCTATATAGTAGAAGAGAAAATAAGAGAATTTTTTGTAGAATTACACATCACTCTTTTTGACTTTTTTTAACAAAGGCACCCATTCAACACACATATTTTCAATCCTACCCCTTCCTTTATGCTTTTTAACAAAGGCACCCATTAAAGCCAAATAATTTCAATCCTACCCCCCTCCTTTATGCTTTTTTAATAAAAAATCTATAGGGTGATCTTAACCATCCGATTTAAGTGGAACAACATATTATGGAAACCTCTATAGATTGGAGGGCTAGGATTAGGGGTGTAAACGAGCCGAGCTTGGCCAGGCTCAGCTCGGGCTCGGGCTCGAACCAGGCTCGCGAGCCTTACCGAGCTCGGGTTATATTAAGTTCACACCCCTCATCTTCCCTGGACAGCCCTATCTAGTGTAATTTGAATACTTTTTTTACACTATGGGGGGTGGTCCAAGTAACAAATGGGGTTCCAAAAATGAAGTGACATATTTTACCTCCCCTTTCACTCCCTGGATAACCCTTTTAGTGTATAACTGTATATATAATATATATATTTAAATATATTAAATTCTTAACGAGCCGAGCCGAGCCTGGCCTAAATCGGGCTCGGCTCGTTAAGCTTAACGAGCCTGGCAAGCCGGCTCGGCTCGGCTCGTTAAGGATTCGAGCCGAGCTCAAGCGAGCTTCCGAGCCCGAGCCAAAATTGACACCCTTAGCTAGGATCAGCCTATGGAAATGATTTTTGGGGCACAACCTATTTATGTTGTGTTCCATCACATGGACGGTTTGGATCAACCCGTGATGTGGTCCGTACAGTTCTTTGTCTGTCCGTGCATCGCACGGGATTTTTTACTAGTATATATATATATATATATATATATATATATATATATATATATATATGAGGAAACTGTTGGTGCGCTTAAGCTCACCAAGCTTATGGTGTGCTTAAGCGCCCAATCACATGGGTCCCACATTTTCTGTGGTGATCCAAACCATTCATTTGCAAGGTCCTTACATAGATGGGGGGTGTACCAAAAATCAGCTCCATAGAATCATCCTAAGCCATCCTTTTGGAGAATCATCCTAACCCATCCACAAATCTGCCCAGTTTTGTCCTCCACAAATGGAGGGGTTAGGATGATCCTATGGAGCTGATTTTTGGTACACCCCCTATCTACGATAGAACCTTACAAATGAATGGTTTGGATCACCACAGAAAATGTGGGACCCATGTGATTGGGCGCTTAAGTGAAGCTACACATACGTGTAGCTAACTTAGCTACACCGACAGCTTAAAATACAGTGGGCCCACATTATTTGGGTGATCCAAACCATTCATTTGATAGGACCTCACATTGATAGGGTGTGCCCAAAAATCAGCTCCATTGGATGATCTCATCCCTTCAAACTGTGGAGGCAAAAATGGACAGATTTGTAAAGGTTTTTACACGTCCATTTTTGCCTCCACAAATCGTAGGGTTGGGATGATCCTATGGAGCTGATTTTTTGGGCACACCCTATCTATGTGAGGGCCCATCAAATGAATAGTTTGCATCACTCAAACAATGTGGGGCCCACTGTATTTTAAGCCGTCGGTGTAGCTAAGTTAGCTACACGTATGTGTAGCTACACTTTTCTCATATATATATATATATATATATATATATGTGTGTGTGTGTGTGTGTGTGTGTGTGTGTGTGTGTGTGTGAAAATTTTGAGGGTAGAGGGTTGTGGCGAGTTTTGTATTAAGAGAGTTGGAGGAGGAAGGGGGTTGATGTTCGAAGGTCGAGGCGCTAGGGTTTTATTAAAAGAGTATGGGTTGTTCTTTCATATAAATAAAGTTAAGAAGAAAATATGTTTAAAGCGAAAATACACAAGATTCACATTTCAAAAGAGACAACGATGAATCGGATTCGCCCGGAAAAAAGGGATTACTACGGGACACGGCTACGACAAGAATCTGGGTGTGTCCCACGTGAATCCATGTCCGATTAGGATGCGGAGACGTGTCGACACGGATTCGGCATAGGAGGGCAGAGAATCCATGCAACATAGATGTCATTGTAGCATCATGGATGTGTAATGCCCGGGTATCAAAACTTTCAGTCTTTCTTGAAGTTACATGCGACTAGTGAAATCATTTTTCCATTCTTCAAATGTAGTAAATATTGTATCAGTGTGCATTTTTAGTTTTTTCTTTTCTTGTTTCAGTGATAATGGAATGGGAATTTTATTAAGAAATCAAAAGGTACAATAAGAGAGAGGGAGTGAAATGAACCCAAGAAAAAAAGTCAGTGTGCTAAGTGGGTAAGGTTTACCCAATTCAATGTTCTGCCACCTGATACCTTCCCTAGCTAGAGAATCTGTCATACCATTAGCATTCCTCATAATAAGGTTAAATGAATGCCATAATTCCTGCTTGAATTGTATTTTGTAACTTGCCGTTAAAAAAATTCCGATTATGCAACTAAGGGCTGAAATTTTGGGCAAATTAACATGTTATAGAAATGCTATTACCACCATCCATCCATTGGTTTCCCCCTATAGCTACCCTGGTACGATACGAAAGCTCACTTGACCAAAGGTTTATTTTTCATGCTATTTTCTTAGACAAGATCTGTGGAGCAATATTAGGGAGACTTGAGATCTTTGTAAGTGGTGTGCGAGGTGATTGTATATTGCATATTTCATAGTTGAAATATGCCTCTAACCTCATTCCTTTGCTTAAGAGGTTTGAACCACTTTATTATATGATGAACTCATCAATAAAGGCTCTCTCACTCCCGCTTTGTATTCTTCTTTCCATTTGGGAAGAGCCAAACGTTTGGCCACCATACATGATATTTACTCCTTTTAGTTCTTAAACAAGATCTATCGAATAAAGTTATGAGATTCTAGAATTTTCTATGGGCATTTGTGGTATTGAATTGGGCCTCTAAATCCCCTCTCCTTGAGATGTATGCATCTGCTTTGTATATTAATAATATCTTATGTCTTAAGTGGTCCAAGGCTCCAAACTACGCACATGGTGTAATCACCAAATTCGATCAATTTTGTAAGCTTGGTAGATTTACGGTTTGTTGGAGTGAGACATGTCTATACACCTAGTGCCCCTGATGATCGTGTTCTCTATCAAACTACTGCCGTTTTCTTTCCCTTGTTTGGTGTCATGATTCTTCTTCGAGAAAGAAAAGCTTTTTCTTCTTCTATATCTCAACGGTTCAAAAATGATACTCTTAGTGCTGCTCGCTGACTACAAAAGAATCCTAATTAGCTGTCTTCTCCATTGTAGATTTGGAGAAAATTTTAGAGTGCCTTAACCCCTTAAAGAGTAGTTTTATGTCAAAGGCTCTGTTTGCTTTAGTCTGAGGTTTAAGTCATAATCCAAGGGCATCCACACTCTAGAAGGGATAACTTAGAAAACATTAACCATGTGCATTTATAATCAGTAAAATCTTTTCATGCCTGTCCCACTACACACAACTTTCTGTGACTCCATTTTTACTAATTCTATTGTAGGATCTTTCCTTGCGGGGGTTCTGGCTGCAGAAGTGGATGAGTTCTGAGAGAGCAAAAGAGTGCAGACTGATGATCGATTACCTCATGGGCCTAATTCGTGATGGGAAGTTGAAATATGAGTATGTTTTCTTTAATATTACTGTTTAGTATGTAACTTATGTTCCAAGTTTATGAACAGATTCTTAATGTGGTTTGCGACTATATTCCTTTTTACCTACCTAACTTTAGCTAATTACTTTAGTTCTACTTTCAGTGCTATTCATCTAATCGATGAGTGTCTTCAATTGATAGTTGTTTTTTAACGTCAATGATTGTAGAATGTCAATGGATAATTTCGAGCACATTTATGCAGGTTGGAGCTGGTTCCCTTCCAAGATTTCAATGTGGCTCTGGATAAGGCACTAGGGAAACTAGGAAGCCACCCCAAACAGGTTCTTAAGTTTTAATGTATGTATCATTTGAAAGAGCTTCTAAAATATGCATTAACCAAACTTCCATGCAGTTTATAATTATATTTTTCATCTAAATCCTTTTTTCAAACAAGTGATCGAGTTCTATCGGTAATTATTTTACGATAGAACTCGATCACTTGTTTATGCAATGTGTAAATTTTTTATGGCCTAATCTTGATTGCGGAGATCAGGTCCATGAATATTCCTGCTGACCTTGATCCCACCCTCATCGACGATTTTAGACCTTTGATCGAGCGTGATGAAAAAAGACGTCCTCAAGATGATTTTAAGCCATTAGTTTCTTCTTCTTCTTTTTTAATGATAAGCCATTAATTTCTTAATGCCTTAATCTTGAGAATGAGACCTCCATTTACACTAGGTTGCCCTGTGACGGCTCATTGGATAGTCACCAAGCGCTGCTAGAGTACAATGGATTATATGGTCATTTTTCCTTCTCAATTGTCAACTTTTTAGGAAGGTAATAACCTTTGACAGCTTTTAAAAAAATAAAAGACAACAAGAGTTAGTGCAATTATACAAACATGGTTGTGCTGATATCATTTCTAATTTATCATACTGAGCTATGTTATAAATTGGGCGATGATGAATTAGCATCCCTGTAAAGGAGGTTATGCGGCAGACTGTTTTTTAACATCAATTCACGTTAAAGGGGTGCGAATTATCATACTGGGGTTGTGAATTTATCATTGCTCTATAAATTTGTTAAAGTAAACGCATAATGGGAAATGATATATTCGCCCCTTTTTACTTGGGCCAGCCACTCTAGAGTAAAAGAGTAGTCATAATTCATAAATACACCAGTGGGGGCTGTCCCAAGTAAAAAAAGTGAGGTGAATATATCGCTTCACCCTTTTAACCTGTACTAAAACAAACTAGGTCTTGCAAAAGACAACTATAGGCCCTACTGTCCTTAGAACTCTTTTGAACAAAAACCCAATATCCCAGTAGAATATAGCCAGTCAATGACAAAAGTTATATGATATCTGCCCCAAATCTCCAGAGGAAAGAAGAAAAGTGTGGGCTTTAGCCTTGTTCAATGAAGAAAAGTGTGGGCTTTAACCCAGTTTAGCTTCCCCCTTGTTCAATGATCGTAACAATTTATTCCTATAAAATGAGCAGATGGTTCAAAACAAGTAGGTAACAACACATTATCACAAAACTGGGTTAGAATCATCAGATGTTGAAGATTTCTGCATCAGATTCAGAACCAAGAAAATGAATTGCTTGGATCCCCAAAGCTGATGGATCAAAGTTCTTTTATAAGAATCTATTTTGCTAGAAAATGGATATCTTACTAACAGGTCACATGTATTTAGTTGAGTTCACTATGTAGATGGTAACATTGGTATCGCACATGCACAGAGGTGTAACTGAGACCCTTGAACTTGTAGCCGACCAACAGTCTCGGTCTCATGCTGAACGGATCCCATCTGTAATATCAAGCAAGGTTTTAAATTTTGGTTTCGGGGGTAATTTCAGTCCTCACTGAAACCGAAATTTTGGCCGAAATTCAGTAAAGGACTAAAGGCGCTCGAAATGTCGGTTTCTTTGGCCGAAATTTGGGTAATTTCGGCTGAAATTTTATAAAGCAATAAAAATTAATATTTTATCAAAAATTTTGCCGCCGAAATTTGTTAAATTTCGTCAATTTTGGTTTTGGAATGCTTCGGTCGTGGCTGAAATTTAAAACCTTGATATCAAGACCTCCAAAACTTAATGATAGAATTTTTTTTGGCCATATCCTGAACAAGGCTTGATGGATCAAAGGGCTAGGATCATCAGATCAAGCTGAGATCAAAGGGAAATGGGTTTGTGCTTGCTGACCATGTCGATAGACCCAATCATCTCCACATGGCACACGTGTGCCCAGTAGAGGTGGTAAAATTGGCCGAGCCAAACCAAAACCGAACTAAAAATTCGGTTTTGGTTTGGTTTAACCAAACCGATTCAAATTTCGGTTCGGTTTCGGTTCAGTAGAACCAAACCAATTCAAATTTCAGTTCGGTTTGGGGGTCAAACCAAACCGAAACCGTTGCCACCCCCTAGTGCCGAGGAAATGGCTGTTGGGAAAAAGACTAGCAGACACCACCAGTCTCTCTCGGCCTTGTTCGTTTAGGATTTTGAGAATTGATTTTGAGTCCAAAAGTTTTAGTTTTTCCAGTTCCAAGAAGTTGCAAAGAGTTGGATCCATCAACAAGATTTTATTGGATTTCCTGGCATGTTGTTTCTCCAATTTTCTGTACAAATCACCTTTTCATTCCATGGTATGTTCTTCCCTTATTCAACACAGAAAGAGTGAGCCATAAATAACAAATAAAAAAAGAATGTTATAGGCTTTACACACACTCCTTTCTCAAAATATAATCCACTGCCTCATCCACAGTGTCAACTACCTGTAAACAAGAAGAGAATCAAGCAAAGTTAAGAAAAGGAGATGGCCATTTGGATCTAGGAAAAAAATCCTGGTCAATTAGGATTACAATTTCCCTAGAAAACGGCATTCAACAGCTATTTAGAGAAGTGGTAAATGAAGAGAGTGAGTCTTTACTAGAACAAGGGAGTGCAGATATCATTTCCTTCAAGGAAACATGAAGTTTTTGGAGGGGTAAAACAGTAGATGGACATCAGAAGGAAAATGTGAGGACATATTTTAGACAAAAAAAAATAAAAAAATGGGGATGTCTCTAGAATTGGAATGATAGTTAGCATATATTTTGGTGGAATGGGAAAAACCTTGACTTTTAAAGATATACTGGAATGCATTATTTGACGTACCAGATCTGCTGGAAATTGTGCATGATTTTCTCTTCCCCTGAAAACTCCTGTCCTCGTTAAAATAGAAAACCAGGGATGTCCTGCCTGAGAGAAAACACTGGGAGCTTCATTTCTTCATATTAGTTGAAGATGGAAAAAAAAAATGATAGATTTATGGATAATGGTATCAAAGGTTCAATATGCAAGAAATAGGTTGAAAACAAGAGCTCTTCAGAGACAAACCTGCTGGGCACCTTTGATATCAACTGCTGGGTTATCTCCAACCATATAAATGGTTTTGAATGAATGATTTTCAGGGAGGCCATTCTTCATAGTACCGTCATCAACATAACTGGCTGACTTTAGTTGTTTCAGTATAGCTTCTGCATTGTTGAACACAAATGGATTTGGTTTTCCAAAAGTTGTATACTTCAGAGGATTATAGTGAATTCTGCATATTTTAGTCCAAACGAGTGAGGACGGGGCACAATTCTAGTTCTTCTCAAACAAGAAAATGAAAATTCACATGGAATGCTGTTCATGCTAGGGGTGCAACTCGAGTCGGGTTGAGGCCAACCCTAGCCCAACCCAAGTTAGCATTCCCTCGATCGTAACCCGGCCCAACCTGAGCCTCCGGTCGAGGATGGTCAACCCTAACCCAACCCGCCTCTAAATCTCTCAACCCTAACCCAATCCATCTTAGCTGAAATCGGGTCGAGTTGGGTTCGGGTTCACCTAGGGCAAAACAGAAAAATACAAGAAAAAAATAACCCAAAGAAAATCATGATAAAATTAGAGGATGGATGTCGGGTTCGGTCAGGTCAGGTTGCCAAGGCCTCAACCCTAACCCAACCCGAAATTAAATCGGGTTGGCTTTTTCCAATCCAACCCGAGCCAAAATGGGTTAAAACCGCCGGGTTCTGGTTGAGCCCGACCCAAGTTGCACCCCTAGTTCATGTCCCATCTTGAAGGGCATTTCAAATGCATTTTCACCACTTACCTGTTGAAGACAGATTCTAGAGCAATCCTGAAAGCGCCCATACCAAGACGTTCAGAAGGAAATGCGGCCTGGATTGAAATATGCATGCAATGCATGCTTGTTCAGCACATATTAACCTTACAAAAACCAGCAGCAAAGAAGAGATGATGCTGTACACAAACACGACATTTCTAGTGTCCACAGTTTTGCAAAGACGCAAAAGTGTCATTAAAAATGGAAGTAGCATCTTCGCCGACCTGGTATTCGAGATCATCAGCTGCAAAATACAAAGGAGGTTGATGTCCATTCTCCTTGGCAGGGATACCACCAGATCTTAATACGTCGCAAAGAACCTAAACCGTCCATTGATTATTTCAAATATTTTTCCATGAAAATAAGTAGTGCGACATATGCCAGAAGGTGATTAATCTAAAGTCCAATCCACTTTAAATGTTAGAAAAATCAGATGCCTCACAACCCAACAGCACCATGCAGGGTAAGAAGTTCAATATGATAATAGGGATGCATATTCACAGTTGCGTATAAAAGGGTAATTAAATCATCTCAAACAGAACCAAAGTAGTAGTCATTATCATTATCCCTGTTACTTTACAATGTGTTTATCCAATCTTTTTAAGCTTAATCCTAATTAAATAAAAAAGAAAGAAATCTAATGGTGGATCAGTTCAGCTGATACAAAATTATACATAAGTTCTATATTACTAAAGACCAAGAGCAACCCAACTGCTCTGAAATCAGAACTGACAATTTTGATAAAGTTAAAATCAATGGTGAAGAAAAACCCTCAATTAATGTTTCAATTGGCATAAATAATTGTAGGAGCAATTAATCGTTCATGTGAAAGAGATCAAGGCATCTTGTTCTAAAGGAACTGCTCAACAGCTTCCAAAGCTTTGAAACTAATACATAATACAAATAATGAGATCCAAAGAAAGTAAATAGTTCCCAAAGATAATTTCTTGAACAAAAATAAGCGTACTGAATTTACACATTTACATACAGGTCAGCCTGGTGTGAGTATTCATGGTCCATTGGAGATAATAAAAACAGTAGAAACTATTTTGTTACGAGGTACAAACTCAGATGTTATGGTCATTTGTAAATGGCTATGAGGAGAAAGTCTTCCTCTAAAGTCATATAGAATGGGGATTTGCAAATGTGATGTGATCCGACCGTTGGATCTCTACTTTCATCGCATATCACATTGCTTTTAATATTATTATTGAGGACTATTGGACTTATTTAGTTCTATTTGCTGGACCTAGGTGTAGGGGATGTCCACATCATCTAGGGCCCACCCTTGCACACTATTTTTTCCCTTTTCCTATTTGTTTATGCTAACTTACCATCTTCTCCAAAAGCTTAAGCTGTTGGAGAAAGGCGTTATTTATCTTTTATACTTTAACACTCCCCCGCACGTGTGGCCTACTTGGCAAACACGTGGCACATGTGGTCCCACTTTGGGCCGACCATCGCATGTGGATTTTTGCTATCCGGGAGGTTTGAACTCGAGACCTTTGGCTCTGATACCATGTTAACTTACCAACTTCTCCAAAAGCTTAAGCTGTTGGAGAAAGGCGTTATTTATCTTTTATACTTTAACAGTTTAGTTAGCTTTTCCTCTTATGCCCTTGTGCTACTAATATTTACTTGTGTTTAGGGCATGGGAGTCTTTTCAACTTCATTCAAGTAAGCTAGCAAGGGGCCCATCAAGAAGAAGTATAAAGAGAACACAAGGGGGAGAAGTGCTCTAGATTTGATGATTTGAGAAAATACAAAACCAAAAAGGAGCCACAGCCTCCCTCTCTCTCCCTGACGCCATGGACGTCCTTCTCTCTCCCCCCCCCCCCCCCCCCCCCGCCCCGCATACAAGGTAGGTCTCTCCACTCCCTAGCTTTCTTCTCCTATCTCTCTCCCTTTCCCCCTTCTATTCTCTCATCTCTGCTCTCTCTATCACTCTCGTTCTTCTCTCTGATCTTACTCTCTCTTCTCTCTTCTCTTTCTCTCCCTCACGCCCCCTCATCTCTCTCTCTCTCTCTCTCTCTCTCTCTCTCTCTCTCTCTCTCTCTCTCATCACGCCCGTCTCCATCTTCCCAGGTATCCCTTTTATTATCACTCTATTCTTTCCACACCCTCCTCCATCATCACAAATATCCCTTTCATTATCTCTCTGTTCTTCTCACGCCCTTCTCTATTGTCCCAGATTTCCCTTTCATTATCTCGTCTTCCCCCTCATATTTCTCTTCTTTCTCTCACCTCCCCTTTCTTGATCCATCTTTCTCTTCGGACTCCCTCTTTGCTTCTTTCGGCTCCTTCTCTCATTCCCTCGAACTCTCAATAATCTCCTCTCTTCACTTCTCTCTCAATTTTCTCTTCTCCACTTCCCTTTTCCCCTTCAGATTCATTGTTTTGGAGGACGAGACTGCTGCCCGGAGTTTCAAAGCACGCCCATGGGTCTCTCCCCCACTCTCTTGGGCCTCTTTTTAGCACGGATTTGAGGTGGAAAGGCTGCTGCATTTTCCCAGTGAGATTTTTCCATTATTTTCAGCCCTTTTTTAGCCTTTTAGCATCCGTAGCCCGTAGGAACCTTGTACTTTTTTACCTTATATCATCTTAGGATTTTTACCCTAGTTTAGTAGACTTTTACCTTATATCATCTTAGGATTTTTTTTTTGTTTAGTAGATTTGGGCCCTAGATATCTATTTTATTATGTGGACAGCAATAAATCAGTTATTTAATTCAATTATTTGAACCACATGTCCTTCTCTTTTTTGTGTTATTTAAATCATTATATGCAATATTGCTTTTTATAGCCTTTTCACATTGATGTTCTATCTTTAAGGATAGCATAAATTGGTTTCTTTGCTGAAATTAGTCATTTCTGTTTGTTTATTTGCTTTCTGGGACATGCTATGGTTATATGAATTCTGAAGCTTGATTCCCATAAGCTCCTAAAATCCTGGTGTATTTCGCGAACCCTCCCGGTTTGCACCAAAATGTCTCGCCTTGAGGCGTATGACTAAAATGCTTATGAGAAAACCTGCATAAAGCAAAGCCAAAAAGAACTATAGGGGCAATTCAATTCGTTAATACGATTATTTTCCTGAAATTCTACTCCGAACAAGTAAATATGTTGGTTGCAGCTTTGGAGCGGTGATCAAAGCATTTTTGCGGCCGTACTTTCCGTAGTTGATTCCAGATTTTCAAGGAAAATCTTGGTTATGTGTGGAAGGTGACTTGGCGAAGACAGTCGCTTGGGCTCCCAGCAGTTGTCACATATTATTAAGAACCCTAGTAACGACTATCCCTATCCTTCACTCATATTTTGTGGAGCGCAATGAATTGGATTGCGGTTTAGCTAGGGATGGTGTGAGTAGGCCCAGTAGGGATACTCTTGAATATTGACATGGTGATGGGCTACCCTGTAATAGCTTTTGGGTGAAACCATTTTGAGTATTTTTTCCGATGTTTCAGTGAGGCGCCATCCCATCATCTCCTGTTCTTTTCCTCTATCCGAATATAATCTATTTATACATGTAGCAGTCAATTTTTATTAGTATGCATAGCATTAAACCACATGGTGACTGTCATTTAATCCTTCCACTGCATAGTCAATGGTATCTAAACCCATTAGGGGCCGTTTGGAGGATTTTAGAATCTTGGATTTCCTCAAAATCGTCGATGGAAGAAGAGAGAAGGAGACCAGCCGTCGGTTTCTGATTTCTCACCCTTCTTTCCGTCAGCAAGAGAGTAGGAGATCATCCCAGGTTTCCAGGTTTTAGAAATCTCAGGATGGGGGAGATTTCTAAAACTTGGATTTCTTACTTGAAAACTCAAGATTCTAAAGAGAAGCGAAACGGACGGTCTCTTTCTTCTCTTGTCTCCCATCCAGGATTTTGAGGAAATCCAGGATTCTAAAATCCGCGTATCCAAATGGTCCCTTAAGATATCTGTAAATCCAGGAATTTGAGACTTCAATTATGGTCTATCAAATGCCATATTGAGTATCAATGCAGTTATATGATAATTTACTTTCTGCAAACAAAAATGAAGTTTTGGAATACGTGCTGAGGAATTGTAGCTAAGGTTTGACAACCAGATGAAAAGGTTAAAAGGAAAACCTGAATATCCCTGCCCCAGTCAACAGGATCACTAACAACAAATGCTGCATGAACTTTGTCTGAAGAAACATTGTATCTTGGATGCATCTCCTTGGAGGTGCTCTTCCTATCAAATGTTTGCTTGGTCACCCAAGTCTTATACGGAGATAAGGGATCGATGTCATTGAAGTAGGATGCATATTCATCTATGGAAAGAATTTTTCTGCAATCAAAATCAAAATCACAAGCTAGATAAGTCAGACCAACACATATCAAATGTAAAAGTTATTCAATAGTTGGGGCAGAAACTAATTTTTATAAATCAGGGAAAAAGTTCGCCATGGAAAAATCTAGTTACTGAAAATCGGGAATACTCAAACCGAGACTATAGGATAAGCCCTTACTTAAAGCCGTACTCAGACATAACCACATCAGGTTCCCCTTTTCCAACAGCGATGATAAGTTCATTTTCAAACCTGCAAAAGGAAAACATCCATATACGAAATAAGATAATGAATCAATGGATAGAGAAAAGTGATGCTCCTAAGCCATTCAGAAAGTAAATATAGTCCAGTGGAAAAAACTAAGATGTGTATACCTATTCACAAGCTCTTTGAAAGGTGAATGTCCCTGTACAACCTGCATTACAATCACAGTCAATGGAAAGGGCTTTTCCACGGATGTGTTAAGTACTCTGACAACAGCCACTTGAAGGATAAAAACAAGGAAAGGTCATCCATAATACATTTACAACAAATTTTCAGAAAATAAAAGGTTTATTATCAGAGACCAATTTAATGAGAAGTGGAGAAATGTCTTGGTCCTTGATTTGGTGCAACCCAATATCTGGGCACGTACTGTACTCACGTCAGCCCCAAAATCAACACACACATTCAATATTTGTTTTATATCTTCAATTTCTGTCCATGCATCCCCAAGTTCATCTATTTTCCTCTCTTATTACAGAGCTGCTAACTTCATCAAGTTAATCATGAAGTTTCTGCTGCATTTAATTTAATATCATTGTGATTATTCACTCCTGCATTCACTAAATTAGTATCAATCAAGCAGGTGCAGTGTAACAGTACATCTTACTAGTAATATGCATAAATGTGACGCTGCATTTGAACACAGTCATTCCAACATGCCCCCATCCATTTGGAAACTAAAAAAAGCACTCATCATCACACTCGCTCAGATTTGAGATGATTTAGATCTTTCATCGAAACTTTTGAGCCTTTTGTGTTCAATTACCCATCTACCCTATGAAGAATAACCTAGTTTTCACCTTTCTGCAAACCTGATGCAGAGCACATAGGGAAGAAACTAGTTCTCATAGCTCCGATACTAAATGATGCAAAACTAGAAGGAGACCTAATATCCAATATTTGACTGTATGAAATTCCAATCAAATTCAATTGATCTCGGGTTTGGGTGCATTTTCACTTATATGAGCAGATATAGCCATTGAATTTAAGGTCAAGATAGTTAACTGCAGTCCAAGACAAAAATTACTCAGGTCCATACGTTGAATTTAAGGTCAAGTTGATCAATAAAGTGGATGCTAACTTGTGATTAGCCAATATTATTGGTAACGTTAAGGACTGTGCGAGTAATCTTGATATCTTTTTACCTCAGTAAAGCAAATGAGAGTGTGATAAACTAGCAATAGAAGGTGTTCCAAGGCATGAGAAATGTACATGGCAATCCTTGCCCCTAGCATAATTTATAACTTTTTCAGTTGATGAATTAAGTGTTCAAAGAGAAAAAAAAAGGAACAGAGAGATCATTTCTAGCCCCTGGTCATGGATCTAGAAGAGAACAGGGAGAAAAATGACAGGATTCTCTACCCAATTTGCCTGATTGGTTAAAAACCATTAGGTCTGTTCAAAACAACGTGTTTCGGCTAGAACAAGAGGAGTGTCTCAATGTGGTAGAAACGGCAGGACTTCACCAATAGATAAGTTCTGGTATATGGAGCTTGCTAGAGAGTTCTCTCCTACTAAATGGGGGTTTCCCAGCTCAAACTGAGCTTCGTGTCGAGAGAATATAAATCTTTCCCAAAGGAGGACAGAAAGTCACTACATTTTGTCAAGATCCCTGGATCAAAGAAAGATGAATCATCTTGCCCTTTTTCCTTTTGTGAAACTACAACAAAAATTTATTAAGGAAAGAAAGACAAAAGACACAACTACAAAGGAGACCGAGATTGCACCTCAAAAAAAGAATCTCTATGATAAAGGCTCTACAAAGAGAGCTAACTCTCAATCTTTTGTCAATGCAGTAAAACTACAATTTTTATGTCAATGGCGACGCCACCTTTCTCATTAGTGGGATTGATCTTGGATCATGGACCCCTTATTGTTGTCTAGATGAATGGTACACATTATTCACTTACGAATTTTAGTTTCAAGAATATGGCTGTCTGGAATATTCTTTTTGGAAATGTAATCAGATTTTGTTAAAAACAAAGCAGAAAACAATAAATGGCAGAACAATGTCATTAAAAAAAAGGTAAACAGCAGAAAATTTTCCTTCTATTTTTATCAGACTACCTCAGTAATGGGGTTCTCCACTCATTAATAAAATTTCATTGCTGGAAAAAAAAAACAGCAGAGAAATTACACATGGAGCAGAGATTCCTCCCCCCCACCCCCACCCACGCACCCACACACACCCCACGCCCGCAAACCCCAACCATAAAAAAAAAAAAAAAAAAAAAAAAAAAAAAAAAAAAAAAAACCACCACCAAAGAAGTTCTGCAATTCCATTTGCACTTCGGATTATGCAGATTACAAAAATCAAAAGTTTAGTTTCAAGAATACCGCTCAGTCAGCGACAATACTGAATGGATGTTTAGATACAGGTGGAACACTAACAATATCAAAGACGTCGCATGGATTTTGAGCTCAATAGATGTTTAATCTTTCTCATTTCAACTAGAATGTTGTTAAATTATTAGAGGCATTAGTATCTAATCTGAATCTCGTGACCACCTGATCATTGAAAAGATTATCTCCATCCAACATAACCCTCAACTAAACCCAAAAGGGGTTTGCATTGGTTAATTACAAGTTGACTGATTTGACAAAGGACCATGTGTTGACTAAACCTAAGTAACCCAATATAAATAAATAATAAGAATACCAAATAGCATTGGTGCGGGTGAAAGAAGCTAAAAAGAATAAAATAATCCAGAAAAGGCAAACTTGCTATTAAGAAGCATACATGCATTTGACAACTAGCCTTAATTAGTCAAAGAAATATTTGGTGTACTCTTAATCTTTCCACCGGAAACTGATGGGTTACTTTCTCTTTATAAGAGAAACTAGATATGGGACTTATTTTCTACAAGAGAAAATGAAGATAAGCATAATAAGACGACAATAAAATCATATACTGGCCGCTTCTTGGAGAGGGCTTAGGGTGTTCTAGGAAGATCTTATTGTGTTTCTTTGGGTGGAAGGAAACTTGAAAAAATAGTCATGGCTTGGACTCCTAAAAGGTGCCTTCGGTCGTGGAGGTTGGCAAACTTTAGTGAGCAGATTAAAGACTTGCGTGAATTTCTTCCCTTGTCCTTCATATCCCACGCAGCGCTAACGAAACCAAGGATAGCTTGGCTAAGATGAATTGGATAGAGAACTAGTTGCGGCACTAATCTACCACTATTCCAGTGAACGTGTTGCATTTTGTTTTCCTTTAGTTTCCCTTCTTGCCCCTTATCTTGTTCCCTTCCTCTTGTTTTAATAAAGTTCAGGCATCTTCCAGAAAAGAAAAAAGAATAGAATACCATATATTAACCAAGATATTCAAGAATCAAGACTATGGATTCATTTATTAATCAATGCAAATGATACAATGATGTATGCACTGCATCCGATTTATTAATGAATGTATGCTTTAAAGGCTTGAAATATGCATGCATGTTGCATGAACATGTATATATGTACATATGTGAGTTTACACATATATCTATGCAGCCATACATGTATGTATCTATGTACGTGCCATATACACTGCACAAGAGAATATAATAAGCATGCACTGAAACACAGTACCTGCAGAGGTAAAATGTGAACTCCCAAGAGTTTACTTAGTTCATAGGCTCTTTTGGATTCTGGGATGCCACCTCCTATTTATATAGAATGATACATTAATCTATAGAAGTAGCAGCCCCTTTTGTGTAGGGGACATGCATAAATAAGACGTAAAAGCTCTTGAGGTGAAAATAACCATAAGATCTGTATAAACTCCATAAAATCATAAAAGATGAAGCACAACACTGATTTGACTGAAATTCAACCACGACATAAATCAATTTAAAAAGCAATCAATATTTAGAATCCTTAAGGATGAATAATACAAGTAAAAGCAATAACTCACAATGCTTCCAAGTTATTACAGCGAACATATTGCACTGTTAATCACTTAATTCTAAGATGAAGAAGAATGAAATGTAAAATGTTAGAATAATGCCTGTGTTGAACATCAGTCAAATATATGAATAATCCTTCCGTTATCCAATATCGCTAACATGAAGACTGGTTGATGTATCCAAACAATTAATTTTATTAATCAAAAGGAAAGAAAACTATAACAAAATAAACCGAAAAAAAAAAAAAAAAAGGTGCGTACGGGGCTATGAAAAAGATGAAATTAGGTAAGGCTATGGGGCCTGACGGTATTCCTATCGAGACTTGGAGATGCTTGGGTGATGTGGGTTTGGTTTGGTTAACTAAATTAATTAACAATATTTTGAAGACTAAGAAGATGCCTGATGAGTGGAGGAAGAGTATATTAGTAACTGTTTATAAGAATAAAGGGGATGTCCAGAGTTGAACCAATTACCGAGGAGGCAAGGAATTAAGCTAATGAGTCACACCATGAAGCTTTGGGAGAGAGTAATTGAGCATAGACTAAGAAAAGAGACTAAGGTGTAAGAGAATCAGTTTGGCTTCATCCCTGGAAGATCGACTATGGAAGCTATCTTCTTGATTGGGAGGTTAATGGAGAGATTTAGAGAAAATAAAAAGGACCTTCATATGGTTTTCATTGACTTGGAGAAAACATATGATAGGGTTCCCAGGTGTGTTATGTGTTGGGTCCTTGAAAGGAAAAAAGTGCCTACTCAATATGCTGATATGATTACGGATATGTATGATGGAGCAGTAACTAGTGTCAGACTACGGATGGCATGTCTAGTGAGTTTCCAATTACAATATAACTGCACCAAGGATGAGCTCTAAGCCCTTATCTTTTTACCCTAGTTATGGATGAACTTACGGAGGGTATCCAAGACGAGGTGACGTGGTGTATGTTATTTGCAGATGACATAGTATTAATTGACGAAACCAAAGCAGGAGTTAATGCTAAGTTTGTGTTATGGAGAACTTCTTTGGAATCCAAAGGTTTTAGACTGAGCAAGACTAAGACAGAGTATATGGAGTGCAACTTTAGTAATGTAAGGAGGCAGGGTGAGGATATAGTAAATATGACTGGACAAGAGGTACCTAAGAGGGATGTCTTTCGCTATCTTGGTTCAATCCTATATAAGGAAGGAGAAATTGAAGAGGATGTTAACCACAGAATAAGAGCAAGGTTGGTTGAAGTGGAAGCATGCTTCAGGAGTTCTGTGCGATTGTAAAATACCTACCAAGTTGAAGGGAAAGTTTTATAAGACAGCTCTGAGGCCAGCCATGCTGTACGGCTCAGAATGTTGGACCACCAAGAAGCAGCATGTGCATAAGATGAGTGTGGCGGAGATGCGAATGCTTAGATGGATGTGCGGCCGCACAATTGAGGTGGAGTTGGCACCAATTGAGGAGCAGGTGAGAGATACAGCTTAAGATGGCTTGCGCATATCCAACGTAGGCCTTGGGATGCTCCAGTGAGAAGAAGTGACTCGTGCCAAGTTGATGGAGTAATAATTATAAAGACCAAGCATGGTGCGATGTGGTTATCATAGTTGTCTGTGAGTTTCTATTTGGTAGACCATGATAATTTGATCATCATGAGACAAAACATACATATTCCTTAATTTATAATAATTTGAAAGTCATACTTAGCACCATCAAAAGAATTTGGACCTATAACAAAACCAATGAGGGTACCAATTTTGTGCCAGGTTCACAACTGCCATGGAAGAATCAAAGTTGTCTTTGTATTGATAAGCAAGGGTGAGATAGAGCATACTGCTGTACCTAAGATATGCCAATCCCTAGTTGATGAGTTTAGTGATGTTTTACCAAGATATTTGCTAGTCAAATTGCCACAATGCGAGAAATTCCGCACCATATACTTTGCTGCCTGTAGCAATTCTTCTGACCAAGCATATATGACCGTGCACACTACCGGATGAGCCCTACGGAGCATCAAGAGATCAAGAGCAGTGTTTAAAAACGCGGATGCGGCGCAGAACGCAGCCGAAGAAAATCCTAGTCGACTCGGCAGGACGTGGTCGAGTACTCGGTTGATGCTGATGAGTACTCAGTTGACACAGTTATAATTCGAGAGAGTCAAAGGAGTTTTTATTGACTCTGTTGGGCAAAATGCGGAACAGCGTTGTTAACTATGATCAAGAGGCATGTGGATGAGCTCTTAGACAAAGGGTGTATCTAAGAAAACTTGAACCGTCGACTGTTCATAGTCTCACCTCCATCGAGAAGGCAACGGTCAT
Source organism: Tasmannia lanceolata (assembly GCF_043159265.1). Taxonomy (NCBI): domain Eukaryota; kingdom Viridiplantae; phylum Streptophyta; class Magnoliopsida; order Canellales; family Winteraceae; genus Tasmannia; species Tasmannia lanceolata. Next base: position 49,839,083 of record NW_027518683.1, on the reverse strand, counting down.
GAAGATGCTCTTGCTAATGTTGGTGTTACTTGTACAGCATTGTTAACTTGGCCCAATACAGAATTTGTAGATTTTTCTTTGTGTAAGTTGCATGTGGAAAATTCTTGTGAAGGGATAATTTGTCTATTTGTCTCTATTTATTTTCTAAATTTCCTAAACACATTAGGGAAGAAATTTTGGGTGGGTTTGGTTTCTAGAACTTTTAGGAGATGATGATTATTATTATTCTATTTGAATGCATTTAAAGGAACTTAGAAGTACCCAGGAGAGAAAATTTTAAGGCCAGTTTGATTTTCTTTCTATTTCTATTTTTAGATCCAATAGGGTCTAGGATAGTTTGTTATAAGTGAGTTTAAGGGCTGAGATTAGTTTTAGAGTTCAATAACGTAGATCTTGAAGGAAGTCTAGGGCTGGGATAGTTCGCCCACTTTCCATGTCTTATGTTCAACATGCCTTGAGTATGATGTATAAAAGTGCTTCCTGTTAATGAAAACAATGGAATCTTTTGAATCGCGCTACGACATCTATAGCAGAAGTGTTTTACAATAGAGTAGAACTCGTTGTGGCACATGGATTGATAACATAATGCATCACTCAATTTTGAAAGTTTGTAAAAGAAATTCGTAAACATATAGGTCCACTGAACATGCAAAAGGATTTCATAGAAGTACTTTGAATATTAGAGAAACAATCAAGAATTAATGTCATTTTCTTTATGAAGTTAATCTTGATGGAACAGAAATGAATAATGACTATTCAAATCAAAAACAAAAATGAATAATGCACATGGCTCACCGTTAGTTAAGAACAGAAATGGAATCTTCAAAGTGCCTGCCAAGAAGGAATATTTTGGTGAGCGGATGAAAAGACAAAAAGTAGGTGAATTTCAAGATACACTGATATCATCATTTAACAAGACATGAGAAGCAATAATATCATCCAAAAAAATGGAAGAATAAGGCATGCATGCTTTATGGAATCATACAGAGATAAGTACACTATAGAATGTCAAAGGTACGGATTACGCTTCCAATGCAGATAAAGGTTAAACTTAAATACGAAATCGAAAAATTAAATCCATCTAGTTTATTTGAATCATGTCACATGAACAGACATCCATAAAGAGCGAAAGTTGAAAAGAGAGATCAATGGGACTGATAACAATCATTGGGCATTTCATTAAGATACAACCTATTAGAAGTTGAGCAAAGACCATATATGTTACAGGGCATCCTTAGCTTCCCTACCTTCATGGATGGGTTCAAGGCTTGGGATGGTGCCAATGGCACTGAGATACTCAAATTACTCAAACATATCCATGAAGATATGTTATGATTTATGAACAAGTCATTCTTTTATATGAGTTTTTACATAGTGAACTAGCGAACATGCGAATGTAGCAAAAAATACAGTGGCACGAACATATTTGGGTGATCTAAACCACTCATTTGTTGGGCCCCAATACAACATACGCCGAGCCCCAAAAATCTTCTCAATAGGATGATCCTAACCCTATGATTTGTAGAGGTTTAAAATGGACGGCATGGTATAGAAACCTCCACATATCGGAGGGTTAGAATCGATCTCATAGAGAAGATTTTTGGGGCATGGCCCATCAACGTCAGGGACCAGCAAATGAGTGGTTAAGATCACCCAATATGTGAGCCTCACTGTATTTTTTTCTGCTACAATCTGTTCTCTTCTTTTCATACCCAAGTATCAATATTGCTTGTTGTGAGGCTTCCTCATATGTTGGCATGATGAAGAGTTTTACACAGTATCAGTTCTCTTACTTAAAAATGCAGCATTTGCAAGAGAACAAAGCTAAAAAGTCCAATTTGGAACACAGGATCAATATTTAAAAAAAAAAACAAAAACAAAAAAACTAAAGTTAAATTTCAAGAACCACCTCAAAACAATGCAGCAAACGCCAATCAAGACATGAAATAGAAATCTAGAAGTGAATTCAAAAAAGGTTATAATAAAAGTCAGAAAAACCGTACCGCAATCGCTATACAACCTTTTCAATGCGGCGGGAGACTCTCCAATAGGTGTGCGGCCTCTAAGAATTACCCCATCGATGTCGAAGGCGATACCAAAAGAGGGAGAAGCCCTACAAAAAATATGAGAATTCAAAAAAATTAGGGTTTTTTGAGAGGGAGAAGTAGAGAATCAACGGGAAGTGATTTATGCAAAGAGACCTTTCTGGTGGTGGTAGATTCGAAAATGCGCGGGAAATTTCAGCACGGAATGGCTGTAATTGGGCTCTGATTTTGCTGTGTGAAACCCTAAATACGGAGAGAATCCTCATCACTCGTTAGGGGAGAAATGCCATGGAAATACTTTCTATGTTTCAGTGGGAGCTGTCTTTTGAAGTGAGGGGAATGATATTGCCACCCCTTTTGTTTGTCTTTTTATAGAAATGAGGGCACCTGCATTCTACTTCCACCCCTTCTTTTTTGTCTTTTCCTACAAACGACTACATTGAGTCATTGACACACCTTTTGACTTCTTCACTTTTTAAGGAAAAGACAAACAAAGAGGGTGGAAATTTATTTTCTCAAATAGACCACCTTTTACCAAGTGGGGCCCAGTTTTGGTCTATCCAGGCCGTCTATATTAGCCTACATAGATCTTCAATGATGCCCAGTTATATAACTCAAATTAATTGTGTACCTATTAATGTATTATTTTGTCGCCCATTCATCAGCTTCGGATCCATGGTTAGGATCGTCTAATCAGCATGTTTTTCGACACTTTGGAGATCTAAGATGGGGCCGACTTGATAGACAGTCAAGATTAACGAAAGTTTAGGGCCCACTTTATGCAGTCTTTTAGCGTGGGATATTCGCCCATTAGTCCCTCCCTAGCTAAATAAATGGTAAAAGATCCTAAAGAATTGTGTGTTATTCAAATGAGGAAAGTGTTCCCGAGCTCTAGCTCAAAAACACATGTGGACCCACATTTTTTGGGGCATCCAAAGCATTCATTTGGAAGGGCCTTCCATGGATAGGGTGTGTACCAAAAATCAGATTGATAAGATCATCCTAACCTAATCAAAGGTGGAGGGGAAAATGGTGTCCATGTTTCTGCCCATTTTTTCCCTCCACAAATGGCAGGGTTAGGATGATCCTATAGGGCTGATTTTTGGGACACAGTCTATCCATGGAAGGGCCTTCCAAATGAATGCTTTGGATCACCCCAAAAATGTGGGGCCACATGTGTTTTTGAGCTCTTGCTCAGATAAGCTTATCTAAGCTAGAGCTCATGAACACTTTCCTCTATTCAAATAGCACTGTTTTTAGAAAATTATTGCCAAAAAGTCCCCAAAACAAACAAACTTGATTTTTTAAAATTTATAAAATAACAAAAATACCCTAACTTCTCAAAGTTTTAATTACTCTCCCAGTATGTACGTCAAAACTCTCCCTTAACACCCAACCTGATGCAATCCAAAACCTTGAGATCGAAGCTATCTATTTGTGCCTGATGCCTAGTGTAATGAGACTAGTACTGCTAAACTACGTAGTCAACGGAACTTGCCTACTAACTCACAGGAAGGCAAATTCCAACGATCTTGTACGGGATTACACCCCCGAAAATACCCCATAGGGTGAAGCTCTCGAAATTACTAAGTAGAGCTAGGGCTGCAAATGAACCGAGCCGGCTCACGAACATGTTTGGGTTCGACTCGTTAAAACATCGGCTCGGGCTCGTTCGTTTACTAAACGAGCCGAACCCGAGTCCAAAAATTAGGCTCGCAAAATAAACGAGCCGAACTTGAGCTTTGAATAGTTCAGCTCGGAAAAGCTAGCGAGCTTTTTAGGCTCGGTTCATAAACGAGCCGAGCCGAGCTTTAAAGCTTGGATTATGTTTACTTTATATATATAAAATAAAAGAATGTGGGTTGTTTATCACAAATGAAAGTTTAGCTGAGTGGTTAAGGCACTGGATTTAGAGGGGGCTAGGGTTCAAATCCCACAGATGTATGTTTTTATCATTCTTGAGACGAGCCGAGCCCGAGCCGAGCTTTCTCAAATATTTCACGAGACGAGCCCGAACACCCCAAAGCTCGACCCGGCTCGGCTCGTCTCAAAAATGATAAAAATATACATCTGTGGGATTTGAACCGAAGCCCCCTCTAGATCCAGCACCTTAACCACTCGGCCAAACTTTCATTTGTGATAAATAACCCACATTCTTTTATTTTATATATAAAAAGCAAACATAATCCAAGCATTAAAGCTCGGCTCGGCTCGTTTATGAACCGGGCCTAAAAAGCTTGCGAGCTTTTCCGAGCCGAACTATACTAAACTCAAGTTCGACTCGTATATTTGGCGAGCCTAATTTTCGGGCTCGAGTTTGGCTCATTTAGTAAACGAACGAGCCCGAGCCAAGCTTTTAACGAGCCGAACCCAAACATGTTCGCGAGCCGGCTCGGTTCATTTGCAGCCCTACCTATACACACACACACACACACACATACTAGTAAAAAACCCTGTGTGATGCACGGGCCAACAAAGAACTGTACATACCACATCATAGGTTGATCCAAACCGTCAATGTGATGGAACACAATATCAATAGGTTGTGCCCGTAAAATCATTTCCATAGGCTGATCCTAGCCCTCCAAGCTATAGAGGTTTTCATAATCTGTTGTTCGTCTGAAGGTGCTCAGAATTTGTAAATATTTTTACAGGTGTGCGAAATTCGTAATATTCTAAAAAAATTAATAAGGAAAAGTAATTTTTTCGTAATTGTCATATTTTGATACCTCTTCTTTGTAGTTTTTTCCGTAATTGTCATATCCAGGTACCCGTTGTCCGTAATTTCCCTCCCAAACTTTACTGTGTAATGATTATTATCTCTAGCTTCTTTCTTTAGGTATTATTGCTAGCAACCTTTAAAGAAATAGTATTTCCGTGCAGTCTTTCATCACATCTAATAAGACAAATCTCTGAATACATACAGTTGCAAAGGATGGGCGAGACATAGCGTTTGGAGAAGGTGGCTAGCGAACATTCATACCTTTTTTACCCTCATATCGATAGGATGTACAGATATGTGGGGAGGGCTACAAACGGTAAAAATCATCACATCCGTGCAGTTTTTCATCACATCTAATAAGACAAATCTCTGAATACATACAATTGCAAATGATGGGCGAGACATAGCGTTTGGAGAAGGTGGCTAGCGAACATTCGTACCTTTTTTACCCTCGCATCGATAGGATGTACAGATATGTGGGGAGGGCTAAAAACGGTAAAAATATCACATCAGCGTGTTAAATGGACAAAATTCTCTCATTTTCTCTTCTGCTATATATATATATATATAGAGAGAGAGAGAGAGAGAGAGAGAGGAAAATGATTGTGAGCTTGAAGCTCATATAGCTTATATGAGCTTGAGGGCCCAAACACATGGGTCCCACATTTTTTGTGATGATCCAAACCATTCATTTACAAGACCTCATCATAGATAGGGTGTATACAAAAAATCAGCTCCATTGGATCACCCTAACCCCTCCAAAAGCGGAGGGAAAAAATGGGCAGATTTGTGGCAAACGGTGTCTGTCCATTTTGCCCTCCACTTTTGGATGGGTTAGGATGATCCTATGGAGCTGATTTTTTGTACACATCCTATCTATATAAGGGCCTTTCAAATGAATGGTTTGGATCATCCTAACAATGTGGGGCCACATGTGTTTAGGCCTCAAGCTCATATAAGTTATATGAGCTTCAAGCTCACAATCATATTCCTCATATATATAAGGAAACGGTTCCTACACATATGTGTAGAGAGTTCTCTACACACTAGCTTAAAATACAGTGGGGGGCCACATTGTTTGGGTGATCCAAGCCATCCATTTTAAAGGCCCTCATATAGATAGGATATCTACAAAAAATCAGATCCATAGGATCATCCCAACCCTACGATTTGTGGAGGTAAAATGGATGTCTTTAAACCTTCACAAATTAGTTCATTTTTTGCCTCCAAAGTTCGAATGGTTAGATGATCCTATGGATCTAATTTTTTGTGGACACCCTATCTATTAGAGGGCCTTAAAAATGAATGGTTTGGATCACCCAAATAATGTGGCCCCCACTGTATTTTAAGCTAGTGTGTAGATAACTTATCTACACATGTGTGTAGGAACCGTTTTCTCTCTCTCTCTCTCTCTCTCTCTCTCTCTATATATATATATATATATATATATATATATATATATATATATACTAGTATATATATATATACTAGTAAAAAACCCCGGGCCGACAAAGAACTATACGGACCACATCACAGGTTGATCCAAACCGTCCATGTGATGGAACACAACATAAATAGGTTGTGCCCCAAAAATCATTTTCATAGGCTGATCCTAGCCCTCCAATCTATAGAGGTTTCCATAACATGTTGTTCCTCTTAAATCGGATGGTTAAGATCACCCTATAGATTTTTTATTAAAAAAGCATAAAGGAAGGGGGTTAGGATTGAAAGTATTTGGCTTTAATGGTTGCCTTTCTTAAAAAAGCATAAAGGAGGGGGTAGGATTGAAAATATGTGTGTTGAATGGGTGCCTTTGTTTAAAAAAGTCAAAAAGAGTGATGTGTAATTCTACAAAAAATTATCTTATTTTCTCTTCTACTATATATATTTAATAAAAAATCTATAGGGTGATCTTAACCATCCGATTTAAGAGGAATAGAGGATCTAGAAGCAGTAGCTACAACATAGCTAGCAGAATCATGGGACAGGATAGCTAGCACAATCATCAGAATAACAAGATAATCCGATTAAAAGGTAACATTATTAATATAGACCATAGAAGAAAATGGTGTTACAATGGGAAAAAAGTAATAACATTTGATTAAAACACATGCAACAATATTCTTTTAGAATGTGATAAAGAACAGAGTCATAACACAACTGAATCTGCATATTAGTGAAACAGCCATCAAACAGTCCTACCTTGAAAAAAAAAAAGCAAAAAAAAAAAAAAGGCTAAAAACATTCAATCTATTCACCATGTTTCTTTCCAGTCGTCTCGACATTCCAAGGCAGAAAATCAGTTAAAATTTTAAAAAAGTAATAACTCTAGCTTCTCGAAATTTTTATCAAGCAATGAGAAGTGGATCATCCATATTCTTGAACATAGAAGTAGAAGTATTGATTATCCGGGTGGTGACTGCCTCAGTAAGTATATGATTCCCTAACCTTTCACCTGCAAAAGCAAAAGAGCAAATAGTGAAGATCCAACATGGATAGAACTTAAAAAGTGAAAAAAAGAAAACATGGACCACGGCGCAGTTTAAAGTCTCTTAACTTACCATAGGACTGGGCTTGTCTTGAGATCTCTGAGGCACTGACTCAACCCTCCTCCGCCTTTCAAGTGATCTTTGAACTCTCTCCCTTGACAAATAGTTCAGCTACAACAGTCAAAAGCATTGCAAGTTAATGTGTCTCAAATAATAGATAGTTGATGACATATGATTTTCACAATGGTTTGTGTAATCCGCACTCTTAAAATCAGGAACAATTACTTTATCTTGAAGCTGCATTAAAAAATGTCAGTTCAATCAAAGAGCTAGTGGCAGAAAATGATAATTGTTAAATACTTATATCGCATGAGTAAAATACCAAGACAATTGGATATGTAACAGACATTGAGCACGGCAAGATCTAGCAAGGCAGAAGTTACCAAAGTAACATTGATAAACTCAGTAGCCTGGTAGCATCATGTCATAGGCAAACATACAAAAGTTCATGGAGAAAGAGATATTCTTTCGCATTAAAAGAAACTAAAGCAGAAATTCTAATGTCAGAATGCGTGTATGGGATCTGTCTGAGAAGTTTGGGCATGGACAAACATATATACTAATGGCATGATCGGAAATTATGACATCAATTACAGAAAATATGAAATGAGGCAGACATGATAAGTGATCCTTACTCACCACCACAATTAGTTGCAATGCTCCTAAAACATAGGCTGGCCAATATGCAGAATCACAAGCATAAAATGACCTATTGTCAAATGTTTCAATTGGTCCCCAAATTTAACAGAGATAGCAGCAGCTGCTGTATTAAAAATTTAAGCATGCAACTGAATATAGGTTGATGGGTTTAAAGCTCATGTAATACCAACATATAGTGTCCAATAAATAAAGCAAAATCTAGGGCAGATGAATCAATAACTTTTTTTCTAACTTGTCTTTATCCAATTGAAAATAAACGTCAATTCATAAGAATATGAGGCCTATAGATATGGGCACGAACATACATTTATGCAAACATGTGCTCAGGTTCCAAAAGTTAGCACAGAGGATGACCAAGATGGACCAACGATCTGAAAGATGCAATTTTGTTTTAGTAATATATAACACATGAATCTCAACGTACCTGAAATGAAAAAAGATTGTATATTCATTTAGGCTCCGTTCTTTTCAACGTAAAAATGGAAGTAAATTTTGTTTTACGTTCATTTTTACAACATAAAACAAAATTTTCCTCCATTTTTATGTTGAAAGAAACAGAGACTCAGTGATAAAATTTGGTTTAGCATACAGAAAATATGAATTTTTAATTCTCATCAAACACAATATGGTTACCTGAAATTGTGGAGGGAAATATGATTTGAGGCTGCCATACTTCTCAAGAACACTAAGAATAGCATATATTGGATTGCTAACATTCTTCAAAATCTTTTCTACCTATGCCTTTTCTTCTCCTCCCAAAGCAGATCCCAAGTAGTTGGGTGGGTCAATCCAAATGTTTCTACATATCGTTGTGAGAAACAAAATTGAATTAGTAACAATAAGAAAGAAAAGCCAGAAAATAAACTAAATAAATCCAAGTAGAAGAAGATAGCATTTAAAAGGCCAAAATATTCAAATTCCATTTATCGATTTTTCTCTCCTACCACTACTTTTCAACTTTTTTTCTTAATCCATCTTAGGAATACAATTAATATACAGATTTAATGTTGATAATATTACCAATTAATTTGAAAAACTAAACCCCACTAACACAGCCAAAAAGAAAAAAAAAGGAAAGGAAAAACGGAAAGGAAGAGAAATGGAATTCTAAGATGGATGGGAATTATATTACGATAATATATCGTGAAAATCATTCTAACTATGCCCTAATAACCAAAACCAAAGTATTTACCTGGCCCATAAACAGCGTATGAATTTGATCTCCGAGATGTGCTCTGTCTAGGCAATTCCTGTCTTGGTAGCAATAAGAAAAGAGAAAACAATATTAAGAAAATTATTAATGTCAAATGTACTTTGTTCTTGCTATGTACTACTATAATTAAGCAAAGGAAATAATTACAGCAAAAACAAAAAACAATGTAAAAGAAAGTAACTAACCAAAAGAGAAAAGGGAAACAGGGAGGCCCCATGTGCATTTCTACCAAGAGGAGGCACCAAAACGATTCCTGCATGTATAGGAGCATTAGAGGGAAAAAATAAAGAAAAGAAAGAGAAATAGGACAAAGCGTATGCGATTGTAGGATCAAAATGAATTGCTAGCTTTTCAAGAAGGGAATTGACAACCAACGACCTGCATGATAAATGAAGATGTTCAATATAAATGTTACCTACAGTAAATAATATAATAATAAAACATATGCCACTTAATCATTAAAAAAACATATGCCACTTAATTTAGACAGATGAATGGAATGATGGAAGCATAGAAGGAAGAAAAGAGTAATTACAGCAATTTAACATACAGATGATGGTTAAAAAAACTCTAGGTGTAGAAATGTGAAACACAAAAACAGCATATATCAAAAATACCGGAAAATATAAATGGTAGTACATTTTGGACTCAAATTTCCACATATCAGAGTGGAACAAAGGAAGAAAAAAGAGATGCATTTATCATCAACTGCTATAAACTAATACGTTTTGGACTGATAATCGGTAGTAATAATCTAAAAAGAACAGGGCCTAATAGACTAAATTAAAATGGGATTAAAACAAACCTAAAGCTTTTTATAGCCAAGAAATAAGGTTTAGAGGAGCTATGAAACTCACCATTCCAGGCAAGAAGTTGAAGCGGTTGAAGAACACCGTCATGCTGATTTCTGGGGGAGAATGGTTGGCCGATATTTCCAAGGAAAGCTTCAGACCCTAAGCTAAGCCCCGTCTCAGATTGTTCGAGCACAGAGGGAAACGAAACAGAACTGAAAACCCTTGATTTCCTGAAACTTACTGCAATTGATAACCCTAAGCTAAGCCCCGTCTCAGATTGTTGACGTGAATGAGTTTAATACGTTTAGGGTTTTGATTTGAGGTGAGAGGATGCTATGGTGTTTATGGTTATCATCTGAGGTTAGAGAAAGAGAGTTGTATAAAAATATCTCCGACGACCGAGAGAGGAATGGAGGACATCTGTATAAAAATATCTCTGAAGTAGGTGAAAAAGGGGGAAGATTATTTGGGGGGAAATAAGAAAATGTCGTTTTTACCCTCCCATAGCTAGTATATGCAGATATGTGGGAGGGCAAAAAAGCGTAAATACCTTGCACACTGGCGTGTTAAATTGACAGATTTTTAAAATAATTCAAAAAATTCTCTAATTTCTCTTATGCTATATAGTATACTAGTAAAAAACCCCGTGCGATGCACGGCCCGGCAAAAAACTGTACGAACCACGTCATAGGTTGATCCAAACCGTCTATGTGATGGAACACAACATAAATAAGTTGTGCCCCAAAAATCATTTCAATAGGCTGATCCTAGCCGTCCAATCTATAGAGGTTTCCATAATTCCCCTTAAATCGGATGGTTAAGATCACCCTATAGATTTTTTATTAAAAAACCATAAAGGAGGGGGGTAAGATTGAAATTATGTGGCTTTAATGGGTGTGTGCGATGCACGAGCCGACAAAGAACTGTACGGACCACGTCATAGGTTGATCCAAACCGTCCATGTGATGGAACACAACATAAATAGGTTGTGCCCCAAAAATCATTTTCGTAGGCTGATCCTAGCCCTCCAATCTATAGATGTTTCCTGTTTCCATAATTCCTCTTAAATCGGATGGTTAAGATCACCCTATAGATTTTTTATTAAAAAACCATAAAGGAGGGGGTTAAGACTGAAATTATATGGCTTTAATGGGTGCCTTTGCTAAAAGCATAAAGGAGGGGGTAGGATTGAAAATATGTGAGTTGAATGGGTGCATTTGTTAAAAAAAGTCAAAAAAAGTGATGTGTAATTCTCATAGAATTTTCAAAAAAATCAAAAAATTCTCTTCTTTTCCATCCAGCTTATTATAGTATATATATATAGAGGAAACTGTTGGTGAACTTAAGCTCACCAAACTTATGGTGAGCTAGCTTGGCCAATCACATGGGGTCCCACATTTTGGGGAGTGATCAAACCATTCATTTGCAAGGCCTTATTATAGATAGGGGGTGTACCAAAAATCAGCTCCATAGGATCATCCTAACCCCTCCATTTGTGGAAGACAAAAATGGGGCAAATTTGTGTCTGTCCATTTTTATCCTCCACAAATGGAGGGGTTAGGATGATCCTTTGGAGCTGATTTTTGGTACACCCCCCATCTATGAGTTTGGTGAGCTTAAGTTCACCAACAGTTTCCTCATATATATATATATATATATATATATATATATATATATATATATATATATATATATATGAGAAAAGGGTTCCTAAGGGTGCCCTCATATAGCTTATATGAGGTGGCTCTTTAAAAACATAGGGGCCCCACATTGTTAGGATGATCCGAAGCATTCATTTGAAAGGCCACATCATAGATATGGTGTGTACAAAAAATCAGCTCCATTGGACCATCCTAACCCATCCAAAAGTGGAGGGCAAAATGGATAGACACATTTTGTCCACAAATCTGCCCATTTTTGCCCCCACTTTTGGAGGGGTTAGGATGATCCAATGGAGCTGATTTTTTGTACACACCCTATCTATGATGTGGCCTTTCAAATGAATGCTTCAGATCATCCTAACAATGTGGGGCCCCTATATTTTTAAAGAGCCACCGCAGCTAAGCTTAGCTGAGGGCACCCGCAGGAACTGCAAGCTATATATATATATATGAGAGAGAGAACATTTCCTATTCACTTTAGTTTGTGGCGTAGCCAATGGGCTTCACAATTTATTAGACATGGGTGGGATATTGGAGGAAACTAAGAAAGAAGAGAAAAGGGCCATGAATTGTTGGAGGAAAGGTAAGTTCTCAATCCCGGGCAAGAAAAAACATTTATGATTAAAAACTTTTCTTAAAAAATTTGTTCTTTTCTTGATTAAGAGTAAATAAACAGGAGGAAATTTTAGAAATATTGTCTTTGTCCATGTGCCAAAATATATAAACATCTGATTCAAAGTTTGTGATTGACAACAAGCTACAATTAATGGGAGGGAAATTAATTATGGTGTATGTGCATACATGCATGTAACGGGGCAGAAAAGTTGGATGTTATGGGATATAATAAAATGGGTGGTGCCGGGATGTACACCAAAAACTTGAAGAAAACCCTCGATCAGGTTTGAAAACCAAGTGGCATGGATGGGTTGGGTTTCATTAGAGAGGAAAAACCCGACTCTATGTTATTTTTGTTTTTATCATAATTTAAGGGAAATGATATCAGCACCGCAATGTTTTAATAAGACGCGCGAAGCATCTTGTTGCTTAGTGAAATTATTTCCCTATTTTATAATATAAAATAAAATCTTATGAGTTATGATGACTTTCCCTTTCTTCCTCCAGCGTACAACTTTCCCATAAACGATCCCTTCACCGAACTGGAGCAATTGTCCCTATTTACAACTTTCTCTCTATCTTGTTGTTGAACGATCCGTCGCCGAACTGGAGTAACTGTCCTCCAAAGAAGACGATTCTGTTGTACGTACGTGATTTCGATCACTGCCTCATTGTTATGGAGCTGCCTGAAGGGAGTCTACGAGAGATGAAATGAAATATCAAGACCCTCAAGGTTGATCAACATCTCAAAAAATAGATGTAGGGGAACATGTGTAATGGAGACCTTTGATATGAGTGTAGACCTACATGAATGGCCCACATTCTAGAAATCTTGACACCATTTTAATTGCAGATATTTGTTGTATTTAAGGAAGGAATAACCTCATTTTTCAAAGAAAATTAGCAAAAGTAAGATGGCTCCTCTTATTCTACGATAATCCAAGCACCAGCACCACGAGTCAACTCGGAACCGGTCGATTCCTGAGCTATTCGTTCTACCGTCAACCTCTCGATTGGCGTTTGCCTGCTACTACTGGAGCAAGTAAGAGAACCTAAAGTGAATGAACTTAAAGAACCAAAGGTTTTTGCCGAAATAAATTATTATTTTATCCCCCTTAAATTTCTGCCAAAATCACCGAAATTTTGGTAATTTCGGCTGAAATTTCGGGAAGATATTAAATAGAGAATAAATTTCAGATTTTTTGGCAATATGAAATTTCGACCGAAATTTCAGGAAAACAAAATTTCGATCGAAATAATGTAACATTAGCATGTATTTCGATTTCGGTTGACGGACGGTCGAAAATTATAACTTTGGTTGTAACCCAAAAATCACCGACAAATTAACCGAACTGCTCCTGGCGCTACCGTTTCGGTCCAGCCCCAGGCTTGACCTCACTACCAATTATCAAAGGGATTATCAACTCATTCTGCCAATCAATCCAAATACATCATCGACCCATTACCCGATATCCAGGTGCAGCAAGAAAAAGTGTAGATAGTCGTTGAACGTCTGTAGACTAACGAGTAACGATGCAGTATATAATTCTCTACCGATTGAAAGAATTAGGATCATTTTATAGAGATAATTTTTGGGGAAAGCCTGATTTACGTCAGCGCCCAGTAAATGAACCGTTTGGATCTTTTGAACAAAGTGAGCCCAAGTGATTTTTTGAATTATAATATGTGTATGGATGTATTTTTTGAAAAATCACTTGGGCTCACTCTATTCAAATATCCAAACCGTTCGTTTGCTGGGTCCCAACGTAAATCAGCCTTCCCCAAAAATCATTTACATAGTATGATCCTAACTCTTTCAATCCATAGAGAATTATATATGGCATCTTAATGGACAGTTTGGATCATACTGTGATTTAAGCCGCATAGTACTTTTTGAAAAATTATGGACTATACGGGCTTACACCATATAAAAGCTCTTGAAATATATGCTACCAGTATTCAGTACAACTATTGCTTTTTAGATATGAGGAATGATAGATGCAAGGGCCCTCTTTATGCAAGGGCTAAAGAAGGCCCTGGAATACATCCACGTCATTAAGTACAACCGATTTCAGTTTCTTAACCAAATTAAAAAATGATGCGGATCCATTCGAGAGCCCTTCTTCAGCCCTTGCATAAAGAGGGCCCTTGCATCTATCATTCCTGTTTAGGTATATACCTTAATCTAACTCAATTTGGGATCACAAAATCTCCATCTAAGGTAAGATCTAAGCCCACCGTAATTCAAGGTCTTTGCCCAGATGAAACCAAATGTACCGTTTATCATCACCATGTTGAGCTCATCTTTCAACGATCTTGACCATTCACCAACTGGACCCCACAGACAGATGGCATAGTCTAAAAATCCACACTGATCCGACAATCCTGATCGTTAGATCACCATCCATAAAACTTACTGTAAAATACCGAAAGATATTCACACAAATCAGTAAAAAAAAAAAATCCAATGATCGAACCGTTAAAAACCATCCAATCAGTGCTACGAAAGTTAACTGTCGGACGGACCTATTTCCATCCAGCACACTTTACCAGAAAAATAAAATAAAATAGAAAACTACGGTCACCGTGGCTCGTCCGTCGCGGGCTGATAACTTCGCATTTTCTAGTGCCACGTGTCCCACCTCAAACCGCTAAGTCGCTAACTCCTAGACTTAAACCGTTGCAGTTCATAAACTCGAACCCACAAAATCTCTCTCATGGCAACGGCGGTCCGTACAAATCCTCTCCCGAGCGCCGCTTTTGATTGGTCGAACAAGAATCACTTTCTCCATCCAACCACTCTCTTAAGAAAACCCTTCTCCAAATCAACTCCACTTTTCTCCGTAGATTCTAACCGGACGAATCAACGGTCGAGATTTCCCCTAGGTCAAAACAAGAAGCCGGTGTCTGCAATCTCAGGCTCCCCTGGTAAGAGACCCTTTCTTTCCCCCTTTTTCTTGAATTCCGCATTTCGAAGATTTCTGCATCTGTTTGAAACAGTCCAATAATCGGTTGGGGAATCCACAATCGGTTGTCATAATCTAAAACAAAGAGGCCCTTAATAGATTCGAGTTACCGATTGTTTGAAACAGTGAAACAAGAATTTTTCAATAATCTCTCTATGAATTTTTGTGATTAGAAAATGTTTGATTTTGGAAAGGGAATTGATGTCCACTCCGCACTCCCTTGTTTTGAAAATGGGGCATTCCTCTGTCTGCTTACACTTTTCTCAGCTCTAACTAGCTTATAATTCCTAAAAAGCTATCAACAACCAATCAAAGAAGCTTTCAATAAGATGGGAAAGGAAAAGTATTTTTAAAAGTATCTACTTTTTTTAACACACTAAAAAGATAACTTGAAGTACTAATTCTATTCCATTTGACTCATGGGAACCTTCAATTTATGATATTATCTATCTAAACTAACCATAGTCATATCATTTCTTTCTAAATTGTGGAAAGAAATCGGTTAGAAATGTTTTTCTTGAAATCCAAATGGGACCTTAGTATAGCTTTCTATACGGCATAGGCAGATTCGGATAATTCCTTGTGTCACTCTTTTGGGGAAGATTAATCTGATTGAGTTATATGATGGCATAATATGAGGACCAAAATGTTAGAAGTTGTCACTAAGGATGTGAAACCTATCTTTCTTGGGCTTCTTTTGGAAAGTTAAATAATGGCATACTTACCTTCTAATTTATATATATCATTCCACATATTTTTATTTGACGAGATTCTTAAATTTAATTGGGTTATCATTCCACATTTTTTTATTTGATAAGATTCTTGAATTTTTTTTCTGAATGGTAGGATTCTTTTATGTTTTGTGCCGAAGTTTTCATTTTCGATGTTCTCTTGCATAAGTTTTGTACCATGTTGATGCAAGCAGGAAGTGCAGCTATTCAGATGTCTGAAGATATTGCAAGGTTGTTGGAAAGTGTTGAAGTGTTTGATTTGAATGGAAAAGCAATTCCAATATCTGATTTGTGGAAGGATAGGAAAGCTGTAGTTGCATTTGCACGTCATTTTGGGTGATATTCAGTAACCTAATTTCACTTCCATTTTAAGTATTTTTCTATGAAGATGCTTCCAATAGTAGAAATAACATGTTTCTTTTCTTTTCTTGGTAACTGCAGATGCGTTCTTTGTCGTAAACGAGCTGATTTACTTGCTTCTAAAAAGGTAAAAAGCATACCCTTCAAAATGCCATTGAAAGGTTTTTAATTCTATGTATAGGGGTTGCTTTTAAGTCATTTTTTTTTGTTGTTACACTTTCAAATATACTTTGTAAATATCGGAAACAGGAAGACCTTCTTCGAGGTTTGTTCAGAATCTTGTTTTGAGTTTTTCCAATTTATGGATTGACACTTTCCCATTTTCTTTATTTCTTAATATATGTGCATGCATTAACACATGTATGTAAAATAGTTTGCGTTGAGAGTTCTATCCAGGGGCGGAGCTACGTGTAGCATAAGGGGCGCAGCTGCCCCTGTTGAGTTGGGCCAAACTCCTTAATAGGCCCAACTCAATTGGGCATGGCCTTATGTATAATGCCCCCCTTATGTATATATAACCTGCTCCAGTGCTCCCCCCCCCCCCCCCCCCCCCCCCCCTGCTCGCCCCTTAATGAATATATACTGGCTCCGCCAGTGGTTCTATCATCTTATTTTTCAAGGATATTTTGGGCTATATGTGTCCCTTCATCTGTTTATTTATTTATTTATATATTAAGGGTTCAAACCCCAAACTTGACTAGGACTTAACTCTGGAAGTGTGAGGAATTTCTCTGTATTTCGGGGTGTATAGGATTTAGAATTCATCAAAGTCCCATCTCAAGGGCACATTTATTATTCTTGTAAGATTATGATGTCTCTTAAATATGAATATTTTGAATCATGTTAGTTATTAATAGAGAAGTATTGGTGGGATGCTCATGGAGAGCGTCAGTACTAAGACAATCACTCCCTTGGTGCCACCTGTTCGGTCAAGGGTCTGACCAAACATGCGATGCACAAGGAGTATCTGTCTCATCCTTAATGCTCTTATGCGCGCCCTCTAATTATTTTGTTTATTAATAAATGTAGAAGCCTACTTCTATCATTATATATTTTGATGCAAGTAACGGATTGGTAATTAAATTACAACCCCAAACTCGTGGTGATCCATGGTTAATTAAGTTAATTTGTTAGAAGATCAAGATCTGTCCCTAAAAGTTCATGAATATCAGAAATCAATAATTTAGGCCTTCCCTTAGATTTAATTCAACGACTTCCGCACCTGATCTATTTATACAAAAAATGATTCGAAGAGTCTTCTCTAAAATCCGGGTCTGCATAATAAATGACAGATCTCCAAATTTTAGAACATACGGAACTACTACCGGGAAGGCGCATGACTGTGAGGGATGATAACTCTGTAAACAGGTAGTCTAAGCAAAAGGCTTAGAACACAACAAGCTGCCAATGAGCACTATTTCCAAAAGGGTGGGTTCAGACACCATACAGTGAAAGAACCCAATAACAAAGTAGATCTCTATCAACTATTCCTGGAAAGGCATATGATTGCAAGGGATGACAACTTTGTAAACAGAAGGAGTCTAAGGAAAAGACCAAGAACACAGCAAGCAACCAAAGAGCACTATGTCCAAAAGGGTAAGTTCAGCATCATACACAGTAAAAGAACCCAATGCCAAGTAGATCTCTATCAACCATTCCTGAGAAGGCACATGACTACAAGGGATGACAGATGACAACTCTGTAAACAGAGTCTAAGGAAAAGGCCTAGAAAAAGACAAGCAGCCGAATAGCTTCAAAAAGTTTAGGGTTCAGACACCGGACGCAGTGAAAGAGCCCAATACCAAAGTAGATCTCTATCTCAGGAAGGTTCAGAACACCGTAGATGGACAAAAAATTCAAGCCAAGAAGAGAAATACTAAGTGATTTGATCCCCACCTCTTCACACACCTCATTGTTTTTCCCAATAAATCTGCCCCCCCCCCCCCCTTCTCTGGTTACTCCATTTTTTTGCAACCTCTCATTACTCCACTTTTATACAACCACTATTTATTCTCTCTTCTGTATAGTTTAATATTCTTGATGAAAGATGAGCACATGCACACCATGCCACCTCTGTCCATCTATTTCTCCATCTCTTGCTCTCTCTCATTACTCCATCTTTTTATCCAACATGTGATTGTTAAAAATTTTTAATTCAATTTTATTGACTTTATTAGGTTTGTAAAGAATACAATCATAGTTTATAAAATAGTGTTGTCCCTATTCATCAAATGGGCCAGGTCTATCGAATGAGTACAATAGCAAATGATTTATTTGCTTTCCTCTAAAATGTATATGCTGAGGTCACATCTCCAAGCGTAGATACAGTGAACCAGTTAAATGGTCGATTTTTATTATTTCAATGCACTTCATCCATGTTTCACCCATGTACTAGTCTTTGGTTTTCCAATTACATATTTTTCTTGAGTAGCAAAAGGTAACTATTTTGCTTGTTCTCTGAAAGCTATTTTCGTTAACTTCGATCACAACATAATCTTATTGTTCATTTATAGGCGAGAATGGATGCAGCTGGTGTGGCATTAGTTTTAATTGGACCTGGCAGCGTTGATCAGGTATGCCATTGTAGAAGTCCTAAATACGAGTCAATAATTTGAATATTGTAATGCATAAAAAAAAAACCTTAAGGTACAATCTCTTTGTATCAATTTGACCATTAACATAGCAGGGAAAGAAACGAACATAAATTCTCATGCAAGGTTTTTCCGTGGTGATTGAAATGTACTGCTTGGGCTGTGTTAGATTGTATGTGTTGACATTGTATTGGATTGAAAAGGTGGTGCTTATGTGTGTGCTTATTTCCTAGTACGTATAATGTGAATGGGGGTATCTTGAGAACTTTGGTTTGGGGTGAAAAATTCACCCCCTTTCTTTCCCATTTCCGCCCCATTTACCCAACTTTATGGTAATAATCTCTCTCTCTCTCTCTCTCTCTCTCTCTCTCTCTGTAAAAGGATATGCCATAGCTCACCTTCTTTTCTTGGTATCCACCATATCTCTCTCCCCTTGACTGGCATGCTGTTCCTTTCCTTTCCTCCCCGATGAGAACATCGCGATCTTTTACCGAATCTTCTCCTGTACTTATAGTTTTAGCTTCTTTTTTCTTTTTTCTTTTTCTTTTTATTTGTCAGTTGTATTGGGATGCGAATTTCCTGCCTTTGGTTCTAGAAATGCATGCTAGCTAGTTAAGTACAAGAAAAAAGAAAGTGCATTGGATTTTCGGGGAGGTTTGTTGTCAGCTAAGAGACCGTGTTTTGGGGGATTGTGAGGAATGAAGAGAAGGTGGTAGAAGATGAATTGGATTTTTACTCTTTTGCTTGAATTGAAGAAGAATGATAGTGGGGTTGGGAATTTGTTGTTAATGTCTGGGGTAAAAGTTTTCAGGATTTGTTGTGAAACGATGAAGAGGATGAAGGTGGCTTGAAATGGGGAATTAGTGGGAGTGAGATTGAGTGTCTTTGAAACAGGGTGTTTTGTTGTTGGATGAGATGAGAGATTGAGTTGATTTCGATTGTCTTGTTGCAGAGGGAAAGATTGATGGAAGGCTTCATGTGTAACGATCAGCTATCGTGGCAGAGATGGCACGATCTTGATGGTGAACAACGGCTAGGCTGTTGATCGGCATCGGTTTTCTGGCAGCGATATCTGCTGGAAAAACTCTCGAGTTGCAGATGGTGTTGCAAGAAAGATGCTGGAGGCAAGTGGCAGCAACGGTGGGATTGCAAACGGAAACAGTGGCAAGTTGCATCTGAAAATGGTGGTCGCTGATCGGGGTATATTTGTGCCAATGGCGACTGACATTCTGCCATAGTGACCTAGCGGAAGGTCGAGGCCTGCAGAGAGGAATAGAGGGATGACACAGCTGGAGTTTCAGAAATGAATGAGAAAGAGCTATTGTTTGTGGGCGGGAAAATGGTGCTGAAAGGATTGGTTTGCCCATTAACGGTAGCTGCTCTGGGCTGGTGTTTCTATTGGTCATAGATTGCTTACTGTGAGGAAAAAATTGGTTGTTCCCAACAGATTTACCGGCTGTGAAGCAATTTACCTGTTGCAAGCTTCATAACTGGCAAAAGGGGTCCGGGGAAGGAAAACAAGGAGGTGAATTTATCATTCTCCTAAATAAAAATGCTTATAGTCTAAATAAAATTCTAATAAAAGAAAATAAAACATGTCCAATAGTCCAATAGGAAAAAAAATAAATCTAACGGCTGCTAAGATGACTGAATCACATCATTAATAGCTCACACCGACTGCATAGTAACTCCAAAAACAGGGCAGCACTGCATGCCTTTTTCAAATAGGGCAGGATCCACCTATCTAGGTCATAGTTCTTCCTTGATTTAATATCGAAAGAGGGAACTCTTAAGTAGCAGACACCCATGCACAGAGGCAAAGAGAACCTCATGGGGATAGGGTTTCTATGCACAGTCAATGGGAAAAACCTAGATCTTGTGGTCCTATCATCATAGGACAGATCAAGAGTTTCCAATAGATGAAACTAGAAGGAAAACGAAAATACAAAGAGGAGGGAAAAGGAATTTGCGGATCAGATCAGTGCTCTGATAACATGTTAATGTAAATAGGATGAATGAAAGGGCTTGAAGAAAGAATCCAAGCCAAGGAGAAAGAGAAAAGAAAGAAGGGAAGTAGAAAAGAATTCATAGGGTTTCTAGTGTATTCCCTATGAACCCCATAAACTTCATTTATATTTTAATGCGAATCAAAATAATTATGATTTTGCCACTCTATGTTTGGTCCCATTTTAAATGCATAAGTAATGGAAATAAAAATCTATCTCCCATATGTTAACAAAGATCAAATGCGTCCTTTGTATATCCTATATAACTTGGAGGCAAACGAAGTCACATATTCCTTAACTAGGGAATGTTTATTGGGCCAACCTCTGACCTCTTGTAAATTTGATCATTTTTTGTTATTTATAGAGTTCTTTTTTATCTGTAAAAAGCAAAAAAAATCCATGTAATGCATTGTGTTTGCCTCCTAATAGACGTATTATTGGTAGATTTGTTTGTATACATTTTAAGAAAGGACCAGAACCATGTGCCTCTTGAATTAATTCACATTCTTGGTCTTTCATGATTTATTGAGTGTATTGGGCATCATAAGTGACATTATAAAATACAATATCTTTTGCCTTTGATATTTTTTGAAGACTATGATTTTTCTTATAGTTAAGATAATATAATGTTCATCCCACTGCATTGTGTATACATTTTCTACTTGGCATCGGTTTCTTTCTTAAGTAGATCAATTTATGTCCTTACTATCTTGCAATGTTGGTTTAGGCGAAGGCATTTTCCATGCAGACAAATTTCAAGGGAGGTATGCTTTTTGAAGAACATGAGTATCATCAGAAGTGTCATATTTGATGATCATAAGATTCAATGTTTATTCCCTCAAATGAGGTAAAATTTTAAAATCCTTTGAAATGGGTAGTCAGATTCCTTTATCTGTAAATTCTGTATCATTCAATTAATTTATATTTTATTGAAGGAAAAGAGTTCTAGTCATAGGATCAAGATAAGATGAATGCTTTTCTATGTTGCATGACTGCATCTTTGTAGAAAATACCTCTAACTGATAGGCAAGCTTGGTTCTGTAGTTCCACATAATCGTGGAAAAAGTCATGTAACATCACATAATGTAAAGCATCATGTATTGTAACTTAATCTAAACCCCACACACCTAGGATCCCCTTGCAGGAGTACCACTTGAATATGCGTCTACTTTGAAGTTATTGAACTTAGACTAACTTCATATGCAAGTTCATGCATATTTATCATTTAAGCTTCCATCAAGCATATGGCGTGCTTGTAAGCAATATTCAATAAAGAACACTTTTTCAGATATCTCATCACAACTATTCCATTAAAACCGAGAAAAAAAATTCCCACCTCAGTCTTGGGGATTACCCCTTTCTTAATAAGATTCTGCACCATTCAAAAAAAAATAAAAAAATCAGAAAAAGATTAACCACATAAGCAAAAGAATATTTTAAGAACAATATGAGTGAGCAGTTATGTATGTTGAAATAGGGTTGCTCTTTATCATATATTTTGTATGATGGGCATTTTAGGTAATATCATGTAAACTCAGGTTAATAAAAGAGAGATTATGTGATTGAGAAGCAAAAGAATGAGGCACCATATCCTGAGAACGATGTGAGTGAACAGTTCTGTATACTGAAATAGAATAGTTCATCATTATTTTGTATCATTGTATGAAGGGTATTTTATTCATTATCACGTAAACTCACTGAAGTTAATAAAGGAGGATGCACCACAAATTGTGTAAGAGAGGAGGCAATACAAATTGTGTAGCTCCAATCCCCACAAAACTCTCATCTTTCTTCTTCTCCTTCTCCTTCTCCATCATCTTCTCATCTTCTTCCTCTTACTTTCCTTTAAAAATGTAGGAGATTCTACATGGTATTCGAGCGGATCTGGATCCAAGGGAACCCGATCTCTAGATCTTTCAATCACTCGACTCCAAGGAAGCTTCAAGACAAAACATTGTGAAGTGAGGGATTTAGATCGCATCTCAACCAATCTAAAATTGGTGGCCACATAGGCTCAGTTTTCAGCAGATTTTGTCTTATTCATTTAATTCACCTGAGGTGGCTGCTCTCACATGCAACAGCCCAGCAGCAAATGTGTTCTGCTATGGTCCCTAGCAAATCCCTTATATAATTGCATGTGAAATGTGGCATATGTATATGGGCGGATCTGGGGGTCATGGGGGGCAATTGCCCCCCTTAAAATTCCGAATTTTTCTAAGTCGATAGGTTAGTTACCGATTTTTTTAATAGTTGCCCCCCTTGAAGTTAGGGTTGCCACCTTGATTTTGTTGATTTTTCCTGAGTCGATAGGTTTGTTTGCAATTTTTTGTAAAGTTGCCTATCTAAAATTCAGGAATTTTTCCTCCATAATGTTAGCATTATCGTGTAAAGTTCCCATATTATAGCGATTTTGAGTAAGTCCCTCCCAACGAGCCATCTCTCTCTCTCTCTCTCTCTCTCTCTCTCTCTCTCATTAAAAATATAAATAAGTGGCTGAGATAATGTCAACTTAGGTAGATATGTAATTATGAGATTTTATATATTTCGTGCAAATATTTTCAAAAAGTACTGCAGGCCCACTTCATTGGATGATCCAAACTGCTCATTTGTTGGGCCACAACATAAATAGGATGCATCACATAAATCATCTCCATAGGATGATCCTAACCCTCCAATCTATAATGGAATCACCAGCTCAATCAGATGGTTAGGATCACCCTATGGCGATGATTTACACGGTGCAGAGCATGAGAGTGGGACCCACCCCATCGAAATATGATGGGTAAATTGTCGGCTCTACCTTAACCATGGGTTAGGGGGAGAAGGTGGGCCCCACCTATCAAAACATGAAGTGCAAAATGGTGGACCTCAAAATGCTACAATGACCATTTTCTGCCCCGCCTAAAGCATATTCCTGGCTCCGCCCCTGGTATTATGTATAAATATTTAAATGAATTAGTGGTACATCATATTAGTATCTGTTACATAATTACATGAATTATGTGTGAAATGTGGTGTATGTATTATTTATAAATTGTGGTGTATGTATTATGTATAAATATTTATATGAATTACATGTCGGGTCCGATTGGATCGGCAGACGATAGTGAAGCGGAAGTAAGGGCGGTCAGCTTATCAAGGCATAAAAAGGTTAAGGAGAGAGCTCTTGGAGAAGACGATTATGGAAGGTGACTCAATGAATGTCATTCGATGGTTGAAAGGCGTGGTGGTCCCTCCATGGCGATTTGCTCACTTTTTTTATGAGATCCAAGACAAAATTGGGGGCTCATCTATTACATTCAAGCATATCCGGAGGTCGGCAAATAATATGGTAGATGGCCTTGCTCATCAAGGAGTGTTGTGGCAGGCAAATTTGGGATTTTTTTATTTTCTTCCTCCATAATTGTTTCTCTCTTTATGTTTCTCTTGTTTTTCTCTCCTTGTAATCTTTGGAGTTTCGACCATCTCGGTGGAAAAAAATTTATATGAATTACATGTGAAATTTGATATGTATTGAATTATTAGACATGCGCGAACGCGCGCGTAATTAGGTGTTTGATGTTGTTAAACCATTATAGATTGTCTTATGCAACGGTTAATAAGTGTTTATTTGTGTGCATTGTAACATTTCTTGAAGTTTCATCTTAAAATTCTATCATTTGCATATAATTTCATACATGTTTTGTGATTTTTCAGGAATTTCCCCACAAGTTCCAACTGAAACTGAAATGTTTCTGTTTCCATGGTGAATGAATCCGAAACCGAAATTTAAAACATTGCTGATAAATTTACCAAAAGACTGATTACCTATTATCATTTCCATCTACTCGACAAGCTGAAAATATTCAAAGGAACACTTCGGCATGAGGGGGAGTGTTAGAGAGAACATTATTAGACTCTAAGGGTGTACTCATAATTTTACATGTAATTGATTTATAAGTTGTAGTGTGTTTAGATTGATTATTGAATCCAAGGCAAATGATGCACGAGCAGAGAAGTTCTACATCGGTCTTCATAGGCTCATTAGCATAGGATTAGTTTGCTAATGATGTAGGGTAGTTTTGTCATTTCAGTTGTTCATGTCCTTTTATGTTGTTTTTGGTTCAATAGGCGTAATTAGGTTTCTCTTTGTAAGTTGGGCTGATATCTAAAGCCCAACTCCTTCTTTAGGTGGCGGGATTTTTTGATGAATTGTTTTTGAAACCTAGGGTTTGGAAGTTTTGCAAGGTTTTCTTGCTTTTTATTTTGATTGGGAAGAGATTAAGGACTGTTGAATGCAGTTTTCTATTCCCTTTCATTGAATTTTCCTCGTTAATCAAGGATTCTATCAAGATCAATGGCTTTGCGTCCCCCCACTCAGCTCGGTTAGTTGGTCGAGTTTCACCCAGAAATAAAAGGTAGCTTCATATCTTTGTATGTTTGTGTACTCCTTGTTGCTTGTGGAAAATTGAAAGGGTTGAATGCATCGAACTCTACCTTTGATTATTGGTTTGGTAAGGATTTGAACCCTGATGTTTAAATTTCATCCAATCTCTTGAATCTTTGGTGGAAATCTGGAGTTCATTTTATTCTCATTTAGAACTTGCTAAGTTGCTATTAAACCCAAGCTCCCAGTTATTTTGGAATGAATTCCTTTCTCTGAGCTCCATCCCTATTTAGCCAATTTTGCAACCCTAGAAGTTGGTGCCCTGCTCTGTTATTGAAGGTGCATGGAATTGCCTAAGTTAAGCTGGACGAACTATAATCCAGAATGGCCAAGGTCGTTGTTTTCTCCTACAAAGGCTTACACCAATTGGTTCATTTATTATTCCCATTGTACACGGTTTGGCAGGGCTCCCCTATAAGACCATATAAGACCCACTATTTTAGCTAAGCACCTGCAACTAGCATCCATCATGTGTTGCAACTAGCATCCATCATATGTTCGGTTTAATGCCTCAGTTAATGAACACAAGCATACTTTCTGTTTGCTATTGTATTTAATTTTTGACATTGGTAATGTCAATTGCTATGAAGCTACAAAAGACTTAATTAAGCATTACAGATATTGGGTTTTCATTGGTCCAAAATGAATTGCCTAAGAACCATGATTTGGATCAAATAGTTTGAAAGAGCTCGCTCTCTTCTGGCACATCTATTGGAATCGACATCATCTCCGAGCTTCGCGCTTTCTTGGACTTCACATGAATTGAGTGGTTTCTCCCATCTCTCTACTTCTCTACAACCTTCTCTATGTTTGATTTCTCCTCATGTTTCTTATTCCGCGATGAATCCTTTGCCTTTGGAAGTTTAACAACATAACATTACACATGTATTTTGTACTGGACAGCACTTTCCCTCATAAATTCCTAGTTATAAGTTTCATGAAATTTTCCCTTTACATATCTGTAATTCTATCCAATGCGATGACATTTTTGTTTTTGGACGCAGAAGTTTATGCAGATCCCAGCCACTCATCATTTAATGCGTTAAGTTTTGTGTCTGGGATTGCCACTACATTTACTCCATTGGTATTGCTGCTCATAGTTCCTTTATGGAAATAATTGTTTTGGTAGTGAAGATATAGTATGCATGATGCTTTCTCTATGGCTGAAACTGGTTTTTGACTTTTTCGAGTTCAGCAAGGGCCCTTTTGGATGCCGAGAAGATTTTGATTTGGATTTCTCACATTTGCAGCCCATTTTGCGTTGTGATTTGGATCCAGATCAAATCCTTGGATTTCCAAATCAGCAACTGACAGTGAACAAAATCAGATTTCCAAATATGCTGTGGAAATAAGTAATTAGAAATCCACAGATCTGGCAGTTTCCTTCACCCTCTTTGCTCCTCAACCTCTCCCCTCCAGTAGGAACCCCCTTCCCTCTCTGTCTCCCTCAACATGAGCTGGCAGATCTATTCATTTTGTATTCAAAACTCAATTCCAAATCCAAATACAATATAAGACGTATCCAACCTAATTGAATTTAGCGTCATCTAATGGAGTTTCTTTTATGACATTTTAGGCAGGTTTGAAGATAGTTCAGTCATATCTTGAAGGATACAGACAAGACTGGCAGCTTTCCTTTCAAAAGGACACAGTGAACAAAGGCGGTTGGTATGTAACTATTCCATAAAAAAAATCCTAGGATATATCTCATTTTTCTTACAAAATTATATGCTTTCAGAAATTTTATGTAAAGACTTATGGAGAGTAAAACCTCTCGAATACATAAATAAGGAGGTAGGCATGGTAAACATCTCAAGGGGGATCGTATTGCCGGCAAGGCGGTTCTAATCTACCCATCTCAGTTTGCCTTATTATACTTTACCTTTTTACATATAGGACTGTGAAACGACCAGTTACTCCACAAGCTTAAGCTGTTGGAGAAGGCA
Organism: Tasmannia lanceolata; assembly: GCF_043159265.1. Classification (NCBI taxonomy): domain Eukaryota; kingdom Viridiplantae; phylum Streptophyta; class Magnoliopsida; order Canellales; family Winteraceae; genus Tasmannia; species Tasmannia lanceolata. The sequence continues at coordinate 49,811,798 of NW_027518683.1, read as the reverse complement.
TTATTTATTCTTTTATACTTTTAACACTCCCCCTCACGTGTGGTTGATGGGGACATCAGCAATGGGCGTGGATTCAAGGTTTACAAGCGTAGACGTGGATGAGATTGATGGCGGAGACTCTAGCATGGGTCACAGACATTGTCATATTTTTATTATTATTATTTATCTTCTATTTTCGTCATTTTCTGTGTAGCCTACTTTTTAGGCATCAAATCTCATCCATTTGGCATATTTTTGGTATTATTAGAAAGGTTTTTCAATTACCTATCTAATGAGCCCAAGATCACATTATTTGAATGTGATTTGAGCAGGGTGTTTTTAGGAAGTGGTATAGGTCTATTACGGGACTACTATTTTAGGTAAGTTTTTATCTTTATTTAGTTCTACTTTAGATTAGATGAATGGTTAAGATTAGTTTTTAACTTTAAGTTATCTTCCAGGGTTTCTTTTCTTATAAATACATCTTATGAAAGCAATGTAACTATGTAAGAGACTTCTGACTACTGAATAAAGAATTAAAGTTTTTGCAAAAGAAGCTATTGAAGCTTGGAACTTCTTCTCTTCTCACTTCTTGGTGGCTTGGAGCCATTCTTCTCAATCCCCTCTCATCTTCTCACTTATATTCTCCTCTCAAATCAACTATAAACAAGTCATTAGTTCTTCAATTTTTTGTGTGTTCTTGAACCCTAAAATACAAAAACCCAAAATCCAAAAATCTCCTACATCGTTTAAGATTTCATCTTGAAACTTTGAAGGACTTATTTTGGAATTAAACCTTAGCCATAGCAATCAAAATTCGTAGTTTTACAGCCTCTTTCGACGCCAATCAAATTTTCACACCTTTCAAGCCCCAAAACTTTCTTTTGGAGATTGAAAACGTAATCGGCCAACGTAGCAGCCCCCTTAAACCTGAAAATCTGATTTCTTTCATCATTTAAACCTATTATCTTTCAACTCACAGCAGTTTACCCAGAATTTCCAGATCTGTCCAAATTACCAGAATACCCTTTTGGCCTAAATTGGACCGATTTGATCCCGTTTTGTTGCTGCAGAAATTTAGTACTGTTTTTTTTTATTAGATTATTGCTGATTTCTCATCAAAATAAGGTTTAATTCATAGGTTTTGGTATTGTTTTAATTATTCTACTTGGTCGCACGTTTAAAACCCCGTTTTGGGCTAATTTTACCCTTCACTAGTTACCCAAATGACCCTTTAACTGTCGGCTAATTTGTTTAAGGTTTATTTCATGCTAATTGTGCTCTTTCTCATTATTTAATGCAAATTTATGCCTCGATATTGCTGCTGTCCGCAAAATTAATTCTGCTTTAAATCAACCCTACTTAACCCGTAGGTGCCTCTAGCCTTTAGATTCAGCCATAAGAGTTCGTATAGTCTTTAATCCCATTAGGAGTGTAGGATTTTTCCCTTATTTAGGTATTGTCCTGCATTAGTGGCCCCTCTTTCTTTGGGTTGGCCTACACTTGGCACATGTGGCCCCACTTTTGGGTTGACCATTGCATGTGGATTTTTGACATCAAGGAGGTTTGAACTCAGGATCTTTGCTCTGATACCATGTGAAACGACTAGTTACTCAAAAAACTTAAGCTGTTGGAGAATGCGTTATTTATTCTTTTATACTTTTAACAAGGACAAACTAAAATTGGGGTAGCAATACAAGACTCCATATTTTTGTTACCTGTCTCATGACACGCCATCAGCTGCAAGTCGGATTGGAAACCAGCCATAAATTTAGGAACTTTCGCCCATTCAGTTCGATTCATTATGCTTCTACCTTTTTACATATAGGACAAACCGACAAACTAATATTTGTGGCCTAATTCCCATATTTTATGTTACCTGTCCCATGACACGCCATCAGCTGCAAGCCAGATTGGGAACTTTGTTTAGCTGTTTTTTTACCTTTTTTTTTTTTAATAAATGGCAACATTTGCTTATAAACCCAAATTAAATGATTATAAGAGAGTCACCAATTTCCATATACATAATTCTAGCTGAAGAACTCCATTGTCAGCAAGCCTATTTAGCTTTACATGGAACATGGCTAAATAGGTACTTACTTGCCTCTTACCAAGTCTAAAATTTAATCTATGATATAAGCTAGTATCCATGCACCAGGAATTCTCTTTGTAGTCTAAGTGATGGCACATGTCAAATCTCCTTCCACTGCCGACTTTCTGGGAAAGTCTTTGTCAAGTATTCGAAGACCTTTAGGGGCCGTTGGATATGCGGATTTTAGAATCCTTGATTTCTTCAAAATTGTAGATGGGAGACGAGAGAAGAAAGAGGCCAGCCTCGTTTTCTGATTTCTCGCCCTTCTTTCCGACAGCAAGAGAGCAACAGATCGTCCCATGTTTCCAGATTTTAGAAATCTCAGAATGTGGGAGAGATTTCTAATATTTTGATCTTGAGGCTTAATGCCTCAAGATTCCTTCTTCAACGTAGCCCATTGGATGACCAAGCCCTTTATTTACCTTGATGTCTTCTACACAGAAACTATCTTATCTTTAACTTCCTAGTTCCCTCCCCCCCCATAGTCTCTAGAGCACAAGAAATGGGTTAGCTTTCGATAGGAAGCATCCTCTCTTGGCAAATGGTTCACCTGATCACCTGCCAAAACAAGCCATTGTGCTTGGAAATATCCACTCCACCCAAAAATCACGAGGAAGCAATACCAAATTCATCTGAATTTCTTGCAATAGAAGAAGAGGTCATCAACCATCTCTTCTGCATTCCTACACACGAAACACATACTTGCTTTATTTTTTTCGAATTAAAAATGGTTTAGCTTTTAAAATGCACTTAGATTTTTGTGATTTTCAAAAAAAAGAAAAAATGTTTTAGCTTTTACGAAGAAATATTTCAGTTACATCTAAAATTCTAAAACCCTTCCAATTATAGTTGAAACTTGTTGAAGAGCATTTCAATTAACAGAGACTTTTATTACCACTATCATTTCATACCAACACCCAGATGAGGACCCCTGGGATGGGGTATCCATGGCCGAGGCTCCGCGTATCTTTGAATTATCTATGCAGTTATGCAGAAACTCTTTAATGACTCGCATATGCATTATTTATGATAAGCATCACGTTCTTCACTTGCTCCCCCCTCCCCCCACCTTCTCTCTCTCTTGCATTTGTTGGTGTGAATCTTGAACTGGAGAAAACTTGGTTCCATAGTCTTGGCAAGAAATTGTTGTCTTTAGACATTATGCTTAGACTATAAACTGTTTTTGCCTTCTCGCAAAAATTTGATGTTTATTTATTTTTATTATCAATTGGAATAAGCAAATAGTGGTTTACATGCAAATTATAAATGTATAAGAAATGTTGTTGTTTTGTTTTCTTAGGCAGCAAGGAGGAATACTTGTTGCAGGTCCTGGTAAAAGTAACATCTCATACATGCACAAGGTTAGTTCCGTTTGACTTATTTTACTAGTAAATTGAATATAGTTGGCTAATAGTGAATGTGAGTTTGGGACACCTACTCCACATCCGTTGTGACGAGGATTAAATTATAAACTCAGGCTTCTAGTCCTGATTCCATCAGTATAATGGGACACCTACTCCACATCCGTTGTGACGAGGATTAAATTATTTAGTCTAAGGATTCTCCCTCCCTCTCTCTCTCTCTCTCTCTCTCTCTCTCTCTCTCTCTCTCTCTCTCTCTCTCTTCTGGTCCTTTAACCTACCATTTATATAACCCAATTTTGATCCATCGCCAATGAACAACTTGGTGGATTATGACCTTTCCTAGTAATTTGATACGTCTAATCGGATAGTCGTGATCTAGACTCCAGGGCGGTCAATCTGACCTTCTCTGGGTCAGAGGAGGGGTTGAAATAGTCACGGAACTACCAATTATGTATTTCAGCCATTTTCAAGGTTTAAGTACTACAAAAACCATATATAAAGTTGTTGATGATCTGATTTCTTATTTGATTTTTCAAAAAAATCTGATATGAACCCGGGTAGGATTCATGCATGATTAATCCTAGCCGTCCATATTGCCACAATCCAACTGTATAGGTTTTGAATTTGAATAATAGCTAATAATGGTAGGTTGATAGGATTTGGATGGAGATTAAGAGAGAATCTCTCTAGTAGCTCATTTGAATATGAATACTGGCTTGTAATAAGGAGGTAAACTAGGAGAGAATCTATTAGTTGATTTGAATTTGAATGATGGCTAAGACGGTAGGATAGTAAAGTAATTGAAATTGAGAGGGAGATTAGGAGGGAATATTCCTAGTAGTTGATTTGAATTTAAATTTGAATTTGAATTAGAATTAGGAGAGGATAAATAGGAAGGTGAGAGAGAAGAGAGCTATCTATAGAAATCTTTGTAAAATCGAAAGGTGAATTGGAGGAATCGTTTCGCTTGAAGAGAACGTTTTATGTTATTTTCATTTTATTATATTGGGATCTTATCATCTCCAGAGCATTTCGATCTATTACTAATTCAGAGCTTGCCGAGTAGATCGATCACATGAAGGATCATTTTGCCGAGTTAGTAGGAATGATTCATGAGCGATTTGATCAAGTAGCAATGATTCATGAGCGATTTGATCAAGTAGCATCGTCAATACAAGTGATGCAAGAGGAGATTGGTTCGATCAAGAACTGATCATGATAGTCAAGCCCCCAACCTCCTCCGCCAGCTCAACAATACGAAGACACTTTTCACAAACATGGAGTTCCATGCCCACCCAAGCTTAACCTTCTGAAGTTCGATGGGGATGATCCAACCGGATGGATCTATAGGGCCAAGAATTATCTCTTTTGTCATATACAAGAGGGAGCATGAGTACAAATTGCATCTGTCCATCTGGAGGGGGAGGCCATCCAATGGTACCAATGGTATGAGAAGACGAAAGGCATGCCGTCGTGGATCGAATTTGTTGAGGCTCTATGTGTTCGTTTTGGATCAAGCCAATTTGAAGATTTCACCAAATCATTTGACTCTCTCAAAAGACCATTGTTCGAGAATATCAACAACAGTTTGAAAGACTTGCCAACCGCACCTATGGACTCATGGAATCAGCTGCTTTATTAGTAGCCTTAGAGAGGACATCCGTCGTGAGGTTCAAGTACTACATCTGAGTACTTTGATGCCTCTCGATCTCAAGAGGAGAAGCTGGCGGCACAACACCATCATGATAGGGCCACGATACCATGGAATCTTGAAATTGATGTGCGGACTTCAACTGGATCAAGTAACTATCCTCCTCCCTCAATCAAACGCTTAACACCAATCGAGGCTAAAGAACGTCGCGACAAGGGTTTTTGCTACAATGTGACGATAAGTTTAGTCCGGGCATCGTTGTAAAACATTAACAATTATTTCTTATCAAAGGGAAGTGGCCGGATGTGGTTGATGGAGGCTAGGGTGATGACAAATTCAAAGATGAACCTGGAGGACCAGGTTCCTTCAATAGGGGGTGATATGATACAAACCCGGGCAGGATTTATGCATGATTAATCATAGCCGTCCATATTGCCACTATCCAACCGTATATCTTTTGAATTTGAATAATGGCTAAGAATGGTAGGTTGATGAGATTTGGATGGAGATTAAGAGAAAATCTGTCTAGTAGCTCATCTGAATATGAATAATGGCTTGCAATTAGGAGGTAGATTAGGAGAAAATCTTTCTATTAGTTGATTTGAATCTGAATGATGGCTAAGAACGGTAGGTTAGTAAAGTAATTGCAATTAAGAGGGAGATTAGGAGGGAGTATTCCTACTAGTAAATAGGAGGAATCATTCCCCTCGAAGAGAACATTTTATGCCTATTTTCAATTTATTAAATTGGGATCTTATCAAAATACTTGAAAAATGCCCTTTGCTCGGACAAAAATTGAAACAATTGTTCTTACACTCCCGATAATGACCGGAATGAAACCAAACCACTGGCATCCTTTATGTGCCAAAGAAACAATGGGGAGGAAACTGAATTGACATAAAAATCGATTTATGTGAATGCATCCAATAAAAGTCCAGACTGGTCTGTTGGTTTTTAGGAAATTGGAAATTGAAAAATGCTCACAAATACCTCAAAGGGGATCTGTATCAGGCCATGGTGCGTTTTTCCAGATCTCAGAAATATGGAGTGATATTGCTGATGCAATCCCTTGCATCTTGATTAGGGTTGGATCGGATGTTATCTTGAATCTTGATTTAAACAGGCTTTGATACTATGTAGTTAAACAGCTGCTTTATCTTCCTCAGCCCATGATCATCAATTTCAACTTGCTAGTCTGAAGACAGGAGACGAAAGATTTCTTTTAATTGTGAGAATGATAAACAGCTGGACTGCAGATCTTAGTGGCTGAAGAAAAAGATCATTGGAGGCCCTTACAGGAGGCTAAAGAGTAGTAGGATGAGATCGAGGCCCTTTCTGGCAAAAGATCATTGGAGGAGGTCTGTGTCCCTCTCCACAAACTCCCACACTTTCAAAAAGCCATGGCTGAAGAAAGAGGCCTTGGAAGTGGATACGTACTCCGGAGAGAAAGAGTGGGAGACTATTGTCAGCCATTAGACCGCTCAATCCAGGGACTCCATGGATGCCGATCTTAGCGGGCAGATCAAGAGTTGTATGAAAAGGGCTGAAAAGGAAGTGGGGAACGACTGTGCGGAAGAAGTGAACAAGGAAAACCAAGCATTTCAGGAAGAATTTGGAGAAATGGCGAAAATAGGTAAGTCTCTGGGGTTCGGATTTGAAGAAACGTGTCGAAGACAAAGGAGATGCTTCTAGACATCGAGAAGTGGGACGCAGCGTAGAAAGGAAAAACACCGGCCAAGGGAAGCAGGGAGCTTAAGGCTCTTAAGAACTAGGGGTTTCCTTGGCCTTTTGCTGTAAATGTTTTTTTGGGTTTTGATATGTTTTTGTTTGGCGTTTTTTGTCTTCTCTGGAGAATGGTGCAAGTTTTTTCTTTGTTTGAATGTTGAAGAGGCGTGTTGTAAAGGTCTGATGATGGGAACCTTTTTTTGATGATGGGAACCTTGCCCTTATTGTGGAGGTGGATGCGAACCGAGATTATTTGGAGTGTGCTTGAGGGACCTTGGGTCCTTCGCTGCTCGAAGATTTTTCCTCTGTTTAATCCCTACTTTACTTAGGGTTAAAGGATATGATATGGTTTGCTTTAAGAAAAGTTTTTTCTCTTTGTGCTTCTGGAGGAAGCTTCAACTGATTAAATGATGGTTTTTGACAAGAATCTTCTTTTCTGGGCTGATATGCTGAAGGGGATGAATTGTAGAAATATCCGAGAGGTGGGAACCTTGGTTCTTCGCTGCTCATGGTTTGTCTTGCCCTTGGATGATAGCCTATGGTTGTATTGAAGGTATGGGGTTCTAAATATTAGAGGGTTTGGTTTGTTGATAATGTAAGTCTAGTATGGTGCTGACATTTGGGTTCTTGGGGTATGGGAGGATGTTGTAATTTTGTGCTTCATTCTGGAGATGCAGCGTGGGTTACCAACTGAAGTTTTTAGAATGTTCTTGATGATGTTCTTTCTTCTTTGTTGTTTTTGGCCGTTTGGAGGTTACTCTTCTGGCTGTTCATGATGTATGTAATGGGGTGGGACTACTTGTCCCCAATCTTTGTAAATCTACGCTCGAGTGCCCAATCACATGTGAGCCCACTTTGTTAGGATGATCCAAAGCATTCATTTGAAAGGCCCTTACATAGATGGGGTGTGTACCAAAAATCAGCTCCATAGGATCATCCTAACCCATCCATTTGTGGAGGTCAAAATGGACAGACACTGTTTGTCCACAAATCTACCCATTTTTTGCCCTCCACTTTTGAAGGGGTTAGGATACACACCCTATCTATGATAGGGCCTTGCAAATGAATGCTTTGGATCACCACAAAATTTGTGGGACCCATGTGATTGGGCACTCGAGCGTACCATAAGCTTGGTACGCTCGAGTGTACAATCCTATTCCTCATATATATATATATATATATATATATATATATATATATATATATATATATATATATATATATATATATATATATATATATATGGCAATTTAAAAAAAAAGAAAAGAAGCTGGACTGCCATTACTCCCCTGTTCGAATGTTGCAAAACTGCAAAGTTCGGAATGGAAATATAAATCCTCTATTTACAGTGAGTTCCCTCTTTATTTTAGATTGCTCTCTCATTGGTTATTGATAGCTTGTTGGGATATGTAACAGCCAATGAGAGATTCAAGATAAAAAGATGTGTGCCAATCTCAAATGAGAGATTCAAAATAAAAAGATGTGTGCCAACCTCAAATCAGGGGATGCAAATCAGTTTTACAAATGTATATGTGCATAGAAACCCTGTTATCTCATCCATGTTCATTTCCTATGGTTTATGTTTACTTTTAGAATTTTAGACATGCTATTTTTTCATCCAAGCAATTGATATTTTACACATGCTACCTGTGATTGTGAATGAGTGAAGTACAATCTGCATTTAGGTGCTTTTGATATTCAATGAAATTCCTAATCGACTTTGTTAATTTTTTTTCCCATGGAATCAGTAGAAAACTATTAGCTTTTTTATTTTTTATTTATTTTTAAATAGGACAAAGAAGCTGGAGATGATCCAGATATTGAAGATATTTTGAAAGCATGTTGCTCATGAAAAATCACATAAGGTAGCTGTTCATTTTGGCTGTTGCAAATTTGAACATACGATATTATGTTAGAAAGCATTTTGATCCATATATGCTGTGTTTGCTTGATATGTCTTCACAGGAACTGAAACAGCTTGGGGCTGGTATCTTAATATAAAATATATATAAATATTTGGGGCATGAAGCAGGATTGTATTCTTATACAGAAAGGAAGAATAAAATATACCTTATTTTCTTCATTCATTCTGAACTAGATGTGCCCACTTAATGTTTGACTCCTATCTTCCAAATGTCTTCCAAGTAACAAAATTTACTTGAACCTAGATGTTTGAGAAATTTTGTTACTAGTTCCCCAATTTTCAATCCATGTATGAGGGAGGGGTATAATTATATCAATTGAGTTAATAAGATAATAAGAAATCTGATAGGGACCGGAAAGGCGCTGAACACATGTTCTCTTCATCTTTTTTCTCATAATATGGTATTTGAACTGTTTCTCTTAAGTTTTTTGGGGGTTGCTTGAGCTATGTTATTGGGAAATGATATTTCCACCCCCTATCTCAGCATTTCCAGCCACTTTTGTTTGTCTTTTCTTGAAATGACCTAATTTTAGGGAAAAAACAAATGGGTTGGAAATGCAATTATTTTTGGGAGAAAACAAACAGAAGGGGTGGAAATGCTTGGAATATCATTTCCCAATATTATATTGCTAGAAATATTATGAAAAGTTCACTGGATAAATTATTCCTCCTTAAATCAATTTGGGCTGTAAGTCAAAGTTTCATCGGATTAAAGTTCCTCCTTAAATCAATTTGAAAGTGGGTACCTCAAATCTGTTTGGGAATTGATGTTGTCCCTCTACCATCCATTGAGAACTGCAGTATCCTTTTAAATTCTATTATTCTCTGAAAACCCCACTTTAGTGATAGTTTCAGAGGGGGGGGGAGGACTTACAAGCAGAAAGCCCAACACTGAATTTTTATCATTATCTGGATAAAGCACTTAAAACCCCCATAGATGGCCACAAAAAAAATGAGATCAAAATGTTCAGGCCTAGTTCATTTCAGACTGTGAGAAGTGAGAACCGATGGTGAGGGCCCCAACCGATTATCAGCCCAAAATTGATTATCAGCCCCGTCGGTTCTCACAATCTGAAACTAACAGGGCCTCATAAATACCAGGAAGTTGAGAGTTTTCGTGAGGGTTACATGACTCTCATCAGCCACCAAAAAACCCATTTGATTTTTGTTCTATTAATTCTATCAGAACGAAAGTCTGATCATCTTGAGAAAATGGAAGAAGGTAAAACAGAAGAAAAAAGACAATTGAAGAAATCGACACCTAGGCCACAACATTGAGATTGACGCCGCTGAGTTTGAAATCCATTGAACACAAAACCAGCTAAAATATATTTCATCCTCCTCTCCCCTTCACATTCCCTTCAAATGAGAAGATGTGCAATTAACGTGACAATGATATGCGTCTTAACAATTAAGTCCTAAATGGGCGTCGTTAAGCAAATAATTCCCTCATCTTTTACTAAGATCAATTATCATTGGGAACACTGGAATGAGAGGGAAATCCAAGATACATCAGATGTTTATGTTCTTAAAGTGTAAGTCTACAGCACATTTCATAGTTCATATCTACAGCTACAGCTTAAAACAAGTAATCTGCTTTCCCAATACATGGCATACTACAATAAACCAATATTTAACATATTAATTTCATAACAGGTATAAGCATAAAATATATTTTTGATAATAGATATCTGCAAAGAATCAACACACAATCATAAATTGCAGACATTAATTTGCTCAGGCGTAGGGCTGCAACTCGAGCCGGGTTTTACCCGACCCGCATCGACCCGACCCGAAAATAGCCTGGGTTGGGTTCAGGTTTCATGGGTTTCGGGTCGAGCCAGGTTGAGCATTCAAAAGCCCGTATGAATCTCGGGTCGAGCCGGGTTTGAAGGGGCCCGACCCGAGTTACATAAGTTATAGTATGTACATTTTTTTCTATTGTTAGTTAAAAGTTAAAAGTGAAAACCCACGCACCCACTGTTATTGTATGTGAGTGTAATTTCTAGTTCTATGAGTTGAGTTGATTCAAGTGTTTGATTCAGCATTGTTTGATTGTAATTACAACATTGTTTGATTACAGCATTGTTTGATTCAAGTGTAATGTGAGTGTAATTACATCATTGTTTGATTCAAGTATAATGTGAGTGTAATTTCTGCTTCTATGAGTTGAGTTGCCTTACCAAACAAGAATCTTCCTTAAAAAATTGCATCAACGTGAAAAAACCCGACCCGAGATTTATCATGGGTAGGGCCGGGTTTGGGAATTGTGGGTTTTCCGAAAAAAAACCCGACCTGACCCGACCCGAGATGAGATATTTCTCGGGTAGGGTTGGGTTCTCCAAAACCCGACCTGAGTTGCAGCCCTACTCAGGCGTACTATGCTAAATTTGTATTTGATGTAGATTCTAATTTCAAAAAATTGAGGCTAGAAACTAAACGAAAAAAATTCTGCCCTGAAACAACTCCATACTGAACAGAACCCACTTCTAAAACCACCAATCTGAGCCAAAAAGCACCTCAAATCCAAAAAATCACCCCAATCTAACAAATTTACGTCAACCCGAAACTCCTCCCCAGAAACTACCCCGAAATTCTGAAATCACTTATGGAACAACCAATCTCAGCTCTAAACCATCCCCTGAACAGCAATCATAAACATCATACAAAAAATTGGGAGTCATACAGAAACAAATTGGGAGTCGTGCTAATGCATGCTGGAAAAATTCAACAGAACTTGACAGAGTAAAGCTCAGGAAATTCTGAGTAATCAAAAGCATCATACAAAGTACAAACACAATTTGGTAGTCATATAATGCATGCTGCAAAAAATTCAACAGAATTTGACAAAATGAAGCTCAGGATGTTCTGAGTTTCGGGAAGACAAGAAAAAAGTAAAATATGCTACAAAAGTTCTTCAGCCTCTCGTGCCTTAAATGTGGGCACAACATGACAAAATCAAATAAAATAAAGGTGTTCAAGGCGGAGATATCAACCTGTGAAGCACAGAGGGCTGTACTTACTGAGCAATTCATACTGTAGTTAGAATATTGAATACTCTCAAAAGTAAGTACAGTTGATAGAGCATGGTATGTGTGGAGAAATCTGATGGGCAAAAACTGATCTGATAACACGCAAAGTAATGGAAACATAATAGTGATGCAAACATACACATAAACACAAGATACACATGATTTAGCAACAATGGCTATGTCTATAAGGCGGGAACCGATTTCATGGAAAGAATAAACGAAGATTGCAAAATAGATTAAACCAATCCCGTATTCCGTAACCATGTCCTTCTCTCACCCTGGCAATCCCATTCTAAAACCTTTCCTATCTCCCACTCAAGACCAAGAGAATAACTTTTTCAGTAATTTCTCATGAAATAGTGCTTTGTGTCGTTCCCTCGTGTTACCTTCTCTTTTCTATAGTTTGGGCGCATATAGTTTTTTCATAACCTAAAGCCTACTCTTGCTGCAACTAAGAAAGCTCACAACCTCCCTATATCACAGTCAAACTAGAAATCCTTTCTTAGTCTAACTAGGTAGCTACAGAGAAGAGACAAACACCTGACTCTCTCCTACTCTAGCTAGGATACAACAAGAGAAATTCCCAACCGTCCTATTCTTCGTTTCCTATTCAAACAAGGAAACCTCAGAGAGAGAAATGTCCTAGTCAAACTAGGATGGGTGGTGCTCCACCTCCGTGGAAACAAGATATCAAACCCAACAATCTCCACCTTGGCTTGTTTCTCAGCCATCCTGAAGATTTTCCGTTGGGGTCTCTTTCGCGGTTGATGCAAGGATGGGTTCCTATGCTGCAGATGATGGGTAAGGTAACATTTTCGGGTGGTGGAGTACTGGAGTAGATTGGCCGAAGTCCCTCTCCAAAGTTGACTTGAGGCAGCTACACATGTACATTGGCCATGTTGATCGAGTCAGCTGACCAAGGCGATTCGATAGTGTGTGTAGCTGGTACTTCAGAAAGCCATAGTTGGTTTGCTACTACAGCAGACTGGTGGAGACGCATCCAGATATTTTGCTTTTCCTTTACTTCCCTAACTCAAGGAACACAAGGAGAGATTCTAAAAATTTTCCTCTCAGTCGGTGAGTCCAATGTTCTCGATTGGCGAAGCCTCACAATTGCGTAGCTTGACCCTCGACTCTTAATCGGCGAGGCTTTTCCTCTCAAGTGGCGAGGCCTGGCTACGCCTGGCTACAAGCAAGGTATTTAGTAGTTGCATTCCCTCCTATAAACGAATTCTAAAAACAAAACATTGCATACAATAAGTTCAAATGCACAACAAGGAACGAAACAGCGGATCAATCATTACGCAGAATACTTTGTTGTTGTTGTTGTTGTTGTGGCCCTCTTAGGGCTTTATTCTTGGTTGTTGTCCTCCTAGCTTGACCTTAACTCTCAGTCCGTGAGGCCTATGTTCTCGGTCAGCGTAGCCTCACAACCCGAAGGAAAACGCCGTATAGGTTATATGTTTCCTGATAGGAACAACGGGCGGCTTAGGGCTTTGTTGTTGTCCTCTTGGCAAGGCCTCGCAGCCCCCTCAATAGCAGTTTGCTTGGCTGCCCGTTCCTTTCTTCTCTTGTACGTTCCTTTCATGTCATGTGATGTCCTTCGCTTTCCTTCCCTTGCCTTACTAGTCATGTGTTGTCCTTTGCTTTCCTTAGGGTTGCCAATTGGCATATGTGATGAAGACATCGATGTGTTGCCCTTGGCTTCGGAGGGGTCGGAATCCAGTCGTGGCCGCATTACCTGTCTTAATCTACAGTGAGCACTCACAAAGTCATTGCCAAGTGTCACATGTTTGGGCACTACTGGCATATCTAAAAAACGACATCATAGCTAGGCGAATACCTAAGAGTCTGGTAGCTGCCAGTAATCAGTAGAAAACTGAATAAAGCTTTGCCCTTGATTGTGTTGGAGAATTCGAGGGTACTATTTGTGATAGAAAACAGAAACTAAAGACTGTTGCTTCAAGGCGTGATATCACTTTCCTTAAGACAAGATTCGCCCCCACCAGTAGTGTGCAAAGAGGATCCGCGAATTGCCTCCAAGATACAATGAAGCCTAGTAGGGAAGCCCTACTAACATTTGATGACGCCTCGCACTAGCGGAATCAAACCCGAAATGCCCTTCAGAATTTCAAGCCTTAGAGAAATTTTCAGATACTGTTTCTGTAGAAGAACAGTATCTAGAATAATAAAACAAAAGAAAACAATATGTAGAAATACTTAGGGAATTTGTAAGAATGTAGAAGTGTGTTTAGAATCTGTCAGATAGCAGAAGGAAATTGGTAATTCGATTCTGTTCTTAAATGACCGAATTCTGCACATTTTACAGACCACCAGGTGTCTTTTCATACAAACCATTTGGCCCACCCATCCGACCGGTCGACCTTCATCTTGATCCAACGGTCCAGATCAAATCTAGAAAAATCAAAGGCTCTGGAAAAATCAAAGGCTCCAATCGCTCCTCTCGACGTGCAAAGTGCGCCTAAAAAAGTGCCAATAAAGCGCCACTATGTGCCCTATAGCCCATAGCCCATTGCCCATGCCGCGCGCGCGTGTGCGAACAGTGCGTTGCACCGTCCCGCGGGTCCAACCATGGGTTTAACCCAATGTGCAATCAAACAAGTATTAGAGAAGTGTAGTGCTTTATAAGCCCTTCTCTTTCATTTCTCTCATTCGGTACGGAACTATCTTTTCAACTACACTTCTACATCCTTTTGTAAAAGCAAATCTTTCCAAGAAAACATTTTCTTTTTCCCAAACGCTTTTGATAAAACATTTTCCAAAACGCCTAAAACATGAAAAATACATGATTTTGAAAAAACCAAAATCACTAACAGATTGGTTATTCAAAGTGGGTGTACCTAGAGGTGAGCCTTCCATTATTGAACTCACAGCTTAGCAATAAGTACAACTTTCAAATCTGCTTTGGGCGACTAAGGTAGTCAATTTCGTAAAATGTCATGAGTGGAGGCGTCCAAGTCGAGTTGGAGGATCTCTAGGAATGGGTCAAATGAGGCTCAGTTAAACGAAACCCCAGAGTCGTTAACTCCTCGATAAATCTGACACTTAAAACCAACACCAACGAATGTAGTACCACGCTGAAAGGCAACTTGACGGCATCATAGTCGACAGATGAGGAGGCTTCAGTCTGAAGGTGGTGTACTTCATTTGGCCAAGTGTCTAAATTGGTTGGCAGTAAGACCACCATGAGGCGACTGACTGACTCACGAGGAAGGAGACTAGGGGAGAGATAAATCATTTGTTCTTGTTCATAAGGGCAAAGAGACATGGACGTATCTTCCCTTTTCCGTCTATTGAATATTTTGGCATAATGTATCTCCTCTTAGACCCTATTTAAACATGGAAACCTCAAAGAGAGAAGTCTCCTAGTCTACTGGGATGACCCCACTCCACTTGCATGGAAACAAGACACCAAAGCCAACAATCTCCATCTTAGCTTGTTTCACAACCATCCTAAAGATTTTATGATGTCGTCCCCACCAATTCGTTGTAGCAGCAAAACATCCATGGCCTTCTGAAGTACTAGCTATACACACTATTGAATTCTCTTGGCCAACTAACTCAATCAACAAGACCAATGCACATGTGTAGCCGCCCCGAGTCAACTTTGGAGAGGGACCTCAACCCGTCTACTCCACTAGCAAGAAGTGTCACGGTGACACTTCGTGCTAGTGGAGTGTCACCTCCCCATCATCTATAGCCTAGAAACTCGTCTCTGCATCAACTGCGAAAGAGACTGTGTGTGCATTCTACTCCTTTTTTAATCATCCATCAGGATACTAGGAACACCATTTGTCAGTGTATTTCCCGGTACAATTCACCACACAACCTAAATTGTGTACTTCATCAAACATTCTAATTTTCATAGTAACAAATTCATAGACGTAGCAAGTCGACCCATCATCCAAGGACATCCTGGAGCATATATGAACATAGAAACCTTATCTCATAGAACATCCTGGAGCATATAACATAGAAACCTAAATCTAGAATTAATTCATCTTTAGAAGTGTACCTACAGAGACTATGAGCAAATCTCCAACCATCTGATTCTGCCCATCAGTTACCGCCGCCATTGTATTTTCAGCATCACTAACTGACTTGTCAGCTCACTTTAGAGAATTATGCCTGCTGTGATGGTAACCCTGCAATGATAACAGTGTGCCGCTCACTCTAGATCTCGACATGCTACTTCTTTATCCCTTCCCAATCTTTTTTTATTCTCCCCACAAACAATCAATGCATGCTCTTGACCGTCATCGCGTTTAGGCCTCCTCCTAATCTTATTTGAAAAGAGTGCCACTATGACTTCTTCTAGCTTCATTGTATCCTTCCCGAGTAGGAGTATATAGTAACCATATTATCGTAAGAATCAAGATGAGAAATAAGAAATAACAAGGCCTTGTTTTCTTCCTTCATCGTTTCCCCAAACCTTGTAGAGTTGAGTCTGTTGAACACAATCATGTGTTCCAGAAGATTCTCACCTTTCTACATCTTCAACCAATACAACTACCCCTTTAGATACAATCGCTTGACCAAGTTTTCAACATGTAAAGCATCTCCAAATCTCACATAATTTTGGCATTGATTCTTCTTCCATAACATTAAACATAACATCATCACGAAGACAAAATTAAATAGTGTTGACAAGCCTCGATTCAATGTATTCCCATTTAGCATTATATACATCTTCTCTAGCTTCCCATCCTTTACCTTCAACGTCACAGCCAAGCCTTACTGAACTAGGATGTCATTCACTCTTCTCTGCTAAAAGGTGAATCTCCCCATTTAATCAAATTTCTCAATCTCAAATTTTGAGGTTAAGCCCTTTTCTTCCATTTCATATAAATCACACCTCTAAATGATAATCTTTAAATTCGGTCGCTCCACACAAAAGCAAGTAACACGAGAAAGACTAGCAAAAAACTCTCTTTCCACGCATCAATTAATTTAAAAAATCCTAGGCTGATTTAATAACCTACAGAAATCACAGGAAAGTATAGATGATAAAGATGTTGTAGAACTTCACCTCCAATGAGAATGTCCCAAACAAGCTTTCTAAATATGCCAATCTGCTCCCATTAGATCTATCCAACCTAGCTATGATACTACTTTGTAGAAAAATCTGACGCACAAAAATCCTGATCACATTTAAAGTAATGGAAAGATAATAATGATGTAAACACATACAAACAAGATGTATACAGTTCAACAACAATGCCTATGTCCGAAGAGAGAGAACCAATTTCTATATAAAAGAATAAACAAAGATTACAAAAGGGAGTAATCCAATCATGTATCTTAAGCTAACAATTAAAATTTGATATTTTTAATGTGATTTATTAGATTTGTATTTCATTTGCAAGTATATCAGTTGCCTGCCTGTCTACTTGTTTGCCAAGTTTTTCTTTTGTTATTAATTGAACTAAAAAAGTTGCAACAATTATCTAAAATAAAAAATGATTAAATAAACAATAAAAATAGCTAAAATACTAACATAATCGCATAAGCAAAAAGTAGTTCCATAAATAAAACAGAAGAAAAAATTATGAAAATAGACAAGAATAAGCCACACATAGATTTAGGATCTGAATGTTAGAGGGCTGATCCTAACCATCTATAGGTTGGAGAGTTAGGATCAACCTATGGAAATAATTTTTGGGGCACAACCTATTTAGGCTGTGGCCCATCTAATGGACGGTTTGGATCATCCTATGGTGCGAGCCATACCGTATTTTTAATAAAGTGAGGAGTGCCCTCATCAAAATACAGTCGTGCTGATAACATTTCCCTAAATCTATCATTAAAAGATGAGATATTTCAAAAATAGAAAAATATAAGGAAAAGTAAAACCCATAAAACTTGCTTAAGTAACACCTAAATTTCTTCAAATATTTTCTCAAACATGCATATGGAATGAATCATGCATGATTTTGATGTATTATTATTAATCCATGAACAGAAAACGAAAAAAACACGAAGTTTCTTCCTCAAACCAAAAAATTCCAAAATATATGTGTCCATCTTCGATCTATTGATTCATGCCTCATTTTTTATTTTATTTTTGGTAGATGAATTTAGTAGATCAATGCTGATTTAATTCGTTTAAATCAAGAAAACCGCCCTAAAATGGCAAAAAAAATGAAATAATAAAGTTAAGGGTATTCTGTTACGTACCCAAGATTAGCTGGAAGATCTTCTTGATTTCCTTAGTAGTAGATTTTCTTATTTCTTGCTATAGCTAGGATATTCCCCTTAATATTAGTTTCCTTTTATTATTATCTTGTTTCCTAAGTATCCTTTAGGATTTGGGAAGTTTGGATTGTTTCCTAAATAGTAGAAATGCTAATTCTATAAGTATGTAATATCTTTCTTTTTAACGTATGAATGGAAAAGCAAGGACTGTTTTAGGAGATTTGGCCATCTCGAATAGGCCTACATTGTTTCTTTCTCTCTTATTTTTACTTTTATCCAAGGGGTCGTATCATTTGGTATCAGAGCTATGGCTGATGAAAGTCATGCTACCCGAAACCAGCGGATGGAGGCAGAGATTCAATCTCTTAAGGAAGGCTATGAAGCGCACGGACGTATTCTTGAAGATATTCTAAAGAAATTGACGGCCTTAGATGCAACATGCCAAAGATTAGTCACATCAAAGGTTCAGGACGAATTGGATGATGCCCCCGTAGCACCACAAGTAAATCAAGGAAATCTTGAAGATGTGCAGACACATCTCCGTACCCTCCGTCTAGAATTTCCTAGATTTGACGGATCCGATCCAGCCGGGTGGGTTTTTAGTGCTGAACAATTTCAAAGGTTCAATAAAATACCCGATGAGCGTATGGTAGATTTGGCATCGATCCACCTTACTAGGGATGCAATACCATGGTTTTGTTGGATGGAGAAGACCATGGGTGTAATGGCATGGTCACAATTCAAGCATGCTTTATGTGCTCGGTTTGGGCCGCCTGGAAGCGACGATCCAGGAGGAGCACTATCAAAATTAGAACAAACGGTATCTGTTCGGGAATATCAATCGGAGTTTGAGCGATTGGTCAACCGAACCGTACGATTACCCGAATCATTCTTAATCGAATGTTTTATTTCGGGCCTTCGTGACGATATTCGGGCCTGCGTTAAAATGTTTCAACCGATTACTCTCCAGCATGCATCCCAACTAGCCTTGTTACATGAGGAATTATCTCTAGCTAGTGGTCGATACTCGCGCCCCCCACTACCAAATCCATCGACGTCTACTTCTACGGCGGTTGCCCTCATGAAGGAAGGACCATTACCAGCAAAAAAATTAACACCTACCGAAATGATCGAGCGGCGCAAGAAAGGGTTATGCTATAATTGCAATGAGAAGTATAGCCCACTCTATCAATGTCGAGGACAGTTGGCGATATTAGAAGGATTTGGATTTGAAAACGAGGAAGAAGAAATAATAAAAGTAGAAGGATCTTAGTCCTTGAGGACAAGGACTCTTAAGAGGAAGGGAATGTTACGTACCCAAGATTAGCTGAAAGATCTTCTTGATTTCCTTAGTAGTAGATTTTCTTATTTCTTGCTATAGCTAAGATATTCCCCTTAATATTAGTTTCCTTTTATTATTATCTTGTTTCGTAAGTATCCTTTAGGATTTGGGAAGTTTGGATTGTTTCCTAAATAGTAGAAATGCATTCTATAAGTATGTAATCTCTTTCTTTTTAACGTATGAATGGAAAAGCAAGGACTGTTTTAGGAGATTTGGCCATCTCGAATAGGCCTACATTGTTTCTTTCTCTCTTATTTTTACTTTTATCCGAGGGTCGTATCATATTCATGCCACATATCATATTCATGCCAGCCCCGCATAGGTCATATTGGCTGATACACTTTGCTTATCAACCGACACACTAGCAACTATTTTGTGAGCACCAATACTGGGTCCATATTGTATCAAAAGATACAGATACAAATCGGCCAATACGTATCTCCATCGACCGATAGTTCAAAACACGAACGGATGAGCTAGGTAACATATTTTTGGATTGTGTTACCTTGTTCATTAATTAGTTTTGTTCAGGTCTGGATTTGTGATTTGCAGTTCACATCAATCTTTTATAAGAACCAGGAACCAGGTTCATTAGAGGTGGATTTTTTTGGTTTGCCTAAATTCACTAGTTTGCTTGCTATGATGCATTGATAGTCTTTTGATTAATACTTGGGAAAGTCAAAGCTGGGTTACCTGGTTCACTCACTGCCATTCTTTATTGCAAATCAGTATGCAGGTGAGCGGACCAGATAACACAGATCTGTGTTAAGAAAACAAGCATAAGTAGTTCCTTTCATTCGAAGAAAATATTATAACATGTTTGGTTGAGGCATAACAAAAACTTCAAGTTTTAAAATTAATAAGTATCATCCGTTGATTATGAAGACAAAAAATACAAAACAAAAACTCATATATGTTTATAAGAAAGACAGTGAGAAACAATAGGACCGTCCAAATTCAACATCATCCGGTACATAACACATCATCAGCCCGAAACAACCAAATTCCAAACCAATAAATCGCCATGAGTTTTCGCTTGCGTGGAGACGCCATTGTAAGTTGCAAAAAGGATTCCCAATCCATGCATTAGATATAATAAGGCTGACAAAGACGGTCAATGGCATGTATCAGTTTTCTTCTGGGTCCAACTGCATCTGCTCCCATATCTTTAAGCTTGCCCATAGTCATATTCAATAATTGTAATTTATCGACATTTTCCCTCTGAAACATATGTATGAAATTCCCTAGGCCTTGAGACACAAGCCACCTGCTCAATCCACCAGCCCTTTTGAGCTTCCTGTCAAGATTCGATGCTCGCAACTGATGATTCTGCAACAAGCATGCATTGAGGCAGCTGAACTGTCTAAGCAATAACTTATCTTTCCCTCCATAAATTGGAATTGAATCTCGTCCCTCTGAAGCTGGAAATGATGACAAGGGTCGTGTATTCAAACCTTCTGATACCCCAATGGGTGTTCGAGAGGTACTTCCACAATTTTTCGAGGAATTGAGAACAGGATCTAAAACTCGCAAGGTTGACTCGCCAACAAACACATCTGAACCTTTTATTGTGGTCTTCCAAGTGGACAGAGGTAAATGGTCTTCGGTAGGGCTAGGTGAAGCAGCTAGATCGTGGATTTTTGAACCTTCTGCTCTACGTCCAACAATTTGAATTCCCTTTTTGAAATGGCAAGCAACGGATTCCTTCATATCACCCCTCGAAGGCTTGCAATGCTTCTTAGTCATAATCTGAGATCTGCTTTTAGTTGTTCTTTTCGGCTTGGTCTGTATTTGTTTCACCTTTGAACTTTGAGGCCGAGACTGAATACTTGGTGAGGGAGGAACCAGAATGGTGATTCTCTGTTTTCTAACAACCACCCAACTGTCATCGTCTAGTTCCCCCTCAATTCCAGAGTTCGAAGAATTGATGAGGCTGCCGGATGAGAAAGTACCTTTCCCTGTAGCTATTGCTGCCAGCTGTCTACACTTTGCCTTCACCATTGGAATATATATATCATCAATCCTGCTTCAAAACACCCAAATAGTAGATAGCCAGATCAGCTTATACTATGCAAATAACCAGGATAACCCACTTCCTCAAGAGGAAGAAAACACAAGGGATATTGTTGGCATTGAAGACCTCGTCAATATTGATACCAAACTAGAGTGAAGATAGTGCAATCACCCACATTATGGACATTGAAACTAGAGATCAGAAAATAAAACTGGAAATATTATGAACAAAATTAGGCCCGGCTATATGAGAGTGCATCATGTATTGTTTAACAGCATATATTTGAGACAAAAACCCATCCTTTGGCCAATAACCACATAAATCAGATAGGCAATTCTAACATGATATAGAGAAAAGGATAATGAAGACATTTCTAACAAATTTGTAGAGAAAAGAAAATGAAGTCATTTTTATAATTCTCATTTTTTTTTAAAGTTGACATATTTTCATTATATTAGAATTACGTTGGGGACCAGGAGTCTCATCCCGTATTATAAAATATCAAAAAATTGGTCCGGGCATACCCTGGACCAGGAAATAGTAAGAAAAGAAGCAAAATAAAATAACTGGGGCATGTCTTCCTTCATCATGCAAGTGGCGAAGTATATGCCTGAGGCCCCAAGGGCGTTTCTATGTACCAAGCTCTTCCATCAGTCATTTTTTCAAGCTAACCTCCAATTAGTCCTATTAACACCGTTACCAACAAAAACCAAGGTTTAAACCATAGTCACCAAAAGCATCCTAGTTGGATGGGAAGCTCGCTTCCCCGGAAACTCGCTTCAGAAGCTAAGTTCTTCTTGCTTCCCAAATTTAGGAGAAGCGCACTTCCCAGACGCTTCCTACGTGTTTCCTCTTAATTAAGAGTACACTTCCTATTTAGTTAATTATTTCTTCCTAAAAGAATATTTTCTCATTTTGACTATGCTAAAGGAGCATATTTTTTTTTAAAAAGAGTACATTTAAAGCTTGAAAATCAACTTAAGCTTCAAACTAAAATTATGTGCATCTTTTTCCAAACACTTAAACATTAAATATATGTGAATAAACATGTGAACTTGTAAATTCCTAAAACTTGTAATTCTAATTAGTCGCAAAGTCTTCTTGTTAGCTTGTAATTCTTACCTATATTAATCATTCCTCCCTAACCTACTATCATCCTACTCTATGTACTTCTTGTTTGCTTCCAATGAGGCTTATTACATGCTCCACGTTGGCTTCAAATGACAGCTTCCCACCATTTTCTCTTTACTTTCTTTAGAGATTTTTCGTTCCCACAGTTTCTCTTTTCATTCTTTAGAGATTTTCGCTTCCCAAATTTTCTCTTTTCTAAACCCCTCGCTTCCCGATCGCCTTTCTCACTCACTGCTCACTCTGGCATCTATGATTTACACACCTGAGTGCTGTATAATGATAGTACAAAAAACACCACAAGCATACTACAGCCAAAGTATCTAATTGTACTGAAATTATCTAATTGTACTGAAATCAAGTAAATAATCAGTAGGTTTCATACAATAGGAAAGCTGAAGAAGACCACTATAAAATCCATAATTTTAGGACAAACAAAAAAGTACATCAGATTTTTGGATATTTTAAAAAGAAATTTCCCAATCTAGCAAACTCAAACCAATAAGCTTAAAACAGTTTACATCTTCCATTGCACCTATAGACAAGGCTGGAAAAGAAAATTAGTCACGATCTCAAAAGGTACTTAATAATACCAAGAGCCCATTGTTTGTTAATATCCAGCAGACAACTGTGTGATTGTCAAAGTTGGCAAGCAGGGGCAGAGAATGATACTCTATAACTAGGTCCTCATGTAGAGATCCGAACCATTAATCACGCTCTGATCACACAGTTATGATTCATTCACTAGACTTGGATGCATGTCTCCCTAGAACTCAAGGATACAAACATATAAGCCTACAGAGAAGATCCGGTTCAAGTAAGGTCGAAAAAATTATTCTTTTTTTTTTTTTTTTTAAATGACAACAATTTCATTCAATAAAGGGCGAGACCGAGATGGTCCACCCAAGAATACAAACTTGAAGATAAAATTTCATATAAAAAGAACAAAAGGAAAAGGGGAACAAAAGGAAAAGGGGGCATGTGGTAAAGTGGGAAGGAAATCAAACAACTCCAAATTTGCCTTCCCCACACCATCTTTGGCTAGCCTATCCACAACGCCATTATAGCAGATCTTCTGACGTGCTTGAATACTACAAAAGATCCACTAATCCGATCAAAGATCTCATAAAAAAATGTCGCAAATCTCCATGGGGGCAGCCGAGCCACAAAACCACCAAATCTCCAAGGTCGTAAATATTCTTAAATACTCATAATGCCCAAATATTCATTTGGTAAAAAATCCAGCCCCTTTTGCCCATTTAAAAAAAAAAGATGATCCCTTCTCATCATAGTAATCATGATTCATGGACACGGATTCGTGGGTTGAGTTTCGACATGGATACGAGGTGTCTGGCATGGCGACCCCTAAAAATCTAGAAAGGTGACACACCCATGCACATACATATATAATTAATGATTACTATCATAATTTACAATAATAAAAATATGGTATTCATTTAACAAACTAATAAATCTTATGATTAATCAACTATAAACTAAAACAAAAATGAGATAATCATATAGCAAGGCATTCATCAATTTAATCTAGTTGTGTTCACTCTTCAATATGCAACGAGAAAGGATGATCAATAGGATATAATGAATATAATATTAGAACAAGAATTTGTTTAGGGGTTTTAGGTTTGGAGGAGGGGATAGTACATCAAATATTAGTTAAAGAAGAGCTAAAGAAGAGGTGATAATAAAAGAAGAGTAAATAATAAGGTAAACACAATTTTCAATAATAAAACAGAATGTCACACTTGAAATAGTACAGAAACATGTCGACGCACCCACATTAATTCGGACGATTCTAGAAGTACATTTAGCTTTGACATGTGTGGACTCGTGTGTCGTGTCCACACATGTGTCATCAACAAATTCAAAGTGTGAGCTAAATCATAGATAGTAACAAATATTTTTCATAGGGATTTCTCGAGTAAAGGTGTATCTCGGGATTTTTTTAATTATTTTGGGCTTATATTGGAAAAAATTTGAAAAATAAAATAAAGTTCAAATATATAAAATATAAATTTTAAGACAACAAATAATATCGTGGATTTACTGTGATATTTTCATGATATTGTTGCGGTAAAAATAAAATATTACAGTATCTTGATGATTTTTCATAATCTTGGGAAATTTTTCGGATTGCATTTGACCAAAAAAATCACTAAATATCGCAACATTGTCAGAGATATTTGCGACTATGCTACTCATCAATCCGTACTTGTTGAAGAGTACGTGACCTCGAGTCTTGGAAGTAAATTTCATTTCATTTTTGCCCGAAATGGGTGAAACTTTTCGGTTCAGTCCAAAAACCGGAATGAAATGGCCATACATACCATTTCGTTCCGGATTTCAGTGGATTTGGGTAATTTCGGACAAAATTTTCCGAAATCTGAAATTTCGTCCAAAATTTTTCGAAATCCGAAATTTTGTCCGAAATGGCCGAAATTTGAAAAATTATTTGTTTTTCTTTTGCTCTCCTTGTCTCTTCTTGGTTCTCTTCTCTTATTCTCCCCTCTTCTTAGTATTTACAAGTAAAGTCATTCAAGTAAATGTCTTTACTATATTAAATGTCCATTTACTTAAGATTTGCATGTAAATAAGGGAATAACCCCATTTGGATTCATTAAAATAGTTTCAAGAACTGTTGTTAAAATCTTATGATTTACGATTTGAATCATACGATTCAAATCGAATCGTGGGTTTAATGATTCAAATTGAAAGAAGAATCGTTTTTCGTAAAATCATACGATTCAAGTACGATTCGACTTTGAATCATACGACTTTTATGATTTTTATGATTTTTTTTGCGATTTTTACGATTCTGTCTGTTTTGGATTTTGAGAACTGACTATGATTTCAATATGCTTTGTTTATTGCTGATATTTCTTTGTATGATGATTATTATAGATTTGAGTATGTGCTTTGTTTACTGTTGTGCTAAATTATATAATGATTTATTGTATGATGAATATAGTTTGTGCTCTGTTTAGTGATTTTTTGTACAATGAATATGATTTGTGCTTTGAATTACTAATCATGGGATTTATATTTAATTTAAATAGTTTCAAATGAAAAATAGATAACTACTCATTTTTTTCTTATTTTTTACCTTTTTATATTTTTTAATATTTTTTTCTCATTTTTATATATAAATCTGAAAAAATCTTACGATTTACGATCCGATTTAGGATTCGATACAATTCGAACCTTGTTACAATCTACGATTCGATTCCAATTTTCAGAACCTTAGTTTCAAGACCCAATTCTAAAAGGATAAAAAGTCAACTTTCCAATTCTAGCATAAAATTCGAAAGAAAAATGAGCCGAGTAAAAATCTTAACTTCCAAACGATGTGTTATTTTTCCAATTTTTAAAATTCATAAATTCTATTATATCCAAACATTATTAAATCCCAAAAGTCTAGTAAAAAATCTCATAATTTGGTCTTTAAATTTTTTTAATCTTGTAACACCACACAGGTCAACACAGGCATTTCAGCTGATAATGATTTTCCTTTTAAGTAAATGTTGGATCGTTTACATAATTGGTTCCTTTAATTGTACCATTCAAAATATAATAAAAATTGGTTCATTTAATTATTTCTTATATTTTTCTAACAATTTCGGATTTTTTTTATTTTTTTAGTATTAAAAAAATTCCCACGTCGTAGCAGAACTAAAGTTTCGACCGAAATCAGACCGAAATGATCAAAACATTCCATTCCGGTCACCAAAACGAAATGGCGACCAAAACAAAATTTACAGCTAAGCCTCGAGTGCAAAGATGTGCGCGAAGGACATCCATTGGACCAAATACTGGTATTAGAAACCATCTCAATTTTTATGGGTTTACATCCAAGAAGAATAATTATGTTCAGAATTCTATCGAGCCCAATAAGCAAAACTCTCCCTGGCATTTTATCAAACATTTATTGAAAATTAAAGTTTAGGGTAATTTCGTGTTAGATATGATTCTCTTTAACAAAATCGACATGATTCTCTTCAACAAAATCGCAATACAATTCTGCAAGAAAAACCCACTCCAATAGATCAAATTCATCTACTAAAAACACTTTCTCAAATCAAAAAAAAAAAAAACCTAGTCAAATCCATCTTTTCAAATCACATTACTTACCAAACAGCCCAAACACCGGAAAAGTTGCAAATGTTTAAATCTTCAAGTTTCCATGATGAAAGCTAGGCTGTGTTTCGCCTGAAATAATCAACCAAACGACAATGATTTCAATGCTTTCTGGAAATAAAAACCCTAAAAAATACATTCCAAGAGGAAGGGATATAAAAAGAGAGATTCCAATAGGAAGGGATACACAGAGAGACAGAGAGACCTTATTGGCGACGAGTATCGGCCGAAGAGACGTGAGAGAGGAGAGGATGTCAAGCATCTCAGATGTCTCCCCCTCTCCTCAACTCCTCTCTCACAATTACGCCCAAAATTATGAAGAGGAGAGGTAAAGGGAAAAATACACTTAGACCTTCTGACACATTCAACTCAACCCCTCATGATTAAAAGGTTATAAGTAGACCCCTGTGGTTTCAATTTGTACGAGGTAGGCCCCCTCAGTTGACGGTTGAAAAGGTTATAAGTGACCCTGTGGTTTCAATTTGTACGAGGTAGGCTCCCTCAGGTGACGGTTCGTCCACAGACCAAAGGGTTAGGACGATCCGATGGAGCTGATTTTTTGGGCACACCCTATCTATGTAGGGCCAATCAAATGAATGCTTTGGATCATCCAAACAATGTGGGGCCATACCAGAATCCAAATACTACCAAAAACAGAGTGGGCCCACATTGTTTGGATGATCCAAAGCGTTCATTTGATGTGGCTGACATAGATATGGTGTGCCTAAAAAATCAGCTCCATCAGATCATCTTAACCCCTCAATCTATAGCTGATAGAGTGTACTTTACACAAATTGAAACCACATGGGGTCTACTTGTAACTTTTTAAACAATAGGGTTTCGGGAGGTCTAAGTGTATTTTTCCCTTAACTTGCCAAATTTTAAAAAAAAAATATTCCGAGGAAAGGTAAAAGATTTTAACTATGTCTGCTTCTAAAAAACGATTTGCAGGAGAGGGAGAAACTTAGAGCATGGGAGTGAGGCGAGCATTATGCCCTCTCTAGTCTCATTGACTCAATTTTATCTCTCTCATTTCTGCGATTCCCCCTCATAGAATGGGGCCGACCAATATTTTATGGATTAATTTTTAATGGTTTCAAAACATGGCAAATGTCTACTCAAAGGATGGTGAAAAATATATAGGAAACTTACAACTGAGGATGTTCGAAGTCGAAAAACTAGGCTTCAAACTGCTAATTTTGGTTTGGTTGTATCCATGGTTTTAAATTTGGATTGAAATCCGAAATTTCGGACCAAAACGGCCGAAATTTCGGTTAGGAAATTTCGGCAATTTCAGCGAAATTTGGGAAAAATATTAATTTTTTATTCCTTTATCAAATTTCAGCCGAAATGGTAATTTATCCCCAAAAATCAACATTTCGTGCTTCTTTACCGAATTTCGGCTGAAATTTCGGGATTTTGGTTTCGGCTAGGTCCGAAATTTATGCCGAAACCGAAATGTTAGAAAAGTTTTTAAAATTTTAAAGTGAGTGTTTTTAAAATTTCTTACCTTTTTTACTCTAAATTGGGAAATGAAAAAATTCCTCAGAAAAGTTTTTTTTTGTAAAATTTTTTTCTCTTTTAATGCCGGAATGGAGAGATTACCTTCGCTCTAAAAATGTAGAAAGTCACCACCCGTTTCTTTTCTTTGTTGGTTTCCTCCGATATCCCACCATGTGGAATAAATTTTCAAGTCCATTGGCTAAAATAAACTAAAGTGAATAAGAAATGTTGTCCATAGGCATAAACACACACATATATATATACATTCATCACACCATGACAAATGCCTTTGTTAGTCACATTTAATGTGCATGTTGACACCATATGTATGAGGAATTAATATGGTTTCTCCACCTAAAATAAGAGCCATGAAAGTTCAACCATTTGTTAAGTGATCCAAAAAATCATTCGGTGGGCCACCATGCATGTCCCGAACTCTTTGGACTATCTTAACCCTCCAGTCAATGGTACTAAATCTGGATTATAGGCTTATTTTGTTTTAGCTGGGCCAACCTTTTGTTGGCCAATGGTCAAAGTTGAGATCATTTAAAGGGAAATTTTGCCTATCTAAAGTAGGGCCCAATAAATGAATGGGGCCCATGGTTGGGTTATTGGCCAAAATTGCACCGACTGCATAACCCTAAGCTCAAGCTAGGTGGTCTACAAATCAATATTTAAAACAAAAATGCTCAATTATTTAAATCTAAAGGCTCAAAATTCATCCCCACTGACATCCCTAAATCTAGCGGTTACTATCGTCGTCTCTCCTCTCAAGGGATTGCAAAGCGAGAGGGAGGGGTACTTGCTGTACAAAAGTGTTCAACCGGTTGTGACAATGTGATAACCACAACCTGTAAAGGGGGGTTGAATTTATACTATAAGGGTGTGAATTTATCACCTTCCTATTTTTATAAACAGAAAATAGGGGCAGGCAATCAAAAGCGCTCGTTCAATGATTTAAACCATTCATTTGTTGGCCTCAATAGTGGGAAGGCCATGTCTCTTGTCCACTGGATGATCCGAACCCTTAAAAACTCTAGATTTGTGAATGGACGGCTCAAAAAGTTAGAAGGCAATGCTGTGAAATCTCCATAAACAATCTGTTATACTAGAGATTTTCAAAAAGTTGGAAGGCAATGCTGTGAAAAAGTCAGAAGGCAATCTGTTATTCAAAAAGTTAGAAGACAATCTTTTATACTAGAGATTTTCAGTATGAACAAAAAGGTTCATCCATAACAAATCAGGTTCGTATAAAAGTTGCAAAATGAAAACCTGAATCCAAACCAAATGAACCGATAAGGCCCTGTCCGTTTAAGATTATGACAACCGATTGTGAGTGCCAGACCGATTAAATAATCGGTCTGGCACTATTTAATCAGTCTGGCACTCACGATCGGTTGTCATAATCTAAACGGTTTGGCACTCACAATCGGTTGTCATAATCTTAAACGAACAGAGTGAAAAAGCAGTTTTCATGATCATCTCGAACTAGTCCAGCTGATACATAAGGCAAAGAAAGAACTTGGCTGGATTCACCTCTCCGGCCTGAGATTCCGTAACGATTAGATACTTCTGCAGGAGCATAATTGATTTTCTAGTTACTGAACCAGGAAACGTACCAATTTCTTAAAAAAAAAAAAAAAAAGGGCACTGATATTGGCACTACCATGTTTTAATAATTGCACAAATTCAGCTTGTCTTTTATGTTTTAATTGGCTTCTGAGAGTTTTTTGGGAACTGTAATAACCTTTGACAGCTGTTTAAATAATAAAAGATAAAGATAAGTTTGTTCAATTAGTAAAACATAGTAGTGCCAATATCAGTAGTCAAAGGAAAAGATGAACATCACATCCGTATCATCTAGTTTTGAAGTTCAACCCGAATGTTACAGGCGATTCAAAGAGACAGATTATCATCGACCACAAGGGCACAATTAGATTCAATCCAAAATAATCCATTTGTTAAAGTAAAAGAAAATTCATCGAAAAATGACATAAGGATGCTTTTTCATTGGAAGATTTTTCCATCGAAATATTGTTTAGGGTAACCAAACATGCCCTTAAGCTCCTAATTCCTAAGTCAATATTTGAATTGTAGAATGACTTAATTAACTTAGGCCATGTTTGGTTATGCTTACAAGAATAATCCAATTGTTTAGGTACAAAAAATTCGTCAACAAATGACATATTATAAGGATGATTTTTCATTGGAAGATTTTTTTTCATCAAAATATTGTTTAGGGCAACCAAACATGCCCTTAAGCTCCTAATTCCTAAGTCAATATTTGAACTGTAGAGTGACTTAATTAACTTAGGCCATGTTTGGTTATGCTTAAAAGAATCCATTATATAGCATGCATTTTTTTCAAGGTTTATTGATGAAAATTTTTTTCCTTAAAAAGCTTCTACTTAAAAAGATGGGTTAGCTTATATCGTTTTTAGTGGTGTTATAGGTGATTTGGAATGAAAGAAATGCTAGAATTTTTAAGGGATCGGTTAGGAGTGCTTCTTACCTTGCTTCTAAGGTGACGGCGCTTACTACTTTTTGGGCAAAATCCCTTCCTTTAAATTTGTTTCTATCTACGATCTCTGGTATGGTTGGAGAGAAATGTGTCGTAGTTCTCATATAGTTTCCCCCGTTTCTCAGCCTTGGGGGCCGCCAGAGAGTGGCTTCGTTAAGTTGAACTTCGATGGCTCTAGCCTTGGCAATCCGAGACCAGTCGGCATCGGAGGGGTGTTGCGGGATGAGATGGGTGAGGTTAAATGGTCGTTTGCGGGTCCTTTGGGTACTACCGATTCAAATGAGGCGGAAGTTAAGGCGGTAAGCCAAGGGATTAAACTATTGGAGGGGGAGAATTTTGATCGTATAGCGGTTGAAGGGAACTCTATCAATGTCATCCGTCGGCTTTCTGGACCACATCCGTTTTCTTGGCATTCTGTGGATTATTTCAATGAGATTAGAGATATTATTTGGTCCTCTGCTGCATCTTTTCGCAATGTTATAAGATCGGCCAACGGGGCGGCTGACTCTCTTGCTAGAAGGGGTGTTCATTTGGCATCCTTGGAGCAGTATGATTTTCTTCCTCCATAAGTGATCATCTTTGTGTGTTGTAATTATTGGTGTCTAGTGTATCTTTGTCCATCTCGGTCCGATTAAATGAATTTTTTACCATTCAAGAAACGAAGATGGGTTACCAGACATCATTAAATTTCATTTTCAAGGGTGAATACATTCACCCAGACACATCTCATAAACAAACCTTGAAAAAATGTGTCATACGACCATACAACATTGCATCTCAAGATCAAGCTCAAAATATAGATGGAACTAGTTCGGTTCTGGTGTTCAATCTCATACCAAGAGTACTTTGTGCGTATTAATCTAAATGAAAACCAGGCAAATAACCCCTTTTGGTCTGATAACTACAACACATTTAATGCATTAGAGAACTCAAAACCAGAAGAGTTTTACACAGCAAATAACAAAAAGCAAATGCTTGATAGAAATAACCACTGAATCTTTTGATTGTACCTTGTACAATTCAGTTCTGATGTTCGAAGTCATAAAGAGATTACTTTGTGCGCATTAATCTACATTGATCTGATAACTACATTACATCTAAAGCATTGGGGAACCCAAAAACCGAAAGAGTTTTATACAGCAAATAACACAGAGCAAATGGTTTACAGAAATAAGAGCTGAATCTTTTGATTGCACCTTGTACATTTGTTGTATGGGTTTCTGACTCTTTTGTTTTGAAATGGAATACTTGGACTCATTTTGACTTGAAATGGAACTGGAGATCACCCCAGCATCTGTTCAGAAACTATTTGATCCTTGAACCTGCTTTGCATATCAGAAGCAGATTAGATTTTCAGACGAGATTAAGTCTTAGTATCTTTGAACTGGAAGAAAGTTGTTTAGCTGCATACTCTAGTCAGCCTAAAATGATGCAAGAGTACCTGCAAATCAAGCAACAATAATTTTTTTATCCATGTACGCAGAAAGCAAAAAACTTCACTACATAACACTTACTCATCAAAAACACTCAAAATAATCAGTCTAAAATTCCTTGAATCCATCATTGGCTCGTCCAATTTGACACTGTTTTGGGCCTACTTAAGTCAATCTAAAACTCCTTTAAGTGATGTTTTTTTAGAGAGTGACAAAATTTTATTAAACACAAGCAACCATAATACATAAGTGGGGCAAGATGTCTCAAAAAAACGAACACACCCATTGAAGCCCAGGGGCCCTCTCACATCAATTATAGAACCGCTCTATTCCGGTTGAAAATGTGACTGACTCCTTATCCACTCCCTCATTCACCAACTTATCCGCATGCGAGTTTGCTGACCGCTTCATGTGGCTAAACACTGGTTAAATGATCAAGCATAAATCACAAATCTCCAAGATGACGTCAGCTAGCTGCCAAGGACCCGGGGCCTTGCTTATCGCCTATGCTAAGGCATTAGAAGAATCTCCTACTAGGTTTCAAACATAAGGGGACCAGCCATGGACTTCGCAAATTATCTTAAACCCCACAAGAGAGTTCGCACTGCCACTTCATTAGAGCCACTAAACCCAATTGGTCCAGAAGACGTTGTGCCCTTTAGAACCTCCAAAAAGGCTGCATATCCCCGCACAACCCAGATTCCTTTTGGAACTCCCATCAAAATTAAATTTCAGCGAAACTAATGGAGGATGATTCCGCCTTGGAGCTATAATATTTTTTGTTCTTTTTCAAAAATCACAGTTCTCTGTTTCCTTAATATTTCCCTAGTGCTATGGAAAGTTGTTCCTTAAATATTTCCCTAGTGCTATAGAAATGTAAAGAGGAGTTGTTCCTCTCCCAAGATATGATATCCAACTTGATATCCCATGTGATTCTTCCCTCACGCCTTCCTTTATCTTAAAAAATCTTAGTGTTCCTTTCTTTCCACGTGTGCCACGTCGTTGCAAAGAGTGCTTAGTCTCCAAAGATTGTGGCCCGTTTCTGAACGTGGCCAAGGGATTCGTCTTCCTTTTTTTCACAAAATGCTCTAATTGGCAAGTTGACATTTCCTTATTTTTAAGGCGGTCACAAGTGTTGATCCTTTTTTCACCACCACCATGCAAAAGCGGCCACCCAAGGTGGGGCCGACTATAGCCAAATGATTGTAAGTCTATATGTATACCTGACATCATATGACAGCCTGTAAAAGAATGAGCACACAGAAAAGGAACCAGAGATGGCAGGGGTCCACATTCTGACCGTGGTGAGAAGAAGAAACATAATAGGATTCAAGGAGACCCAAAAATGATGAAAGACAGTTAATCTCACTATCCTTAAGGTTCCTCCTAAGTCTAATATCCCACCCCACAGCCTCAACCCCCTTCTTTTCCAAATAATTGCACACCCCGGCTCCTTCACTGGTAGCTAACAGGGACAGGTCCGGGAAAGCATAGTATAACAATGACTCTCCTAACCAGAGATATACCCAAAAAAGAGTCCCCACCCCCCTCTCCACTCTAAATCTAACTAGAGGTTGAAACAATGGGTTTGGACACACAAATGAACTTCCATGCTCGGCTCGTTAAGCTCAAAGGCTCGGCTCGGGCTCGGTCAGGCTCGCGAGCCTTATCGAGCTTGGGTTATATTAAATTCAGTACAACATTTTTGGAAAAATTCTGGACTATACGTGACCTATCAAATGGACGATTTGGATTATCCTAGTGAGAGTGGCCTCGTAAGAAAACAATAGTTGATAACATTTCCTTCTTCTTTTTTATAGGAATTTGCTAGCAAACTTCTCCTGTGCCACTTCTCGGCATGTGACCATCCTTAGTGCAAAGATTCGCACATGGCAAAGGTGGCTAGCAAAGCAAAAATAAGAAAAAAAAAGTAATCATTACAAAAAAAGTAAAATAGCTGAAGGTATAAAGTTTTAAATGAAAAATTACCAACAAAAGGTAGAAAGTTATGACAATTACCAAAAAAAATACGTAGAAAGTTATTACAATTACGGAAAAAATTAATTTCTCACGAGAATTAACCGTTTGAAATGGACTGCATTCCGAGAAAGACAAAAACTCATGATGTTGACAAAACAGATGTTGACAACACCAACCTCATAATGATGATTATGCCTCCAGTTGTTTCCTACTGTATTATATTTAGGATTATTCTTTTATACGGTTTTCTTAACGAGCCTTAAAAAGTCGAGCCGAGCCGAGCCTGGCCTAACTCGGGCTCGGCTCGTTAAGCTTAACGAGCCTGGCCAGCCGGCTCCGCTCGGCTCGTTAAGGATTCGAGCCGAGCTTTTTTTGGGCCGAGCTCGAGCGAGCTTCCGAGCCCGAGCTAAAATTGACACCCCTAACCCCAATCCCCACATTCCTGCCCATACTTATCCTCGATTATTTTATGCCATCGTGCCTCCTCCTCTCCATACTTCTAGAGCCACTTTCCCATCGAAGCTCTATTTCTTTCTTTCTTTCTTTCTTTTTTTTGAATGGTAACGTGGCATTCTTTCTTAGTCATATTCTTCTAATGTCAAGCCCTCCTCGTTTCTTTGATCTGCATACTTTCTCCCAACACAGCAAATGTTTCAACTTACACCCTGACCTTTTCCTATTGATATGTTCCTAGTCCCCAATCCCCCAATTCCTGCCCATACTTATCCGCGGTTATTTTATGCCATAGTACTTCCTCTCCAAACTCCCACAGCCACTTTTCGGACGAAGCTTTGTTTCTTAGTCATATTCTTCCAATGTCAAGCTCTCCCTGATTCTTTGATCTAAATATTTTCTCCTAACACAGCAAATGTTTCAACTTTCAACTTACCCCCTCACTCCCTATCTTCTGGAAGACCATTTGGAGCTTTTCAATTCTCTTTGCCACCTTGGTCGGTATTTTATGAAGTGGCATATAGTACACCAGGAAATTTGCAAGTGCTGTCTTGATAAGGGCGATTCTACCACCAAAAAATAGATAATTTTTCTTCCATTAGACAATTTTCCATTCCACTCGGTCGATCACATGATCCCACAGGGCTGCTTTTGGAATAACCTAGTACAAAAGCAAAGCCAAGTGATGGCACTCTTCCTGCATCCAAGTATGGTATACTCTTGGACCTCCTCACCCTGCCTATTGATCCCAACTAACAGCCTTTTAGACAAAAAATGATCTTTAATCACGATGTCATTTCAAACCACGTGAAAATCTTTTAAGTTTCTAGTGCAAGCTGGATTCTCCTTAAGGACGATGAGTGTATCATAAACAAACTACAAGTGGGATAGAAGTTGCACATTTCTTCTACATTCCAACTAGGGGTGTCAATTTTAGCTCGGGCTCGGAAGCTCGCTCGAGCTCGGCTCGAATCCTTAACGAGCCGAGCCGAGCCGAGCCGGATGGCCAGGCTCGTTAAGCTTAACGAGCCGAGCCCGAGTTAGGCCAGGCTCGGCTTCTTAAGGCTCGTTAAGAAAACCGTATAAAAGAATAGTCCTAAATATAATACATTAGGAAACAGCTGGAGACATAATCATCATCATGATGTTGGTGTTGTCAATATCTGTTTTGTCAACATCATGAGTTTTTGTCTTTCTCGGAATGCAGTGCGTATCAAACGGTTAATTCTCGTGAGAAATTAAATTTTTCCGTAATTGTAATAACTTTCTACGTATTTTTTTTGTAATTGTCATAACTTTCTACCTTTTGTTGGTAATTTTTCATTTAAAACTTTATACCTTCAGCTATTTTACTTTTTTTGTAATGATTACTTTTTTTTTCTTATTTTTGCTTTTGGTAGCCACCTTTGCCATGTGCGAATCTTTGCACCAAGGATGGTCACATGCCGAGAAGTAGCATAGGAGAAGTTTGCTAGCAAATTCCTATAAAAAAAAAAAGAAAGAAATGTTATCAACTACTGTTTTCTTACGAGGGCACTCTCACTAGGATAATCTAAACTTTCCATTTGATAGGTCACGTATAGTCCAGAATTTTTCCAAAAATGTTGTACTGAATTTAATATAACCCAAGCTCGATAAGGCTCGCGAGCCTAGCCGAGCCTGACCGAGCCGAGCCTTTGAGCTTAACGAGCCGAGCCGAGCCTGGCCAAGCTCGGCTCGGCTCGTTTACACCCCTAATTCCAACCCTCTTATACATCCCCTTTCTGCTGAGAGAAGTTTTTCCACATGATGGCAAGGAGAAACAATTGCCTTGTTGACGATGATGGGTTGGTGCGAGAGAAAGATGGGATAAAGAAATTGATTGTCCAATATTTTTCCAAGTT
Organism: Tasmannia lanceolata; assembly: GCF_043159265.1. Taxonomy (NCBI): domain Eukaryota; kingdom Viridiplantae; phylum Streptophyta; class Magnoliopsida; order Canellales; family Winteraceae; genus Tasmannia; species Tasmannia lanceolata. The sequence goes on along the minus strand of NW_027518683.1, from coordinate 49,775,406 downwards.
ATACACCAAGGACCAAGACTGAAGACATGAGCTTGGAGAGTTTGGATTTCAAACAACTTAGGCAGGACCAGGTTAGATGGTTGTAAAGAGAAATTGAAGAAAAGAAGATTCGGACTGTAATATTTAGCATGAAGAAAGATAAATCCCCTGACCCAAATGGCTTCCCTATGTCGGAGTTTGGGAAGTGATCAAAGAAGACATTATAGCATTTATGTCGGAGTTACACCATAGAGGTAAAATGGGGAAGGAGATGAACGCAATTGTCACTACCCTCATTCCAAAGAAAGAGGGTGTCTTGGAGCTGAGGGATTTTCGACCAATTAATCTAGCTCATAGTACAAACATTGGCGAAGGTGCTAGGGAGAAGGATCAACGAAGCAACAGGGGTCATAATGTCATAGTTTCAAGGAGCTTTTGTAAAAGGCCGTAGATATTGGATGGAATACTCATTAGCCAATGAAGTCATTGATTCCAAGAAGAGAGAAGACGGGGAAGGAGTCATTGGCAAGATTGAAATGGAGAAGGCATACGACCACGTAGACGAGAACTTTGTGGATTCGATAAAGGAACGTATAGGTTTTAGAGAGAAATGGATAAATTGGGTAAAATATTGTATATCAACATCATTGTTCTCTATACTGGTGAATGGATCCCCAGACAGCTTTTTCAATAGACCGAGAGGTATCAAACAAAGTTGACCCTCTATCCATTTACATTTTTACCATGGGAGCAGAGGTGCTAAGTCCTTTAAGTAATGTAAGTCAATAAAAAACTTGCCACATCAAACATTGAGCTGATTGTTTCGAGTCATTTTCTCTGGTGCGGGCTTTTGTCCAAGTACGAGCTTTTAAATGATGCCTAGAGTGTAATAGAAGAGCCAAACTTACATACCGTAGAATTTCCATAAAGAAAGAGCCTTAATTACTTCTAGAATTTTGTCAGTGAAACATCATGGTAATCATGAAATGCCCTCTTCTCACCATTTATCTTTCAAATCAAGCCAAAAGCTTGAAGTTCACGCCCTCACCTCTCCCCAAAGAAAAATCCAAACCCACAATATATTTCCATCCTCATTTAGTTGCTCCTATGGAGGATTACCCTTGTGAAAGACGTGTTAATTGATTTCCATCCTCATTTTATCAACTAAGAAATGAAAGTGAACTCAGTTGCCCCTTTGGAGGATTACCCTTGTGAAATGCCCTAGAAATATTTTCTTTGGGAGTGCCATTGGTTTTACGGACATTGCATCAGGAAATTGGAGGGGGATCACTAGTGCGCACTACAGTTTCATTCGCCTTACCCTGAAAAATATGATAAGGTCAGCTGCTGCATAGAGGGGAGCTGGAAATTGCGGTCAACTATGTGGGAAACAATAGTTAGAACCTATTCTAGCTGTAGGTATACAGCTTCGGCTTCTTATTTTCCATTAGTTTTAGCAGAAAAACACTAACCCCCCTAAGATTTAGGTGAGCATCTCAATGTCAATTGTGAGTTATAACATTTGGGTTTGAGAAGTGCACCTTTCTGAGCATGATTAAGAAATTTGTGAGATACACAATGATTTTAAAGAAAAATCAAAATCTCAAGGTCTTAAACCCAAATTAATGTTTGTTTAGTGCTTTTCAAGAAAGTTCTAAGGTGTAAAGGTTTTAGACCCAAGATCATGGTAATTCATAAAGTTGACTTTCTATTGGGGAACATGATAAAAAGAAGGTTATTATGGGTTGGATAAAACTCCATCCTAGCAGTGTTTCAAAATGCAGATGCAGGTCAAAACGCAGCCAAAGCAAATCCTAGTTGTAAAACCTGGCCCCCCATCACTCACAATGTAGGTGCATCTTAGTAGACTAGATGCTAGGTGTTACAAAAGTGATCGGAGTGATTGGATCGACTAGATCAGCAGCCAAAAACTTAAGATTTGTGATGAGATCACTTAGGGCCATCGGATTTGGATTGCTTAGATCAATGGCCTGGAATGTCAGTCGCTTTGGATCTTTGATCGGACCACCTTTAGAACCATTGGATTGAAGGCCCAGTAAACCCTTTTTTCTTTAATTGAGGGTTAGGTCTATTAGTTAGGGACTAGCTATGCTAGACTAGTCCATTAGTGGCAAACATATCAATGGCTTAGATCATCACAAAATGACAAATGCAAAGACTAGAGGACAATGCCACTACACATTTATATCTCTAAGAAGGAGGCCTTTAAAGAAAGCATATTCCATAAGTGTTTGTGTCTATCCACAACTTCCAAAATGCTTGAAATAGCCAAGGAAACAGGTGTTTAATTATGGAGTGCAATTACCAAAGCAAGGTGGGTGCAAATATCAAAATCATCTCTATGCTAAAAGTATTTCAAAAGACCTCCACCGTTGCCCAAAGTATTACAATTTTGATTTGCATGTAGAAGCCAACTGTTATCAAACATTGGTCAGCAATATAGATGGGGTCCTTTCCCCGTAAGATTCAACTACCAATAGGATACTAGAATGTTCTTAATCTTCTGAATTGCTATGTGAGGACGCTTAACCGAACCTTGGGTGTGCTTATCAAAACAAAGCTCAAGGGTGTAAGCTTAAGGGTGTAATCCAAGTACATGGGTGGTAGTGCCAAAATGAGGGGGTGTTATTAATAGCTATGGAAATAGATGTTTCTAACTAGTACGAAGGAGTGTCTTGGCAAACCCAAAAAAACTCAAAACTATGCATTAGGATAGGCCAATCACAGCCCATTTTTCTATAGGATGGACCCAACCGTTTTACTCCCTTGCATAAAATGGGCCAGGACCATCCTATGGGAATGTTTTTTTAGGCAAAACCTTCTATATGGCCCATCAAATGGTCGTTTGGATCATCACATGGTGCAAGCCTTGCAGCAGATTTTGAAAAGTAATGGACTATAGGGCCTTTCATCATATAAGACCTTATATATAGGCCTTCCACCATATAAGATCTTATATATAGAGAGAGAGAGATGATATATATAGATATCTATGTCGAAGTGGCCCCTTTTGGAGTCTGTTGTGATGAGTTCTAGTTGGTTGGTGTTAAATTCCAATTACATATAGATGGCTGGTCAACTTGGATTATTTGATCCAGTATTCTATTTCTATAGGTAAGTGAAAACATGAGTGTTTGACAGGGTACTACAATCCACATGCCCAGGAGTAGAGTCCATATAGGAATAGTTATATGAGTTTATATGCGTTAGACGTGCCACACAACTCTTGCTAGGTGCGTGGTTATAGAATTTTACTCCTAAACTTTCTCTAAGTCAGTGGGTTAGTTACAAGTGGTTTCTTTCCATTGGCTACCAAGAGTCCTAGTCCTTCAATTAATTCAAAAAAAGAAAAGAAAATGTGTTAGTTACAGTTTGAATTTCTATATTTTAGGTGAAGTGGTAAAGATTCGAGAGTTATTTTAGGTTTTGTTGGACGGTTGTGCACATAGGTGGGTTCTGATAGGTTGTGATCTCCTTGGAGATATATTTTCATGAACATGTATTGCCTAGACTTCCCACACGTTAAAACTCATATCTAAGAGAGAGAGAGAGAGAGAGAGAGAGAGAGAGAGAGAGAAGAAACTTTTTCTACACAGAGAATGGCATACAATGCAAATCGAAGGAGGGGTCTTCAAATAAAAAGGGGGCGTGTAGCAAGAACCAAGAAAGAGAGTTTAATGTAGGATATGTTGTTGGGGGTAGTGGTAGGTTCGGGTTGATGCCTTTTGACTATTGAGCCACACTGAGATTGGATGTTATGGGCGCCTCCCACAAATCACCTCCTTCTCTAGGTTGTTTCCAAACCACCATCGCTTCTACCTCATATTTCCACCTAAGCCTAGCACTACCAACACCCATTCAATGTCATCTTGAAAACCTTTGCAAATCCCTCATGATATGAGTCCCGCCTTGGTTTAAGTTTGACCCGAAGCCTCCACATTAGCCGACCATTCCCATTTAAGTCTCCACTCATATTAGCCAAAGCAGGTTCATCACCTTTGTTTCTTACCCTAGAGGCCTAGCCCAACTGACTTTGCTACCACCAGTTCTAACTCTCTATCTCATCACCTCTCTCAATTGCAAGCAGTTGTGTAACAATTGGGGCTTGGGGCTTCCATCAACGAATCTCGCATCATTGAAGGATCGGGACCCAGGCGAGGAAACAAGAAGGTGGGATAACGCCCTCACATCTTGCTGCTCAATTTCCAGTAAAGAGCCGAAAGGAACCCTAGTCAAAGAGAAAGAAAAGAAAAGAAGGAAAAAGTGGAGATTCCGTCTGGAGACGCGACGATCCGGAATTGGGATGTGCGTGAAAAAGTAGGTGAAAATTTATGTTTTGTGGCATTTAATTGTGTGAAGGGCATATTTTTCTACATATTAGATTTACATATGCTTTTTAAGGATATAAAATTTGATTAATCTTAAGCTATTTGGATCGTAAGTTTCTTTTAAATTGTAAATAGAGTAATGTTGACCAAAAAAAAGAAAAGAATTGCTAGATATTTACTCTAAGATTGTTTGGTTTCAAGTGCAATGATTAGTCTTAAATTATTGACCCTTCTCTTTTAATAAAGGCACGATATATGAAATAGTTTAAAAAGGATTTTTATGAGGGGTTACAAATAACAGTCATAATGATATTATGACACTTAGTTCTCATATTAACATCCTAAAGTCAGGTGAGTTATTAATTAAAAGCCCTCACTTTTGATATTTACACATTGTGAAGAAAAAAATGATTAAATTAAGTAGATTGATACTCGCAGTACCATATTGTGATAATGTCACTAATTGGTTTTACAATTTCCTGATTGAATGTTGATACAGTTGACAAAATGATATCTTTATGTTAATATTTGACCCATATTTGATCCCTTTATTTTGATGCTGAAATTTGTGATTAAAAGAATAATAGGATGTTACACAATGACGAGTTATGCATCATGAGTCTTCAAGAGCATATGTGCATATTTCTGCAAACCATGATCCTATGTACATGGCATATTTGCATATATTTGTAAAACAAGAAAGAAAATGATTTAAGAAAATGAAATTGATAAAGATATGATGCAGTAATATTGTACTATGTTTTAATAAGCAATAATTCATGCTAATATTATGAAGAAAATGAATTAAAGTATAGATTATCACTGTTCTTTTCATGCTTTTAGATGATATAAAACTTTATTTTCCCTACTGGGTTTCTGTGGTTGAAACTCACACCAAAAATATTTTCAGGATGGACACTATTTACCTTAAAGAAGATAAGGCCGAGGATGGGAACTTATGAAGGAGCGGCGTTCTACAGATTCTAGGGGTAGTTTCCTTTTATGTATTTTTAGTTTTGTATTATTTTAGACTTGGAGATTGTTTTATTTTATGTTACCATTGTGGGAATATTAAGACAATGATTCAATTTATTTCATTGTTTAGTCTGCTTAGTGTTGGTTGTTATTTCACCACCAAAAAGAAAAAAGAAAATTGATATCTTTTAGTTAACGGACCGGGCTTCGGGACCTCCGAAAATCCGGGCCATTACACTAGTCGACTCGGAGCGACGCGGCCGGGTACTCAGTTGACACGGCTGAGTACTCTGATAGCGCGGTCATAACTTGAGAGAGTCAAAGGAGTTCTGATTTGCCTCGTAGGGCAAAATGCGGACTCTGACAAGACAAGAACGCAGCCAAGATAAAAGGAAGTTGACTTGGGGGCTTCAGCGATGACACGGGGGATTGAAACTATGCTCTATAGTACTATGCCTAATGTTGATGTTGAATTGAAAGAGCAAAGCCCATTTTGAGATAGATAAAGTTCATTGGAAATTGTTAGTACATGTATTCCAGTGCCTTCTTGTGTTCTCTATCACAAATTATGATGTCTAGGTTTTGAAATATACAATTTTGTGCGATTTGTGAGAGAGAAAATGAAATCAGTGATAATTTCTTCCCCAGTACCCTTGTTTGTGACAGGTTTGGTTCTACAGCTTGATCGAAAAAGAATATTAGAATAATAGAGTCATCCATATTTAAAACTAGTTTCACAATCTCAAACAAAATAAAGATCAAACTTTAAACATGGATATGGAAAATCATCATTTTCTCATTCTTACCTTGACAATGATCACAACCAGTCTTTCTGCTGTAACTTGAGTGGCAGATACACCTCCGACAGATACTGGAATCCGAACGAACTCAACGCCTGAATTTCTGCCTTCTTCTTCGTCTTAACCATCAGTCCTAGCTCCTCAACCCAACCCGGATTCTTCTTAATGAAATCCTCCTCCAACAAATCCTTCCCCGTCTTAATATCCTGCTCCGTCATGTCCAACCGACATTGTTCGGGAATCCGATACTTATCCAAATCACTAGGGCGAACACCCAACCATTTTATATCAGGAGTCGTAAGATTCGAACTGTCATACGACATGTTCTTCGATCCACACATGTAAACTGACAGAATTTTCAACCCATAAGGATCACTATCCACCAAGGCAAGCACTGGTAATTTCAACTCAGTCTTCATCTTCTTCAAGAAAAGCCGAGTCGCAACATCAGGTTGCCCCTTGGCGGTGACAATTATGCAGGGAAATCTATTGTAGAATCTGTCCTCTGCAAGCCTCATAAATGCAGCATCCTTCTCCACGAGAAGGATGAACAGCGCATCCGACTCCATATCACTTACTCGATCTATATTTGGGGGAATTGCCTTCCCACCGACTCCCATTTTCGTGCAATCTATGATGTCGCCTGTTGGTGGAAATGCATAGAGATTTCAGATTATACTAATATTCAATAGAAATAAAGCCGAAACAGTATTCAAAAAAAAAAGTAAACATCACCGTCATCGGAAAAGATTAACCGGCCAACGACCACGCCTTTCTCGGAAGCAACAACATTCAGGCTAGATCTGGTGCATCCAAGCATACAGGACACATCATCGAGTACTGAATCGGACTGAGATTGATCCTGAAAGAGCTTAACATCTGTGTAGAATAAATCACGCTTTGTGACGTGGATGTTCTTGAGGCAGAGCTGGTGAACTAGGGTTAGGATTTTGGTTGTGATGGTGGTTTTCCGAACAGTGGAGAGATTTGAGAATGATCTGAGAGAGGTTTTGTCTTTGAGAACAATGCGATCGAGCTCTGGAACGTAGAGTTGGTTTGCGTTGCTTCGAGAAGGGATGGCGAAGGAGAATCCGTTGCCGGAGAGGATGGAGGAGGCGATGCGGAGGACGGCGGATTCGACGGAGAGTTGGACGGAGGCGGGGGAGAGATCGGAGACTTCTCGGCATTGGGAGGCGAGGTTTAGGTCAGTTAGGGTTAGGGTTTTGGAGGATGAGGAGGAGGGGTTTTGGTAGGAGGTGAAGATTTGTTTTAAGGAGGAGAGGATTTCGGAGTCGGGTTTTAGGCGGTTTTTGAAGGAGAGGGCGGCGCTGCTGCCGGCGGTGAGACCGCCGGATCGGGATTTGGGTCGGGGTGCGGAGTTTCCGGCTGAGTCATCGTCCGGTCGCCGGCGTTTTTTGTCGGCCATTGGAGAGGGAGGGAGGGGCGGGAAAAAGTAGGTCGGCGGGGTGGATGTTATAAAGGTATGGTGGGAACTCGTTCCCACCTATGATTGATCTGAGTCGTCCACTTGATATGACTTGATTGGATGTAATATGATCCCAATTTGGATTGATCTGGACCGTTCATTTATGACTTGGTTTGGATCTATATGGCAATGTGGATCCTACTTTTTGATTGATCTGATTCGTCCATTTGGTATGACTTTGCTTTGGAACTATGATCCCACCGTTGATTGATCCGGACTGTTCACTTGTTAGGACTTGGTTTGGATCTACTAAGACATAGTGGATCGTACCTTTGATCGATCCTAACCATTCACTTGATACGACTTTCTTTGGATCTAATATGGCAAAGAAGAACAAATCTTGGATTGATCTCGACCGTCCGATTGATAGGACTTGCTTTGGATCTACTATGTCATAGCTAATCTCACTTTTGATTGATCCAAACTGTTCACTCAAGATCAACAATGGCATTGTGGATCCTTCCTTTGATTGATCCAAACTGTTCACTTGATAGGACTTGCTTTGAATTTTATGATTCCATGATTAGTAGTGTAAACATAGCACTTGGGGAGGATTTGTAAAAAACAAATTAGATTTTGAGAACTAAATCAAGGTGCATTTGCTTTGAATTTTCTGATTTTGACGCTCCAGACAATGGGAATGTCAGAAGTTATACGATGAAAGGCCTTATGAGCTCATACCGCATCATCACAAGCACACTTTTTAAGATGCTGCTGTTGTATCAAATATCAAGAGCGGTACTTCTGTCGTATCACAAATAATAGCTCTCATATGGCGGCATACTGTAAGCACCCTTTTTAAGATGCTGTTGTTGGATCAAATATCAAGAGCGGTACTTCTGTCGTACCACAAATAAAGAGCTCATACCCTTTTTAAGATGCTGTTGTTGGATCAAATATCAAGAGCGGTACTTCTGTCGTACCACAAATAAAGAGCTCATACGGCGGCATTCCGTATACCACCTGAGATTCCATTCTGTTGGTTTCAACAAAACCATTACAAAATCTTTTGCTGAGGGCACGTTTCACTGCCAGGAATTGTTTTTCATGATAAATCAGTGTCTCTGAAGTGGAGATGAGGGCGTAGTTGCTAAAAACCAGGAAACAAAATCCCGTCTCGAGTAGAGTTTTTTGTTTCCATGGTTGTAGCAACTTCATAGTTTTGGGATTTTGTGGCTATTTATCATGAAAAACAATTCCTCCCTGCTGCCATAATGATTTCTAGAATGGCAAACAAATGCAACATCAAGTTGGTAAACTATCATTTGGTAAATGAGGAAAATGATTGTGAGCTTGAAGCTCATATAGCTTATATGAGCTTGAGGGCCCAAACACATGTGGGCCCACATTGTTAGGATGATCCAAAGCATTCATTTGAAAGGCCCTTACATAGATAGGGTGTGTACAAAAAATCAGCTCCATAGGATCATCCTAACCCATCCAAAAGTGGAGGGCAAAATGGACAGACACCGTTTGCCACAAATCTGCCCATTTTTGCCCTCTGCTTTTGGAGGGGTTGGGATGATCCGATGGAGCTGATTTTTGGTACACACCCCATCTATGATGGGGCCTTGCAAATAAATGGTTTGGATCACCACAAAAAATGTGGGACCCATGTGTTTGGGCCTCAAGCTCATATAAGCTATACGAGCTTCAAGCTCACAATCATTTTCCTCTTGGTAAATACAATTTTAGAATTCAAAAAATTTTGGTCACCATTAGTTGTCCCAAAAGCAATTTTACAGCCCCTCTTTTGCAGGTGACAGATGCCACCTCATATCAAGACAAATTCAGCTGATGTGCAAAATGTGGGGTCTCTAATGGCTTTGTCCACTTCCATTAGCCAAATCTTTTGATTAGAAATTATGTTCATGAAATTATTTGCCAATTGCAGAGCAACCTCACGAGAGCTTGCAACCCATGTTGGGGCTGAACTCAATTGAACCACCACCCATTTCAAAAATATATATATTAGCCAAAAGCACTAATAAAATGTGGTTTGAATGAACAAAATACCCTGGGTTAAGGGTTAAATTTTCAAATAAATGCCACATCCGCACACCATTTCAATTACCGAAGTTAATTCTACAGAGATAAGTTCAGTGATAGGGGCCACCAACATCTCATCAGCAAGATCCATACAGTTCATCAAGTGGGTCCCACAATTTAGATCATATAACCCAACAATCACTTCAAATATGAAATCCCTAAACATTTGACAAGATCTAATTGCTTCTAATATTCAGTGATTGGAGGCCATACGATTGATATCGGTAACATTCACCTTATCCATCAGGTGGTCCCACTAAAGAGAAGCTAACAACAGCAATCATATTGAGCCTGAACTTGCTCAGAAATTTCGAACTGTCCATCATTTTACATAGGGTCTAGAATGCTGAATAAATAGCCCAACCAGAGTTTATGTGCAAAATGCAAGTAAAATAAGCAAGATAGATTTCCTTTAAAACTTTTTTCCTGTCAAAGAAAACCCTAGATTTTATTTTAACAAAAAATTCCACTTTTGATGCAAATAAAATGATACAATAAAAGCAATTTTACCAAAATAATAATAATTGCTTCCTCTTGGTTATTCATCGTCTTCTCCGATCGTCCCTGTAAGGTCCTTCGCTCTCTTGATCCTTCAACAATCCAAGAAATGCAAGCAGACCGAAAAAGAAGAAACCGCCCGACCAGCCTCCACCACCACCTCCCCCACCGCCGCCACCATCGCCGTCGTCACGAGGGGGAAACCCGGTACCACCGTCGTCAAGTTCAGGTGACTTTTCTTTTCCTGAAATTCACATTATCTGATTATTATTTTTTCAAGAAAAATGTAAAAATAAGAAAACAAAAACATAAGAACTGAAAATTCCAATCACGCATTCAGATATATACATATATTTTTTTAAATTAAAAAATTACACACACACACACACACACATATATATATATATATATGAGAAAAGTGTAGCAAAGTGTAGCTACACATACGTGTAGCTAACTTAGCTACACCGACGGCTTAAAATACAGTGGGCCCCACATTGTTTGGGTGATGCAAACCATTCATTTGATGGGACCTCACATAGATAGGGTGTGCCCAAAAAATCAGCTCCATAGGCATCGCAACCCTACGATTTGTGGAGGCAAAAATGGACGTGTAAAAACCTTCATAAATCTGTCCATTTTTGCCTCCACAGTTTGAAGGGTTGAGATCATCCAATGGAGCTGATTTTTTGGGCACACCCTATCAATGTGAGGTCCTATCAAATGAATGGTTTGGATCACCCAAATAATGTGGGCCCACTGTATTTTAAGCCGTCGGTGTAGCTAAGTTAGCTACACGTATGTGTAGCTTCACTTAACTCATATATATATATATATATATATATATATATATATATATATGAGTTTTTATATGGTGTAAGGCCTTAAACATAAGCAATCATCATTAGAAAGTGATGCAGATAATAGGCCAATAAGTGGCATATTTGCCCATTAGGATTTATTTCCATGTTATTTAGCTTATAGGCTTCTTCTACTTCTAATTCTCCTCTCATCTCCTTCCCTTCTTGCCCTATTTTTCTCCTTCTCTTCTCCTATTCCTCTTCTTCTCTTCTCTTCTTCTTCTCTTTTCTCCTCTTTCTTCTATTTCTCTTCCCGGTCCTACATCATAAAGTCATTAGCTTCATTACTATTTCTCTTCCCGGTCCTACATCAGAAAGTCATTAGCTTCATTACAAGAAACATCAAGGACAAAATATAACTAATCAATATTCAAAAGCTTGATGATGATTGTGAACGGCCAAACACTCGAAAAAAAAGAAAGCTTGTTGATGAATTCTAATTCCGCAAAGTTCTTAATATGTCCAGGCCATGAATATATTACAGATATCAATTTCATAAAAAAATCACTTGAGCTGATGATCACATCAGCTCAATCGGGTTTTTTTAATAAAACCAAAAAGTTTTCATTGGCCTTGGCCAAATCAAACTAAGTCATCAAAGAAAACTGGAACAAATATTCAATTTTGAGTTTTTGAATAATGCAACTAACCAAACGATTATCAATGAATGGATATTACCTTGTATTGGTGCGATGGTAATTGTTGATGATTGGCGTTCAACAGTCTGAGTTTGCTCTGCTGAGCATCTCGCATTCTACCAAGAAAGAAAATCAACATTAGGACCTCGAAGTAAGATGTTCTTAGCAACATTGGCTTCTATGATATCTACAAGGCTGAGGTAAGCAAAAATGACATTACACAATTACATAAATGAAAGGAGATAATAATGAAAAAGCAATCTACATCTGGCAATAGAACTGAAACCAAACTTGATGAATCTGAGTAGTTAACGAGTGCCATGTATTGAGAAGCCACCATCAAATATTTAAGCAATTTCAACTCATGAAATATCTCTTAGGAAAACATCTACTTATTCATTGGGTTATAATATTCACTGACTTTATAACACTCAACTCATGAAATATCTATCTCTTAGGAAAACATCTACTCATTCATTGGGTTATAATATTCACTGACTTTATAACACCCCGTGGCTTAACAAGTAAAAATAGATGCCTGTATAATGCAGTTAAAAAACAAGAGGTCTTTTAGATTGATGTAGAAACTTCTTATCAGAATAATTTTCACCTTAGTATCTGTTTCTAGCAGTCTATAGCCTGATTCAAAGATTGTTTCAAGATCTACAAGTATTTCTATAAATTTGGAAAGATTTCACAATTCTGTGCCTTGTGAAGGGAGATAAATTAGAGATCTAATTGCTTCAGTTCAGAATTACAGTTTTAAAAGTTTGTAATGTCCTTAGAAAATGGTTATAATGAAGGACTGGGATAGATGATAATGAAGAATTGAGATTAAAGTAGATTTTGGGGGTCTACAAAGTTGTATTTCAAAATTGAGTTCTTGTTTTAGTCAAATTTCTGCAAGCTGTTTGATTAGGAGTATGACTTCAGGTCTGGTCTGAGTTTAGTTAAAAAGTTGATTTTTTTTTCTTCTTCTGAATGGTAGTTAAAAAGTTGATTGTGTGGGCAAGTTTTATGCTTTTGTAGTTTCCTTATTCTTTCTTTTGCTTGTTGCAGCACAAACAGGATAAGTTTTGTTAAAATTATTCTTAATTTAGTTCCTACATTATTTTCTGTCGCGCTTGCTTCTTCTGTATGAAGAGTGATGGTATTGTTTTACTTGATTTTCCTTTAGGTTTTTGTTTTTTTTGTTTTTAAGTTAATGGCTGGGTGAACTTTATTAAGAAGAAAGCAGCAAAAACACAATTGACCGAGCTGGCCAAAGAAAACAAGAAGAACAAACAGCAGAGGAATATATCAAGGAAGATCATCAGAAGGATAATACCATTCAAAAAAATCATCAAAGGGATAATGATCGTGTACAGTCAGTTCCACACTAGAAAATTCATTCTCTTTTTCAGGCTGCATCGTTTTACCACACAAGAAAAGTTTACAATATCAACTCACCAAAGCAGCAGCACATATCACCGTAGAGGGAGTCAGTCGACAAGAGAGTGAAAGAGGTCTTTCATGTCGAAATGGTTGACAACATGTATTGGGTACCTCTAGCCTAGATTTGATAAGCTGAAGCCTTCCCCTATTCTGAAATTCTGTGTTGCCTGCATTCATGTGTTGACTTACATTAGAAGTTAAATCTAAACTACATTAATCAAAACTTCCAAAATCAAGGCAAATAATATTAAGTATCATGCAAAGACATAGTCACAGCCCTAATGACACACATGTAATCACTGAGATTATGTGGAAAGATTGATACTCAACTCAAGTCACCACTCCTGATAAGAGAACAAACTTCCTGTACCAAAGTAAACACTAACAGATGATGAAAGAAGTAAACAATTATTATAAATGAAAAGAATTTATTGAGCTTTGCTAAAGGAACCATCGTGGTCTTACATGACTGCCTACCTCACTGATGTGATTTAAGCCTTAGTTCTATTTATTGGTTTGTTTTATTCAAACATTTTATTCTATTTATACTTATAGTCATTGTTACGTTTTATCAGACCTAGATGTGGTGGGTGTCCATATCACTACCCTTAACTTCTACCCATTTTTAAATTTATGGCCCACCACTTATGACCCCAAACCCTTTTCCCAAACCCATTTAGACAGATGGCCCATCAGGCATCAACTAGACCTAATCAGCTAACCCTAAACCTATTACACTACTTACCCAAACCCAGTGTCCACCAGCTTCTAGCCAAACCCTCCGTCCCTCCCTCCCTCTCTCTCACATATCACATTATCACCCTCTTGGTGGACAACAATAGGCCAAAGGCACCATCACCCCTCCAAGGTACGCCCCTCTCTTCCTCTCTCTTCCCTTTCTCCTACTCTCCTCCCCTTCACTCTCACTCCTCTTTCTTTTCCTCTTCTCCCCTTATTGTATTTCCCCTCACCTTCACATTTCCTTTCTATCTCTCAGAACACCCATGTTCCTTCTCTAGTTCCCTCGTCCCCTTCTCCTTTCTCCTTATTTTTCTTTGAATCACGATTTTCTCCTCTCCCCTCTTCCTTCTTCACATTCCCCCCTTTTCTTCCTCCCCTCTTTTCCCCAACCATTCCCTAACTTTCTTGCTGTCCACAACCATCCTGCCCCAAACTAGTCACCTTTCTTTCCACCATTTAGCAACTATTTAGGGACTGGTCTGAACTACTTTCAGACCTATCTCAGATCTGTATTTTTTTTTTCCACATGCACTTTTTCTGGTCTGGTTTCTTTTATCATTGGTTTGAGTTACCATGGATTTATTCTGTGGATATATCAAGTTCTTTATTGATATTTGAACTCAACAATCATAAATTTCAGTTACCATGTTTTGTTTAAATTGTTTGGAAATGTATGTTTGCTGCCCTTGTTGAATCAATCGTCGTTAAAGCTCCTAAATTTTCACCGGACCTGATTAATGAACTTTACGGTTTGCATTACCCACGCTACACGTGAGAACATGATCGGCTGATTTAGTGGGCCACCACCAGACTAGTCAAGAGAACCATGATTGGATGATACTCAATCGTTGATCACCACTTCATCAAACAGGCATTGCTTCAGGGTTGTCTAAAAAGAATTTGACAACTACTTACGCCAAGCCTTCATCAAGCTTGCAGGACGTCCATTTAGCATGGGCCTATAACACATTGTGTAATGGCCCTAAGCAACATATGCATGTGCAGTCCCCATATCATTTTCCTCATTCTTTTTCAAGAAAGGCACTTTCACCCGTGGTGGAGAAGAAAGCATGATACCATAGATTCCCAATAAAAATGCCCAAGCAAGAACAATCAAACAAAGACCCAATAGCAAAAGTGACATTTTGAAATGAAGAAGGGGCAAGTTTGGAGAGAGGATATAGAGGATACATTAACGCCAAAATAAGGGTAACTAAAATATCATTTTTATGGCAGTTTTGTAATTAGAACTAGAATAAGTCATAATGACAGCAAACCATGTTAAAATTACACATTTGCCAACAATCGAGGATATAGAGGATAATTTACACATTAAAACATTTCCACATGTTAAACTACTCTGCACATGATGTAGAGTAGAAGTCCCTTATATTACGTATAATATAAAAGAGGGAGGATTTATTAAATGCACGGAGGTGGGGATGTATTAACATGTTCCTTTAGAGATTTTGTCTTGATGAGAGGTGTTGAGTGAAGCTGGAGTTCTAGGGAGGTGAGTTAGGGATGGAATAGGGTTTGGGTTGGCGACTTAGCAGACAATTTGACTTCTTGAATCTTGGTGATTTCTTTCTATAGGATCTTGGTAGGTGGACAAATTCCCTCCTCTCAAAATGATCAATACATGGTGATCATGCATATAATATCATCCCTCTATATATAATACATGGTGTGGATCAATATCATGCATATTGACCTACTTTAGCAATGTGGTCCCCTTCACCCTAATTGTCGTCCCTCTATATAGATAAGTGGAAGAGATGTGTCACCACTTACCTCTTGAGTGCTCTTTCTTTATAGTAGCACTTAGACAGATAGGCTTGTGTTGGGGCATTCTCTTTTGCTGCTTGACTTATAAGTTACAACAACGTTGGAGGAGGAGGCTACCAATGAGAGGCTATGATGTCTTCATATTATTTCTTTCTTTGCCAACACTGGGTCCATTTGGGGAGAGCAGGGTAGCAAAACTCACATTTTTTTCATGCAAGATATCCCAACATAATTGATGAGAACGATCACATATGGAAGCTGGTGAAAAATTATCCATCCTTCCTTCTCGCTTTAGAGGTGTCTCCTTGCAACTTCTAATTTCAGATTTAGTATCTCTGAAGTGGCTACATGCCACTCCAAAGATATCGAGGATACGGCTTAGATGCACCACGAACATCAACATCAAGGCTTTGGCATGATTTTTTTTAAAGAAATGCTTTGGAGTAAGCATGAGCGTTCCTCTATCAATGTCTTACTTTGGGTTAACAAGGGAGCAAGACATTTCATGCATAACCATTAGAAGATCATGGATTTTTGGGTGATGTTGAGCATGTGTAGAACTGGTCATGCTTAAAGGGGTCAAATACTTTAGCTGATAGTTTTGCTAATTGGAGCCTCAAACAGCCCCTCCTTTGTTCTTCAGCCCTGAGGTCAGAGGTTCAATCCTGTGAAACAACCAATTACTCCAAAACCTTAAGCTGTTAGAGTCGGTTATTTAATCATTTAGACTTCAACACTCCCGCTCACATGTGGCCCATCTTTTTTGGGTTGGCCGTACACGTGGATTTTTAATATCAAGGAATTGGAAGGTTTTGAAACCATGACCCAAAAAAACAGCCCTTCTTTGTAATTGTAACGCAGTGGATCAAACGGGAATCGCAGCCGAAGCGTAAGATCCAATAATATTCCCTAGAATCCACTAGGAAGAAGAAGAATAGCCCTAGAATCCACTAGCAGAGAGAGAGAGAGAGAGAGAGAGAATTCTTGCAATTGCAAAATATGGCCAAAATTGCCTTCTCATGTTCCCATTACATATTAATACCACTGTCATAAAAGTGCAACAAGAATAAGGAAATAAATCCTATTGAATAAGGAAAGAAATAAAAAAAATCCATTCCATTTCAAAAAAAAAAATCCTAATGATATAAGAAACGAACAAAATAAGAGAAATAATCTAATGCTTGCTATTAAATGCTATCCTCCTAATAGACATGCCATTAAATGAATTGTTATTATAGGCATCCTTTACTTCAAAAGAGTAAATTTTAAGTAACTGCCGACTGATAATATTGCTAATTTGGTGATCCACGTTAATGCCATTGACTTGCTAATTTGTGTATGGCGTGCTACGTCAGTCCTCTCCACTTGGAAAGAACTTCCCCTCGAGTTGTGCATGGAATAGCTCGGCTCATCTGGTAGGTGGTACTTGATCACGTCACCAACATCCAACGTCGGAGGGATTGTCTTCTCTTTTGAAATATCAGCAGCATAAGCATGGTCACTATTCTTCTTATCAATCGGATAAGGCCCACACTTCTTGTACTTCAATTTGTGGCAAGTTCCCACAAAAAAATTTCATTGCGCAGATACACCATCCCCAAACCGTCTTCTTGAAATACTTTAACTCCTTCCATCTCTTGTACCTCCCGTTTAAAATCTCTACGACTAATAGTGAGAAAGGCTTTCCCCTCCACTAGTAAAAGCTTTGGGTAGGTCTCTTCCGCTCGTAGGCCCAAGGACAATTTTTCTTCCATCTTTTTCAAGGATATAAACATTATCCTTGCCCCTATGAGTTGCATCGACATCGTATTGCCGAGGTCTCCCCAGGATTAGGTGACAAGCATCCATGTCAACCACATCACATAACACTTGATCTTTATAATTCTTTCCAATCGAAAAAGGAACTCGACAGATTTCAGTTACCTTTATTTTGTCGCCTTTTTTTATCCAGCCAATCTTGTAAGGTGATGGATGTTTCTCCGTCTTTAACTGCAGCTTAGTCACCATCGATTTTGACACTAGGTTTTCGTTACTGCTGCTGTCTATGATTACATCACAGACCTTTTGATTGACGGTGCATCGTGTCGTAAAGATATTGTGTCGTTGAGGATCTTCTTTCTGCTTTGGTGGTATATAACAATCGCCTTACGACAAGTGAAAGTCTATCTCCGTCGTCACCTTCAGTCACCTCAACACCGTCATATTCTAAAGCTTTACCTTCCTCTTCACCATCTTCATATTCTGGCTCGACCAAATTCACTGGACCTCTTTGGGGACACTGATTGGACCTATGCCCTGGTTCCCAGCACCGATAGCACTTATCTGGTACTGGTTGGGCATATGGATTCTTTGATGGAATCCCTCCTGTTAGCTTTGTTTGGCTATTACTAACCGCCGCATCCTGGGTCCCATCAACAAGTGGTTTAGAAGACTGAACAGTTACGGTCTGCTTTCCTTTATCTGAAGTAGTACGTGATAAATCAGAAGAAGTTGAAGCAGATCCCTGTGTTCTCCCAGGAGGCCTCTCTAGTTGCATCTCAACCCTCATAGCAAGAGTGATAGCATCTGTCAAGGTAAATACAGGCTGTAATGAAACCCGATCATGAATCGCCATTCGCAACCCTCTGATGAATCTTGAAATTTGTTGTTGTTCGGATTCCATTAAATCGTTCCATGATGAGAGTCTATGAAATTCTTCTATATATGCCTGCACTGAACGACCACCTTGCCTACATTCTTGATACAGTTGAAATAGTGTTTGCTCATAGTCTGGTGGTAGAAACCTTGCTCTCAACAAATTTTTCATTTTCGTCCACATTCACACAAGTGCCTTTCTTTGTCGCGTTCGGGAAAGTTGTAACTGATCCCACCATGCCGAGGCTCCACCCTTTAAGCTTGTAGGCTACAAGCTTAACTCTTTTCTCCTCCGACTCCGGAATCTCCATATAATCAAAGAATCGCTCAACCTCTGCAAGCCAATCCAAGAAATCTTCAATATGAAGATGACCATTGAAAGTGGGAAGGTCGATCTTCATACGAAAATCTCTCGAATTCCTATCTCCACATTCACGATAACCTCCAGCGCTACCTTGTCTCGCAAATACTCCTTCGGCATATTGATCATCTTCACTGGAGTCCTCCTCATAGGTTTGAGGCCTAATCGGAGTAGGAATGTTCCCAGGCAAGCGCCCTATAACAGACTGCCCGCGAGCCCCATCGTCGGTTCAAGGTCTGTCGCTGTCGCGATCCCGATTGGGCTCCACCGTGAGCTTCCCGATTGCCGCCTCTAAACACTGCAACATTCGTTGACTTTCACGTTGGAACTCAAGAAACTCTGCCCTCGTAAGGACTTCCCCACGATCAACATCATTGGGGTTGTTCTCTCCGTCTTAAGTTGCCATCAGCCCAGGTCAATCGAGGCTCTGATACCAACTAACGCAGTGGATCAAACGGAAATCGCAGTCAAAGCGTACGATCTGATAATATTCCCTAGAATCCACTAGGAAGAAGAAGAATAGCCCTGGAATCCACTAGGAGAGAGAGAGAGAGAGAGAGTTCTTGCAATTGCAAAATATGGCCAAAATTGCCTTCTCATGCTTCCCATTACATATTAATACTACTGTCATAAAAGAGCAACCAGAATAAGGAAATAAATCCTATTGATATAAGAAAAGAAGGGAAATAATCTAATCCTTGCTATTAAATGCTATCCTCCTAATGACATGCCATTAAATGAATTGTTATTATAGGCATCCTTTACTTCAAAAGAGTAAATTATAAGTAACTTGCGACTGATAATATTGCTAATTTGGTGATCCAAGTTAATGCCATTGACTTGCTAATTTGTGTATGACGTGCTACGTCAAATTGGGTCTATCCCTTCCATAGAGCGGATATCACTCTTTCATTAGCATTCAACCCGAGACAGAGATGGTCACAATACAGTCCAACAGAAAAAATACGACAGAAGATATGAAAAAACCTTCTCCAAACATAGAGAAGGGCTAAAAACAAGATTTTCATTGGCATTCATTAGTAAAGTTCAATTAATCAAGGTAAAAATTTTATATAAATCCTATATGCAAGAAATTCATGTGCTAATAGTAGTGCCTATCATAAAAAGGAAATTTATGTACCTCGAGGTCTCTTGGTAGAGATGGTGAGTGTAGGCACAATTGCCGTAAATAAAGACATCCTTTTGCATGCAAATAATAAACCTGCATATAATTTAAGTGGTCTGAGTTAAAACCAAACCAGGAGAATCATCAAAGAAATTACATACAAGCGTATTCACTTTAGATAAATTGAAATCTTTGGAATGCTTTCAAAGATCATGAACATAAAAAAAATCAGCATTTTGAGTGTTTTGATAAAAAAAAATTTACCTTCGATTACTTTCAAAAGTAAATCGCTTTGATTACCTCGTTTAAGTACTCCTAGAAAAATTCCGGAGAAAGATTTCTTGCAG
Organism: Tasmannia lanceolata; assembly: GCF_043159265.1. Classification (NCBI taxonomy): domain Eukaryota; kingdom Viridiplantae; phylum Streptophyta; class Magnoliopsida; order Canellales; family Winteraceae; genus Tasmannia; species Tasmannia lanceolata. Next base: position 49,755,344 of record NW_027518683.1, on the reverse strand, counting down.
AATTTGCAGTTGTAACATTTTATACTTGTTTTTTAGATTCTCCAAGAAAAAAAGAAGGAAGGGTCGATGCAAGAAACCCTAACCCTAATAAAAAAATATATATATAAAAACATTGCAGAGCATGAGAACAGTTAAACAGAAGTCCTATCCTACCCTTTCTTCTCTCACAAACCCTAGCAACACCTATTCCTCCTCCTCTCTAGAAATATGGTTGGATGAGGTTTTATCTGCGAATTTTTCTGAAACCCTAACCTTCCACCATCTCGTCAAGAGGAGAAGCGTTGTAATTCAGATCGATTCAACAAGATACAGTGACCTTTCGGATTCGCGTTCACCGGGAAGGAAAAACCCAAACCCTAACCCTAACCCTAATCCGGTGCACCAGAAACCCTAGATTTTACAGGTCGATCAAGATACAAAAAGAGAGGAGAAAAAAATTCGTACCTGCTGTGCAAAAACGAAGGTCGAGTCGAGCTGATACTGCGAAAAATCAAAAAGAGATAACAGCAAAAAATCTTTCTATTTTTTACCATCAAGATATTACTCATCCGCCGTACACGTGGCGTAATGTTAGAAGTGTTGATCTGGTGGGCCACCATCAAGCGACACGGCGATATCATCCGTTTACTCAAATGGCTGCGAAAATCGACGGCTAATCTCTTTCGATGATAGGCAGAGATCATCAGATCCTGATGTAATTGGGACCAATGGATTGGGTTCAGGGTACTAGATTAATGGCCCTGATCATTTGTCACATCTATACACATTATATCTTATCCAAATTAATTTGAACAAGCATTATTCCAGTTTTTGTCTTCTTCTGTTTCGATGTGCGGCTAACGAGGAACCTCACTCCACTCCTATAAAAGGAACAGGAATAAGAATAGGAAGCTCTTTAGCTCGTATAGGCGCGGCTAAGAGAGTAGTGGTATAAGTACTCAACAGGGAGGAGACAAGCATTGGATTTGCCTCGAAGTACCTCTTAAAAGGATAATGCTAGGGTCATACTTTAGGGTTTCCGAAGGCTTGAAACATTATATTTGTATTGGGCCAATGAGAGATTGTTTTATTGGCATGAGAGGGGTGTTCTAGGTTGGGGACACGTAACTAACCTTATATGAATGCGTGTTTTGGGGAGTGTCCAATTGACAACTGCTTATTTGTTAGTCTACGGGGGACTCCTTTCTGAAGAAATGCTCTCATTTTTGTGGAACTCAATATTTCTACTTACTTTCCTTTTTTGGATTTCCTCAATTTGTTTGCAATCATTTTTACATCCATGTATAAGATGTGTGATTTTATTAATAGAATTCAGATATTTTGCATGGTTGCACTAAAAAGTGAGAAATTTCCTACAAAACCCTGTTGCAATTTTCAACAATCCATGTTTCATTCCAGTGGAGCTTGGGCCCCACCTTTGGTTCGGTTGATCTGTGGGCCGACCTTATGTTGATATGCTCTCTGTTGGGTATATGATATAACACATATGTTTATCTCTATCTGTAAGGGCTGGAGGCAACAAACTTGGTATTCCAAATTAGATACCTTGGGTGTAATGCTTCAAGCAACCTCTTGCTTGACCTAATTACTCTAACACTCTCCTTTAAATAATATAGCTATTGATATAGATGCTCGTTGTGTCTCACACTACACATCTAAAAAATTATTATAATAAAGTAGGATGGGGGTTTCACTGTTCACACTGCGTGGACAGTTCCCCCCCCCCCCCCCCCCCAACATGAGATCATGGATGAAGAAGCAACAAGTAAGCTTCTGAAACTCTTTTAGCCAATCTCCCATTTATCCAATAAGGGGCATCAGCCATGAGAAAGTAAATTTTTATCCGCCACCGGCTGACATATGAGTAGTCTGTATTTGCAAATATGTTCTTATCTATATCGTGTCTGTGCTTAGTTGCCAAGTGAGAGATGCTTTACTCCTTTAATTGAATAAACTTATTGTGGTTGGTAAGTCTTGGTTGGGCGAGGCAGTAGGAGATTAGATTTATGGGAAAAACAACTTATTCCCTCTCAAGCTAGGGATGTTCTGATCAAAGCAACTGCTATGAACATTCCCTGTATATTATATATTCTTTTATAATTTGGCTAGAATTCTATAATAGAATTTCAATTTCATGGTATCCTAACATGTTTATAGTTTTCGGTTGGTTTGCCATTATATTTTCTATCCCCATCTTCCTTTGCTACCAAATTCATTGCAATGGGTCTTCTAAAACAAATCCAAACTCATGCCTTTAATATTTTTTCTTCCAAATTCGAGTAAATTTTTTATGGAGTCATTCTCTTATACAGACAAAAAGCAAGTCTTAGTTTCACCTAATTTATTGAAGAAGCCTATGGAGATAGTTTCTTAGGAACAACCTATTTATATCATCTTCTATGGAATGAATGGCTTGGATGAGTCAAACAACACGAGAGATGCCCTCTATAAAAACTCTACCTTAGATAGAATTTCTGAGCTTGAGCTCAGATACCTCCCCCCCCACCCCCCACCCCCCACCCCCCCCCACCCCACACACACACACACATATATATATATTATTTATTTATTTATTTATATCCGCGAAGTTCCTTGATCTCTCTGTTGGACACCTTTCGAAGCCTTCTCCGGCTATGTTCTGCACTTTATATGTCCTTTCTATCATGCTATTTGATCCCCTGCATAGAGATTCAACATTCTGACTTTTTGAGCTTAGGCCCCGTTTGGATTGTAGAAATTTTCCTAGAAAAGTTTAGAAAGGAAAAATATTTATAAAAATTTCTACTATTTTCACAAAAAAAGATAGCATGAGCTTACCCTGATAAAAAATTTCCTAAAGCATGGCTCAGTGATTAGAGATCATGAATTAGGGTTTAGCTAAGAAAATCTAAAGTACTGATTTTATTAGGCTGGGATGTTCTTTTGACCTGGGACCATGATCATCAACTCCAAACCTTTTACCTCATACAAATTTAGTCATAAAAGCCCATATTATTTATATTGATAATATTTAACTATGAACATCTGTGCCTTTATTTTTTTTTGAAAAGGAACATCTGTGCCTTTATAAACAGATGATTTTTGGGAGGTGCTCTTTTCACTGAATATCTATCTCGCCGACTCTGTTTTTTTTTTTTTTTTTTTTTCAACTTTTTAGATAGTTAGAATGCACGATTCTTTTTTCTAAGCTTTTTGAACCATTTTAATACACCTTTTTATTATTCTTTCAATTTATCTTCAATGCACCGTGCATCGCGCGGTGACGCACAGGCTTCACATTAGTTATTTAAATATCATTTTATGAGTATTGTCTTATTTGTAAATAATTTCCAGCTTCTAGCCCTTTTTTGCAAATGAGATTATTTTGAATTAATCTTATTTGCAAATGGAAAGAATGTTTTGTTAATTTTTTAGACTGTATCATAAGCTAGTCCATTCATAATCAAATTAAGGAATTACTTGGCTGTTGAGAGCTTTTATGAGAATTGTAATAGCTTTTGAGAGCTGCTTAAAAAGAGTAAAACGAGGTGACAGTTGGTTAGAATCACAAAACCCAAGGAGTCATCCCTATTGCAAGTATAGCAAGCTCCACATGACACTTTTTAAAACAATGAGCTTGATGTGCATGAGGCAAAATTGCAGTTGTGTGAATAATAATATTATAAGTATCAAACATTCTTCCTTTTGTGGAGGGACTAAGTACAGAGGCAAAATCTGGATTTGTGTATTTCAAAACATTCTTCTCTTGTTGTGGGAGATAAAAAGGTTACCTTGATCTTTGTATCATGTTTTCAAAATTTAGGTGGTCGAAAGAAAAAGAAATCTATGTCTTTAATTATGTTTTTTATTGTTTGATTTTTACCTAACGTTTGTTTTATTCCTTTGATTTCTATTTAAGGATAAATTTGTTATGGAAATTACAATCGAAGAAGTGAGATATTGGAAGAAACTGAGGTGAGGTACAAATTTTTTTTATCTAATATTTATTTTTTCATATTCTTTTGAATTCGGTTATGCTATGTTTGAATTCATATTTCTATAAATAAGACCTTCCTTCTTCCAGAGCATCACACAACAGTCTCTCTTTCTCTCCACCTCCAAAATGTTTTGGCTTTTAGTGATTTTTCGCTTCTTCTCCCTTTTTGTTTTCATCTCAGGTTCAGGGGGATTTTTCTAGTGAAAATTGCTTTTGTCTTTTCATTCTCGAGAGATGAGGAAGTTGCAGGCGGTCCAGCCGGCGATGATAATCAAGTCGGCGGGAATGAAGTTCTATTTGGCGCCGAATCATTTCAAGAACTGAAAACCATGTCACTGTTTAAAATTTAATCATACTTTGATAACGTGGGTGAGGTTTTCTACAGCTCCTCCTGAGAAGTAAACTGGCTCCTTCATCTTATAATTGCTTCAAAAAATAGTAAACCTCATTTCTATCTCACACCCGATATAAAAATGTAAGTTTTTCTTGTAGCTGAAAGAGATCCTTTGATCACTTGTACCAAGTGTAGACTGCAGAAAGTATGACCAAGCAGGACAGATGGACTTGGTTTCAATACAAGAAAAAATTGAATGAATTAACTTTTTGGATGTTGGGTTTAGGATTTTAGCTAACTTTATGAAATTGTTCGAGATATTCCATTCAAAATCCCAATACTCTCCAGTGTTCTTGAGAGTCCAGCATGACCAACTTACCTAATAAAATAAAAAGAACATGTAAACCATGATGAAGAAATTTGTAACTTTCAACAGAGCACTACCTTGATTTTCTGAAATAGTTTCATGATCAAATGATGATTCATAAGGAATGTAAATATATAGGTACCACATCAGAATTTCATAAAACAGTTAAAAAAGTCATTAGGCAAACAAGAAACCCTGTTGGAATTTAAGACTTTAGTCATGCAATATATAACAGGAGGCTTGACATGCATCATTGCACCAAAGAAGCTCTGTTTTTGGGATGGTTTGATAAGAAATTCCAATCTTAGCTATTGAACTTTGGCTAGTAAACACCATTAATTATATACTCCACCGTTCAAAAAATAAGTAGTGAGTGTACAATTTTAAGACATAACACTTGAAAGAATCATCTGGTTTCCCCAACAGATATTTTCTAAGGGGACAATGTGGAGCAGAAATGCAAAAAGAGAAAACAAACTATAGTTTTGGTCTAAATCAATAGAACCTTAGGAAGACACAAAAAACGAAACAACAATTGAACACGAATTCGTTTAGTCTAAATTAGCTATTGTGACAAAAAACAACTGTTCAAGAAACGCAAACATCAAATAAAATCCATGACATTACTAGAAAGAAAAAACACGAAAGAAAAAAACGAAACATGAATGTTGCTAAGATATTATCACATTAGATGTAAAAACGTGTTGGCTTAGGATTTACCTATCTTTGGTCATTTGCCTAGTTGAAACTTTGACCCTTTGATGTAGGGGTGCAACTCGGGTCGGGTTCAACACGAAAAAAGTCAGGTTGGGTCGGGAAGGTTCGGGTTTGGGTTGAGTTTTCCCAACCCAGGTTGAGTTCGGGTTGAGGATTTGGGCAATCCGACCCGAGTTCACCGACATTTTTTATTAAAAATTTTTTTGTAAGCTTAAAAATTCGGGTTGGGTCGGGTTGAACCCGGGTCAGGTCGGGTTCGAGTTGGAAAAATGGGTTCCTCCAATGGGGTCGAGTTGCATCCCTACTTTGATGAATTGAAAGAAAAATCAGTACCAAAATCATCCTCAACCCAAAAGTACCAAGATAATAGCCTCGTTAGTCAGTAGAACACCCTTCTCTTTTGGAGGAAGCATACCATTTGCGCTTCCGTGATACCAAACCAACAAAAAATACTCCAGAATCGAAGAATCAAAACATAAGCTCAAGCATGGACAACTGAAAAAGGTTATGGTCTCTCAAAAATGGTTCCTCAGCATATTTGTACATCTTATGGCATGGTCTTGAAATTCTTCACATAAACTTTCTATGTGCTTTGTTGTGAACTTGGAAGAAAGCACATACAAAGTTTCTTGCAAGAAATCAAGTTCTGCTAGAAACCCTTTAGCATACCCTGAAGACACGCGGTCTTACTCTCCGCACCCTTTCAGCTCCCCAGCCCCAAAATGCCTTCTGTGATGGTTGTTTTTTGAAAGGAAAAACTGTCATCTTTTCCCAAAAAAAAAAAAAAAAACATAACAAAAGTCGTCTAAATTCCAATGTAGCTCCGTTTGGTTGCCGGAATTTTTTTGGTTCTTGGGACTTTTGCGGAATTTCCGTAGGAAACCCACGTTTGGTTGCAGGGCCCAAAATAATCCCAGGAACCAAAATAACCCCACACTAAACCCTACCCTGAAAAAAAAAAAAACTCCCAGGAACCAAAATAATCCCAGGAACCAAAAATAAGCTTGCAGAAGAACTTTTTTCTTCCCAACAATTCAAGCAACCAAACAAACCCGCCAGCGGTCAACCAAACATGAGATTTTTATTTTACCGGGATACTTGCTGGGAGTTTTTTTTCCACCAATCTCTCAGGAAGTATTTTGTTCCACAGAAATCCCAAAAACCAAAAAAATTCCGGCGGGGATTTGCTAGCGTCCCATCGCAAAAGTCATTTCTTAGATGGCTTGTTGCATGTGAAAGCAGCCCCTCGTGAGTAAAGACAAAATCTGCTGAAAAGTGAGCCTATGTGGCTGCTCTCACATGTAACACGCCACGAAATGCCTTCTGCAATGGATGCTAGCAAATCCCAGAGAGGGATGACCAAACACGCAAGAGGTTGGAGGTTTTATATGGTGTGCGCACAATAAGTCTAGTAGTTTTCGAAACGTACTGTAGGGCCCACTTCACAGGATGATTCAAACTGTCCATTTGTTGGACCACAACTTGAATAGGTTGTAGGTTGTAACTGTAAATTATCTGCACTGGATGATCCAAACCCTCCCATCTATAGAGGTTTCTGTAATGTGCAGTCTCTCTCTCCAGATCGAAGGGTTAGGATCATTTTATGGAAATGATGTATGAGGTACAACCTATTTACGCTCTGACAGAGCTAGGGGTGCAACTCAGGTCGGGTTGGGGCCAGCCCTAACCCAAGCTGAGATAGCATTTCCTCAACCCTAACCCAACCCGACCTGAGCATCGGGTTGAGGATGGTCAACCCTAACCCAACCCACCTCCAAATCTGGTTGGGTTGGGTTCGGGTTGAGTTAGATTGAGTTCGGCTTCATGTAGAACCAAAATGAAAAAAACAAGAAAATCATGATAAAAATTATAAAATTAGAGGAAGGAGGTCGGGTTCGGGTTTCCAAGGCCTCAACCCTAACTCAACCTGAAATTAAATCAGGTTGGCTTTTCCCAACCCAACCCAACCCGAGAAAATGCCAACCCAACCTGAGGCAAAATCAGCTTGAACCCGTTGCGCGGGGGGTTAGGGTTGAGCCCGACCCAAGTTGCACCTGTAGACCCAACAAATGAATGGTTTGGATCATCTTATGAAATGAGCCCCACTATAAAATATAATGGCCCACCAGATTAGCACCCTTAATCACCATACACATCTATGTACGGTGAAGATGAGATTAGGGTGTATCCGATTCTATTCAGTACTAAATATTAGCAGGAGAGAAGAGAAAACCCTCTCGAGCAGACTCATACCCACAAGGGATTTGATCGCATTGCACCTCATCTTCTTCTTTGTTTTGCCCTAAAAAAACCCAGAAGAAAACCCATATCGGAGGGCCCTTTCTATCGAACCATCTCTAACATATTTCTTTCTTTTTTCCTCCTGTAAAAAACCCTGTTTTTATTTGAGATTTTTATATCTATCTGTCTCGTATTTCTTTTGATGTTGAATTCGTGATGCCTCCAAAGCAGCAAGCCTCGAAATCCGACCTTTCGAAGAAGCAGAAGGTTGTTGAAGATAAGACTTTCGGCCTGAAAAATAAGAACAAGAGCAAAAATGTTCAGAAATACGTGCAGAGTCTCCATCAATCTGTTCAACCCAAACCCGACGCTTCCAAGATCGCTGCCAAGGTAAAACATCTCCCTATTATCTTTTTGATACATTGATTTTATAATCCTGGATTCTACAAGCTAAACCCTAGATTCTTAAAGCTAAAACCTGGATTTAAAACCCCCAAATCTTGATTTTATATGCATAAATAAGATGTGTTACTACTTAAGGTTTTAGCTTATAAAATCATAGATTATAAAATCCATGTGTCTGTGTGTGCCCTTTTTGTGGATAACCTCATTCTTCTCTACCAAATCTATTAAACAGAAGAAGAAAGAGGAGGAGAAGGCCAGAGAGAAAGAATTGAGTGATTTGTTCAAGATTGCTGTTAGTCAGCCTAAAGTCCCACTGGGTATGTTGGTTTTCATTGATATTATTATTATTTTTTTGAAAATGTTCATCATCATCATCATCATCATTATTATTATTATTATTTATATCTTTTTAGGTATTATGGATATTGGGTTGGTTTTATGAGCTCCCATTCAATGATTTTTCTTATACAAATTTATGCAATTTTGGGTCTTGCTCAGGTGTCGATCCTAAGTCGATATTGTGCGAATTTTTCAAGGCGGGGCAATGCACCAAGGGTTTTAAGTGCAAGTTCTCACATGATTTGAATGTCCAGAGGAAGGGCGAAAAAATTGATATTTACAGTGATAAACGTGATGAAGGTAAAGAGTACTGGTCGCCCACATAATTCATGCGTCTTCACTGTAAGTATTTTATTTTATTTTATTTTTTATATTTTTTGTTTCCGGTTTAGACACAATGGAGGATTGGGATCAAGAGATGTTAGAGAAAGTCGTGGAGTCGAAGAAGACAGAGTATAACCAAAACAAGCCGACAGAGATTGTATGTTTTCTCTTTTCATTTATATGTGGACTGGTATTCCTGTTTATAATTTGGTGGAAATTGAAGGTGGAATTTATATGTTGTGTTATTTCTTTGGTATAACCATAACCATACTTTTGATTTCTAATCCGAACATTAAGTTGCCCATAGTAGTTTCAGTTGGTGCTTGTACAGTACAGAGGCCACCTCCTTTTACCTGGATATTTGTACGGGAATTTGATACTACTAGGGTATCTGGTATAACGATCATCTATATCCGTAGAACTTACAATACAGGAACATGTTTCAACTGCATATTTAGAAAGTTTAATCATGTATTCCAATTCGAATCGTTCGAACTTTCATCTATCAAATTACAACAAAAACAACAATGAACTAATAAAAGCACATCCATTCAGAAAATAAAAATAAAAATAAAAGCAAAGTTCCACCTATACTTATACCACCAGATCCGAGTGATGATGGCCTACAGATGATATTTAGTTCAAACTACATTCTTATTAATGTAGTCTTTAAATAGTTATATACATCGTGGTGTGTAACTTACGTGCAAGTGAAGCAACATCCCAACTACTACAATTGACTTAGTTTTTTGTAGAACATAAATTGGCTGGGTAGTTAAGTATTATTCTCAAAAAATCAAATGAGAAAAGGAGTCCAAAGGATCTGATACATCACATCCTACGTGAGGGTGGAAGGACCCAATCATAAAAAAGGATGTAAGTAAAACAGAACACAGTCATGAATATCCAAAGTGTATCTCTTATTTGATATTCGGATGCTCTAAGTCTAAATTTTTTGAGGATCCAAGATGACAACCACCTCATGTTGCTTCTTAGAATTCATTTTGTGAGACATGATTCTGATCAGCTAATATTTCACAGGTGTTATGGAATTTTAATGCCAACCTATGAAAATTCAGTCAGAAATTCGCAAGTTATTCGAAAACTTGTAATAAGCACATGGATGGAAGTAATGTAGTTCATCAACACGTATAGCCAACTCCTAGGTTTTTTTTTTCATAGTAAGGTTATCCACCAAGTACTCTGTCACTCTTAGTTGCCCAAGCCATCACAATTAGGGACTTGATGGGTCTTTCTTGTTGTCATTTTTTCATCAGTAGTATATTATTTGGGTTGAACTCAAGTTCTTGCGTGAGTCATATGGTAAGCTTTGGATATGAAGGATGATATTGTAATACGGAATCTGGAGCTCTCTATCCTTATTTGGTGAGTGAACCAACATTGCTTTCATAGGGATTGTCATTGTGGTTTTTTTTTAATCTTCTCAAATGGCATGTGACTTTTAACAATAGCTGTTGATGTTTTGTATAAGGTTCATGTTTCACTGTTTGAGCTGGATAAGAGGATTTGGATGAAGGATCCTCAAGTTGTTTTTTATCATTTAATTTTATTAATAAAAAATGAAACAAACAACAATAACAAAATTAAAAAGAGAGGGGATCAGCCCCTTACAAATTGTGCATATTATCCGCCACGCCTAATTTCATACAAGATCTCCCAAATTTGCTAACCTATTGGCATTACCATTTCCTTCCCGATGACTGTGGTGATAAATATCTCCTAATATTCTTTAACCTTGTTAGTCCTTTAATCCATACCTTGCTGGCTCTATTGATCGTAATCTTTTGTATTGTTGTCCTAACCATTTTAACTTCAACATTTATAGCCTACCTATCACTGCATTGGCCTGCAAATGCTATCTAAGTTCTACCATTAGGGTCCAAAATGGTTTCCCCAATCCCCGCACTCCGAAAAAACAACATTGATTACTATTGTCACCTTACTGCGCCCGTATCCGGCGTTGATCTTCCAGATTTCTTCTCACTCAAATTCTTTTTTATTATCTATCAGCTTCCTCTAAATTAGTGTCTCTTCTGGGTAATATGTGGGATGCGTTAGTTTCTCCATGTTTTCAGGCTTTCTATTAGAAGTCTCCTGTTGAAAAGTTGAACACACGTGATATGCTTAACAATAGAAATTTAGGCCTGTTAATTGACACACAATATATAGAAAAGCGGAATGATAAATGGAAAAGCTTCTCTTTCCCTGCAACCTAGTCTATCACTTTTTGGTGGACATTCTCAAATGATTTGACGTGTCTTGGGTTTTTATTTATGATGGTGGCCAGCATATTTTTTGTTGGTTTTGTTGTCGATTCTACACTAAGGAAGGATCTTATGGCGAGTGAATCCGTAGTCAGTGCACAATTTGATTGGGGTTATGGACCAAAGGCAACTAGAGTATTTTTTGAAGGTCATGGTTCGTCTTTAGGGAGAATCTTCTCTGATAAAGATGTTCAATATTCAATAGGTTCAATACAAAAATGAGTTTTTTGGGATGTTAGTGGGGGGCATTCTCCTCAATAAGTGTAACTTTGAGCCGATATATGCTATTGGTTTGTGCGGTTTGGTGCCACTATCTTTTGAAATGTGGCTTGTGGAATCAGGGATAGTGGACAAACAAGTATTGGTTTCAGTCATGCAAGGTGGTGGGATGTGTAGGTCAAAGAGTGGCACAGGAACTGACATTGATGAAAGAACAGCTACAGGAGTGCGCAAAGAAATAATTGGAGAAATAAAAACAAAGAAAACTGAAACATAAAGGAAGATAAAATGGGCCAACTAAATGAGGAGAGGGGTCAACTTAAGGAGGAGGGCTTGCAGAAGAGGCACTCATGAAAGACAAGCAGGTCAGTCATTCAAGAAAAGATTAATTGGAAGCAGAGTGCAAGTGCGAAGGCAATAAAAATACGACATTCTTTCGTAGTATAGTGTAGCACAAGGAGAAAACACATTAGTATTACTATCCTGATAGTAGATGTTGTTAAATGTGATGTTTCAGCATCTGTAGCCAACGTTATTGTGTTTTTCTATAAAGAACTCTATAACTCAGATGAGAGCTTACGCTCACTCTCTTTCCTTTTACCTATCAAAAAAAAAAAAAAAAAACTTAGATGAGAGCTTTGGACCTATCTGTATGGCGTTGATTTTCACACTACTGGTGAAGCGACCATAATAAGAATTGAAGAGTTATTGGAGAAGGAGGCTGAGGATGTGGTGTTTGCAACAGAATGGACTGGAGAAAGGAGATTGAGGATGCAATGTTTGCAGTGAAAGAAACCTATGACTTCTAAATGGTTTTTCCATGAATGTTGGGGATTTATTAGGGAAGGCCTTATCACTATAATATGGAATTCCACCAGAAGGCTCGACTAGATTGCGGTACCAACCATAATTTCATTACGTTGATATGGAAGAAAGACGGAGTGATGGAGCTAAAAGACTAAATGTCAATAAGCCTAATTTGGAGTGTGTACAGGATCCTTGCGGTGTTGCGTAGATGAAGGGTTATACTAGATCCAATCAATGCTTTTATTAGTGGGAGGCAGATCTTAGATGGATCCCTCATTACACTTGAATGCATTGATTTCCATTGTAAAAGGGGCAGAGGGGGTGTCTTATGCAAGAGTGATATGGAGACAGCATACATCATGTTGTAGTGGGACTTTCTAGATTACATGTTGGGAAGAGACTTGGGTTTGGGAAGAGGAGATGGAGGGCGTGGATGAAGGCATGCACTTTGGCATGGTTATCTTACTATCCATACTCATTAATGTCACTTCCAAAGGTTTCTTTAGAAGTTCCAAGGGGTTAAGGCAAGGTAAGCCATTATCACCGTTTCTATTCGCCAATCTTGCGGAAGCCCTTGGTAACATGGTGAAGGCTACAATGGATGGTTTTGTTCAATTGATTCAGAGTTGACGATTCAGAGTTAGAGCGAAGCCACTTAGAATTTGTGGATGTCACAGTTTATTTTGTGGAGCTTTAATGAACCAAAATTTGTGCCCATAAGGTAGTTTTGAGGTATGACGGGGCAACTTAAGGCCGGCATATAAAATTTGTTGACTACATGGTCATGCAAGTGAGAGCCTACGATCAAGTAGTGGAGGATGTAGATGCCATCCTTTTTTGTTGATCGGATCTATCCAACTCATTTTTGGGCCTGCTGTTATGTATTGGAAAGCCTTCTAAAATGTTATGGGATCCAATGATTAAGAGATTTAAAAGGAAGTGATCTACATGGAAATTAGGGTTCTTCCCTAGTGGTAGGATCACATTGCCCATGCTGGTCCTTGCCAACGTACCTTTTTATTTGATTCCCTGCTTCTCATGCCCTATTAGTGTGAATGATTGAATTGAATGAATGCTTACGATTTTTTTTTCTTTCGTGGAACACGGAAGAATGTAGGAAATATGACCTTGTTTGGGAGGTGGTGTGCAAATCAAGGATGAGTGTGTGGGCGCGTGGGTGGGTGGGGCTGTGTGGGTTTTTTTTTTTTTGGGCGGGGCGGGGGGGTTGGGTGCGTGGGTGGTTGATTGTGAATTAAAAGCATGAGAAAGATGAACAGAGCATTGCTTGGCAAATGGTTGTGGAGATTCGTTGAAGAGGAGAACAATTTGTAGATAGAGGTCATAAGAAGTATAACATAGGAGGGGCTGGCTTTCTAAAAAACTTCCTAACGAAGCAGGGTTAGGCATTTGGTGCACTACTGAAACTGTGACTAATGAATTCCTGCGGCATCAAATTCCATGTAGGATTGGGTGTCATAGTCTGCTTTTGCTAAGATCTTTTCCACTCTTGTTCAGGGCAGCCGAGAATGAGGGTGCTATGTTGCTCCTTTTTTAGAAGGAAATTTCTGGATTGGGAGCCTGGGTGGTGACTGTTATGACGGAGTTTGTGGACCATATGGAAGGAAAGGAACAACAAAATATTCAAACGAAAAAATAAAAGGACTGCAACACTGAAGAAACAATGGATTGGGCATTGTCATTGAAGTACTTCAAAGGCATTCAAGCATCGATTCACAGGTTATGGCGTCTTTACATTAACCAAAGCCTAGGAGAAACATTCCTAGATGAAAATCGCCTCCCCAACGCTGTTTTAAGTTGAACTTTGATGGTCCTAGTTGGGGCAATTTGGGTCAAACGAGCATCATGGGCATCACTAGAGATGAGGACGATTGGATCATTTTTGAATGGGATCATTCTTGATTGGATCATTCTTACCCTTGCAGGCCCATCATATTGAGAGGGATTCTCTCAACATGTTCAGGTGCATAAGTTAAGGGGAAGGTTTCTTGTGGGAGCTAGCAAATCTGTTAGAGGCTAATTTGGATTGTCTAGTAGGATCCCAAGTTCAATTCAGTCATGTAGGGTGACTTGCTAATATTTCGCTAAGATTGGCCAGGGAGGGTATGACCAATCTCCTTGGTATTAGGGATCATGGCTAATAGAGGACTTACAGCATGGTATTTTTTTTTAAATTTTCTTGGATTTTCTTTTATCTTGTTTTGATGTTTTGTCTCCTCCGATCATTTCAATCGGGGCCAGATAATTTGGTTTTTAAATAAAATTTCAGTTTTTATTCAAAAATAAAAATAATCTCCATCTCCATATACATGTATGGAAAACACAAGGAGGGCGAGAGGTGTTCCTTAGCTAGTTAATAACAAGTAAAGAGTCACACTCAACTCAAACGTTGGAAGATCCCATGTTTTCCAAAAAATTATGAGTCACTTCACACTACTTTAACTTACATATGAATTGCTTGACCTTTTCCAGCAGGTCCAACAAAATCCCTAATTACAATGCCACTAGGATCCGATATAACTGCTTCAAACTCGACCTTCCTGTGCTCGCCTCGGTATCACGATAAACCTTATTACTCCTGTCGAAATTAATCTTTAGATACCCGCCAAGAATGTTTTCCATTCATATGGTTTTCTAGAGTGTGACACAAAATCTTGCAAACCGCAATCGAATTAGAAATTAGTATATTGGGAGGAATTCCATTAAAACATTCAACCTAGGAGGCACGTTCATAGAATTTTTATGTTGAATTCACTTCCCCCCATAGTTTCTTTAGTTGAATTTGGGCGAGAAGTTCCCGTGGGAACAAGGCCCGGTTGGATCAGCTGTATTGTTAGTAATGTTGTGGAAGAGGTATCAAAGCCTTCTCCCACCTCATAGGTGTGAAGGGATCTGGTGAAGCAGAAGCATTGGCGTCCCTATTCGAAAAAAAGCTGAAGCATTGGCGTCCCTATTCGAAAAAAAGTTGAAGCATTGGCGTCCCTATTCGAAAAAAGAAGAAGCATTGATGTCCCTACTAGAAAAAAGTAGAACCATTGGCGTTACTCAGGAGGTTTTCCAATCGATAAAGAGCATCATTTCGGTCCATTATACATTGAGGGGGATTCAACTAATGTGATTGCTTTGGTGTCAAAATATGGCCCGAGTTCGCGTCGGCTTGCAAACACTATCGTGGAGATTGTTGACTTTTGCAAGGTCATTTGGCCCAACCTCAAGCATATTCAATCCAGTGCCTACAAAATGGTGGACTTGCTTATGTGTGAAGGAGTCGAGAGGACCAAGACTGTGGTGGGGGAAGAATCGCCCCTTGTTTTTTGCTTTATTTCTACTCATTTCTTTCTTTTATCAATTTTTCTTTTTCCTTCCTGTTGTTTTTTTTAAATGTATCAAAGTCAAGAATAAAAAATTGTTAGTAAAAGAAAACGTGGTTAAAGAGAGGTGGAGAAGTTACTTCGATAATTTTTTTGATGGAGAACCCGTAGCGAATTTGGGAGAACTTGATAATGCTTTTGATGATATAAATCAGAGGTTTGTTCGTAGAATCTAAACATCAGAGGTAAGAGTGGCTATGAAAAATATGAAGTTAAGTAAGGCTATGGGGCCTGACGGTATTCCTACTGAGACTTGGAAATGCTTGGGTGATATGGGTTTGGTTTGGTTAACTAGATTATTTAACAATATTTTAAAGACTAAGAAGATGCCTGATGAGTGGAGGAAGAGTACATTAGTACCTATTTATAAGAATAAAGGGGATATTCAGGGTTGCACCAATTATCGGGGAATTAAGCTAACGAGTCACGCCATGAATATTTGGGAGAGGGTAATTGAGCATAGGCTAAGAAAAGAGACTAAGGTGTCAGAGAATAAGTTTGGCTTCATGCCCGGACTATCGACTATGGAAGCTTTCTTCTTGATTAGGCGGTTAATGGAAGATTTCGAGAAAATAAAAAGGACCTTCATATGGTTTTCATTGATTTGGAAAAAGCGTATGATAGGGTTCCTAGGAGTGTTATGTGGTGGGTCCTTGAAAGGAAAAAAGTGCCTACTAGATATGTTGATGTGATTAAGGATATGTACGATGGAGTAGTAACTAGTGTCAGAACTACGGATGGCACGTCTAGTGAGTTTCCAATTACAATAGGATTGCACCAAGGATAAACTTTAAGCCCTTATATTTTGACGCTAGTTATGGATGAACATACATAGGGTATCCAGGATGAGGTGCCGCGGTGTATGTTATTTGCAGATGACATGTTATTAATTGACGAAACCAAAGCAAGAGTTAATGCTAAGTTAGAGTTATGGAGAACTACTTTGGAATCCGAAGGTTTTAGACTGAGTAGGACTAAGATATATTATATGGAGTGCAACTTTAGTAATGTAAGGAGGCAGTGCGAGGATGTCGTAAATATGACTGGATAGGAGGTACCTAAGAGGGATATCTTTCGCTATCTTGGTTCAATCCTACATAAGGAAGGAAAGATTGAAGAGGATGTTAACCACAAAATAAGAGTAGGTTGGTTGAAGTGGAAGCATGCTTCACCTGTGCGACCGTAAAATACCTTCCAAGTTGAAGGGAAAGTTTTATAAGACAGTTGTGAGGCCAACCATGCTGTACGGCTCAGAATGTTGGGCCACCCAGAAGCAGCATTCGCATGAGATGAGTGTGGCGGAGATGCGAATGCTTAGATGGATGTGCGGCCACACAAGGTTAGATAGAATTAAAAATGAAGACATTCGTATAAAGGTGGGGGTGGCACCAATTGAGGAGAAGATGAGAGTGCACCACTTAAGATGGTTTGGGCATATCCAACGCAAGCCTTTGGATGCTTCAGTGAGAAGAAGTGACTCGTGCCAAGTTGATGGAGTAAAAGGAGGAAGGGGTAGACCGAAAACAACCTGGGTAGATATAGTGAGGAAAGACTTGATGGCTAGGAACATAACATAGAACATGACCTTGGATAGGAGTGAATGGAAGAAAATGATCTATGCAGACGAACTCAACTAGTGTCAGGATTAGACTTAGCCAATTTGAACCGGGTAGACTCTTTCACCTTCTTCATGAAAATTTTCTATTCATTAGCCGACCCCAACTAGTTTGGGACAAAGGCTTAGTTGAGCTAAGTTTTGGCCTCTTCATTGTATTCATTTCAACTTGGGTAGAAATAGTGAGGAAAGACTCGATAGCTAGGAACATAACAGAGAACATGGCCTTGGATAGGAGAGAATGGAAGAAAATGATCCATGCAGACGAACCCAACTAATGTCAGGATTAGACTTAACAAATTTGAGCCAGGTAGACTCTTTCACCTTCGTCATGAAAATTTTCTAAAGGATTCATTAGCCGACCCCAACTAGTTTGGGACAAAGGCTTAGTTGAGTTGAGTTGAGTTGAGTTGAGTTGAGTTGAGTTTTGGCCTTTTCATTGTATTCTTTTTCTTGTTCTAGAAACTTTCTGTTATCTCCATTCCATCATAAAAAAAGAAAAAAGAAAAGAGAAGAGTTTCAACAGGAGCAATGCTGATATTCGTCTTTGCCTGATGGTTGTTTCATTAGTTGTTGGGGCTCGAAGAGTCATGAGATTTTTGCGTTGGTCATGACTTATATCCTTTTCTGCAAATGGAGTATTTTGGCCAAATATTGACTTGTTAATGGTATACTTACATCTACTAGGTCTAATACATTTCCGTGGGGATGTGGTAATTGGTGTTTCAATGCCAATTTGAGTTTCTACCTCCACTCATGGATGCTGAAAACCATAGGAGTGCCAATTTGAAACCATGTAGATCTACTTTGGTCAGTGTGGTGATGGTCGTTGTCTCAGGTAGGGTTGTAAATTATGACATTTAGTGCCGCTCCCTTGATGATCTAGGTTGAGCTTTTTCTGTGTGCATGTTGATTTTCCAAAGCATTGTTTCCTGTGCGCAGGTTTTGACTCCAATGCCAGTACCAATACTAATAATAATAATAAAAAGTCAGGTTTAAACCAAACAGCACCTGGTTTTTTTGTCATACGTTTACTATGTCCCCCTTTTCCTTTTTGTTTGGATGGGAGTATAATCCAAATACCCAGGCATTCTTGGACTGCTACATGAGAGCAGATATTTAGTTGTGCATATTGACGTTCTTGGACTGCTACATAAGCCCGAAAAGTTTTCGTTTCCATCCTCATCGAAACAATACCGAAACTGAAACTCATACCAAAACAAAAATCGTAAGTGCATTAGTAGTATGCTAATTAGTATGTGTTGCATAATTATATTTAAGTTTAATCTAAAAATTTGATCATTTCCATATGTTTTCGTATGCTTCCTTGATTTTACATGATTTCCACTCAAATTTTCAGTCGAAACCAAACGTTTCCGTGGTGACCAAAACCGAAGCCAAATTCATTATATTCTTTGTGATTTGGGCTATGTTTATAAATGGTGTATTACACGACGTGGGATGATAACTCACTTGTGTTTTTCCTCCAAAATTTCTCCAAAGTGACACAATTGACAACTTTTCGTGGTGAGACCTTTGTGCGCCCATCAAGTAACGGTGTATGTAACCCGTACATGTGTGGCTCTTTGGCTTAAAGTCATGGGTATGCTCCCCATTGACGTGAGTTCTAATCCCCTCGGGCTTACCCGATGCGCGTGGTTTACGGGTGATTGCACGCATCTGTGGGGAATAGTCCCGCTTTAAAATTGGGGTGGGGATATCCTATGTCATAAAAAAAAAACAAAAAAAAAACAGATTAACGTTATATGTCTCATGTGCAAAATAGGTATAGCAGATGAAGGGCTTGTTGTTGCGTAAACTATGAATCTAATGTTGGTGACGGAATTCCACCAACTTATCTCCTTCAAACAATGTGTGGTTGATAGCTTAGGAGGGTTCTTGATCGATATACATATCAAGAACCACATAGTAGAAATTGGAGCTCAGATCCTCAAAGGGAGTTCTTGGAAAGCTCCTTTTTTCAGTGTATGGTGGAGGGCGACAACACCTTGGCCCCTCGGGCAAAATTATGGCGTTCATCGGCTTCACTTAGAGTGGTGGCCTTCTTATGTACGGTTGCAGCAAGAAGGATGGATCAATATCTGTGAGATGCTCATGAGAAAGAAATTTTGACTTGTGTAAAAGGGTGGAGGAAACACTACACTAAATTATGACCCATTGCCCATTTGCCCCAAAACTACGGGGAGCGATACTAAATAGATTTGGGATAGCATGAACATTACACTAAAAGCAATACTAAATACATTTGTGATTGCATGAACACTACACTAAATTATGGTCCATTGTCCCTTTGCACAAAAATACAGGGAGCAATACTAAATGCATTTGGATAGCGTGGATATTTCTGCACTCTATTATCATTTAAAAAAAAATTCTGCACTTTATTGAAACAGCCATCTTTAAGTGGGGATCAGATCCTTTTGGAGACATTGTAAGGGCACTGTGGAGACTAGAACCATCTACATTGATTTGGTATCTACTGAGTGAGAGAAATTATCACATTTTCAGGAAAATAGCAACTCATATGGTGAAATCATTAACAAAAATAAAAAATAGACCCAATAGTTAGGTAAAAGGCAAGAATGCATTAAGCACCCTACCTATCTATGAAGTTGTGGGAAATTTAATCATCGGCGAGTTAGAACATACCATTCAAGACCATCACTCCCATTAGCAGCACCTTTAATTGGGCTTCGAATCTTTTTGAAAGGAAATGTTTTCCGGAAGACTCATGATTGAAGGAGATTTCAGAAATGTGGGCTCATAGAAGGTCTGCAGGCCCATAGAGGCTTGTTGGATTCATCTTGGAGGTTCTTGAATTCCGCAGCTGTCAGTTCGAAACTGAATAGTTGGCCAATGTCCTCTAATAAAATGGGTGTTGTGCGAACAAGGGAAGGAATTGATAGAGTGGAATTGACTATAAGGAAATATGTTCCCACTAGTTTGATAAATGATAAAGTATGTAAATGATCTTGTTGAGTCTATATGGATGTAGGGACAGCTCATCCTTGGTGTAAAACTTGAGATACATCAACATCCACGGATAATTTTCATTTGGATCGTCAAATATGCCTTTTTTTGAATTGTTCACCAAAAATGCCTTTCCCAAAATATCTTTATCAGTGGCTCATTTCAGTAAGATGCTAGGGCTTTTGGGGTTGGGTGGCTCATTTCAGTGCGTTGCTAGGGCTTTGAGGGTTGGGATTTGGGATTTGGTAAGAAATAAAAGGACTACAGCCCACAAAATTCACAATTCTATGGCAATCTGAAAGAGAAATAAAATAAGAAAAGTATAATTACACATACTGAATAATATACAATAGAGCGAGCTGAACAATCCTCTCCTATTGTAGCGTGTACCAATATAGCGATCAAGTAACCCTCATTGTACCACGTACCAAGGAAATGTCATACCATGTTCTTTTTCAAGTACCACTTGCCAGAGCTACCCGCATTCCAGTTATCATTGGATACATCAAGCTTCTTCTCATGATCTCGAGATGAGTGGCAGGAGTAGCATTCCTGAATGGACTTGCTACTTCAATTGCGCAAGCCATATCAATTTGATGCTCCTTTATATAAATTCTGGTGCAATGGTATGTGCCAGTGTAGTTGCTATTAAAAAAATCAGTTACAAAATTCTTTTTTACCCTGAAAATGTAGCCTCTCATCTTTACCGCATGGCTGAATCTTTTGAACCATGCTCTTGGAGGTTTCTTCAACCCATATAAAGTCGTCTTCAACTTACAGACTTTTCCTTGACCTGCTAGGAACGTGGACCTAGGTGGAGGTCGCACAAATGCTTCCTCTTGTAGATTCAATGGAGGAAAGTGTTCTTCACATCCAACTGATACAATGTCCGAGAACAATAAGTTTGCTGTGATCGACAACATAACTCTAAACAAAGTTCATATTCACTGCTGGGACAAAAGTCTCGTGATATTCTATGCCTTGAGTTTCTGTATATCCTATAGTTTCAAAACTCCCCCACTTCATAGTGGACTCCCCCGAGTTGACTCCCTTTTACCTTGGCCGGATTCTTGTTCGAGCCTGCGTTTTGGCCTGTAAAGTCGATCAAATCTCCTTTGACTCCCGAGTTATGACTGTGTTAACCGAGTACTCTACCACGTCATTCTGAATCGACTAGGATTTGCTTTGGCCGCGTTTTGACCTGCATCTACATTTTGAAATGGTGGTATATCCTTATGCTACTAGTCTCTCCTTATACTGTGAATTGAGCCATCGGCCTTATACTTCACACATTCCTCCTTTCGTAATAGTGATAGGCAAATGAGAATCATCTAAGGTAGGAGCTATGGGATCTGAAGCGAAATGAACAAATGACTGACCTGAATCAGAGGTAGGGTGAGACTGGTATGGGAGATCAACTGTGGCTTGAGAATGAGAGTCGCACTACGTGGTCGTCATCTTGTATACACGTGCCCCCCCCTGATATTGAGAAACGTGGTAGAGACAAAACAAAGACAAATGGAGACAGATGTGAAACAGAAACATGTAGAAGGATAAGTAGATGGTTAGGTGATAGAGAAGAGTTAGGATGGAAGAAGCTCTCTTCACCTCCAGTAGGAATGAGATTCTCCCCATGAAGAGAGATTCAACTAGAGAAAATGAAAGGGGCAAACCTATGATTTGTGGACACGGACACGGACACGAGTGTCGCGTCTCGACAGGGACACGGGGTGTTGGACACGTCAAACTCCCAAAATTTAGAAACGGGGACACTGCTAAAATAGAAAGTACATATACTCATGATTTGTGGACACATATTCGTGTGCCGAGTTTCGACCAAGTTTCGACATGGATATGATGTATCTGACATGGAAACCCATAAAAAACTATAAATAGTGTCACACTCATACACATACATACATATAAAGTTGCTAACACTTCTAGCAATACATTTGAAAGTGTCTGAAGGAGTGTCGACACGTGTGGACACGGGTGTCGTGTTGGACACGACACGACACTTGTGTCGGCAATAAATTCGAAGTGTCGGCCAAATCCGGCAAACTTCAAATGTGACATCCATAGACACAGATTCCTTACTCGACTGGGGGATGATAACACTTGTAACCCTTTTGGGATGATTGATAGCCAAGAAAATTACACTTGAGCACTTTTGGATCAAACTTACTAGTTACTACAGTTACCGGATTGAATATGAACATAAAAAAACACCCAAAGACTTTTGGTGGAATAGGGAGCAATGGTCGATCTGGATAAAGCTCCACAAAGGGGAGGGGTCTTGAACTGTAACACTCGTGAAGGCATGCAGTTTATAAGGTAGGTGGCAGTAAGGACAACATAAAGCCAAATAATTTTTTGTGACTTTCATGGTAAAAAGGTTGATGGTGACTTCAAGTAGATGTTGATTTTTCCGTTCAGCCACTTCATTTTGTTGTGGTGTGACTTTCATGGTAAAAAGTTCGATGGTGACATCAAGTAGATGTTGATTCCTCCATTTAGCCACATCATTTTGTTGTGGTGTGCCTACACGTATTTTGGTGCTCAATCGCATGTTCAACAAAGTGTGATTCCAAAGCAGATGTACTCTCCCCCATTGTAAGATCATAAGATCGTAGCACTTAGGTTTACCTTACGAAAACAAAGGATGAAGTTTGTCCTTAGTGTGATGCAGTCTGCCACAGTGAGTGCAATTCAGCTTATCTTTACCATCACACTCGGCAAACTTCTTTCCCTTACCTTTAAAAGTCTCATGAACTTTTGTTGAAGCAATGGTAGCATATTGCTGCATGGTATTACACCTCTTCTCTTCCCTTTGCACATATACATACACAATATTTAGGGACGCAAATTCTTCCTTGTGTAGGAGCTGAACTCATACAAGTTCAAACTCAGGATTGAGACTGGAAAGGAAGTCAAAAGACTTATTTCTTTCCATTATTTCCCTATAGGTTGCAGAATCAGCAGGGCAAGATGGAAGAAAACTATCATAATGCTCCAACTCCTCCCACGTGCTCTGAAGGGAGGCAAAGTAGATGGTCATTGAGTTCTCCCCTTGTTGATGGTGAGCAATCTCTTGACTAAGCTGGTACATATGGACAAAGCTCTTCACTTTGGAGTAGGTCGGAACTGCATACGGACAAGTCTCCCATATTTCCCTCTCAGTTTTCAAGAAAAGGAAACCCATGTTGATTTTAGTTTGTATACAATTCTGCAACCAGGTAAGGTTGCTCCATTGTGACCTGGTGGTCACGGGTTTGAGTCACGGAAACAGCCTCTCTGCAAAGCAGGGGTAAGGCTGCGTACATCTAGCCCTCCCCAGACCCCGCAATGGCGGGAGCCTCGTGACTGGGCCACTCTTTATAGAATTCAGCAACCACGAAGTGGCAGTCAAATTTTCATGCTCCCATTTCTTATACTTTGCATCTGTTTCCACCTGCTCTACAACTTTTTTTGTGAGATATCCAACTTTCCATGACCTTCAATATACATTTTTACTACATGCAACCACTCAAAAAATTTATTTTCTCAAAAATTTATTTCCGTTCGACTTTATGATGGTAATCTATAGGCTAGGGTTATCCACGATTGGATTATTAGACCCACCAACACCACTACTGTTATTAACTCTTGACGATGAAACATCACTGATACTATTTCTTGACATGGTTTTCCCTCAAACAAATCTCAATCCAATGAACATATATTAAAGAGGAAAAAAAACTGCCCCGCACTAGCACAATAACTTCACCAACACGACTGATCCACACAAATCAGCTACGAATGTGATAAACTGCTGAAGCAATATCTAATACATGTGATCTCTAGAGATCACCCTTACAATAACAAGACAACTACCTTGTCATGACTTATGTGTGGAAGGTGTCTCTAAACTGCTGCGAACACCTTCAAACATCCATTAAAGTGCATGAATAGAAAAAGAGCAAAACCCCTTATCCCTCTAACAAAAAAGGAGAACACAAAAAAAAGGGTTTTACTGGGAGGTGAAAGTTGCTGAAGGTACCCTCTCAATCAGACTTAATTCAAATTCCCTTTGTTCTAATACCAAGTAAAAAACTAGGTTTAGGGTTTGTGGAGAAATGGAGAGGACGAGGGAAATAGAGGAGAGAAAGAAATGGGGGAAAATATTTTCATATGCTTTGGTTTTCGCATCACAGAAATCTGGTTTTATTAATAATCTCCACATTTTCATAATTACATAGAGGTCCTTGATAAGTGAAAAACATATTTTTATAGATCTCTACTTACAAATAGGTGCCTCCAATAAATAAAAAACATAATAAGACATTATATGAGATTATCAGTGGGTCCCATCAGAGCAGTTCTGATTGCCCTGTGTGTGTTTGAGGTTTTCTGCATCAGTCTGTGAATGGAACAATTCAAAACAGGAAAGAGTATGGTTTGCCAAATATGAAAAGCAGAAACTCATCCATTCTATCATTTTTTTACCTATATCTGATCAGTTAGAACCTTCATTAATTTAATGCTGCTGAACTTTTGAGCAGGTTTGCAAATACTTTTTAGATGCAGTGGAGAAGAAACAATATGGTTGGTTCTGGGCTTGTCCCAATGGTGGCAAAGACTGTCATTACAGACATGCTTTGCCCCCAGGATATGTGTTAAAATCCCAAATGAAGGCTTTACTGGAGGAAGAGTCTGAAAAGTTAACTATTGAAGAGGAGATTGAAAATCAGGTAATCATCTGATTAGATGCTTGTAACAAATTATGATGATCTCTATTTTGCTGGATTGCTATGCTTATTACCATTGGTAAATTTTTACGTCATTCAGGTTGTGGG
Source organism: Tasmannia lanceolata (assembly GCF_043159265.1). Classification (NCBI taxonomy): domain Eukaryota; kingdom Viridiplantae; phylum Streptophyta; class Magnoliopsida; order Canellales; family Winteraceae; genus Tasmannia; species Tasmannia lanceolata. Next base: position 49,730,500 of record NW_027518683.1, on the reverse strand, counting down.
TCTTACATTATTTCTCTCTCTCTCTCTCTCTCTCTCTCTCTTTGAAATTTATTACACTTATGAACGGACATCTTTTCCTGCCCTTTAGCGTGCAAAAGTAGCTACTTCTACCCCTATTACAACTGAATTGTTCATGCAATGGAAGACCAAAAAGATGGAAGAAAAAGAAGCAGGCCTCGCTGCTATGCGTGCGGAAAGGGCTAAAAATGACCGTATGAGGTATTTTTCTTTTTCCTTGTTGGTGTTGCCTCCCTTTAATTTTCCCTGCTTATCATTCTATTGATTAATTTGAAACTTGCATCCTTTCAGTGGTCGTGAGCTGTTTCTATCAGATGCCAGCTTGTTTGTTGATGACGCTGAGGCATATGAAAAGTACCAAAGAGAAGAAGAATCTGATGCTAATGAACAAAAGGTAATCTCAACATTCTCTTTATTTTGTGTCTTTTCATACTTCTTTGGGCTGAAACTTTGTGAACTGATATAATGGTTAATATAGTTTTTATTATTTACTTTTCTTTAGATCACCTTATCACATGGGTATTTTCCACAGGTACTTAAAAGATGATGCTTCAACTCCTGATATATGTTAATATTTTCTCTTAATTTTGCAAACTATATTCTCTATATGTAGACATTTCTTTTTGACAAACTGCTTTTTTTTTTAATGATAATTTTTTGACAAACTGAAAGGGTCGATCTGAGAGAATATGGTTTTATGGTAGTGGTGCATACCTTTAGGACTACAGCTGTTATCAGCGAAAACACTGCATTCAGGCTGTACTAGATGAGCTTAAAGCTTTGACACATTGGACATGTTCCTCCCTTTCAGTTAGTGGATAGTTAATTGGACACTTGGACTTTATATACCACAACATGATGCTGTACTTGCTTTTGAGCCTGGAATTATTTCATTTATCCATTTATTGTTTAAATGTGCGTTTCTTGCAAAAGATACTTAAAATATGGAAACGGTATAGATTGAAGCCCTAATCTCATAGGAACTCAGTTCTTTACAGTGCAATTCTATTGCCTTCAATAACTGCGGAAGTATAATTTTGAAACTTGTAGTGGAGGGAGCACAATATAATAAAAGAGAAGCTTAGCTATTAGTTTCTCAGGATTATTTTCATCATGAAATATATCAGCGTGTCGGTACGGTGAGGTGCTGAAATATCTTCCGAAGATTTAGTAATTTAAAAGGAACATCGGACTGGCATGTATTGTTTCTAAGGATTATCTGCCACGAATGTTAATGTCCTTAGTTTTGTTGGATGTTTTACTTATGACAGGTTTCCAATTCATTTATATGAAATTTTACTTTGATAACATAAGACATTTGATAGCTGTTTGAACATGCTTCTTGGGCCCCACAAATTGATTAAGTTGCATGTGAAAGTCCTTGTGATTTGACAGTCCTTTTAGGTTCCAGGAAGAACCTCACCATCATTTGGTGAGCACTTTGTGTTCTGCTTATGGGGAGTCTTTGCTGTCTTTACATGACCTATTTACGATTTGGGAAAGGGTCAAAGATATTGCTAGTGGAAGAGGCTCGGGTTCATGACAGTTGGTTTGTGGGGTCAAGAGTGAGTTTGGTTCGTTTATTAGGTTTAGGTTGGGAATGGGGGCTCGGGTTCATGACAGTTGGTTTGTGGGGTCAAGAGTGAGTTTGGTTCATTTATTAGGTTTAGGTTGGGAATGGGGGATGGGATTAGGTTTTGGGTAGACTTGTTGTTCGGTAACATCCCGTTGTGCAATGCCTATCCAAGTCTCTATATGTTAGCTAGGGAGAAGGGGGTCCGGATTGTTGATTGTTGTGAGATTGGGGGCTAGGATAGTTTGGTGGGTGTACTTTAGGCAGGGGCTAGGATAGTTTGGTGGGTGTACTTTAGGCATAATTTTAAGATGAGACTATTGAACTCGCCTATCTTCTAGGTGTTCTTGATGATGTTTTTGTCTCGTTATGTGGGGGATAAAAGTATTTTGGCTTTGAACCCAAAGGAATCTTCTCGGTGAGGTCCCTTTCCATTGCTTGGTGAAAGGGGACCAACCCGCTTTTAGGTGGATGCTGATTTGAAATTCGTATGCGCCGCCCAAGGTCCAAGATTTTGTTGTAGGTGGTTCTTTAAAAGATCAACACATCAAATAGTTTAAGAGGAAGAGTTTCAAGGTTGCAAACAGGTGCACGCTTTGTGGGAAGGTCGCGGAGTCATCTAACCACATTTTCCTCCGTTGCAACCTTGTGTGGGAGGAGTGGAATAGGAGGGCGTTCGAAAATAAGCAGTCCTCATATTGTTAGGAGAGATGAAAGGCCTTCTGTTCTCTTTGGCAATTATCCCAAAGGAGTTCTTTGGTTAGTTTATTATAGGCCTTCCCCAGAAGTTAGATGAAGTTATTGGAGTGTGTGCAGCGAAGGAGAAAAAAGAAAGTGCAGTGGTCCCCACCGCCTTGTAGCACCATCACGGCAACCCTGGCCCGGCTCGAATTGGAGCATTCAGGAACCACACTGGTGATATTATTCTCTTCTTTTTGGGGCCAAGCGGGAGAGCAGATGCGAATGGGGTGGAGATGAGGGCTCTCCTTAAAGGTTTACGTCTGTATTTTGAGAAGCTGGATGGAAGACTAGAGTGGGACTCGGCGTATACTATCTCTTGGGCTAAACAGATATCCTGGGCCTGGACTGTGGATACTTGTTGGGATAATTAATGAATTCTCTAATTTATGTTGTTCTCATTCCTTTGCTAACATCGCCCGGGACTCTGTGGTGGGCAATCTCAGCCCCTGCTGCAATGTTTCTTTGGTCTCTTGTTTCAATTCGAAAAAAAAAAAAAAAAAAAATTCTAGGTAACACAGGTATAAGGTTGATGCTTTATCCTAGTGATGAGCTGAATTGTGTACCCTTGATCTGGTCAGGGATCTTTTTTTGAGATGGTAAGAAAAAAATGATTAACAAAAGTGTATTATTCAAAAAAAAAAATTTTTTATTAACAAAAGTGAAAAACAGATCACTGAAGGGGAAGGGATTGTCCCACTAACCGCTATTGTCGAGCGTTCTAACCTTGATTACTTATCCCAAAAAAAAATAAAAAAATTAGAGGGAAATCTTTCAAGAATCTGTTTCTTGTTTCTTAAAGGTTTTGCTTTTATTTCCTGCATGCTTTGCTTTTAGTCAGTAAAGACGAACTCGAGTTAGTATTTTATAATTTTAGATGCCAATATGCACCCATTGGATTGGATTTGACTTCAGGCCAAGAGCGAATCCGGCGCCGAGGGACCAAGTAGCTCGACTATTGCAGAGGAGGAAGGGCCCACCGATGATGACGACGACGACGATGATGAGTTGGACATGGATGAGCTAAACGAGCTGGAAGCTAGCCTATCAAGAACATCTCTTCAAATCCGCGAGCCGGGCATAGAAGCATCATCCTGAGAAAATTGCAGATCTCGGCGGTGGGTAACTTTTCAAAACATCTCTTATGAAACCTTCTCGCGAGCCATGATTTTTGACAGCCTCTGTTTTATGCAGGGAAGAATGAGTGATCCTTTTTATTCACTGTCTTATTAATAGTTGCATTTTTCAGAGGTATTATATAATGATGGTCTGGGTCTGTCTTTGTTGTTTTTGCTGAATTGAATGTGGATGATTGTTCATTAATAAAGACCCATGATGATGGTATGAGGAAAGCAGAGGTTCTGGTGTAAACTTTACCCACAACAGAGGTGATAGAAAATCAAAACTTACTGTTCTTAACTTCTTATGCACTGAATATCAGATTAGTGGTTACATTGTTTTTGTTTTTTTCGTTTTTCTTTTTGCAAAGGAAGATTTACTAAACAAGGTTTGAGTGTGTTTTTTTATTTTATTTCATGCTTCATTATTTCGGGCATGTTTGGCAAGCATGAAATAAAATTCATCTAATATTTGTTTACCGAAGGTGAGACAAGGGTAGAGAGGGCTGGTGAGAGAGTTTTGAGAGGGCCGTGAGTAAGGAAAGAAGAATAGAAAAAAGAAAAAAAAAATTCCATGTTTAAAGGAGTGGGTAATGCTAGAATCAAGAATCAGAATAGACATCACATTCCTATTCCTATTCTCTAATAATTCCATTCCTATTCCTATTCTCTAATAATTCCATTCCTATTCCTATTCTCTATGGGATGGGTCCGATTTGCCAAATATCATTAGATATTTTTTCAAGGGTTAAAGAACACATACACCTTATTTTCATGGGCTTTTTCCAAAATTAAAGATTTTCCTTCCTTTTTTTTTCCAAGGAAATAAAAAACATACCAACCTTACCATTTCATATGTAGAACAATGGTAATGTTAGGCTTCCAAGTGTGGTGTATAGGTGGACCCTTCCAGTTTTTTCATGGGTCGAACTGGTAGGCATTTTGAGGTCTGTGGACCTGCGGGATTTGCTTGGCAATAACGTGGAAAGCCATTGGCGGTTCACTTTTGCAGGAGACAACACCCACCTCACATGAATCAAATGAATAAGACAAAATCTGCTAAAAACTTAGTCTGTATGGCTGTTGTCTCTTGCAAAAGTGAGCAGGGAAATATGGCTTTCCACGAAATTGCCTAGCAAATCTCTAATAACGATTACCAAGTAGAAACGCAATAACGAAGAGGCAAAATCAACAAAAAAAACAACCCCGGAAATGATACTTCCACCCTTTTCAGCATTTCCTCATCCTAAGCTAAGATATTTAGGAAATGAGAAAGCAAAAGGAAAGAGGAAACGCCACGAGTCTTAAGAAAAGACAAACAAAATGGGTGGAATTGGGAAATGTTGGAAAAGGAGTGGAAATATCATTCCTAAGGTATCAAAAGCTCTCACGTCATCTTTTCTTACGTTTTGGAATGAACAAGATTGTGACTTTTGATTTTTACACCTATGGGGTGTGGGGACCACCAGTGCTGCTGTGACTCCAAATCCATTTGGACCCACAAATCAATAGCCATGATTATAGATTGGCCATTGAGCAAATTTCAATGTTTCAATGGATATGCCAGTGGGACCCTTACGTGTCAATGGCCGGCACGGGTCGGGCACCATATAAAATCCCTCACAAACCAATGTTTGAATGAAGGAAACAAAATTTCAATATGTTTTCCCTGTAAAATGATTTTTTCAGTGTTTGTTAAAACTCATTTTTCATGGTCTTTTTTTTTTTTTTTTCCAAAATCTAAGGGGCCGTTTGGATACGCGGATTTTAGAATCCTGGATTTCTTCAAAATTATAGCTAAGAGACAAGAGAAGAAGTAGACCAGCCATCGTTTTTAACTTCTCACCATTCTTTCCCTCAGCAAGAGAGTAGCATATCCATGCATATTTCTAGGTTTTAGAAATCTGAGGATGCAGGAGAGATTTTTAACACATGAATTTCTCACTTAAAATCCAAGAAACTTTATCAGGAGTCTCAGGACAGCATACAACATCTTGATCATGAACACTCTTTGACACTGTTTTCAAACTTAAAACCCGGATTCTAAAATCAGCGTATCCAAACGGCCCCTAAAAGTTTCCTTATTTTCAAGGAAAACTGCAAATCTACTATAACTTCGAATTTTACTTGTCATGAAATATTTTTCCATGAAAAACTTCATTTTCCATGATTCTCTTTTTCCTAGATCCAAACACCCCTTAAAATCAAACATTCCCTTCTCTTTCTCTCTATCTCCTATTTAGAAAATCATGTTTGTATAACAAGAACTTATGATACAAGTAGAAAATGATAATGGGAAAAATCATTTTCTAATGATGGGAAAAATTATGTTATATATCCCGACAGTTGGGCCATGGGCAGTGGCCCACCTGTCTCCCATGAGTCATGGTTATGGCCCACATGCTTTAATTTCCTTTAGTAACCAAAAAGCATTTTCCACTATCTTTTCAATGGAGAATTTCTGATCAGAGAAATCAAATCCAAGTCGTTATCAACTCATGTAATCTTCAACAAGATACCAACTTCTCCCAAACAAAAAGCTATCAACATCCCATGTTCAAACGTCCGCGTACCATGAGGGAAAGGTACATGGCCGTAGAAGGCTTTTCACGTCCGACAACTGGTAGGGGAAAACCCACCCAACCCTACCCGAGGTAGCAATCTTCAACCCTAATCCAGACCAACCCAAGCCTCAGGTTGAAGAGAGTCTACCCTAACCTAACCCGTGTAACTCATTTTTTTTTTTCCAAATTGGGCTATGAATTTGGGTCATGGTTGGCTTGCCCGCCCAAGGCAAAAATAGGAAAAAGATAAACCAATAGTTTTAAAAGAGAAAAGTGTTTCTAAGCACGAGTGGCCACCGATTGGTCGCTCTTTGTGAACCCCGCAGAGGTGGACCCGCCATGGCTAATTTTGGCTTAGACATGCGGGGTTGAAGTCTAGAGTGGACTCACTGAGTCACTGATCTCTTTTGCAGAGTCAGTGATTGAATTACAGGGTACATCTGCCCTGAGGCCATAGAGAATGCCAAGAACTCGAGGCTTTTAGAGGTGAAGACCCGCGTGCAGTCATGGAAGGGTTTACCCAATTTGTTTTGATCTTTCAAGAAACCTGATGGGGTCCGGACTCAGCAACCAATTGGCTATTGACGCGTGGCCCTCACAGGGACCGCTGGAAAGCCAACACCTGGACCAATCAGGGACTTCCACCTACCCTTCCTAGGTATGAGACCTGGTCCATACAGAGGCCACTACCTGTCCTGGACAGGTGGCTTAGAACTACCACCTGTTCTAGACAGGTGGCTCAGAATCACTATAAATAGCCTTCACTTGTGCTAAGATGAGGGATCTGAAAATCAAAACCTTAAGCTTTTGCTCTGACATTGCTCTGCACTCCTGCTCATACTGATTTGAGTGTCGAAGCGCCCGTCCGGAGCACCACTCCGGGTTGGTCCTCTGACCCTTTTTCTTCTTGTCTGTGCCCTTGTGCAGCGCAGGACTCCACCAGCCCTTCAGCCGTGACTTGTTAGATCAGCCCTTCCGGCCCTACCATAACCTGTTACCAATTTTAGACCTAACAGATTTGGCGCCATCCGTGGGACCCCGCAACAAAAAGCTGTTCGGAACCTCACTTAAGCAATGGTAGGAAAACACGGAAAGCATGTGCCAACCTCCCGGACGACCCGGGCTACAGCCCCCCGCGAAGGGAGAAGCGAGCGATTGGCCTCGCAGATAGAGGTCGGGACGCCAGGGGAGCGCAGTCCGACTCGCTCGGACCGTTCAGACCCTACCCCGACCCCGAGGGAGATGCTGGCCCTTTTTCAAGAGATGACTGCTGTAATTGCGCAGTTTAGGAATCCGGCCACCGCACTCCAGCAGCACCCAGCCGAAGCCTCTCAGCCCGCCCAGGGGAGGGGAAGCTCCCGCCGAGAGCACACGCCTCCGCCCCGGGAGCAGACTCGCCACTCCACAAGACGAGATCACCTCTCCCGGGACAAGCATGTGAGTCCCGAGCCTCGCTTACATCACCGGTCACGATCACCCTCCGTACAAAGGCATGGCAACAAGAGAGACGCCACGCACGGAGAGGGATCGCGGCACCGGCGAAGGAGTCCGGCCAGTCAGTCCGGATCGGCTATGAGCCCGCCGGCAAGGAGAGAGAGGCCCGTCCACCGGGGTCCACCGGGCAGAGGAAAGAGAGGACCCGGTGTTGCGAAGGATCCAGCAGATCGACCACCGGATCGAAGAGCTCGCCAGAGAGCAGGGCCGGCCTGCCTCCCGGATCTTCACAAGTACTCAACCATTTTCAGACAGAGTGCTCAGCGCGGAGGCCCCCGCGGGCTGGAAGATGCCCCAGGTTCCGCAGTATGACGGGACCACCGACCCCGTGGACCACCTGGAGACTTTCAGGACCACAATGCTCCTCCACGGGGCGTCGAATGGATTCCTTTGCCGGGCATTCCCCACCACGTTGACCAGAGCAGCGCGGGACTGGTACTCGCAGCTTAAGCCCAGGTCCGTGGACAATTTTGATGATTTTGGGGATAACCTGGCCCGCCATTTCATGAGCAGCAGGAGACCCAGGAAGACGACCGCTTCGCTGATGGCCCTCAGGCAGGGAGATGATGAGGCCTTGAAAGTGTTCGTTGGTCGCTTTAACAGGGAAGCTCTCCAGGTTCCTAACCTGGATCCCTCCGCGGCCACGAACGCCCTTCTGGCCGGCGTCCGATCAACTGATTTCAGGCGAGCAGTGGCTCGGCGCAACCCGCAGTCCCTCGCAGACCTGATGGCCGGGGCGGAGGAGTACATCTCGGTGGAGGAAACTCTCGCCGCCCTGGACTCCGCTGGCAGGAGAAGGCCCAAGGAGAAGAACCCTACCAAGCAGCGTAGGGATGATAAGTCTCAGAAGAAGGAGAGAAGCCCTCCCCGCAGGGAGAGAAGCCCTTCTCGAAAGGGGAGAAGCCCCCAAGCGAGAGAGCATTACACGCGGCTGACCGCGTCCAGAGCACAAATCCTGGCAGCCATTCGGAAAGAGGACTTCATCCGTTGGCCGGAGAGGCAGAACTCATCGACGAAGAAAAACATGTCCCAGTACTGCAGGTTCCACAAGGACCACGGCCACGACACCAACGCGTGCCTTCATCTGAAGGAGGAGATCGAGCAGTTGATCAGCCGTGGGTACCTCGGAAGGTACTTGAAGAATGATGACAACAAAAGTGAACGCAAGGAAAAGCCGAAGCCCAGAGGCAGAAGCCCTCGCGGCACTCAACCTCTAGGCGACCGCATTCAAGCTCCGGCTCCGGCCAGCCCCCCTCCTCAGGTACCTCAACCTCAACCTCATGGTGTTATTGGTACCATTTCAGGAGGGCCGACCGCAGGAGGAACCTCTTCATCAGCCTGCAGGACCTATGCCCGGCAGGTAAACGCCGTCCATACCTCCAGCAAGAAGGCCAGGCTAGAGAACGAGATATCCTTTTCAGATGCAGATCTCGATGGCCTAATCCTCCCGCATGATGATGCCCTGGTCATCACCATGCTGGTGGCCAACTGGGAAATGAAGAAGATCTTGGTTGACAACGGGAGTTCCGCAAACATCCTCTATTATCACGCTTTCGAGCGGATGGTGATCGGAACCGACCGTCTGAAGCCGGCCAACTCGGATCTGTTCGGGTTCTCCGGAGAAGTTGTCAAAGTCGAAGGACAGATCGAGCTTCCAGTTCTTATCGGGGAGCCGCCCTGCCAGTCCGTCGCCATGGTAAACTTCTTGGTGGTAAGGGCCAAGTCGGCCTACAATGCTATCTTGGGCCGCCCTGGCCAGAATCTCCTCCGAGCCGTTCCCTCTGCCTATCATCAGAAGATGAAGTTCAGTACACCAGGGGGTGTAGGGGAAGTCAGAGGGGACCAGCCCCAGTCAAGGCAGTGCTATGCAGCGGCGCTGAAAGGGAAGAATGCGTCCGAGTCTCTGCCGATCGAGCTGTTCGATCTAAGGGACGAAGCCCAGATCACAGTAAACGAGCCGGCTGAGGACGTTATATCTATCCCGTTGTATAGCGGCGACGACCAGAGGGTTGTTCAGATCGGCTCTGCCCTGCCAGAGGCCGCGCAGCAGGATCTCGTTCAGTTCCTCAGAGCCAATGCAGATGTCTTTGCCTGGGCTCCTTCAGACATGCCCGGCATCGACCCTGCAATCAGCACCCATGAGCTCAGGGTTGATCAGACCTGCAAGCCCGTGAAGCAGAAGAGGAGGCACTTTGCACCAGAAAGGCGAAGGGCCATCAGAGAAGAGGTGGAAAGGCTTCTGAAGGCCGACTTCATCCGCGAGATCCAGTACCCGGACTGGCTCGCGAATGTTGTGATGGTAAAAAAGTCTAATGGGAAGTGGAGGACCTGCATAGATTTTACAGACCTGAATAAGGCCTGCCCGAAGGACAGCTACCCGCTCCCAAAGATTGATCAGCTCATCGACGCTACTGCAGGTCACGAGCTGCTAAGCTTCATGGACGCCTTCTCAGGATATAATCAGATCAGAATGCATGAGTCCGACATTCCGAAGACATCCTTTGTAACCGATCAGGGGACTTATTGCTATCGAGTTATGCCTTTCGGACTGAAGAACGCAGGGGCCACCTACCAGCGGCTCGTCAACAAGTTGTTCAAAGAACAAATCGGCCGCAATATGGAAGTATACGTGGACGATATGCTGGTCAAGAGCAGAGCTGCCTGCAATCATGTTGCCGACCTCGAAGAAGCATTTCAAGTCTTGAGGGAGCACAACATGAAGCTCAATCCGACCAAGTGTACGTTCGGCGTCGGAGCGGGCAAGTTTCTGGGCTTCATGGTAAGCCAGAGAGGGATAGAAGCAAATCCTGAGAAAATCAAGGTGGTGATGGAACTGACTCCGCCCAGAACTATCAGAGAAGTACAGCGCCTGACCGGACTAGTAGCTGCCCTGGGGCGTTTCATCTCTAAGTCCGCAGAAAGATGTCTTCCGTTCTTCAACGCAGTCAAGGGTATAAAAACCGCGCCCTGGACTCCGGAGTGCCAAGCGGCGTTTGAGGAGCTGAAGCAGTACTTGTCCTCTCCACCGTTACTGTCGAAGCCAGAGCCAGGAGAAGAGCTGATTCTGTATCTCTCAGCGGGACCTTTGGCAGTCGCAGCAGTACTGATCAGAGAGGAGTACCACCAGCAAAAGCCGATCTACTATGTCAGTAAGGTCCTCCATGATGCAGAGACAAGATATCAGCGGGTCGAGAAGCTCGTATACGCCCTCGTTATGGCGGCCAGAAAATTAAGGCCGTATTTCTAGGCGCATACGATCAAAGTCCTGACAGGACAGCCCCTGAGGCAGATCCTCCAGCGCCCAGACACTTCAGGTCGACTTGTGAAGTGGGCCGTGGAGCTCAGCGAGTTTGACATCAAATATCTGCCCAGGCCGGCAATCAAAGCCCAGGTTCTTGCGGATTTCATAGCTGAATGTACCATGCCAGATTCAGACCCCGGGTCAGAAGCAGCGCTTCCTACAGCAGCAGAACCGGTTATATCCGAGCAGCAGGTCGAAGCCGAAGCGGTTCCGCTTACAGGGCCCGAGGATGCACCTCCTCCGACCAGTCCGCTTCCGTGTTCTGAAGAGCCGCTCTGGGAGGTGTATGTTGACGGATCTTCAAATAAAGGTGGCAGCGGTGCCGGGCTAGTCCTCATAGGGCCAGATGATTTCGTCCTGAATTATGCCTTGAGGTTTGGATTCCGTGCGTCAAACAATGAGGCAGAGTACGAAGCGCTCATCGCCGGAATGAACCTCGCCACTCAGGCCCGCGCTCAGAAACTGAAGGCCTACTGTGATTCGCAGCTAGTCGTATGTCAGATTCAAGGAGTATATGAGGCCCGTGAAGAGCGAATGATCAAATATCTGCACAGGGTCCGTGTCCTGGCCGGCAAGTTCGAAAGTTTTGAGATCATCAGAGTCCCCCGGGCTGAAAATACAAAGGCTGATGTGCTCTCAAAGGTAGCGGCTTCAGGCTACACCGCTCTCAAAGAAATCCGTATGGAGTTCCTAAAGACCTCCAGTATTGATGAGCAGCCCGTCGTAGTAATGCAGATCGACGACGAGCCGTGCTGGATGGATGAGATCATCAGATATTTGCGCAGCGGAGAACTCCCCGGGGAGAAAAAAGAGGCCCGTAAAGTCGTACAGCGGGCAGCAAGGTTTTCATTTGACGGCGAGACTCTGTACAAGAGATCTTACACCCTCCCGTACTTGAAGTGTCTCCGGCCAACCGACGCCCTGTATGCCCTGCGAGAGACCCATGAGGGGATTTGCGGAGAACATCTTGGGGGCAAGGCCCTGGCCATCAAAGTCCTTCTAAGAGGCCTGTACTGGCCTACATTGAGACAAGATGCACTGAGCCTTGTGAAGAAGTGCGAGAAGTGTCAGAAATTTTCTCCCGCCGTTCACCAGCCTGCCGTGCCAATGGCTCCGATCATCAGCCCTCTCCCTTTTGCTATATGGGGAATGGACATCTTAGGTCCTTTTCCGCCGGCCTCCGGAGGCCGCGAGTTCGTCGTTGTCGCCATCGACTACTTTACGAAATGGGTAGAAGCTGAACCCCTGGCCAAGATCACCGAGCAGAACGTCTAGAACTTTTTCTGGAAATCAGTGGTGTGCAGATTCGGGATACCCCGGGTCCTCATAACGGACAATGGCAAACAGTTCGACTTGAGGAACTTCAGAAAGTTTTGTGCGGATCTGAAGATTGAGCAAAGGTTCACTTCCGTGGCACACCCTCAGACGAATGTGCAGACCGAAGTGACGAACAGGACTCTGCTGCAGGGGATAAAGAAGAGACTGGATGATAAGGCCGGACGCTGGGCTGACGAGCTGTACCATGTGCTCTGGGCGTATCGGACTACCCCACGCACTGCGACGGGTGAGTCGCCTTTCAATCTCTCCTTCGGAACAGAGGCTGTGATCCCGGTTGACATCGGCGTTCCTTCCCCAAGAATTGTTCGCTTCAATGAACAGCTTAATGGGGACGGGCTCCGTGCCAACCTCGACTTGCTTGAAGAAGTCCGTGAGGAGTCACAGATCAGGGCCGCAGCGTATAAGCAAAAGGCGTCTAGATACCATGACACGAAGATCCGACCAAGAGAGTTCCGCACAGGCGACCTAGTTTTGAGAAAAGCGGCCGTCTCCCAGCCAAGAAGGGTGGGCAAACTCTCCCCGACTTGGGAAGGGCCGTACCGAGTCAAAGAGGTCATCCGTCCAGGAAGCTACCGCCTAGATACACTTGACGAGCAGCTGCTGCCGCACGCATGGAATTCCAGAAATCTTCGAATATACTATCAATAGTCTTTTCCTTTGCCTTTGAAGGCCTGTAAAGAATCTCTGTAATGAAATTTCAAAAAGAAATAAAGTGGAGTTGTCACTAAACTGTGTCCCTCACTTTTGAGTCACTAATATATGCCAACTCCTCCAATCAAACTCTAAGTGTTTGCAGACTTAGCTCTCATTCTAAGTGTTTGCAGACTTAGAGAGCAGCAATGGAGCACTCCGGCGCGTCCAATTTGGTGTGGAGACCAGTTCCGACCACATGGACCCGCCCTAGTGAAAACCACCTCAAAGACTCTAAGTGTTTGCAGACTTAGCTCTCAGCCTAAGTGTTTGCAGACTTAGAGAGCAGTAGTGGAGCACTCCGGCGCGTCCAATTTGGTGTGGAGACCAGTTCTGACCACATGGACCCGCCCTAGTGAAAACCTCCTCAAAGACCTGCCCGGCCTAGCCGTCTACATCCGAAGCCGGCCAGGATATGGCGCAACCGCTAAACGCCAAAACACCTGCCCGGCCTAGCCGTCTACAACCTTAGCCGGACAGGATACGGTGCAAATACCAGGCGCCAAAAAGACTCTAAGTGTTTGCAGACTTAGCTCTCATTCTAAGTGTTTGCAGACTTAGAAAACAGCAGTGGAGCACTCCGGCGCGTCCAATTTGGTGTGGAGACCAGTTCCGACCACATGGACCCGCCCTAGTGAAAACCTCCTCAAAGACCTGCCCGGCCTAGCCGTCTACATCCGAAGCCGGCCAGGATATGGCGCAACCGCTAAACGCCAAAACACCTGCCCGGCCTAGCCGTCTACAACCTTAGCCGGACAGGATACGGCGCAAACACCAGGCGCCAAAAAGACTATAAGTGTTTGCAGACTTAGAGAACACCGGTGGATCACTCCGGCGCGTCCAATTTGATGTGGAGATCAGTTCCGACCACATGGACCCGCCCTAGTGGACACCACCTTAAATACTCTAAGTGTTTGCAAACTCGGAGACAGAAGTGGGTCATTCCGGCTAATGACATCCGGTTAACCACTCCGCCTCGGCAGAGAGATGAGGAAGAAGCACAGACAACATACGTACATAAACAAGATAGCCGTACAGACAGTTAGACAAAATTGAATTTGTATTCGTATCACAAAAGTGCTCTTTTTGCCGAGCTGGCTTACAAAGATTGAGCCTCTCGGGCCATTACAAAAATTAAGAACAGGAGGTCTGCCTGGCCACTCAGGCCTTCCCGTCGGCCGCCTCGTCGGTGACCGCCTCTGCAGTAAGGGCTGCATCCTGGCCGGCCTCGGCGGTTGGAGGGGTGACCTCGGAAGCCAGAGCGACTTCCTGTTCTACCTCGTTGGGTTGGGAGGAGTCCACTTCACCTTCTTCCTCCTCGTCCTCTTCATCCTCTGGAGGTGCGTACGGGACGTCCAGTCCGTCCAGAGAGATGTCGGGGTAAGCCTTCTTAACCTGCTCAGAGCAGAGGAGGAACCCCGCCTTATAGGCTTGGAGGCCCAGGTTGAAGAACTGTGTGTCCTTCCTCTCTTCGGCCTCCCGCACTGCCACTTTTACGGCCGCCTCGACAGCCGCCTTTTCCCTCTGGTCGGCTCTCTCCCTCGCAGTTAGGAGATCCTGCACGGCTTGGTTCTTGACCCTCTGTACCTCGTCCTTGAGGCTGTTGCATTCGGCCTCTTTGACCTGGACGACTTCACTAAGCCCGTCCTTGTCCCTCTGGAGCTCGCCCTTCTCGGACTGTATCTGTGTGAGCGTCTCAGAGAAGAGATAACTCTTCTTTGCCATGTCTCTAGAGTATACTTGGAGCTGATAGAGGGCGGAGGCGATCGCCTCTGCGCAGGTCTCCGGCGCCTCTTTCTCGACTTCTCGTCGGTCATTCGGGAGGACGCCCTAGAACATCAATTCTGTGGCCACCCGGCTATCACCCAGGCCGGTGTCCGTTTTCTGCACCGCCCAGTTTGGGCGGAAAACATTATTAGCTCTCGCCGCCGTGGCGGCGGGGATACCCAGAACTGGCCCGCTGTGCCGGGGCTCTGCCGCCCGTGCAGACCCTGAGCTCTGCCCGGTGAGGCTTGGCCGGCTCGGCTTGACTGCGAGCTTGTGAGTCGCCCGGCTACTTTTGAGAGGATTAGCCAGTGCGACCATCGACGGGGTTGACTCCGGCACCTTCCTTTTCTTGCCCTTAGGTTGGGGCTGCTCATGCGTTGGGGACGATTGGGAGCTCTGCCTTATTCTGTCCATCATGGACATCTGCTTCACCATTTCTGAACGTGAAAACAGAACAGAATTAGAACTATAAAAAAAAAGAGGGGGAAGAAGATAGACGAAAAGAAAGGAGCAGTTCAAAATATAAGAGCTGGCCTAAGAACATTTACGTACGTGCCGGCGTCGCACGGCTGACATTGAGCTCCACCAGGAAGGCCTCCTCGGAGAATTCCGAGCAGTTTGTTTGACCGCGCTTCAGCTCTTCTTTGATCAAAACAAAGGTCATGTAGTCGTAGCCTTTGAGGACCGGCTTTCGACTAAGACTCTTGGTGTCCGGCGTTCTCCATTCCAACGAGAACGGCCAGTGGGAGCTCTGCTCGGTGTCCCAAGCATAGAAAAACCTGTTCTTCCATGTGTGAATGGAAGTAGGTATGCCAGTGATCATTTTCACCTCGGGCCGTTGGCTGATGTAGATCCAGCCGCCGTCCTTATGCCTCTTCAGATGCGCACACATCCTGAAGACGGGCAGGGTGGGGTTCCTACGGACCCGGACTCCCAAAAGGTGCAGGAAGCCGACCAGCGTCCTCCAAGAGTTCGGCACGACCTGTGTGACCGCCAGCCCGTAATAATTCAGCACCTCGACAAAAAAATGGATGCAAGGGAAGTCTGAGCCCGGCCCGTAAGGCTTCTTCGTATAGGCAGAGATCTGCACTATCGTTGCTGGCCCAGTCCCCTTCAACGGCCGCCCTCAAAAGGTACCGGTCAGGAATACAGTATTTCCCCCGGACGGCCTGAAGTTTGCCCGGGCCTAGATGATTCACCTCGTACAGAGCCCCGACGTTGTACTGTGGGTTGGCCTCCATCCGTGCCTCTGCTATTACCTCTACGGGTGCGCGCGGCAAGCGAGGAACTTCAATATGTTCTTCGTTGTCGCTGGTTTCTACCCGGTGCGGTCCGTCCCCACGGACCGGGATTGTGTCTAAGTCCACAATCTCTTCCTCTCCGCTCTCCTCGTCTACTACAATTATTACCTCCTCGTCCTCAACACCAGCCTCCGCAGGAGAGGCCGGCCCCGTCCTCTCCGACGCCCCGGACCCACTACTACTACTAGTCGAACCGGACTCCTTTGAGCCGGAGTCCGACTCGGAACTGGTGCTAGACATTAAAAGGGAACAAAAGAAAAGCTAAAAGAAATTACCGAACTGAGGTGTTGACTGAAGATCTCCGGGCTCACTGATCCGAGGCGGGCAGAAATTTGACTAGCCGAGCAGTAGAGAAGGAGAGGAGAATGTAAAAAGTGAAAAATGAGGAGTAAAAACTCTGGTATATATAGGCTTGGAAGAGCGGGAAAAATCCCACCCTTTTCCCACCAGCCGGATTGCGCCAAGACACCTACCGCATTAAATGCGCCGCTCGCATTAAATGCGTCGCTCCGCATTAAATGCAAGGTACAAGTTCCAAAGCGCTAAGTGATGACGCCCAGAAGACAACATATCTGTCCGGCCTGGCCGTCCAACGCCTTAACCGGAGCCGGACAGGATATGGCGCAATCACTACGCGACAAAATACCTGCCCGGCTTCGCCGCCCAGAAGGCTTAGCCGGACAGGATATGACGCGTTCGCTGGAAGACAACATATCTGTCCGGCCTGGCCGTCCAACGCCTTAACCGGAGCCGGACAGGATATGACGCAATCACTACGCGACAAAATACCTGCCCGGCTTTGCCGCCCAGAAGGCTTAGCCGGACAGGATATGACGCGTTCGCTGGAAGACAACATATCTGTCCGGCCTGGCCGTCCAACGCCTTAACCGGAGCCGGACAGGATATGGCGCAATCACAACGCGACAAAATACCTGCCCAGCTTTGCCGCCCAGAAGGCTTAGCCGGACAGGATATGACGCGTTCGCTGGAAGACAACATATCTGTCCGGCCTGGCCGTCCAACGCCTTAACCGGAGCCGGACAGGATATGGCGCAATCACTACGCGACAAAATACCTGCCCGGCTTTGCCGCCCAGAAGGCTTAGCCGGACAGGATATGACGCGTTCGCTGGAAGACAACATATCTGTCCGGCCTGGCCGTCCAACGCCTTAACCGGAGCCGGACAGGATATGGCGCAATCGCTACACGACAAAATACCTGCCCGGCCTTGCCGCCCAGAAGGCTTAGCTGGACAGGATATGACGTGTTCACTAGGCAACAGAGGGCCTGTCCGGCCTAGTACCCCGTCCAGGAGATCTGCCCGGCCAAGACGCCCAGGGAGTTTAGCTGGCCAGACCTCTGGTTCAAATTCCGACCAGACTGGATTGTATAGGGGCTCCTGCCCGGCCATGCTCCTTCAGGCCAAGCCACAAGGCCGGACCAGGCCGCCCAGAGGCCCCTGCCCACTGCAGTTTCTCTGGCCCATACCTGAGGCCGGCCTCAGCTGCCCAGAGGCCTCAAGGCCGGCCAGATGCTGCTTTAACCCTCTTTTTGCTTCCCCTAGCCGCTGTCACGACTCGGAGAACCAGGGGGCAACTGATGGGGTCCGGACTCAGTACTGATGGGTCCGAACTCAGCACTGATGAGGTCCGAACTCAGCAACCAATTAGCTATTGACGCGTGGCCCTCACAGGGACCGCTGGAAAGCCAACACCTGTCCCTGCTAGATGTGACACCTGGACCAATCAGGGACTTCCACCTACCCTTCCTAGGTATGAGACCTGGTCCATACAGAGGCCACCACCTGTCCTGGACAGGTGGCTTAGAACTACCACCTGTCCTAGACAGGTGGCTCAGAATCACTATAAATAGCCTTCACTTGTGCTAAGGTGAGGGATCTGAAAATCAAAACCCTAAGCTTTTGCTCTGACATTGCTCTGCACTCCTGCTCATACTGACTTGAGTGTCGAAGCGCCCGTCCGGAGCACCACTCCGGGTTGGTCCTCTGACCCTTTTTCTTCTTGTCTGTGCCCTTGTGCAGCGCAGGACTCCACCAGCCCTTCAGCCGTGACTTGTTAGATCAGCCCTTCCGGCCCTACCATAACCTGTTACCAATTTTAGACCTAACAAAACCAATTATCAACAGAAAACCCTCAGCCTGCTGAAAACTCAAATCTGAAAAAAAAAACCCTTCTGTGTTGTGTTGATTCATGAAAACCCAAGACACACCCTTCTTTATTCTGAAACCAGCCACAATCTTACCCCAAATTCTCTGATCTTCATAAATGAAAAAAACTATAATTCAATCCCTAATGCTGATTCCCTGAAAATTGCAGGCATAACATTAACAGAGATCACCAATACACCATGTAATTTGAAGGAAAAAGAGAAAAATTACACTCTGCAAGGTCTAATTTTCCAAGAATTTCCATATATCCATATCAAGAGGAGTAACACAGGTATGCTTTTCTCAAAGAAATTAAAAAACCCATATCTATTGGCTAATAAGGGAGCATAATCTAACAATCCTGCCTCTCATCTGTTATTCTTCCCCTCTATATCACTATCTAAAAATCAGCAGCAGAGGCTTTAAAGCACTTCAAAGAAACTCAATTACAATTCAGTGAGTTGAAGCAACCAAAGAAAAAATAAAAATAAATTGTCACTGAATTTAGGTGTCAGAATGCCCTTCAGAAAGGCAGCCACTCATAGACGGCGAGGTGGAGGCTGAGCTTTCACTGCCACTTTGTTCTCTTCCTTTTGCTCCTCCCTTTGAGGTGATTGCCATGACTGATCTGATAAAACTTTCAAATATTTTAGCTTTTATCTGGCCTCTTTTTGGAGAAGGGTTTCCTGTTCCTTTCTTTGGATTGTTAGTGCCTTGATCAGCCATAGCTGAAGTTTCTACAGAATATGAGAGAAGCTTAAGACCCTTTTTGTGGAGGAGAAATTGCAGTGTTTCAGAAAAAAGAAAGAAACTAAAGACTTACTAGAGAAGAAGAATAAGATGGAGAAAACTTTAAAAAGAAGAAGAGAATAGAAAACTTTATATAGAAAAAGAAGAAGCTGTTGCTTTGTGTACTACAGTGTTTAAGGAGAAGGAAACAGAAATTCTTTGCTTGTGTACAGTGGGGCCTACATGTATGGATGATGTTGAGTTGGGTGTCTTGAATTAAACCCTATCGGGTCTGAAATATGTTAGATTTTGATTTTCAAAATCTAATTTTTTGGTCAAAATAAAGTGTTTGAAAAATATTTTCCAAGTGTGTTTTGGAAAAGGAAAAACTTTTTTTGAAAAGATTTACTTTTTGCAAGAGAAAGAGAAGAGTGCAAAAGTAGTGTGAAAAAAGATAGTCTCATACCGACTCATAAGAAAGAAAAAGTTGGGCTTATAAAGCCTTACTCTTTTCTCTTTTTTATTATGGTGCACAATGGGTCTTAGCCTTGGGTTGAACCGCGGCACGGTGCAACGCACCGTTCGCACACGGGCACGCGCGGCGTGGGCAATGGGCTATAGGGCGTTTTTTTAGGCGCACTTTGCACTTCGGAGTTGGAAGGGTTTTTACATAAGCCAACGGTCACTCCAGGATTAATCTGAACCGTAGAGTCGCAATTAGACGCGATCTAACAGTTAGAATTCAAACCCGCTGAAAGGATGCGCAGAAAAGGTGTTTTCCAACCGGAAAAGCCACCAGAAGCTCTATAAAAACAGTGGAAATTGTTCGAATTTCTACTTTGGTATACCCAAAATTGCTATTTCCAGCACAATTCTCTCTCTCCAATCCCCTACAAAAGTTTCTGTTTTACTGTTTTAGAAGTTTTGTTCAAGTGTTCTGTTTTCTGCAGAAACAGACAATTGTGTCTCAAATACTTGCAAAATTCAAAGGTGATTCAGGACTTGCTTCCGTTCAGTGCAGAACGTCGTCAAGTAATCGGTTTGGAACCGGACTTCATTGTATCTTGGAGGCGAGTTCGTGGTCCCATTTGCACACTACTGGTGGGGGCGAATATCGTCTTAAGGAGAGCGTTTACGCGCCTTGAAGCATCTTCCTATCTTCTTATCTTTTCTTAGATTGAACCAGTACACAAATTTTCTCCAACAAAATATTGTGGATGCTCCCCTCCCTCTGTTTTAAGTGATTTCGGCCCAATTTGAATAAGTTTTGGCCCCCCTTGTACAAAGAGATTTTAGGGTCAATTTTTGCATTCTTGTCTGAGAAGAGGGTTGAGAGCTCAAAATTGTGTACTGGGGTTTCTTAGGGTTTTGGTGAGAGATACTGATCTTCTCTTGTAATAACGGGCTATATGGATTTTCTCGTTGCCTCTGCCGTGGATGTAGGTTTTGCCGAACCACGTAAATCTTTGTGCCTTTGTGCGTTTGCTTGCATTTGGCTCTTTTGTTTTGCTTTGCCATTGAAATCACAATTTTCTATTTGGGGGGTTTTCACAACAAAACCATGTATTTGTTTGTCCATACATGTGGGCAAACAAATGAATGGTTTAGATCATCCATAAATATGGGCCCCTATGTAAATTCTTGCATATAAAAACTCAATTGATTGGCTTCTATGTTTCAAATTTACTATGCGGTGAAATTCAGTGAAAGCAGCATTTACACTCAGAATCTTTGAATTTCAAACCAAATGTAAAGGAAATAATAACCGGTTCAAAAGCCCATTAGATTTCGGCTACTGATATTGGCACTAACATGTTTTGATAATTGCACTAACTCATCTTGTTTTTTCTTTTTAGATGGGCTTCTGAGAGCTTTTTGGGAACTGTCCTGTAATAACAACTTGACAGCTGTTTAAAAGACAAGACGAGTTTGTGTAATTATGAAAACATAGTAGTGCCAATATCAGTAGCCTAAATTTACCTTTGTAATAGTTAGTTCTTTCATGGCATAAGCTTGAGTACTAGAAATTGCAAGTCTGCTCTATTTTGTATTAGTTTTAGTATCAGAGGCTATGATACGAATACATTTACCTTAATGATACATATACAATAATACATACAAATTCTAAAATATCTGGGTATCATATTAAAAAGGGTAGCTAATGGTATTTAAATGGTTGGACATTTCAAGTCTTGATGTTCAAAGATGAAACGTTTTTGCCATATGAAAATCAAAGAGGCTTGAAAGGTAACTTGTGTGTGAACATGGAATTCAGGCATGCAGAGTTGTCTCTGCATACACTGACATATGGGCCCCATCAAGATTGCTAGGGATCATCATAAAGAGAAAAAGGAAAAGAAGATAACCATGTATTTTTGTAAGTTTTTGAAGAAAAGGGTCAAAGTCACCTGCTGTCTTGGACTTATCCTTCAAACACCCACCAATGTTTTTCATTCTCAAAACCTCTTCCCCTCGTGTTGAATATTTCTTGAAGAAAAGGCTCAAAAACTCTCATAGGCAGAGTTTTTCTGTTTAAAAAAAAGGACTTTTTTTTTTCCTAGAGGATTCATTTAGCCGACCCCAACTAACTTGGGACAAAGGTTTTGTTGAGTTGAGATTGATAGAAAGATAAATAACAAGAAGTTACAGAGCGGGGACAAGATGTTCCCAGAAGATGAACATCTTATAAAATTAACTTTTATTGGTAGAAAGATCAAAGGACTTCTTCTTTGATCGATCAATGTTCCCTTTTGTGCACAACCCATAATCTCCAAAGTTTCTAATAAAAGAAGCTTCACCTTAAAAAAAGTCTCCATTTAGGGTGGGTCTGAAATCACTGGGAATTGCATGGTTGGAACTTGGAAGTGCTACCTTAAGAAGAAGAATCTGATGATGACTGACAGTAAGATAACCTCAATACCTAAAATCCTTTGTTTTCTCCTAATGGAATTATATCTAAGAGCATCACCAGTGTTTGACTTGCAAAAATTCAATTGGGTTGGCTTGGATAACGTAAGGCTCCATTCTATCTGTGACATTTTAATGAAACACCTTTGTCCTTTTTTATGTGTTAGGTATAAGATTCTCTTGTTAGCTTAGTCAAACAAGTAACATTTTCTTGTTAACCATGTGTTTTATTCTAAAAACATTAGCTCCTCATGTTGAATATTTCAAGGAGAAAAGGATCACAGACTCTCATAGGCATAGTTTTTCTGTAAACAAGCAATTGCTCTTTGACAATTCAATTTTCCCTTTTGTGCAGAGGCCATAATCTTCAAAGTTGCTCAGAAGAGAAGTTCTACCTTTTTTTTGATCAATGGTAACTTTATTGAAGCCCAAAATTTAGTACATCAGAAAAAGACAAATGCCAATAGGGCCAGAAGAGAAATTCTACCTTCAAAAGGTCACCATTAAGTGCCTGAAATGACTAGGAATTGCATGGTTGGAACTTGGAAGCGCTACCTTAAGAAGAAGAATCTGATGATGACCTACAGTAAAACCACCTCAATACCTAAAATCCTTGTTTTTTAATGGAATTCTATCATGACTACTAACTATAGAAGAGCTAAAATCCTTGCTTTTTAATGGAATTCTATCATGACTACTTCCTATAGAATAGCATTTTTTTTTAAAAAATGACTATAGAAGAGCTTTTGACTTGCGAAAATCCAACAGTGCCATGAAACACTTTGTAATGCTCCATTCCATCTGTCTACTTCCCAAAGTCTTACATTACTAATTTAATTCAACCCTACTTTTTTCTTGTCAGTGTTCGATGTAAATTTTTTTTTGTTGCCCTAATCAAAGACAAGAAACATCATACAAATTGTCCATTTGTGTCCAGCGAATTATCACTTTATTTCCATCTTATTGTCTTATTGTTTGACCTTCAATTCATCTATGACAATCTTATTTGTCTAGATGAACCTATATCTCAAATATTAAGTTAAACCAATATTTTTAAATCAAACCATGGATTGAAGGTTTGAACCAGATATCCTGGATCAGTCTTAAACAGTTCAAGCACAATTCAAAATCATGTCGTAAATAAAGAGAAATAAACTTGATTTAAAATTTTATATAAAAAGGTCAGCCATGAATTAATTATAAAATTTCTAAATGGAATTTCAGCAGGCAACATCTCTCAAATCACATTTATCATGGGCATGTTTGAGTCTCTTATTAGATGAACCATCTGGCTTCCACCGAACTGTCCTATTTGATTGGTTTAACTATCGAACTGGGTGGTTTATTCGCTTTAATCGATGCAGCTTTGATCTAATGGGTCCGAAAACATGGCTGGTTCCGGTCGAACCGGGCGGATGGGTGGGTTCCATCCAGTTTTAAAACAGGAAGTTGAACACTGGAGATTTGACTCCCAAGCTTGTCATACCAAACCGAGAAAGAAGTCACATTTCACACCCAAATTGCAATCTAGGCCCTTCTAGATTGCAGTTTGGATTGCAGTTTACAAAGAAACTGCAATCTAAACAGGACCCAAATTGCAATTTGGACATACATTAAAATCTATCCTTAGATAGTCATTCCTTCTACATAGTCTTCCAGATAAAGGGAAATGTCATCTCTGTTCCACAAAATCTTTTCTTTTTTCAATAGAGTTTCTGGCTTTCTGCGCCGACAAATTCGATATTGCAGAAGGGGTATAGTTGGAGAGGAAATTTTGATGACAATAAAGGATTGATTTTGGAAGTGGTGCATACTGAGAGAGTTAAAACACTACACCAATTGCTCTTCTTCCAAACTTGAAAGATACCCCTGCTAATGGAGCGATGATAATGAAGAATAGAGTCCTCGTCAGTCAATAGATATTGTCATGATCAGTGCTTCCAACTATGAAACTTAACTAATCAAGTTTTGATTGAATCATATTACTGAGTTCTTTTCTTTGACATGGAGATGCAGATAAGTAAAGGATGGATGACAAAAAAGTTCAAGTAGTTTCCTTCACTAAAAATTTACAAAAAAGAAGAAGAAGAAAAGCCAATCTACAAAGAAACATATAAGCCTGCAATTTAATTTAAAGTTAAACCCATATGAAGATATACATTCCGAGGCGAACTTTCATCTACTAGAGGTAAAGAAACTATGGAATTCTCAGAAAAATTCCGAATGTCCACATTCCGGGGCGAACTTTCATCTATATATCTTGTATAGAGGTAAAGAAACCATGAACCATGAAATTCCCAAATGACATGATAGAGTTTTAATGCTCCTTCTTGTCATATGCTGTTCTACCCCTCTTACCCTACCCAATTCAATTAACTAAAAGGACTAAATATCTGTTTTTTTTCAACTAGGAATCAGAATGCACTTTGGGAGTGTAGATGTTGAAACCTGGTGTTCTGGATCCAGGACATACTGTGCTACTTTTCCTTTCCTTCTTGCTCTTCCTTTTTGCCTTTGAAACTATTGTGATGATTGATCTGAACATTTTTCTAAATATCTTGGCTTTGATCTGGCCTCTCTTTGGTAATGGGTTTCCTTTTCCTTTGCTTGGTGGGTTGTTGACTTGATAAGCCATTGCTACAAGTTTTGCAGAATTCAGGGGGAGTTGCAGAGTGTTTTGGTGAAGAAGATATTTGCAATATTTAAATGAAGAAGAAAAAAACTTCAGTCTCTAATAAAGAAGAGGGATGGGAAGTACAAAGGTAGAGATTTTCTAATTCTCTCAAGGAGTGAGGGATTTGGAAAAGGAGAGGGGTTTGAGGGAGTATATATACACTGCTGGGAGGTAGTTTGGTTGCTTAGGCTACAAGATTTAAAATTACAATTTTTTGCAGTTACATCCAGTGAAAACAGTACTTTAAGTTCGGCTAATCCAAGTTTGCAAATTACCAAAATCACTTTCATAAAAACTCCCCCAATCAAATATTTATTTGCCCGACTTGAATCGATTTTGGCCCTACCGCGCAATGAGAAACCCTCTTTGACTTGCCTGAGCCACAATTGGTTGGATCATAGGTGCGATGATTTAGTCAGGGGTGAGGTCTCGGGATCAAATCCATGATGGCCTAGCTGTGCAAGGGAAATGATTTAAAGAATAAAATGTTGAGCATTGACTACACCAATTCAATTGGGTCTCACCTTGGATCCAAGTATGAGTTTTGAAACTTTCTTTCCTTTTTTTAATCGAGGCATGACATAAGAATGACCATTAGAAAAATGCTAATCTCTAGTCCATATTCTAATCTCTACTCCATATTCCATGGACCTCATAGGTCTTGAAGCTGTCTATTTCTCAATGAACTGGCAAAGTACCATATGGGGGGTGGGGTCCACCAAAATTTTTGTTAAGGAACAGACAAGAAGTAAAAGGTAAAGAAAAGAATCAGGTCTTCTCTCATAAAAGCTACTTGTTGGCTCAGACTTCCCCCAAAGGTTTAACAATGCCTCTCAGTCCCAAAACATTAACCTATAATGGGTTGTGTTGATTGTCTTGGGAACTTGAATGGTGGGGTTTTCCTTGTGTACAAGCACTCAATCTTTAAAAAAAAATGATGTTTTCTCCTGTGCTTGATCCAATGTTTAAAGCACAAACTTACAAAAAGTCAGCTAAGGGTAAAACCGAGTCAGCTCGAGCGAGTTAATGATTAATGCGCTCATTTGTTTTTAACTCGGACGGGTAAAAGAAGTTTATGATTGACTAGGCATAAAAAAACTCGGAATTTGACTAGAATTCAGCTCGGGTGTAAAGGTGGAAGAAAAAAGTCAGCAATTTTTAGGTGTGGTCTATAACATGAGACTCGATCTCTCCAAAGTAGTGATGGGTCAATGTCCTCGGACAAGGAGTATTCAGTTCGAATTGGATTCCAGCTCATATATTTGTCTTGTGGGAATTTGTAAGAATAGTGTCTTTTTTCCCTTGATTCCTAATTCTTGACCAAGTCTTCTTCCAGTCTGTTGACAGCCTATTACCAGAAAAATAAGAAATAATTCTAGGTAGAGAGTGAGAAAGACTGAGAGAGAGAGAGAGAGAGAGAGAGAGAGATTGCTGTACAAATGGACTTTTAAAATCAATGAGTTGGGTTTTGAAACCAGGACCTATCGGGAGGCCATAGCTCTGATACCATGTTTTTTTTTTTTTGAAAGGTAAGGAAATTTTATTCATCCAATAGCACAAATACTGGGGATCAGACGTCCTCAAATATTATGTGGTACAGATTTAAATCACTCGACAATTAAGGATCGACAACAATGTCAGATTACAAATTTCCCCCCATAAGACCCCCCCCCCCCCCCCCTCCCCAACCACACACTGACACACACACACAATTATGGTATCATCATGGCTCACCATGGCTTTCATCAAACCATGGCAATGGAGTTCGCGGACCTCCGTCTGTGGACAAGTTGTTGACGGATGGATCGAACCAGATCCCTAATTTCGTCAATCTTGGTGGCAAGCCGCCATGGCCCACAATGTTGGTTCATGGCCCACGCAATGAACCATGTTCAACAACCACTTACTCCAAACGTTTAGCTGTTAAGAGTTGGTGCTTATTTAGTCATTTATACTTCAAAATTCCCCCTCACTTTTTTTGGGTTGGCCGTTGTTAGACCTAAAATCGGTAACAGGTACAGCAGTGACGTAAGAGCTGAGCTGGATGACTAGGGGAGCTGAGTCCTAGGGGACCGGAGTGAACGGGGAGTGAGGTGGTCGAGAACGAGTCCTGCTATGAGGGCTGAGTCCTGCACAAGGCAAGCGAGGTCAGAAGACCAGACCGGGTTTTACTCCGGACAGGCCCTTCGACACTCAAGTCAGTATGAGCAGGAGTGAAGGGGAGATGTCTAAGAGTTTTTTGGGAGAGAAGGAATTTTTCATTACCCATTGGTCTGAGCTTTGATCCTCTATTTATAGGGAAAATCTGGTGAGGTGGCCTGGACAGGTGGTGGCCTGTGAGAGGCTGCAGCTCACCTACTCTGGGACAGGTGGCGGCCTGTGAGAGGCTGCAGCTCACCTACTCTGGGACAGGTGGCGGCCTGTGAGAGGCTGATGTTTTCACACCCCATCAGTTGCCCCCCAGTTTTCCAAGTCATTAAGAGACTTGGGAAAGTGTGATTAATCGATTCTCTTAATGGGTAGGCATTGTCTGGGAGTGAGTCAGAAAATTAAGTTCAGAGATCCAGTCCGGAGTCCGGCTGGAAGTTGAGTCCGGAGATCCAGTTCGGACCGGACTGCGTTTTGTCGTTTTGTTGAAACGCGTTATATCCAGTTCGGCTTTTGCCGGACTGATTTTTGTCGTCTTGCGGCCAGTCCGGTTCGGACCGGACTGATTTTTGTCGTTTTGTTGAAACGCGTTATATCCAGTTCGGCTTTTGCCGGACTGATTTTTGTCGTCTTGCGGCCAGTCCGGTTCGGACCGGAGTGATTTTTGTCGTTTTGTTGAAACGCGTTATATCCAGTTCGGCTTTTGCCGGGCTGATTTTTTTCGTTTTGTTGAAACGCGTTATATCCAGTTCGGCTTTTGCCGGACTGATTTTTGTCGTCTTGCGGCCAGTCCGGTTCAGACCGGACTGATTTTTGTCGTTTTGTTGAAACGCGTTATATCCAGTTCGGCTTTTGCCGGGTTGATATTTGTCGTTTTGTTGAAACGCGTTATATCCAGTTCGGCTTTAAAGATCCAGTACGGAGTGCGGAGTACGGAGTGCGGAGCATGGAGTACGGAGTGTGGAGATGTGAATTTTCATGCACGTAGGAACACGCGCGTGCTTGATCGTATTTTTGAGTGGGAGAATGTGTCCGTCATAAATATGGGACATGTGGCGCCATTCGAGTGTCCTCGAGATGCGTGCGTCGCATTTAATGCCCCACCGCCTCTGAAAAGCTATAAAAGGAGGTTTACCCCCTTTCATTTTTTACTTTTTACTTTTCATCTTTTCTTCTTTTTCTTGCTCTGGGAGCTCCGACTTCTCAGTTCTCAGTTCGCAGTTCGCAGTTCGCAGTTCGCAGTTCGAGTTACGCAAGGACTTGACGAGCTCCACTCACCGGTATTCCTTTCAGCCCTTCTCTTTACTACATGTCTGATAGTAATTCGAGTTCCGAGTCCGGTACGGAGTCCTCCACTAGCAGTAGTTCAGAATTTAGGCCGCCGCAGGAGCCTGTAATGGCTAGGACGTCCGCTAGGATAGATCTTGTAGATAGCGACAACGGAGGGGACAGGGACGAGGTGTTTTTAGACTTGAACGCCACTCCACTCCCCACTGGTAGTCTCTCCCGAGCAGAAGGGAGTGTTGAAAGTGACGTTGCTGAAGCGTCTACAACATTCCTTCCTGGTCAGGCGGTGGAGGTAGTCGCTAGAGCGCGGATGGATGCCAACCCAAAATACAACCTGCGAGCTCTAGTCGAAGAGAACTACCTCACCAGGTCCATGCTAGGCGACATTAGGGATAAGTACTGTGTGCCTCCAAGATTTGAACTGAAGGCAGCTATAGAGGGAGACAGAGCCTGTAACGAGAGTCGAGATCTCTGTATCTATGAGGAGTCGATGAGGGCGAGACTCCGATTTCCTTTGCACCTATTCTTCGCAGCGGTGCTTCGATACTACGGACTGGCCCCAGCTCAAGTAGCTCCGAACTCATGGAGACTACTGACTGGGTTCTTGTATCTTGTCCACGGCCGGTTAGAGAGGAGCGTGAGCTTGTCGCTATTCCGTGCTTGTGCACATCTGAAGAGGCATAAGGAAGGGGGCTGGATCTACATCAGCCAGCGCCCTGACCTAAAAATCATTACCAGCATCCCCTCGTCAATACATTCATGGAAGAATAGGTTCTTCTACGTCGAGGATAAGGAGGTCAGTGAGCCCTGGCCTGTCCCTCTAGTGTGGGACACTCCGGACACTTCCAAATTAAGTCGAAAGCCGCTCCTCGAGAGTGAGGACAGAGAGACTTTCGCCTTGATGCGGAAGGAGATTGAGCAATCAGGCCTTATCCGCTGTGCAGAGTTCTCAGGAGAGGAGGTGGTAGTTGGACTGGGCGTGAGTGCCGCGACTCCAGAACGTATGTAGCTAGACTTGTCTTTAGAATATGTTTACTTTTATATGCTTGCTTCTGACTGCTCGCTTGTCTGGCAGAAATGAAGAAACAATCGACTGTCGAGAAGATAAGACAGGGAGCCCAGCCACGGGCACAGGAGGGTGCTGCACAGGCACAACAGGAGCGCCAGAAGAGAAAGGCGATTGTACTGGCGAGTCCGGCCCCATCACAGGGCACTCCTCCACCCCCATCTCAGAGGGCCAAGACTACGGTGAAGCTAATAGGCCCCTTTGCCCAGGGCGGTGGCTCTTCTAAGTCCGGTGGTGCTTCTACTGGAACCGGTTCTGGAGCTCGTCCTCCTACGGGGCTTAGTGAGCACGTCTTTCGACCCAATTGGGCCGTTCTGAAGGATGACACTGCTCTAGGCGAGAGCCGAGTAGCAGCAAAGATCATGAGCAAGTGTCTGCTGCGGAAGGACAAGCAACAGGTCCTTCACGAGCCGCCAGCTACAGGAGATGAGGCTGTGTTATCCTCAGCTTACCAGGTAAGGAAGAGGTGATCAGTTTGCTAACTTTCTGCCCATTTCTTCCTTTGACCATATTGATGCCTGTTTCTTTCTGCAGATCTTGCTCTACTACAATGACCTCAAGGAGAAGAGTAAGAAGTTCTCCGAAGCCATCACTGCATCTGAAGAGGTGAACGGAAAGTTGGCCACTGAGGTGCAGGAGCTTCAAACGAGCATCGAACGAGTAGAGGAGGAGAAGAAGTTGTTGATGGAGGATCTGGCCTCAGAGAAGAAGAAACTGGTCAAGGCTGCTGAAGCCATAGAGGCCCAAAGAGGAAGAGCCAAAGAGAGGCAGGAGACGGCAGTGAAGGAGGCCACAGAGGCGAAGGAGGCTGAACTTTTCAGCCTGTCGAGCGAGGCTTATAGTCTTGGATACTACGACTGCCTCCAGGAGCTCCAGGCCTGCAATCCAAACTTAGTGATGCGGAATATGACTCTCCCTGCCAGGCCGAAGATTACTGATGAGGAGCCAGATGCTCCTACTGATGCTCCTGCTGACATCACCTCTCTTCCAGATGCTTAGTATTTTTTTTATTTTTTATTTTGTTTATTTTGACCTCATTTTGTAATGGTCCTTGAGACCCTACAGCTCTTAGCAGCCTCTTTAAAATGAATTTTGTAATGGCCCTCGAGGCCCCACATATTCTGATCAATGAAATCACATTTGTCCTTCTGTCTCTGATATTTCTCAACTAAGTGATTTGCTCGACTTGTCTTTTTAATTTTGATAACCTGGGACTGAGGCTGTTGATAGTCGAATTGTGACGAGCTGGTCTTCTAACAAGTACCCAAGTTTAGGAACAACAAGTACCCAAGTTTAGGAATAACAAGTACCCAAGTTTAAGAACTGGGTTTCCAGTAAGTACCCAAGTTTTGTGAACTGGGTTTCCAGTAAGTACCCAAGTTTTGTGAACTGGGTTTCCAGTGAGTACCCAAGTTTAAGAACTGGGTTTCCAGTGAGTACCCAAGTTTTGTGAACTGGGTTTCCAATGAGTACCTGAGTTTTGTGAACTGGGTTTCCAATGAGTACCCGAGTTTTGTGAACTGGGTTTCCAATGAGTACCCAAGTTTTGTGAACTGGGTTTCCGATGAGTACCCGAGTTTTGTGAACTGGGTTTCCAATGAGTACCTAAGTTTTGTGAACTGGGTTTCCAATAAGTACCCGAGTTTTGTGAACTGGGTTTCCAGAGAGTAAGAGTGAAACAAAGTCTGCAAAAAAGATTATTTATTTATAACAACAAATTTACAAATTTACAAAGTCACCTTTTTACGCCGTACATTTTGTCTATTGATAATATCTCCTGAGATTTTTGGAGTTCCATGCGTGAGGTAATAAGTGCTCCTCCAGTGTCTCCAGCTTATAGCTTCCTGGCCGGATAACTTCTTTCACTCGATATGGCCCTTCCCAAGTCGGGGAGAGTTTCCCGACTTTCGTCGGTTGGGAGACGACTGCCTTTCTCAGGACCAAATCTCCTGTCCTGAATTCTCTGGGGCGAATCTTGGAGTTGTGATAATTTGATACCCTCTTCTTATAAGCGGCGACTCGAATTCGAGATTCTTCCCGGATTTCTTCTAGTAAGTCGAGATCGGCACGGAGCCCGTCGCCGTTAAGCTGCTCGTTGAAGCTGGTGATTCTGGGAGACGGAGCGCCTATATCGACTGGTATCACAGCCTCAGTACCAAAGGAGAGGTTGAATGGCGATTCACCAGTCGTCGTGCGAGGAGTAGTGCGGTAAGCCCACAGAACGTGATAGAGCTCATCTGCCCATCGGCCAGCTTTTTCATCCAGCCTCTTCTTTATCCCCTGAAGCAGAATTCTATTAGTTACTTCCGTTTGCCCATTGGTCTGGGGGTGAGCAACCGAAGTGAATCTCTGTTCAATCTTTAGGTCCGAGCAGAACTTTCGAAAGTTCCGGCAGTCGAACTGTTTGCCGTTGTCTGTGATCAAGATACGGGGAATCCCAAATCTACAGACTACTGCCTTCCAGAAGAAGTTCTGCACATTCTGCTCAGTGATCTGGGCCAGAGGTTCTGCCTCCACCCACTTAGTGAAATAATCGATCGCCACTACCACGAACATGCGCTTTCCAGAGGCCGGTGGGAAAGGGCCCAGGATGTCCATCCCCCATACTGCAAAGGGAAGCAGACTAATAATTGGAGCCATTGCTACGGCGGGCTGGTGGATGGTAGGAGAGAACTTCTGACACCTCTCACACCTTTTAACTAGATCCAGGGCATCCTGCCTGATAGTAGGCCAATACAGTCCTCTGAGCAGCACCTTTATCGCCAGAGCTTTGCCCCCCAGATGTTCTCCGCAAATTCCTTCATGAGTCTCTTGTAGTGCATACGCGGCGTCGCTCGGCCTCAGACACTTCAGATATGGGAGAGTATATGACATTTTGTATAGATTGTCACCACTGAGGGGGAATCGGGCAGCTCTCTGTATCACCTTACGAGCTTCCTTCTTATCCTCCGGGAGTCTAGCATCGCGCAGATAACCCATGATCTCATCCATCCAGCACGGCTCATCTTCCACCTGCATGACTTCCATGGCTTTACTGTCGATGCTGGACCTCTGTAGAAACTCCATGTGTATGCTTCCGAGAGTGGTATATCCAGAGGTAGCCAGTTTTGACAGCACGTCAGCTTTGGCATTTTCTGTTCTTGGTACTCTGATGACCTCGAAACTTGCAAACCGGCTGGAAAGTTGGCGAACCTTGGCGAGGTATTTAATCATACGCTCGTCTCGGGCTTCGTAGACCCCTTGGATCTGGTTTGCTACCAGCTGCGAGTCGCAGTATGCTTTCAATTTTTGGGCGCCGGTCTGAATCGCTAGGCTCATTCCGGCAAGGAGGGCCTCATATTCCGCCTCATTATTTGATGCACGGAACCCGAATCTCAGGGCGTAATTCGCAGTGAACTCATCAGGCCCAGTGAGGATGAGGCCAGCTCCACAGCCGTTTTTATTTGAAGATCCGTCGACATATACTTCCCAAGTCGGTGTGCTGGTTATGGAGTCCTGTCCGGCTGACGATGGCCTGATTTCCGTCCGAATTTCCTCTGTCATACGCTCTTCAGGGACTACTTTCTCTACAACTGGGAGCTGCAATGCTTCAGGGTCGGCGACCTGGTGGGGGATAGTGCACTCGGCTACAAAATCTGCCAGTACTTGGGCCTTGATAGCTGGCCTGGGTGCGTACTGAATATCGAACTCGCTTAGCTCTACAGCCCATTTCACAAGTCGCCCGGAGATATCTGGTCGATGGAGAACTTCTCGAAGTGGCTGATCAGTCAAGACCTTTACAGTGTGAGCTTGGAAGTACGGCCTTAACTTCCTGGCGGCCATTACCAGCGCGTAAGCCAATTTCTCGACCCGCTGGTACCTTGTCTCTGCGTCGTGAAGAACCTTGCTGACATAATAAATAGGTTTTTGCTGGCGGTTATCTTCACGGACGAGGACAGCTGCCAGAGCCGTGGAGCTGATGGAGAGATACAAAAATAGCTCCTCGCCCGGCTCCGGCTTTGTTAATAATGGCGGAGAGGACAAATATCTTTTCAGCTCTTCGAATGCGATCTGGCATTCTTCCGTCCAGGGCGCAGTCTTGAGTCCCTTGACCGCGCTGAAAAAGGGGAGGCACCTTTCCGCTGATTTGGAGATAAAGCGACCCAACGCCGCTATCATTCCCGTGAGCCGCTGGACTTCCCTGATGGTTTTTGGAGCAGTAAGCTCCATCATGGCTCTGATCTTTTCTGGGTTTGCTTCTATCCCTCGCTGGCTCACCATGAATCCTAAGAACTTCCCCGAGCTGACACCAAATGTGCACTTGGTGGGGTTAAGTTTCATGTTGTGCTTCTTCAGGACCTGGAATGTTTCTCTGAGATCAGACGCATGATCCTGCGCACTCCGAATTTTGACCAGCATATCGTCTACATAGACTTCCATGTTACGGCCGATCTGGTTCTGAAAAAGTCTGTTCACAAGCCTTTGGTAAGTAGCTCCGGCATTTTTGAGGCCGAAGGGCATAACTCGGTAGCAGTAAGTCCCTTGATCTGTGACGAAGGAGGTCTTTGGTATATCCGACTCGTACATCCTGATCTGATTATATCCGGAGAAGGCGTCCATGAAGCTCAACAGTTCATGACCCGCTGTGGCGTCAATGAGTTGGTCGATCTTCGGGAGTGGATAGCTGTCCTTAGGACAAGCCTTATTCAGATCGGTGAAGTCGACGCAGGTCCTCCATTTCCCATTAGTCTTCTTGACTAGGACTACGTTTTCCAACCAGTCCGGGTATCGAATCTCGCGAATGAAGTCAGCTTTCAGAAGCCTCTCCACTTCTTCTTTTATTGCCTGCCACCTTTCGAAGGCGAAATGTCGTCTCTTCTGCTTCACCGGTCTACAGGTTGAATCAACACCGAGCTTGTGTGTGCTGATCTTTAGATCAATGTCGGGCATATCGGCAGGAACCCATGCAAAGACATCTGCATTGTCCTGGAGAAAATTGGTGAGCTGGTGCTGAATGCTGCTGCTGAGGGAGGAACCGATCAGAGCGACTTTCTCACTGTCCTCTGGGCACAGTGGGATGGAGAGGAGGTCTTCAGCAGGTTGAGTCCCTCTGAGCTCGTCCCTTACATCGAGCAGTTCAATTGGCAGTGATTCCACTGCATTTTTGCCTTTGAGTGCCATTGCGTAGCACTCTCTGGATTGAGGCTGATCTCCTCGAACTTCCCCCACACCATTGGGGGTTATGAACTTCATTTTTTGGTGGTATGTCGAGGCTACTGCACGGATGAGGTTCTGGCCAGGCCGTCCCAAGATAGCATTATAGACCGAAGTGGCCCTTACTACTAGAAAGTTGACCATGGCGAAAGCTTGACAAGGTGGATCTCCGACAAGAACAGGGAGCTCGATCTGCCCCACCACTTTCACGACCTCTCCGGAGAAGCCAAATAAATCTGAGTTCGCCGGCTTCAGACGGTAGTCGCCTATCTTCATTTTCTCAAAGGCGTGGTAGTATAGAATGTCCGCCGAACTCCCATTGTCTACGAGGATTTCTTCACCTCCCAGTTGGCAACGAGCATGGTTAAAACCAGTGCATCGTCGTGGGGCAGGATAAGATTATCCAGATCTGCATCTGAGAAGGAGATCTCATTCTCCGTTCTCGTCTTTTTGCTGGTTGTGTGCACGGCGTTAACTCGCCGTGCATATGCTTTGCGAGCGGTAGAGGAGGTGCCCCCAGCCGCAGGCCCACCCATAATTGTACCGATGACCCCCCTTGGCTGAGATTGGGGTGCCTCAGGCTGCGCATTGGCCAGCTGAGGGGTTTTGTCCCGAGCAGGGGGCTGCTGTGATCTTCGAGAGCTGCGGCCCTGGGGGCTCTTTCCTCTGCGCTCTTGGTTGCGGCTGTCAGTTCGGATATACTTTTTC
This sequence comes from Tasmannia lanceolata, assembly GCF_043159265.1. Lineage (NCBI taxonomy): Eukaryota > Viridiplantae > Streptophyta > Magnoliopsida > Canellales > Winteraceae > Tasmannia > Tasmannia lanceolata. The sequence goes on along the minus strand of NW_027518683.1, from coordinate 49,695,719 downwards.
AAATAGCCCCTGCTGATGAGTTGCTCAATTTCCTGCTTGAGTTGCCAACAATCATCTTTGTCGTGGCCGTGGTCCTTGTGGAACCGACAATACTTTGAAGGATCTCTCCTGTTTCCCTTGGAGATCATTCTAGCAGGCCACTTCACGAACTCTTCTTCGCTGATCGCCGCCAGTATGTGCTTTCTGGAGGTGTTGAGAGGCGTGGAGTTTTCTTCTCTTCTCTGAGGAGGCGGAGACTTCTCTCTCCTGGGAGGTTTATCCTCCCTGCGCTGCTTAGGGAGATTCTTCTCTTCAGAGGTTATCCTCCAATTTGAATTAAGAGCTGCCGGTGTTTCTTCCACCGTTATGTACTCTTCTGCCCTGGCCATAAGATCCGCTAGTGAGTGCGGATTTTGTCGAGCCACCGCTCGACGGAATTCATTAGACCTGGCGCCTGCGAGGAGCGCATTCATTGCTGCTGAGGGATCTAGATTTGGCACTTGAAGTGCCTCCCTGTTGAATCGGCGGACGAACACCTTCAGAGGCTCGTTGTCGTTCTGTCGCAAGGCCATCAGGGAAGCTGTTGTTTTCCTTGGCCTGCGGCTGCTCATGAAGTGGCGGACAAGATCCTCTCCAAAATCATCAAAATTGTTGATGGAGTTCGGTTTGATCCTGGAATACCAGTCTCTTGCCGCGCCAGTTAGCGTCGTTGGAAACGCTCTGCAAAGAAAGCCGTCGGAAGCTCCGTGGAGGAGCATAATTGTTCTGAACGTCTCCAAGTGGTCCACGGGGTCTGTAGTGCCGTCATACTGAGGGACGGCGGGCATTTTAAACCCTCTGGGTGCTGGGGCACCCAGAACATCATCAGTGAATGGCGTCCTGCTTGAGAATGCCCTGGAGACGGGCCGGCTCTGGTCCTTCGCCAGTTCCTCTATCCGATGATCCATCTCCTCCATTCTCTGTAGCAGCGGATCCGTCCTGTGGTCCAAGGACCTGATCCTTTCCACAGACTGGCTCGCCGCGGAGCCGGATTGGCTCTCCCGACTCATACGACGAGGTCGGCGTTTCGCTGGTGGCGCACGATCTTCATGAGCTCGGCGCCTCTGTGCGGAGGGGGAACGCGACCTTTCACGGTGATGAGGCTCTGTTTGGGCATGCCTCGTGGCGGGGTGAGGGACTTGTCTGGTGGAATGATGAGTTCGGCCCTCACCATGGTGTGATGACTCTCCCCTGTGGACGTCTGGCCTTCCTTGGACAGATCGCGGAGCCTCTGGGGGAGGTTGAGGGAGCACTTGAAGTAGTTGCTGGTACTGCCCAACGAGGGCTGTCATCTGCTGAAATAGAGCTTGAACCTGCTCCGGGGTGGGCAAGGGATTCAGATGTTCTGAGCGAGCCGGGCTCTGCTCTGCTGTAGCAGAAGCTGCTACTACTAGTGATGCAATTTGCTCGCTCCGGGTCCTGCGGGGTAGCGCGGTTTGGGTAGTCCGCGCCCGCGCAGTAGGCATACGCGTGCTCTTGCGTCCTGCCATTTTTGTGAGTGGGATGTGTAAGGACAACTTTTAGTTCTGCGGTCCCACGGATGGCGCCAATCTGTTAGACCTAAAATCGGTAACAGGTACATCAGTGACGTAAGAGCTGAGCTGGATGACTAGGGGAGCTGAGTCCTGGGGGACCGGAGTGAACGGAGAGTGAGGTGGTCGAGAACGAGTCCTGCTATGAGGGCTGAGTCCTGCACAAGGCAAGCGAGGTCAGAAGACCAGACCGGGTTTTACTCCGGACAGGCCCTTCGACACTCAAGTCAGTATGAGCAGGAGTGAAGGGGAGATGTCTAAGAGTTTTTAGGGAGAGAAGGGATTTTTCATTACCCATTGGTCTGAGCTTTGATCCTCTATTTATAGGGAAAATCTGGTGAGGTGTCCTGGACAGGTGGCGGCCTGTGAGAGGCTGCAGCTCACCTACTCTGGGACAGGTGGCGGCCTGTGAGAGGCTGGTGTTTTCACACCCCATCAGCCGTAAACATGGATTTTTAATATCAAGGGTTTTGAACTCAGGACCTGCCATGATACGGGTGCAATCAATTTTTCATTAACTCCAAAAAGGAGTTTTGGATTGACCTCGTAGGGAAAACTTCAGACTTAGACTTGAACTCAGCTAAGGAAAAACTAAATCAACCGGCGAGTCAACAGTTGACTTGCGAGATCTTAAACATTTGCTCAGACATTAAATGGGGAAGTTTTCAGAAAGGAGAATGACATTACCATTCAATTCAACGCATAGATTTCTCTCAACAGGACCATAAGGCCCCATTTGGATTGTAGGAATAACATTTCTCGTGGAAAATATTTTCGTAGGAGTTTATAGGGAAATGATATAGTCATGGCTTTAAAATAGAGGGCTATCATTATATATATATATATATATATATATATATATATATATATATAGAGAGAGAGAGAGAGAGAGAGAGAGAGAGAGAGAGAAAAGAGAAGGTACTCCATGGAGTAGATAACTTATCTACTCCCTACCTTAAAATAACAGTTGGGGCCACATGGTTTGGGTGATCCAAAGCATTCATTTGATGGGCCCTCACATAGATAGGGAGTGCCCAAAAAATCAGCTCTATAGGATCATCCTAACCCTATGAACTGTAGAGGCAAAAATGGACGTGTATAAACCTGTACAAATCTGTCCATTTTTTGCCCCCACAGTTCATAGGGTTAGGATGATCCTATCGAGCTGATTTTTTGGGCACACCCTATCTATGTGAGGGCGCATCAAATGAATGCTTTGGATCATCCAAACAATGTGGCCCCAACTGTTATTTTAAGGTAGGGAGTAGATAAGTTATCTACTCCAGGGAGTACATTCTCTTTTCTCATATATATATATATATATATATATATATATATATATATATATATATATATATTTTTTATTTTTTATTTTTTTTTTTAAAAAAAAAATTGACATATATTCATTGATACCATGAAAGTTACATTAGGGACTAGGAGTCCCAAGTATCATTACATAGCATCAAATAAGGCAATTCAGGGCATACCTTGAATCACCAAGAACCAGTGAAATAGACTACTGAATCCTACACATTCATATAGCATATCTTACTCTACAGATTAACCAACATATATTCTTCCCTAAGAGCACCCAAATATCTATCCTGAACTATTATTGCCTCTCCTATTCTCTATCATTGTTTTTTCTCAAAAATCCAACCCCCAAGAATCCATATCATCAGCTTCTCACTCCTTTATAAGAGAGTTTTCAGGCAACATTGCCTCCAAAAGTGAAAAACCATGGTCTCTGAAGAGGGTCTACTTCTTTCTTGTAGCTCCCCTGAAATTGACATTATATAGCCCAGTTGCACCTACTATTTCACCCACGTATTTTCATTGCCATTTTGGTAGTATAGAAACCTAGGTTTATATATACTATACTCCAACCACCATCCAGATCGTCCCAAAATTCGCATTCTTTTTCCAAAAAACCAAAACTAAAATTCCCCAGAAAATTTTCATCCATATAAACTATTACCCAAAAGGTCTCATTCTACTTCCTTGCCATCTTTAAATTTTCTCCATCCAATCAGAAGCTAATTGCCAACTCCCCAAAAAGCCGTCTATCAAAGACCTTTTACAAAACAAAAAACTAACTCTAGCTCGGAACTTTCACGCATAGTTGCTCAACTCCATCAATAGGATCCCAATATCTAACTCCAATTCCATAGTATTAGAGAAGAAGTCTGAGGCGAATTGCGGGTAAGGAACCTCTTCCACTGAATTCATCCGAATTGCTATCAGTTCTGATATCTTGCGAATGCAAAGGATTTGCTTCGCCTCCCATTCTAGTCGTCTCAAGTTATTCGCATACTCCATACATCATTGGAAAAAATGAAGTTTATAAACCGGTATACATATATCCTTTACATTATAAGTACCTGTTAAAGGGAAAAATTCTTCCGCAACGAGCCTATAATCCTCCTGAAATAGCTTCCATTAGGGATGGACATGGTTCCGGTTCGAACCGAGGAACCGAACCGAACCGGCACATATGGTTCGGGTCGGTTCGGTTCCATTTCTATATGGTTCGGTTCCGGTTCCGAAATCCGGGAACCGGTGCAAATTCGGTTCGGTTCTGGGTTTGGGATTCCAGAACCGAAAACCGAACCGAGAACCGACCCTCACCTTAAGTCCTTAAGTTCCATACCTCCTCATTTGATAAAATCACCCCACGCCCATTTTAATTCACCCCCTTATAAGTTTTAATTCATGCAGGGGATGGAAATATCATTTCCACGAGATTTTATAGGGTGTGGGGTGTGGCCCTAAAATCTAGTATTTTCAAAAAAGTAATGTACGGCCCACTTCATAGGAATATCCAAACCGTTCATTTGTTGGGACACAACATAAATTGGTTGTGCCCAGGAAATCATCTTCAAGTGAGATTCCATTGATTGATAGTTAGGATCTTCCAATTACCAAGTGTAATTGGAACCGAACCGAGTGTAATTCATGTTGAACAGAATAACCAAGTGTTGGGTTCGGTCCCATGTTGAACAGAATAACCAAGTGTAATTCATTATTCATATATAAACACTAAACAGGGGTTACAGGGCCATTGGTGAAGTTTGGGTAAACACAGAACCGAACCGAACCGAACCGATTATATATGGTTCTGGTTCGGTTCAGTTCCATACATATATGGTTCGGTTCTGGTTCCAATTTCAGGGAACCGATTATATATGGTTCGGTTCTGGGTTTAGCCCAAAACCGAACCGAACCGAACCATGTCCACCCCTAGCTTCCATTGTCGTTTGATGATTCCTTTAACTATTTTAGAGGCGAAGGGGGCTTCCACCGAGGCTTTTGCAACATTGTATTTTAGGTCACAAGCCCACTGGCGATGCTGAAATTGTTCCGAACAATCGGGAAAATCTCTCTGTAATCTCTTATAAGTTCGAGTATCCAAAGAAGAAGAAGAAGAAGCCATCTTCCGAAACACTAAATAAAGTTTTTACTAACCTTTTTTGAGGAATACCAACAGACCGATTAATCTTATCTTCATTACCCATTATTAAGTATAAAACAAGCAAATATTGAGATAATCATTTAACGTCGAAATAGATGGTTATAGGAACGAGGTCACCGCCTTCAATTAAAGAGCCAATAGAAGAGCCATCTGTATCAAAAACCGAGGAAGTAATTATTCCTTTCCTCACGCACTCTTCCCCATAAATCATATCTGCCGTAATCTTTTGTTATTCAAGATAGAACCTATTTCTTCGTAGGATTTGTCTTTTGTCCAAAAAGCTAAAACTAGAGAATGGAAGAACAAACTCTTCTTCGTAGGCTATCATTATAATTGAAGGTCCCTCTAAATAAAACTTTAACCGCTGCGGTTCAAGTTACTTTTTTCATAGTAAAATGTTTTGGAGAAGTTTTTCTTTTCCAAAATTTTCTAAAAAAATTCCTGAAACCCAAACAGGGCCTAAGTGTTTGGAGAAGTTTTTTTTTCCAAAATTTTCTAAAAAACTCCTGCAATCCAAACAGGGCCTAAGTGTTCGGTATGGAATCTGATCTGTCTACAGCACTTGCACTGTTGGTGTAACAGTAATGAGTGTCCATCCCCTACATGATCCTGAACAGTGCTCCCAACTATGAAATTTAACGTATCATGTTTTGAATAAAGAAACTGATTTCAGATTTAATATGGAGAACGGACGAAACACAACCATTGGAAGTAGCTGCATTTACTTACAATTCACAAACTACTCTTCCAGACTATTTCCTCCCCCCTACTCCATCCCCTACATGATCCTGAACAGTGCTCCCAACTATGAAATTTAACATATCATGTTTTGAATAAAGAAACTGACTTCAGATTTAATATGGAGAACGGACGAAACACAACAATTGGAATTGGGAAGTAGCTGCATTTACTTACAATTTACAAACTACTCTTCCAGACTATTTCCTCCCCCCCAACAAGTCTATAGAAATAACATTGGATTCGAGTGTGCATAACTGTTTTGTGGGTTCGCGTGGAATCACTTCAGTGGTACTAGAAGTGTGTATATTAGAAGCGCTGAGACCACAACTATGGCTCCTACTAGAGTGAATTTTGGACTGGTCCATAACATGAGGTTCGACCTCTCCGTCCTCTTGATAGGGTCAATCTCCTCAGACAGCGGGTATTCAGTACGCCTTGGATTCCAGGTCACGTATTTGTCTGGTATGAATTGTGAGAATAATGACTTCTTTCCTTGCTTCCTAAAGCTTGACCAAGCCTTGTCCCAGTCTATTGATAGCCTATCTCCTGACAAACATGAAACAATTAAGGTAGCGCGTATTGACATGGTACATATTTGTTGGAAAATAATAAATGGATAATGATTGAAAATCAAATATACACTACATAGAGAGAGAGAGAGAGATTTGTGGAAAAATTATAAATGGATTAATGATTAATGCTTAAATACACATTATATAAGTGTGTGAGTGTGTATGTGTGTGTCTATATATATATAGGGGAAATGTTTTCTTGCATGATACCTCAGATAAGTTATCTAGCAAGAGCTCAAAAAAACATATGGGCCCACATTGTTTGGATGATCCAAAGTATTCATTTGGATAGTCCAAAGATAGATAGAGTGTGCACAAAAAATCTGGTCCACAGGATTATCCTAACCCTTCGATTTGTGGAGGTTAAAGTGGGATGGGTATAAACCTCCACAAATCTATCCATTTTTAACCTCCAAAAATCGAAGGGTTTGGATGATCCTATGGAGCTGATTTTTTGGGCACACCCTATCTATGTAAGGGCCTATCAAATGAATGCTTTGGATCATCCAAACAATGTGGGTCCACATGATTTTTTGAGCTCTTGCTCAATAAATTTTTTTTAAGGTATTGCTCAGAAAACGTTTCCCTATATATATATATATATATATATATATATATATGGAGAGAGAGAGAGAGAGAGAGGTTGCAAGTACAAAACATAAAATCACTTTAGAATTTTTTTACCGTGAAATTATGAGAAAAGAACTAGAAATTTAGATATTTTTTAAAAAGAAGGATAGGGGGAAAAACTTAGAAATTAAGAATGCCTCTCAAACGTGTCTTTTTTTTAGAATGGTAAAATATCATTAATAGGGGGAAGACCGAGATGGTCCACCCCAGAGGAGTACAGAATTGAAGGAAAATACAAGAGTAGAAAATATAAAGAGAGAAGTCCGTCACGGGGGGCAAAAAATCAAACATCTCTAAACCTGATCTGACAACCCCGACCCTCGCTTATTTGTCAACTTCGCTATTAGCCGATCGCCTCACATGATTGAAGATAACGGATGGTCCAACAATATAGTCCTAGATCTCATCGAAGAGGCTCACAAGTCTCCAAGGGGGCACAACCGATCCTCTTAGCCATCGGATTGTATTTAGAGAATCTTCCTCTTAGCCACTCGGATTGCAACCGAGTGGCCTATGGCTCCCGAAAAAGCCCAAATTATTCTACAACTGGAATCCCTCAACAAGCCACCAATGCTTGCAGGGTCGGGGTTGCCTATGCTAGAGTCGTCAAAATTAAGTTTCACGCCACCTTTTGGAGGGCATTTCTAAGTTTGATTGATCTTCGAGTGGTTTTCCCTGCTAGCGCACACCTCCTTCCAACCTTCCCAAAGCTCATAAGACGATACAAATTGCAACAAAGAGAGAGAAAGAGACCTAGCCCATGCTATGACAGAAGCAATGACTTTGATATAGAGGAAGTGAGGAGAGTTGGCTATGCCCTCGAAGATTCTAGCATTTCTTTCTTTCCAAAGGATCCAACTAGTTGCTAGCAAGCATAGTTTCCACAAAACTTTGCCTTTCTTTCTCCACGGAGTTCCCTCCCAGTTGAGGACCAACTCACAAAAAGTTGAAGGGAATACCTAGGAAATGCCAAACCTGGATAAAATGCATCCCCAAATCACTGAAGCCACCTTGTAATGAATAAAAATATGATCTATGGACTCTCTAGACTGGACACACAAAGCACAATGATCTATCAACCACATAACTCTTTTGAGCAAGAAGTCGATCATCTGAATCTGGCCTCTGCAAACAGCCTAGCTAAATAAACTCACGCGAGGAGGAACCTGGATCTTCCACACTTTGGCTTCAATAGAGGAAATAGGTAAAGGCACTAGTTGATGATAAAAGGACTTGACAGAGAAAACCTCACTAGAGTCCCAGTGGTCTTTAGATTCCACACTTTGGCTTGCCAAACATGTCTTCTCTTCTTGTAACTTACACAAGTCAAAGGGGTCTGTAGAAAGGATTAGAAACTGAAAAAATTTTGTTTACTCAAGACCCAAGTTCTACAATTTTGATGTTCACAGCTTAGGTGTGCATTGTAAAGCATACATATAAATGACATTGCAAAGGAAAGTACGGTACGCTTTTCTTTTTTGCGCCTAGAATTGGAAGATTTTCTAGGTGTTTTGGAAATATACACATACTTACAAATACATGTAGATATAGATTCTAGTGCATATAAAAGATTGTCTTTTGGGAATAGAATTGGAGAGAAATAGTGAAAAGAAAGTTCCATGACCTTGGAGGGAGCACATCCTTCTGAATCAAATGCAATAAACTGCAGTAAAGGAGGTATGGGATTAGTTTTTGGGAAGACATATGGTTGGGTAGTGATGTAGTGTTAGTCTGCCCCATCCCTATCCGAGTCTTAGTAGGTTAGCTTGTGACATGGGGAGCCGTCTCTTGGATTGTTATGAGAGAGGATGGGGGAAGGGTACTGTGGTGGTGGCCCTTTCGATGCCACTTCGAAGATGAAATAGAGTCCTTTCAGATATGAGGATTTGGGCCCCAAAGGGCTCTCTTGGTTCCATCCTTTTTTACTTTCTCGGTGAAATGGGACCATACACCATTTGGTTGGATGAAGATTTGGAAATTGTTCACCCTGCCTCAATTCTAGGTCTATGTTGGACAGTGGCACATTTAGTTGGATGAAGATTTGGAAATTGTTCACCCTGCCTCAATTCTAGGTCTATGTTGGACAGTGGAACATTTAGTTGGATGAAGATTCAGAAATCATAAGCCTCGCCTTAAGTCTAGGACTATGTTGGACGGCAGCATATAAAAACCAATGATGCTAGACATTTTAAAGAGGACAAAGTTCAACCTAGCAAATATCTGTGTGCCTGCATGATGAAAAAGGAGACATCTAACCACTTTTTTTATTCATTGTGGATTCGTGAGGAGTGTGGTGTCAGGTCCTCGCACATTTTGGCGTTCAATGGATCTTTTCCCAGTCCTATGAAGACCACTTGTTTTAAAAGGTCCTTCAGTTTCTTTCGTTCCAAGCATGGTTTCAAATTTCGGTTTTGAAATGCGTTTTGGTCCTCACCGAAACCAAAATTTCAAAATTTAGGATGAAATCTGACGAAATCGAATAAAAGAATATTTTATCTCATAAAGAATTTCGGCCAAATTTCAAAATTTCAGCCGCAATTTCGGGAAGATATTAAATAATTAATAAAAATCGAGATTTTTGGGTGAAATCTCTTAGAGATTTAGGGATAAGTGAAATTTCGAAATTTCGGTTGAAATAAACAACCGTTTCGGGTATGTGTGATTTCGGTGATTTCGGTTTCGGTCTCGACCGAAACCCGAAATTTCGGATTTCGGTCGAAATTTAAATCCATGGTTCCAAATAGCCCACGCCACCGCAAAAGGTTAGGAGACCAGGGATACAACCGTTAACTCCATGGCGATGAGTCCATCGACCCTCTTAGAGATTTGCTCGGGGAGATTAAGTTCATTCTTTGCTCATGGGTTAGAATGGAGAAAGAGTTTAAGGGTTACTCCAACCAATATTTGGATTGGAAGTAGCTGGAAATAGTTGGGGGCAGAGTGGTTAAGGTGAAAAAAAATCTAGGTGGACCATCCCCCTCTCCTAATACTCTCAAACTTAACTTTGACAATGCCTTTTTTGGCAAACCGTCCCCAACCGCAGTCAAAGGTGTTAACATAAATCAATGGTAACATTACTCTCTCCTTTCTGGCCCTATTAATATTAGAGACAAACGAGGTGGATACTTTGTCCCTTCTTGTTGGCCTTAAGCTCTTTTCCCCTGAACTTGGTGATAACCTTGTAGTGGAGGGGGATTCTCCAAATATTATCTCAAGGGCGTAGAAGAAGTCTATAGGGCCCATGGAGATTAGAGGGTATTGTAAACAAAATATCTAACATTCGTAATCTAAACTCTTTCCCCTCCTATCACATCCTTCGTAGTGTGAATGAATTAGCTGAATTACTTGCTAGGGTGATATTCTCTCCCTGTTCTGTTCACCACACCATGGCAGAAAAAATCAGTAGGATGATGTTTAAAGCTAAATTGAGTGGTTTGATTGAAGGAGTTTGCATTGGGCATGATAGGGTTAATATCTTATCTTCAGTATGCTGATGGTACCTTATTCCTTTACCTCAAGTATTTCCTTAGATGCTATGAAGCGGTTTTGAGTCAACGCATTTTTTGAAGTCCATAGTTATAAGGGTCCACTTAGAGGAACCTGAGATTTAGAAAATTGAGAGATTGTTGCGCTATAGGGCTGGGACCATTTTTAACTGGTATCTCGGTCTTCTTTTGTGCATTGGCTGACCTTCGAAGAGCATGTGGGATCCAGTCATTGAGAGAGTGGATAAACATTATCTCCTTTGAAAAAAAATTCTTCTATCTCTTGGGGCCAGAATCACTCTCATCAAGGTTGTGCTGGCAAACCTTCTCATCTATTAGATATCTCTTTTTCGTTGCCCTGCTTCGTTTATTAAGAAAATTGAGTAGCTTCAAAGAAATTTCCTCTGAAATGATGGCAATAACAAAGGGAAATATCATATGATCAAATGGGAGGTGTGCAGGCCAGAAAAGGAGGGAGACCTTGGTATCCAGCCCTTGAAATTAATAAATAAGGCTTTCTTACAAAATGGCTTTGGAAGCCTAGAGAGGATAGAGATTGCCTTTGGATATCAATCATTGTTTCCAAGTATGGATCCAACTTTGGCTATTGATCTTCACTAGATGATTGTAGATCTCAAGGCTCCTCAGATTGGATAGAGATTGGGAAGTATAGAGCTAGATTCTTAGATGGTATCCATTTTAGATTGGGACATACAGATTAAATTAAATTTTGGACGCATGTGTAGCGTGGCAACAACCCCTTATTTATTGTTTTTCAATTTTTTCATGTTAAGATTTGTCAGATCAAAGTGTGACCGTTGGATGGTTTAGGATTAGATGAGAGGTAATTTGGTTAGATTAGGAAACTAGCTAGATTAGGCAAGTAGTATAGATTAGGTTGATCTTTCCCTAATCCTTATCTCTTTTATGTTTATCTGTAATTGATTTATTTAAGCACATTATACCATTAATGAAAGTAATCAGAGACTAGAGAAAACCAGAAATTCATCATGGTATCAGAGCAACCGATCAGTTGTTGACGACAACACATGTGGTTCCTTTCTCCAGCGGACGGTCGAACTAGCCGTCCGCCGGGCCACCGCCACCGTCCATTCCCATCACCCTACAACTGCTGCAAATACAGACTTGTCTCCTTGGAAACCTCTCTCGGACCCAAACACAAACACCGTCGAAGGCCTTGCCCTAGACCGAAGCAGCAACTTGGAACGCAATTGCTGTCCATTTTTTATGTTTGCAACTCAATATTGATTTGAGAAGACATACGCTGCTCTCGGAAATGGTAGAGGATATCTCTTCCACCGGGCCCAAAATCATCTCCGTGGAAGACTTCTCAGCCGTATGTTTCCAAATGCTTGGTGATCCGCTCGTTACCAGTTCCGATCCAACTTTCGGACAGCATGGATCTCTGCCATATGCGTTTCTTCTCTTTTGCTAAGAAAAAGAGTTGCATGATGGTGGCATACTACCATTACCATAATCTCATGGAAGAGACCATTACCATAGTCTCATGAAAGAGATTTACCCTGTGAGAATTTGTAAAAGTTAAGGCATGACAAGATTTGTCATTGGGTGAGAAAACAAAGAGATAAGGATGAGAGGAAAGGTGTTGAAATTATCACCTTTAAGTTTGATTCCTACAACCCCCTTCTTTATCTTTAGTAATGCAGCAAGCCTAAAAAATTTCTAATTGCATTCCTTTTGTTTCATTTTCTTGGCTGCATTTTACATAACCTCCCAATATTGGCAGTGGCAACCATCTTCATTGCAATTTCATATAATTTCTACCTATCATCTTGATATCTGTAACCCTTGCATTCAAATCTTAGTTTTTCTTTTTGGTATTTCACACTCCAATCTTTTAACTCGTGCACCAAGGTCCCTCATCTAAGTGAAATAGTTTTCCCATATTTGATATTTGAAGCACTTTTGTGTGCACACCATCCGATTTGCTTTTAAAATCGTCTAACCTTTGATGTTTGCCAAAGATCGTTGTCCTTAAGCCGTTTAGTTGCCGTTCCTTTCTATCTTCTTTTTCTTCTAAATTTTCATTCTCCAAACTATTTCAGTTGAGGTGCCTCTTGAGGTGTGTGCCTTAAATAGAAAAATTTACTCTGCTAAGTTGAGGTGCTCCCTTGGAGTGCATGCCTGAGAGAGTTGTCTTGTCTTGCCCATCGAGGCTCATTTTCGCCAATTTTGGCATTGGTCCATAGTGACCCATTTTATGTAGACTCGCCCACCAAGTTCTTGAGTCTCGTCTAGCTCATTGTGTCTTCCTTTCGGCAACCGGCACTAGCGTACATTCGGCAAGAAGCATCAATCAACATTAACAGACCTTCTTCATCAGCTGGTGTGTATTACACTAGAAGATTCGACATTATGCTGCTAAGTGTGTTGGGGACATTTTATCAGAAGATTCAGCATTATGCCGTGTGCTTGAGACATTTTATTGTAATCAATTTGGGAATTTTTATTGTAAGCAAACATATATAGATTAAAGATTTTCAATCAATATATGTTTGAGGGTGCGTGTTTAAGATTTGTCAGATCCAAGTGTGATCGTTGGATGATTTAGCATTAGATGAGAGGTAGTTTGGTTAGATTAGGCTACTAGCAAGATTAAGCAAGTAGCTTAGATTAGGTTTATCTTTTCCTTATCCTTATCTCTTTTATGTTTATCTGTAATTGCTTTATTTAAGCACACTATACCATTAATGAAAGTAATCAGAGATTAGAGAAAACCAGAAATTTATCACTTCAACATGGCTTTAGTCAAAGATATTAGTGTAGCTCACTCATTCTATATACATAATGGGAAAATTGTGTGGAATGTAAAATTTAGAAGGAATTTCTTCGATTGGGAGGTTGAAGAGTGTGAAGATGGTCATCGACTGGAAAATTTTCACTCCACTCTTTCTATAACCATCTCACTGACCATGCTCATCTTTCTCTTGCTTGGAGAGCTTCAAATTCTAAGACCCCTCCTAGATTTAAAGCTTCTTGTTAGACTGCTTGTCTCAGCAGGATCGTTATGGTGGACAATCTCTGGCACAAACAAAGGGTCTTAGTTAACCACTGTGCATTATATCTTCAGGACGCCTAGTCGGTTGATCATTTAATCGTTCTTTATAGGTTCACTAGTATAATTTGATCTTTCCTCCTTAGTTTGTTAATGTTTGCAGTAAGTTGGGTTCTTTTTTTATCATATTGCAGATTTGATCGACGCTTGGGTCATCGGACCTTGGCACGCCAGAGGTAGAACCTTTTGGGGATTGACAAAGATGAGATCCCTGTGTTTGATCTTCTTCTTCTAGAGGATTTTATTTTGTTTTCTTGTTTTTTTTTTTTTTTTTTTGGTTGAATTCTGTTTTCTTTTTCTTTTTTCCACCTGGCTTTGTATGGTTTGTTCACTTCTTCACGAATTTCACAGTCTTGTTGTTTGGTTTGTGTTACAATGATTTTTGATTGGCCTTCAAAAAAAGAAGTTTTGCAGTGTAAATTAGGCAATTAGAGTTGAGTGATGAATTGTAAATTAGCCAATTGGGCATATATCTATTGCACGCATTGTGGTCACCCATCACAAGTTAGCCAACCAGCAACCATAAACTAGGCATGTGGCGTACATCAATTGGATAGTTTAGAAACCATGGTAAATTATCCAAATAGATTGTATATGTTTCTACAAGCAGATTGTAAATTATCCAAACCATGGTAAATCAAATAATAATAAGCAAAACCCTAGATCTAATTTGGGAAATCAAATAAATGAACCTTTGTCACCGTTGTTTCCTTTTTCAGGTGGCCTTCCAGAATCGTCTCTTGAACAACGAGGTTTGAGAGGTGAAGGAGGAGGAGGACGTTGTGATCTTTTTCTGCTTATAGACCAAACACTCTCTGCTCCTTTCAACCTTCCCACCACTAGATCCATACCATTACCAAACACACTCACACACTCTCTCTCTAACGAAGAGAAGGGAGAGAGACCAATAACGTTCTTTCCTCCACATTTTATCCGGAACAAGACACACATATTCGTCCACGTAGTATTTGGTGAGTTTTCACTCTTGTAGTCCGCGGACTACCATACTTATCCCCTTCCCTGAAATAAAACGAGACCGAGTTTTCGTATGCTGCGTGCGCGTGAAGTCCAGTATCTTTAACAAAAATAAAACGAGAACGAGTTTGTATCTGCTGCCGCAGCGTGGGCGTGAAGTTAACTATCTCGGATAATTACATTTACACCCCCTCTAGTTTCTGACACATCCACTCCAACCCCTATAGTTTAAAAAGTTACAAAGACATCCCCTCTAGTTTCGTTTTGTTTAAGGTTTGCCCCCTCAGCTGAAGGATCGTCCATAGATTGAAGGGTTAAGATGATCCGATGGAGCTGATTTTTTTGGCACACCCTATCTATGTCAGGACCCATCAAATGAACGCTTTGGATCATCCAAATAATGTGGGTCCATACCCGAATCCAAAGCGTTTGGCTCTTAACCCTTCAATCTATGGACGAACCTTCAGCTGAGGGGGCAAACTTTAAACAAAACGAAACTAGAGGGAATGTCTTTGTCACTTTTTAAACTATAGGGGTTGAAGTGGGTGTGTCAGAAACTAGAGGGGGTGTAAATGTAATTATCCCTAACTATTTTTCAAGAGAAAAAATAATTTCCATAGGACGATCCTAGCCCTCTGATCTGTAGAAGATTCCATAAATGATTTTTGAAAATCTCCATATTCAGATCAGTTCAGAACGGAGGGTTTGGATTATCCTATGGAAATGATTTTTGAGGCACAACCTATTTACGTTGTGCCCAAACAGATGAACGGTTTGGATCATAAAAAAAAGTGGGCCGTACCTACTTCTCTAGACTTCATGTGTTTTCACGGCCACCCATCATATAAATTCTCATTTTTCAAAGAGTAATGTGAGGCCAACTTCATAGGATAATCCAAACCGCTCATTTGTAGGGCCACAATGTAAATAAGTTGTATCTTGTGGAGATGATGATCCAAACCAGACGAGAGTGGTTTGGATCATCCTGTGGAGACAATCTACAGAATGATCCTATGTTCTGTAGATCTTCAGCACAGCTATGTTTTGATGCATGCGCTTATGTATCTTGTCTTTTAGCATTTAATTGTTACGTAAGTGCTTCTTGGAAACCGTAAAAACCCTTTTACAGCTTTTTAAATACTAAAAGACAAGAAACATGAACCCATGGTTGTGTTGAAATCATTTCCCTTTCTATAATGTGCAGTCTTCTACATATAGAAGGGTTAGTGTCATCCTGATCTACAAGGAAGAACCTATTTAAGTTGTGGCCCAACAAATGAACGGTTTGGATTAAAAGCACTAGACTTCACTTCACACCCATGACATACAGATCGGAGGAGTAGACGATCCTGTGAAAATGAACTTTTAGGCACTATTTATTTTCTTTTGGAGCATCAAATGGACGGTTTGGATCATCCTAGAGAGTGGGCCGTCCAGTACTACGAGACTTATCTCTCTCTGCTCCATCCATCGTCTCCCTTGTTAATCATTTTTCGGAAACCCTTTTTTTCCTCAAAAACATAGAAGGGTTTTTCTGAAATAAAACAAGTCTCTCTCTCTCTCTCTCTCTCTCCAACTCTCATGAAACAATCATGATGCAGAACCATTCAATCCTCCCATCACCAGCTAGACTAGGCGTAACAAACCCTAACTCTCCATCTCTCTCAAGCAACCCTTCAACCCCAAAAATCCCTTCCTCTTCAACAACCACCTCATCTCAACCCTACCTCCAACATCAAAATCAACCCCCTACAACCCTAACCACAACATCCCCCACTCTCCTCTCTCTCCTCCCACCTCTCTCTCGTGCTCAATCCATCCTCCTTCACATGGCGTCCCTCGCCACTAAACTCTTCGATCTCTCTCCCAATCGCGCTGTCTGGCTCTCCTCCTTCCGCGGCTCCGCCCCTTCATTCCTTCCTTCCCAAACCCTAATCCCTCCTTTTGACCCTCCCCCTTCTTCCATCAAAGAAATTCTCTCTCTTTCCACCTCTCTCCAAACCCAACTCTTCGAATCCGTTGCTGAACTCCAAGAAATCCTTGATCTCCAAGACTCCAAGCTCAAAATCGCCCACGAAATCCGATCCAAAGACGCCGCCATTCTAACCTTTGCCAAGAAAATCAAAGAAGCCCAACAAGTCCTTGATCTCCTGGTCGATGATTACGCAGATTATCGCCGCCCTAAACGCCCAAAATCCACCCCCCAATCACCTTCTTCTTCTACTTCATCATCTTCTAGTACTACTCTTACTAGTCCAGAGCTGAATTTATCTGACATTTTATCTCACGCTCATCGGATTAGTTACACGACGTTTGCCCCGCCTGAATTTGGCGCGGGGCAGGCTCCCCTTCGCGGGTCCCTCCCGCCCGCCCCTCAAGAAGAACAGATGCGGGCCTCCCAGCTGTACAATTTTGTTGATCTAGATGTAGGGCTACCCAAGACAAAAGAAACCAATGAGAAAACTTTAGATACATTGATGGAAAGTGCATTGCCACAGCCAGGTGAAACACCACCTATGATCCAGGGGGTGGTTATCCCCCCATCAATCAAGGTTCCATCGGGTTGGCGCCCGGGGATGCCGGTGGAGTTGCCGAGCGATTTGCCGCTTGTGCCGCCACCTGGATGGAAGCCTGGCGATCCTGTTTCATTGCCACCATTGGATGCCCTTGCTGGCCTTCCTAATAAGGGTGAGGAACAAAGACCAGCCATTAATCAAATGCCTGGTGCACCATTGGCTCCCAAGGCACCGGAACCAATACAGGTTAGGTTTGTTCAGCTCGACATCAACCCGGATCAAGATGAGTATAGTAGTGATTATAGCAGTGAAGTAGGCAGCTCTGAAGAAGATGAAGAATGATTGTTGGCTACATATTGTTGACTATCACCATTATCATGGTATGTTATGAGCTATCTTGTCTTGAACCGCCTTGTAATTTAACTTTTCAGTTGTGTGGTTTTTTATTTTTTCGTCTGGATGTAAATCCCACATATAATATGCAATTTTCTTTAACTGGATTCCAATGTATGGGGTTGGAAGGTATATGGGGAAGGATTTAGTATTTCACAAATCTTCAATTTAAATTGTGCACTTGGTTGCTACTGTTTTTATTCTTTCTGTATTTGTCTCATCTGGATGGTCTTGGATATGGGATTCTATTTGGATTTGGATTTCTTATGTTGAGCAGTAAATCTTTTTTATTCAAAATGGTAAATATTGATAAACATTAAAAAGAGGGCAAAGCCCAAACAACAAAAAGGAACAACATTGAAACCCACCCAAAAAACAAAGAAACAAATACCCAAAGCTATAACGTAAGTAAACTGTGCCACAGCAATAACCCAGGACAGGAAACACTAAAATTCGCAGAAACACCAAAATTCGCAAGACAATCCGCAGCAGCGTTGCCTTCTCTACGAATATGGAAGAAGGATCCCTCCATCTCCCCCAAAATATAAAAAATTTCTCTAAAGAAAATATGAGTCTTTAAGGGGGATTCAGCTTCCCTATGGAGCCATCGAATCGTGTTTAGAGAATCACTTCAGTCCACAACTTCGAGACCCCAGCAAAATGAACCAATCTGATATCAGTCTAAATCACACGAACTTATGCTTCTGATGCATCACTGTTTCCGCAATGGCCTGCAAAGGAAAGAGCAGCATGTAGTTAGAGTTGGAAAAGACTCTCCCAATCACAGTTGAAAGTTTCACACCAATACTTCCATTATGAGGCTTCCTGCTACCATCAAATTTCATCTTATTCCACCCGACATCTGAGGGACCCTAACATCAACCAGACGAGTAATGAGAGAACCGGGAGGTGGGGGGTGAGTGTTCAGGTGAGGTCTCACAGGAGAAGCTCTGAAAACATTTTGATGCAGGTGAGCCTTTGATGTTCAAGCACACAATATTAGGTTTTATGTCACTGGTTCTCAAGTTTTAAGTGTCAGAAACCTGAATTCTCGGACCTGCTAATGCTGTTTTCATATGGCTTCACTTACAGTCTTTAGTCGACCGATTAATACACTCTAAGCAGTATGTTTGAGATTGAATAGCTGAGAAAATACTTATTATCCAAATAGAAATGGGTTTGGTAGAGACTTAAAGTTTTGATTTATACAATATAAAGAGCCCCAAATCACATTTCCTCTTCTTTAGTTAAGCCACGTACCTAGGTTAATAGGATAAAGTTCCTATTATCATCAATAGCTCCTTTCTAGTTTAATAAATTTATAGTCCACAGATTCCATCGGAGGATCATAGGAATGGACATTAACCATCGGCAACCTAAATTGAATCCTGCTGAAGTAGAATTATGCTACAAGCAACCGAAAATGCTAACGTCTGAAAGTCCAACTAACCTTGACATTACAAGATCAGTTCAAATTTTGCAATTCTCAGGCTCTAGTAGGGCTCTTGGTTTTAAGGGAATTTGTTGACTTTAAAGATCAGCCTTTTGTAAACTGTGACTGAAACTTAAGGGTGCGTTTGGCAATGATTCTGATTCTGTTTCCTGATTTTGATATTGATTATTGATTTTGTTTTTTATTCTGATTCTGATTTTAAAAACTAAAATCATTTTGGTAATTGGTCTAAAAAATCAATTTTTTGTTGCATTAGTGTATACTCAATTCAGAGACACTTCGTTTCATTATAACCCATTTCAATTTTCATGACAAATTCACCACTAAATTTTCATGATAGCAAGTGAATCCATCACTTTTCTCAGTGTGATAAAACACATCTCAAATTTCATAGCAGTAAGCATTCCCACTTTTTTTCTCTTTACAATAAACCATATTCAACTCATTCTTTCAATTTTCCCAATTTCAAATAATTCTAGATGGGAACCAAAATTCATTGATTTGTTTTTTGTCAAGCAAACCCAATTAATCTCATGCTTCGAATTTCCGATTAGAAAAAAAGAAATCTTTCGAGTAATGATAGTAACAACGGAGAGAAGGGTGGGGAATAAGTGTAGATTTCAGCCCTTTTCAACACCATTCCCTGGTTTTCTAGAAACAGATAATAGGGTTTTTTAGGGAGGAAGAAGGGTGGGTTATGGGTGTAGATTTCAGCTCGCCAAGCCTCGTTTAGCGTTTAGCGGTCAGTGTGCCAGATAAATCCCAGGATAGAAGGACTGACATGGGAGCTTTAGTGGTGAGGCTTTCAACTCATTCTTTCAATTTCCCTAATTTCAAATATTCTAGATGGGAACCAAAATTCATTGATTTGTTTTTTGTCAAGCAAACCCAATTAATCTCATGCTTTGAATTTCCGATTAGAAAAAAAATCTTTCGAGTAATGATAGTCTAGAAAAAAGAGAATAGGGTTTAGTAAAGGAAGAAGGGTGGGTTATGTGTGTAGATTTCAGCTCACCAAGCCTGGTTTAGCTAGCAGTTAGTGTGCCAGATAAATCCCAGGATAGAAGGACTGACATGGGAGCTTTAGTGGTGAGGCTCTTTGTAGAAGAGATGCGGAGAAGACGGCTCCTTGGAGAAAAAGTAGGTTTGATGTAGATGAGGAGAGAGACGTGCTCGACAATAGAAAGCCACCCATGTTTTCATTTCTGTTTCTTGAAGGAAACATAAAATATCTGCTCCTTGTTTTCGATTCTGGATCGAAATCAAAAACGAAAAAACGCTTGCCCTATACAGCGACCAAATACGATCTTTTGTTTTTTGCTTTGAAAATCCGGAAAAAACACTTGAAACGTTTTTTAAAAACGTTGCCAAACACACCCTATGCTTCTCATTTTTCAGCCTATGATCAGCTCTCAGCAAAACAGACATAAAACCATTTTCTCGGGTGTTGGAATTTCAATGAAGATGAATTAACTGTGACGATTCTCGGATCTGATCGCATTTTCGGCTGAGAACAAATTAGGGGGGTTTAGTCGTATGGGATTTTAATGTGCGGACTTTGACATGTGGACTTTGATAAAATGTCCATGACTCTTTGGGGACTTGGACTTTGAATGTGCGGACACATGGGACTCTCGTGAGTCCATGGACTTCAGCAGGAACTTTTTAGAGTCATGCAGAAGTTGAAATCGCATGTTAATCATCAACATTTACATGACTTTGAAGTCCCAAATGTTTAATATTCAATTTTTACTAATACCCTTTGGGGTTGTGGGCCGTACTATTGGATATCAGTACTAGTGTGCATTTGTGGGCCCCACTAATACCTCCAAGTAAAGAAAGATTTTAGACCTAAGTAGTGGGTAAAACTCATTGAAATCCTCAAAAACCTTTTTTTTTCCATTTGAATATTTCAAAAACCTAATCTTCCAATACATTTTATTTTTTAAACAAGAAATGTAAATCCATGAATCTTGTAAAACCTGAAAAATGAATAAAAGAATTGCATTAGGATCATGATGGATTTGAACCACCATCCTCTTGAGAACTATGTCGTCAGACCTCATTTCTCAAGTGCTTTACCATTTTAAGCTAAAGATCCACGTCTTGTCTGCACATTAATCATGGAATTTCTCCCCAAATTCAGAAGAAACTTTTACAGATTTATACCAACACATGAAGTATCTTGCTTTCGCAACAAGTCTGCATTTCAAGTTTAAAAATTTAACACACAGTATGTAAGCCAATGCAAAAACTTGAGATTGTAGCAGAAATGATCTTCTCATCACCTCTTAAAACTAGTGCAAATCTTGTGCAGAACACAACAAATCTAGTGCAAAACAAGTATAGAGTCAAATGCAGCCTTTATCATATCAAATTAAGATGAACAATCAACTGCCGGTGCAGATTCTAATTGCGTGAACATTGGTGTGGTAGTTTTTATTTCTCTCTTTTTTTTTTCTAGTGAAAGCTCATTGGTGATCAAATTCACAAACATAATGTCTTCCCTATAGCTTATAGGGAGATTATGTCTTCTCACTTAATTGGCATGCCAATGGAGACAAACAAATTAATGTTTATTAGAATCTTGATAATTTGAATTTAGGAGGTTGCAAGAAACACATTCTACATGAGATAGCACTGACATGAGAAACTCATAGTTGAGCTAATATGATGAGAAACACATTGCAAGAAACACATTCTACAAGAGATAGCATTGACACGAGAAACTCATATTTGTTGAGCTAATATGATGAGAAACACATTGAAAGAAACACATTCTACATAAGAAACTCATAGTAAAGCTAATATGATGAGAAACACATTGAAAAAAACACATTCTACAAGAGATAGCATTGACATGAGAAACTCATATT
This sequence comes from Tasmannia lanceolata, assembly GCF_043159265.1. NCBI lineage: Eukaryota > Viridiplantae > Streptophyta > Magnoliopsida > Canellales > Winteraceae > Tasmannia > Tasmannia lanceolata. The sequence goes on along the minus strand of NW_027518683.1, from coordinate 49,673,959 downwards.
TGAGCTAATATCACGAGAAACACATTGAAAGAAACACATTCTACATGAGAAACTCATAGTTGAGCTAATCTGATGAGATACTAAGCATTGCAGCTTGCAACAAATACTCTAATGTTTTCAATCTAATGAGAAACTCATGTGACAGAAGTAATTGTTGCACAAATGCACACTTACAAAAAGATCTGCTTGCAAAGGAAATCTTGGGAATGTTTTTGAGGATGTGCACATACGCGCATATTGAGGTATATACCATCTTACATCTGAGTTAAGCTATCCACCAAAACTCTGTAATAAACCAACTCTACATCTATGCACGTACCATGTTAAACAGTCCAACGGATGGATCACTGGTCACTTCTTGCATACATGATAGCCTTAAAACCATCACACACAATCAAGTGATCCTAACCATCTCATCAACAGACCCTTTATCTATCTTTGCCCATTACCATGTTCATCAGTTCTTGCATACAGGTGATCGGGCTATGACCCATCCAAGAAGTGGCACATCAATTGTCATGTGCATCTGTTGGGAGATAGAGATGGTTCGTAAACCAAGTTCTATGATAAGCAGTTCTTCCACACTCCGGAGTCAGGAGAATAGCAACCCCAATTTACGAAAAAAGAAAAAAAAAACATTAAACCCAGAATTTAGAAATCATATGCAGCAAACACTCAAATGTTGTTAAAATGAATAGGACATTGGTATACCAAACTTCATATTTTATTGACATTTAAATGCAATAAAATGATGCAGCTACCATTTTAAACACTGGAGGAATCCCAAGCTAGCAGTTTTAGTGACAGGAGTAATTGCTGCACACTAAAAAACACATAGCTGACTGCTTGCAGTCCACACTTAAAACATGTGTTTTCTAGTGTATATAGGAGCTGATGACTGCTTGCAGTCCACACCCTAATCCATCCTAGTTTGCATGTAATTTATGGAGTTCCAAACAACATGGTCTGGTAAAGGTCCAGCTTGCATAGGATATCTGGTTTTCTTCCCTCTTTCTTGATCCTAAGCACTCGTGAGCTATCAAAACCTCATCAACGTTTTGTCTTCCCTCTGGAAATTACCCTTGGGATGGTGAGTTGATAGTGACCAATACCCCATTAATCTCAGAAATAGAGCCTTCTCCATATTCTTACAATGGCTACTCACTAGGCTAGTTGGACTATTATATATGGATACAAGGAGATTCAACAGAAATTGAGCCCATTAGGAATTTTATACTTTAGAGGAAAGTAAAGATCCAGAGATTAAAAAGAAAAAAAATCCCTTTCTTAAGCACTCAAAATCCAGAGATTAAAAATAGAGCAGAAAGAATAAAAAACAAGAGCAGAGCAGAGAGTTCAAAAACAGCAGAAAGAGAAAAAAAGGCATGGTAAATCCCTCAAATCCATGAGTGCTAAAACGAGAGGAGATGGGAGAAAGAGAAAGAGAAGGGGAAACCACAACAAATCCCTTTCTTCCGTGCTTTTTCCATGACCAAGCTGTAAGATTAGGGTTTGTGAGATTACGAAGGAAAAACAGAGAGAGAGAGAGAGAGAGAGAGAGAGAGAGAGAGAGAGAGAGAGAGAGAGAGAGAGAGAGAGAGAGAGAGAGTAGTTTGTTCTTTTCGGAGAAAGGAGGGTTGTGCGAAAACAAAAACGCGTGGACTTTATAAAGTTTCACCTCGGTAAGGTGAACATTAGAATCGGGGTTTTTACATATAACTTGTGACTTCAAGTTCGCGCGGTGGTGAAAGTTCGTGATTTTCCAAACTTTCCACTAAGGGCGTATTTTAGAGTTCATGTAAAAAAGCACTTACGAGTAACGACAGATTCTTCAAATCCGCCAAAGATCGCCGAAATCCCTCCCGACTAACCCCTCCTTAGAGACCAATGTGTCGCGCTCTGAACTTTCTGTCCAGATCTAATGGAAGAATGCAAAGAACTAACAGATACTTGCAATTCAGACTTTAAACCTTACATAAAGATCAGATCTAACTCCAATAATATTCAGATTTCAGTTAACTATGCGCTGAAGCTTCAATGGAATTCCAGATCTTTTGAGTTTTTTGTGGTATAGTATGTATCTTCAGCAAGTAAAACACGAAGTCGGCTGAGACAGAATTCTGGTATATGTAGACAAACATGAGAAACCAAAGCAGCTTGTTGGGAGCGGGAGTTTTTCTAATGGCTTTGAGCTGAAGGCCTGATCTGCTGTGATGTGATCTTCAACATTAACTAAGTTGCTCTTTTAAGAATGTTAAAAGATCAGATCCAGTCTAGATCTTGTTTAGGTGCATCGAGAAGACTCTTTCTTGAGAAGCACCAATTCTCTGAAGGAATAATGATCATGACAACAGAAAAGTAATTGAATCTGAGAACACTTCTTGCATAACAGAATTGTGCCAGACTGTAGCCGAATTCTCTGTGTTTCTGCTCTCTAATCCTCAGTTTTCCTGCAGGAACTGAATGCTTTGACTTATGTGATGAATTCCTTGGATTCCATTTTATAATACAGTGACAAAACGTATTCCAGATTTGAAGTAAACTGCTTGTTGTTGTGCTTTGTGAACACACACACACACACACACACACACACACACACACACACACACACACACACACACACACACACAAACCTCACGGATGGGATTTCCATTTGGCATGGGACTTTGACCATGTCGGTAACCCATGATGGTCTACAAGATAAAGGGCCTTGATTAGACATAAATGTCCACATCCCACACTTTTTTTTATTCATTTTTTTAATATTTTCAGTAGGTTATAAGGATTTGCCTGACTCAAGCGAGTCAAGAGGGTATTCGGTTGAGCTGAGCCGAGCCAACTCGGATTTCAGTGGAGAATTTTTGGCCTGCACCCGCATTTTGAAACACTGGCTAGGATCAACATAGGTTTTAGAAATAGTTGTGGAGAGTATTTATAGTTGTTCTGTGTACATTTTTCAGTGTTTGATGAAGGATATGATTTTTTTTCTTTCATTGTGATACTCAATATCCATGTTGTATGCTGATACATGTTTTTCTTTGGTGCCTGCTACCATAGCAGTAAGTTCTCATGTTCTTTGATGAAATTTCAGATTGTTTGATTCCTACAGTTAGACTAAGACTAGCATTTGCTATTCCATTGAACATATATTGTTGGAGTATTTTTTTCATAGTGCTTCTAGTACTCAATTCAAAAGCTTATGATGGAATTCTTCCGGCATCATGTTATACGTTACATGTATGAATTGTGCATAATAGGTTTCAGAGTTAAAATTTAGGTGCTCTATAGGTGTAACTACATTCAAAAGCTTCTAGAAGCATCAATTATACCTGTTCTATAACATCCTGAGGTTGCCGACAAGTTGCTTCTAGTGAGATTTCACCAGACAACACAGAACCCATGAAAGAACTCTCTTGTACAGTTGACGAATCTACTTCTACGTCAGGGAGTTCCATGCCAGTCTCCTCCACTTTACTGTCGCTTCCAACTTCCTCTTGGGCATGATGGGGTCGCCTCTGAACAGGAGTTTGATCTGTGAATGTACTTTGCGATGTAAAATTCTCATGCTGTTTCTCAGTTGTCAATTGGGGCGTATCTCCTTTCGTTGACGAAACTTCTCTATCTTTTCCTCTGGGGTCATCGAGACTTTATAAGAAAGAGGGAGTTCACTTCTCTTTTCGGAGGTCACACTATATTGTGTTGGTGGGGTCGGAAGTTGATGCCTAGGACTGTACTCTAGGTTCATATAAGGAGAATGTGTGAAGAAGGTACCTCGAGGAATTAGGTCCCCATAATTGCTTTTTCTGAGAAGGAAAATTTTGTGGCTGACAATGAAGAAGAAGCTTTTGGTTTGCAAATTGCTTCACTGGACCACGACGTTGCAAAGAAGTGCTACTTAAACACTGAAGATCGATCTTTTCTTTTTCCTTCGGATTGACTCTGGCTCTTTGACTGCTCTCTCGGCATATTGACCTGTCACAGGATAATACACCGAGTTATGAAAATCGATTTTCTCTCATTCGTAGTGTACACAAATAGATCATTCTGATTCGAGTAAAAAAACAATACACTGACCCAGTACAAGAAACGACTACAAGGGGAAGAAAATAATAATGCAATTATATGTTTACAGAGGATGGTTTCATTTTGAAATTATATGTTTACAATATACTGGTCACCAAGTTCTGTAATGGAAATTTTAGGATATAGAGAAAACCTCCATATCCTGGAATCTTAAATCAACAACATATATCTTATAATGGATGAGAAGCACTTAGATCTGCTTCCAGAGTCCTCCAATTTCTCCATAAATGCTTTTAAGCAAGCATTGCCTCCATCCATCGATCATCGACTCTCTTGTCTCAACGCCTATTAATCACCACCTCCCCCTCCCTCTACCAACGACTGCTGGTCTCTTCACGTCTAATCATAGTTTTCCTCGATTTTCTCATGTCAAACCCCATTTATCGTCCAAGTGCAACCACATCATATGTCGCCGGAAATCCGTTCTTGTCCTTCTCACTGGGTCGACGCCAACCCCATCGTGCCTCTTGCTGGACACAACCATCTCTTACTCCACAACCAAGCTTTCTGCCAGGTTGGTCAATGGATTTTGATTTTGATTTTCCTTGTTGGGTTTTTTATTTCTTTTCTTTTTTCTTTTTTTCCCCTTTTTATTAATACCTTGTTCCATTGTTGGTCCTGGATTTGATGCATTGACATTGTAACGAGCAGATCACAGAGGAGAAATAATAGGGCTGTTGAGGTAAAATAGGGGTATTGAGAGTAGTGGATTGAGTTGAGTAGGATTCTTATCACTCAGGATAAGGATTAGCCAATAAAGATTAGCTAATAACATGACCACTCAGTCAATCGGCAATCAAACAACTTACATTCGGACGCCGTGGGAGGCATACAAACGAGGTTAGTACGGTTAGATTTCCCAAGGTTCGATGGAAGTGACCCATCTGGGTGGTTATACCGGGCTCAGCAATTTTTCACCTATCATAATACACCACCACAGCACCGATTGTTAATTGCCTCTTTCCACATGGAAGGTAGAGCTCTTCCTTGGTATAAATACCTGGAAAATTCTGGATCATTAACCAGTTGGGATGCTTTTGCGAAGGCCCTCGAGACCCGGTTTGGTCCGACCGAGTATGACGATCCTGTTGAAGCCTTCACCAGACTTCGTCAAGAAACCACAGTGGAAGATTATCAAACAAGATTTGAAATGTATGCCAATCGAACTGAAGGGCTGACATAATCCTTTATGATTAGCTGCTTCGTAAGTGGTCTTAAGGACGATATTCGTCTCAATGTAAAAATGTTCAAACCCACAACCTTGGCAGCAGCTTTTGGGTTAGCACGAATTCAAGAAGAGAAGATTAATTACAGGCACAGACTAATCAGAAATGAATGGAGTCGCCCCAATTCCTTCCCCAATTCTGGAATTGTAGTGGCCAAAAAGCCCACTTTGCCTGTTCAACGAATCACCCAAGCTCAGATGAAGGAGCGTCGTGATCGAGGATTGTGTTACAACTGTGATGACAAATAGTCCCCGGGACATCGATGCAAGAGGCGGCAACTCTATCTCCTTGATGGGGTAGAAACAGATGACCTATTGGAAGAAGAAAATGAGATTGATGTGGTTGAGGTCAACAATGAGGCAGAACATGGGGTGACACCAGAAATATCGGTACATGCCATTGCGGGTGCCTCAACTCCTCAAACCATGCGGCTACAAGGTAACCTAAAGAAACAAAAAGTTGTGGTGCTAATAGATTCTGGTAGCACCCACAACTTCCTCAATCCGGCAATAGCCAAGAAGATTGGATTGTCTGTTCTCCCTGGTGGACGATTTGAGGTGACCGTGGCCAATGGGGAAAAGCTAGCCAGTCAAGGTAAATGCGATGGGGTCACATTATTACTGCAAGACCAACCCATTACCACTGACTTTTATCTACTGACGTTGGGTGGTTGTGATGTGGTACTCGGGGCTCATTGGTTGAGAACTTTAGGCCCCATTTTGTGGGACTTCTCTCACCTCTCTATGCAGTTTGTCCTAGATGGAAAGCCTGTCAACTTACGAGGAGAATCAGCATCTAACATGGCTGTTATGGGTGAGAACGAGATAAGGAAGACAACATCGTCAAATAAAAAGGGTGTTCTAGTACAACTCTTCAATATAGTCGGGGCCCAACCTCAATCGGACATGGATCCACAAGTGCAAAGCGTCCTAGGCGAGTTCAAGGATGTGTTCCGTGAACCACAAGGGTTACCTCTTCCTCGCGCTCAAGACCATCGAATTCCTCTTGTTGAGGGAACTCAACCAATCAGTGTAAGGCCCTATCGCTACCCACACTACCAGAAAGGTGAGATAGAAAGGATCGTGAGGGAGATGCTCCGAATTGTATGGCCTAGTCAAAGTCCTTTCTCATCACCAGTTCTATTGGTACGAAAGGCAGATGGAAGTTGGTGAATTTGTGTGGACTATCGATCATTAAACAAGGAGACAGTGAAAGACAAATTCCCGATCCCGGTGGTGGATGAATTGCTCGTGAACTCCATGGTGCCATGATTTTCTCAAAGTTAGATCTCCGCTCAGGTTACCACCAAATAAGAGTGCATCCACCGGACATTCCAAAAACAGCATTCCGAACTCATGAGGGACACTACGAATTCCTAGTAATGCCATTTGGTCTTACTAATGCCCCATCTACATTCCATGGCTTAATGAACGAGGTATTCCGTCCCTTCTTACGTAAATTTATTTTGGTATTTTTCGATGACATACTAATATACAGTAGGGACAAAGTTGAACATTTGAATCCCCTAAGGACTGCATTGGAAGTATTACGGACCCACCAGCTATTTGCAAAAGATTCCAAGTGCAGGTTCGGTTGTGACAGCATTGATTTTCTTGGGCATATTATTTCTAAGAGGGGTGTGGCTGCTGACCCTGCCAAGATTTCTAGCATGATGAAGTGGCCAATGCCCTCAACAATCAAATCCCAACGTTGATTTTTGGGTTTAACCGGCTATTACCACAAATTCATCAAAGATTATGGGAAGATAGCGCCTAAAAAAGAATTCATTCTATTGGACGAACGCGGCACAGGAAGCATTCAACAGCCTCAAGGATGCCATGGCCAAGCCTCCTGTTTTAGCATTGCCTGATTTTTCCAAGCCCTTCACCATTGAATGTGATGCGGCAGGCAATGGAATAGGGGCGGTTCTTATGCAGGACGGTTGACCACTCGCTTTCCTCAGCCATGCTTTGAAAGGAAAATCCCTATTCTTGTCTACCTATGAAAAGGAACTACTAGCATTGATGACGGCAGTAAAAAAGTGGCGACCATATTTGCTAGGACAAAAATTTAAAATCAAAACAGATCAACAAAGTCTCAAGTACTTGTTAGAGCAGCGTATCGGCACCCCAGTTCAACAACAGTGGATCTCCAAGTTGTTTGGTTATGATTTTACGGTAGAATGTAAAAGTGGAAAAGAAAAGAAAGTAGCAGATGTACTCTCACGTCGAGAAGAGGATGGGGTTTTACTTGCCATTTCGAGACCCGTCGCTTCTTGGGTTGATGAGGTTCAGGCCTACTACAAAGAAGACGCCTACTACAAAGAAGACCCAGAAATGCAAACCATAATGGAAAGGTTCACCAAGGGCGAATTGGACCTGACACGTTATACATGCCATAACGGTCTCTTATTTTACAAGGGACGGCTCTATTTGGGCCCAAATTCTTATATGAGGGCTAAGGTGCTTCGGCAGTTACATGAGAGCCCTTTAGGGGGTCATGCAGGGTACCACAAGACATTTCAAAGGGTTAATCCGACTTCTTTTGGAATGGCATGCGATCATACGTGCACCAGTACATCAAGGAATGTGATGTGTGCCAGCGTAGTAAGACTGAAAACATAGCCCCAGCTGGACTGCTACAGCCTTTGCCCATACCGACATGCACGTGGACCGAAATCTCTATGAATTTTATTGATGGGCTTCCCCTTTCGCAAGGCAAAGATTGCATCATGGTGGTTGTTGACCAGCTATCCAAGTATGCACATTTTATACCTCTTTCTCATCCCTACAATGCCACTGTTATCGCCAAGCAGTTTCTTGATAATATTTTTAAGCTCCATCGTATGCCGATATCCATTGTCAGTGATAGAGATCCCACTTTTCTTAGTGCTTTTTGGAAAGAGTTTTTCAAATTGCAGTGTACTCAATTGCACCACAGCTCAGCTAACCATCCTCAATCTGATGGCCAAACTGAAATTGTAAATCGCTGCCTTGAGAACTACCTAAGGTGTTTTGCAGGCTTCAAGCCAAAGGAGTGGGCTAAGTGGTTGTGCTTAGCCGAGTGGTGGTATAACACAAACACCCATTCATCGACAGGAATGACTTCGTTCGAAACTGTTTACGGCGTTCCACCACCTCGACTCATGACTTATGTAGCTGGCACAACTCAAGTACAAGCTGTGGAAGATGAGCTGAAAAGTAGGGACGAAATCAAGAAGATTTTGAAGGAGCATTTGGTTGTAGCGTAAGAGAGAATGAAGCGGTTGGCCGACCTTCACCGAACCGACCGAGAATTTTCTGTTGGAGATTGGGTCTACTTAAAGTTGCAGCCATACCGCCAACATTCAGTAACCACGAGAATGAACCAAAAGCTGTCTCATAAATATTTTGGACCCTATCAAGTGACCGAGAGGGTAGGCCCAGTAAGTGATACAATTCCAATTCAGACTGAGTTGCCTCCTACCTCAATTGAGGGAGTACCACAACCACAACCACAACCAGAGAAGATCTTGGCTAGGCTGATGGTCAAACGAAACAATCGTGCAATTACTGAAGTCCTAATAAAGTGGCATGGATGTGACGATGCAGATGCAACATGGGAAGTTTATTACAAGCTTGAGGAAAGATTTCCAAATATCAACCTTGGGGACAAGGTTTTTTGAAGAGGAAGGGAATCTAACGAGCAGATCAGAGAGGAGAAATAATAGGGCTGTTGAGGTAAAATAGGGGTATTGAGAGTAGTGGATTGAGTTGAGTAGGATTCTTATCACTCAGGATAAGGATTAGCCAATAAAGATTAGCTAATTAGTAGGTTGCATTGCGTTGGGTTGTTGAGATTTGGAGGAGAACGTGGAAATGCAGCATATATAGGCTGTAATTGTTTGAAATAAAAAATATCGTTATCTGGTTTTCTTATTTGGAGGTTAGCCCCCTCGAAGTGGCCTTTTCTCTGTCTTTTTATTTCTTAAAAAAAAAACACATTTCAGACATCCTACACTTTTAGACATGGTTTGAAATTTCGGTGGAGACCGAAATCGAAATTTGCCGAAATCCGGAATTTTGCGAAATCCCAAATTCTGGCCGAAATTTCGAGAAAATGTATTTAAAAAAAAAAAAGAAATATTACAAAATTTCGAAATTAATTAAATAATCTTTTTTAATTATTACGACATTTTGCTGAAATTTTGGAATTTTGCTGAAATTTCTGATTTCGGTGGGGTCCGAAATCGGTACCGAAACCGAAATTTAAAACCTTGCTTTTAGAGCAACAAACCATCTCCCAATTTATTAGATGTACCCTCCTCAAAATTGAGTTGGCATTCCATAGAATATTGCTAAAAATTCTATGGACTTCTATCCCCCACAGGGGAAAGGATCCTATGCATTGATAGAAAGTAAGTAGGGATATTAGATAATGCAGCCTAAAGCATAGTTATCCTCTCAAGAACAGAAAGGTACCTGCACTAACATGACGAGAGTCAGTATTGAATGCTTTCCAGTTTCCACCACCGGGTCCCAATCACGCAAGCAAAGAAAACCATCTCTAAGGGGAAGCCCAGCTGCCCAAGGCTATTAGTGGGGAATGACACACTGAAGCCCAACATTGAATATTGCCCAAGCCCACCTTATTACTAACCATGTTAATTCCAACACGACAGATTTAGTCTTGTTTATCCTTTGGCCAGTGTGGTCCCTTCAATTAAGGAGATGAAGACACTAGTCCTGGCTGAATGGGGCAGAGAGGCTTCCGACAAAACAATGTTATCACCCCATGTACGGTAAATGAGAAATTATTGGTCTGCCTGGGCATGCTTCCATATAATATTGGCACAGGAAGAGGGGAGGAGGATTTGAGTGGATTACAGTGGGAGTGACTGGACTCGGGTCTCACCGAGCAACTTGATTCCAATTTAGCTTATGCAAAGGGCTGGATAGTCACCATCTCCAGGAATGACCTGTAGCACGCAGTTAGGTGGTGCGCAAGACTACTGGACTGCATATCTGTACGGGAATGCAGTCTTTTTCTGAGGTCCTGGGATGTTTCAGCCAAGTGTTATTGTTGGAAACATGGTTTTAAATTTCGACTGAAATCCAAAATTTCAGGGACGAAGTTTCATATTTCGGTCAAGAGAGGAACCGAAATCCACAATACACTCATTTTTACTTGCACAAACAATAAAAAACTCTATAAATAGCATTTTCCCTACCTTCCTCCTCCACCTTCATATAAGTGATTCTCCTTCTCTTTTCTACTTTCACTTACACTATCTATTCTAATAAATTTCCTACAAGTCTACACTCTTCTTCAACTCAATCCAAGTCCATTTTGGAGCAAAGGGAACGTCTACCTTCAACTTACAACTACAAGAACTATTCCTAAGGCTTACAAATTACAAGTTACACTACAAATTTCAAGTGAAGGCTTACAAGTTACACTACAAATTTCAAGTAAGGGAAGGCTAATATTATCTTATTCTCTTCAAATCAAGTTCAACCTCAAGATTCTCTTTATTTCTTTCCATTTCCTTTCTTTTATTTCTTACTTCATTTGTCCCATTCTACTTCATTTTTTTGTAATTTGTTTCAATTTTCTTTCTTCTAATTCATTTTTCCCCTTCTTCTACTTCATTTCAGAATGAGTGGGTCGTGCTCGGGACCTTCTGCAGGAGCATTCTCTATTGGTTCGGCACCCGCTAGATCGGATGACCCGGCATGGGCTTACGGTACATTGGTTCCGGGTCAAAAAAATAAAGTAACTTGCATATTCTGTGGCAAAGTCATATCGGGTGGAGGTATAACCCGCTTGAAAGAACATTTAGCGGCTGTTCCTGGTGAAGTAAAATCATGCAAAAAAGTGACTGAAGATGTAAAATATCGAATGAAGTAACTTTTAGATGCAAAGAGAAAAGAAAGGGCTAGGATGAGCCTATCCAGAGCAGAGGTTGGAGGTTTTTATGGCACACCAGACGAAGAAGAAGAGCATAATGAAGAAGACATTGGCACACAACTGCCTCAACGAAGAGGTAAGGAAGTTCTTGTAGAACCGAGTGGTACAAAAAGGAAGAAGAAGGGAATCACAGGAGGGATCAGGAATTTCTTTGCACCACGAACAACCCCTGGAGCCCAGCCAAGCATTAAAAGTGCTTTGGCTACCAAAGAAACAATGGATAGAGCAGACATGGTGGTTGGCATGCTTTGCTACGATGCCAATCTCCCTTTCAACGTTGCCAATTCACCTTTCTGGCAACCTATGTTTGATGCTGTGAATGCCGTGGGTTCGGGTTATAAGGCACCTACTTATCATGCTTTAAGGGGTTCCATTTTGAAGAATACAGTGGATGAGGTAAACAACTACTTGGAGGAGATTAAGATGTCATGGAGATACACTGGCTGTAGCATTATGGCAGATGGATGGACAGACACCAAACAACGTTCCCTAATCAACTTTTTGGTGTACTGCCCTAAAGGAGTCATATTCCTCAAATCCGTTGATGCATCTGGCATAGTGAAGAATGCCGATGAATTATACAATATCTTTGAAAAGATTGTCGGAGAGGTGAATCCGGAATATGTGGTGTAATTTGTAACTGACAGTGAGCCAAGTTACAAAGCTGCTGGGAAAAGACTAGAAGCCGCGTTTGGTACATTCTTTTGGACTCCGTGCGCAGCTCATTGCTTAGATCTCATCTTGGAGCATCTGTGCAAACCGACTGCATTTTCTCACATAGCAACCACAATTGAGAGGGCTCGGACGATTACAAAGTTCATCTACAACCATGGAAGCCTCTTGAATTTGATGAGGAAGAAGTTCACAGGTGGGAAAGAGTTGTGCCGCCCTGCTGCAACCAGATTTGCTACAAATTTCATTAGCATACAAAGTTTGGTGTTGAATAGGAAAGCACTTCAGCAGATGTTTGTGTCTGATGAGTATAGTACTAGTAGGTTTGTCCAACACCCACTGAGTGAAGGGGTAGTTAGTACTGTGTTGGATAAAATTTTTTGGGACCAATGCAAGTACATTCTAAACATCAGCGAGCCTTTAGTGAGAGTGCTGCGTTTGGTAGATCGGCAGGACAAACCGGCGATAGGTTACCTATATGAGGCCATGGATAAGGCCAAAGAGAACATCAAGGAGAGGTTGAAGAGAAAATCAGATTACATGCCCATCTGAAGGATCATCGACCAAAGATGTGATAGGCAACTCCATAGTCCCCTCCATGTAGCAGGATATTTTCTTAACCCTGCTCTCTTTTTCACTCCTACCTTCTCTAGGCACAGTGAAGTAACCAGAGGCTTGTTGGCATGCATCACTCGACTGGTACCTGATGAAGCTACACAAGACCTCATCACCAATCAAATTGAGGATTATCGAGAGGCTAAGGGTATGTTTGGAATGAAGCTTGCAATCCGCAACCGAACGAAGTTGGGACCAGGTATATTTGAGTTGTTTATTTAATTAAGTATAATTCATTTTAACTTTCAGTTTCTCAACAAATAATACTTTACTATTTGTTACTTTACAGTTGCATGGTGGAGTCAATTCGGAGGTGACGTGGAAGAATTACAGACCTTTGCGATCAGAATCCTCAGTCAGACCTGCAGTGCGACTGGGTGTGAAAGGAATTGGAGCACCTTCGAACACATTCACTCTGCAAAGAGAAATATGTTGGAGCACCAGAGATTAGATGACTTGGTGTTTGTCCATTACAATCTTAAGTTTCGATAAAGGTATACAACGTAATATAATGTTTTCAACTCTCACCTCATCACTTTAAGCTTTTAAGTTTAACCTTTGACATTAAACTTAATATTTTCATTTTTAGGGACTTGTTGAGGAAATCATCTACCACTAGTGACCCTTTGAGCATAGACCATCTGGATGTCATGATGGATTGGGTTGCAGAAGAAGAAGATGTCATATTCACGCCGGAAGATATTGGGTGGGAAAATCTTGAAGCACCTATTGCTGTGGTTGGGGCCGGGGACGACGACGACGACGACGACTTTCTCATGCCTCTTGAAGAAGATGTCCCTACTGGTGGTTTAGGTGGTGATGACGGCGGCGACGACGACGACGAAGAAGACATTGAGTATGATCATCCGGGTTATGATGACTGAGAGTTGTTGCTACTAGCTATTGTCTATGTTTCACTTTCATGTATCTTTTTTTTTTATGTTTTTCTATGTATCAGACTATCAGTTGGACTTGTGCAAGACTTTATGTGTTTAAGTAATGAATATGCCTTTTGGGATACATATTTTGGACTATTTATTAGTTTTTCATCTTTTTCTATTGATTTTTTATTTTTTTGGATTTTTCTCATATTTTTTAATATATTTTTTGTGTGAACGAAAAGTTTCAACCGAAATGCACCGAAATGACCGAAATCCCACCGAAATTTCGTTTCGGTGGCCAAAACGAAATGGCGACCGAAACAGAATTTACAACTATGATTCTAACTATTTCTGTCTTGTGTAAATTTTAATTTTTTGGTGTCACCAATAGCTAAGAAACCACGACTTGTGTTGCATAATTGTTGCATAAATTCATGTACATGAAAAATAACATAAACAAAAGAAAAACGGATACATTTAGAATAAGTGAGTAATGCAACCGTTAAATAAATATCACCACCTTTCCCCCTCTACCCAACTCTATAAACCCCCTAATCTCTACTCTAAATACCCAAGCCTCACAACAAAACTTCACTAATTAAAGAAGAAGAAATAAGAGGCTTGACACCAAGAAGAGGCTTCACCAATTAGAGAAGGAGAAGATGGTAGCTAGAGGGATACGATGATCCTGATCCTGACAGCATGTGTTACTATGTTGACCACGTTGGGCCTGACTTTCAAAGAGCATGGACAAGCCCGAAAGCAACCCTGAGGAAGAGTTGAGAGAATTTCACATAAGCCTCTCAAGACAACTATATGAGGCTTTATAGTCAGAGAATTTAAATTTCACATACAAATGATCGCTAAAACCCTTAAGATATATACAAACCCAAGAAACATACAACCAGAAATATAACGATCCAACAATTCATGAAAACACAATAAGAAACTAACCCTTGAAATATGGACATTTTGTTCACTTTGCAAATTCACACCTCGAGGGTGAATTGTCCATTTCTTCCTAACAGTAGTCAAACATAAGAAAAATGTCAACTAAAAGATTCCACCAAAACTAATAAACACATCATAGTATATCAATAATCAATGTTATAAACTGGGTTCCAAACCCTGACCCTAAAGATAATGAGAGAAAAAAAATAACCCTAATTAAAAACAGTCACCTTTTTGTAGTAGATGTTAATGCTCACAACCACTTCGAAAAGGCAAATAATGTATTAGAGAAAAATCTATCAAACCACTTCGGAAAGGCAACTAATGCATTAGAGAAATATCTAGAGAGAAATCCTACAAAAAAAGAGAGGAGGGACCAGTGAGAGAGATTTTGGGAAGAGAGGAATAGTGGTGTTTGGAAATGGAAAAAAAGGAGCCTTAATAAGAAAGTTTTACCTGTTAAAAAAAAAAAATCAGAGCAGCCCTAGAAAGAAACACACATTGAGAAATAAAACTACCATGAAATATTGATCTCTAATGGCCTTTTGATTTATCCCATCACCATCAACTGTAAAGAACACCTAAATAAAAAAAAAGGTAATTATATTTCATACTCTATAAAAAAATTTAAGAATGTAACAATCTTCGACTATCGGCCATTAAATAATTGAACAAATAACATGAATGAAGAGCATCCCAGCATCCAAAAAAATACACACTGAAAAGAAAATAAACCTTCGCATGATATTATTCCAGGTTGAAAAACAAAGCCTTGACCATTGAGCTTGTGTTGGATGTACAATCCGATGATGACCACAATTTGATCCCTTGTTAACTCCATTCTGATGTCAAATCACAATAAAAAAACAACATCAAATCCTAGATAGACATAAAAATTAGGAAATTAAAGTTGCATTCATATGTACAACAACAAAGCTCCCCTCCCATGAACCGCCGCTTCCATCCCATTCCCTTATCCCTTCTCAAGTGAAACAAAAAGCAAGATCAATTATGATTCAGAAAACATAACCCTCACCCAATCCTCTATCAAGCCAAGGATGAGAATCATGATTTTAAATGAGGAAAACAAAGGTTATACAACTTTGAATTTTTCAAAAGGATATTCCTAAAAGTAGCAAGCAAGGGAATCCATAAAACGTAGAAAGCACCAATAGGAGGAGGTCGATAATGAAAATGGCAAGACATTAAACAAAATCAGCAATTCAAGAGCAAAAGAGAAGAATCCATAAAAAAACACAATGTAATTAAAAACAAATATCAACTAAAGAAATTTTTGTTTGGGACGACCCATAAAAAATGTAAAATTGCATCAAACAAGTCCATACATGTGTCACTCCAAGGAGAAATCAAACAAACACATATTTGTAATTAGGCATCAAAGGGCTCACAAAAGTACAAATTACCAATATATGGGTTTTGGAATTATGCACATGAAGATTTAGAAAAAAAAACAACAAATTAAACATGATATGAGATTTCAGAGGTTTTCTACCTTGTCAGAGTAGAAAATCCAACGGCCATAACTAGAGAAAAATTTATAAATCCGAGAGACCGAAATTAGGTTACGGAAGAAGGGCAGATGAAACCACCAGAGGCCATGATAGATTAAAAAAAAAAAATTGTTCGGAGGAAAGACCTGTAAAGAAAGAAGAGGAGAGAGGGAAGAAAATGTCAAATTAAATAGAAAAGAAATAAATAAAAACTCCTCCTTGAGACATGCAACAGAGAAGAGAAAGTGCGCCTACAAAATAACAAATCAACAGAAACCCTAAGCCACGTACATTTCAAAACAAAACATACCTTTTTCTTTCAATGTTTGGAATTCTAACCAGAGGGCGAAAAATCTCTAGTTCCCATTTCAATTAGGCAGATGGAAGGAAATAGGGTGCTAATGGGATTTGGATGACATGAAGTAGTCTTTAGACAAGGAAGAAGAGTAGAAAAAAAAAATTGAAATCAATGGTTGGAAAACGGGAGCTAAAGGTTGGTAGAACCCAGGTGTGCATATGCATGTAGTTGGAGTGGGAAAAATATACTGTTCCGCCTCAGTGGATGAATAAAGGATCTACACTTCAAACAGAATTTTTGATAAGTAAGTTTGTTTTTCGAGCAGGCATCAAGAATGTGCATTGTCTTCACTTCAGAAATTCATATCAAGTGCTAGGCGTGTAACAGTTAATTTATAAAGGTATGAATAGCAACATATTAGATGACGTATGGGTTATGTAGGTATTAGGCATAACTCTAACTACTGTGGAAATATTTGTGTAGCTAAAATACAGAAATCAGCACTAACAATGTATTAGTATTTGACAACTTGGAAGCACCATTATGATCCCATTTTTGTCCAGCTTTTGTCAATGCAAGAATGCAAGATTTACATACCATAAACCTCCTTTTTTATTACTATTTTTTTTTTTTTGACTGGTAAACCAGAATTGAACCTGAGTCCCCAGGATTGTAGCATCAAGCACCATCCAAATGAGACCCCAAGATTGGCTCAAGTCCTTCTACCAAAAATAGCACCCATCTCATAAATGTTGATTAAAGCATAACTATGAAAAAAGATAAGACATCATGATTATTGATGCAATATAGTAGTATCAGATGAAATAAGAATATACCAAGTGATGCCAAACTATATACCAGCCAAGTTTAAGCTGTCTGGATCGCTATCAACTCCAACTGAATTGCACAGATCCTGAACTTTTTCTTCATCATTTACTCTAACCCAAAGAAGCATCTCATAGTATCCTAATCTAGAAAGAGAAACTGGGCTCTCATCTTTGACAAATCTACTGAAGAAGTGGAATTCTTGAACCATTTCCATATCAATTAAATACATAAGAAATGGACTATAAGTTTCTTCTTCCAGCTGAAATCCATGTTCTCTCATCGACCTAAAGAGTTGAAAAGCCTTGTGAATTTGCTCTATACAATTTTCTTCATCGCTACTCCTCCTTGCCTCCTCTATGCAAAGTTTTATCAAGGCATTGTATTCTTTGACACCTGTTTCTCTTCCCAGTTTACCGAAGACTTCAAGGGTAGCTTCCGGTCCCAGTTTCTGCACACACATTCTTACCAAAGGCTCGAAACGATGAGTTTGGGTATTCTTGAAAATCCATTTCTGTTTTCTTTCCCGCGATAGTTCCTTCCGACGTTGCGATATGCATGTATGAGACATATTCGAGAACCATGGTATATCTAAGACATCTGCCGATTTCCCATTAGTAGGAATTTGAGATTCAGGCAAGTTGACGACTCCAGAGCACTGTCACCTGAGAAGTTAAGCTCAAATACATGAATATGCAAGAAAAGAAGCCACCACTTGCTGAATTTAAGGTCATCTTTGCATGCCACCAAAATCAATCATTAGTTACAAATAAAGTACGAATGCATGGGAAGTCACTTTTACGAGCAATGGCAAAGAGCAAGTTGTGGGTCCCACAAGAAGCATAGGGAGGGGGGGGGGGGAGATAATCAATACTGTTGATCTTTTAGAACATCATGAGGTAGGGGTGTAAACGAGCCTGGCCTCGGCTCGGCTCGTTAAGCTCAAAAGCTCGGCTCGGGCTCGAACTAGGCTCGGCTCGGCTCGGCTCGGTCAGGCTCGGCCAGGCTCGAGCTCGAATTATATTAATTTTACACCCCTCATCTTCCCTGGACAGCCCTATCTAGTGTTTTTTTACTACTCTTTTTACACTAGGGGGGTGATCCAAGTAACAAATGGGGTTCCAAAAAAGAAGTGACATATTTTGCCTCCCCCTTTCACTCCCTAGACAACCCTTTTAGTGTATATATTAATATAATATATATATATATATATATATATATATATATAAATATATAAATATATTAAATTCTTAACGAGCCTTAACGAGCCGAGCCGAGCCTGGCCTAACTCGGGCTCGGCTCGTTAAGCTTAACGAGCCGGCTCGGCTCGGCTCGGCTCGTTAAGGATTCGAGCCGAGCTCGAGCGAGCTTCCGAGCCCCAGCCAAAATTGACACCCTTATCATGAGGTGATCCACATGGTCTTCTCCCCATCCCAAACGGCTGTAAGATAAAGAGCCACAAAAATCAACAGTTTAGCTTTTCATGGCGGGGGTGCCTAACCGAGGCTAGATGGATCAAATGCCTAGGAACATGAAATCAAGATGTTCCCAAAACATCATTTTGGAAGGAGTTATGGTTATCGTTCGGATCAGCGCGCAGGTACAATCCAATCATGTAAACGAGGCAGAAGTGACGCCCAGTAAGTGTCTTCTAGGAAAAGGCCTAAAAGTGACTTTCTTTTTAGCATTTTCTTTGCAAATAGGATTATTTGAAGTAAATCTTTTTTTGCAAATGAAACCTTAAGGCCACATTTGGATAACCACAAGATTTAGATTTGGATTTAGTTGACATTTTGAACTGAATCAGATCCTAAAAATTCCCAAATCAGCTACAACAGTGCAAAAAATTCCGATTTTCAAATATGTTCTGCGAGACATTATTTGAAAATCAATATTTGTGGCAACTTCCTTCACCATCGCTGCTCCTCAACGTTGCTCCAGCAGCAGCTAGACATCCCTCCCTCCCTCCCTCCCTCCCTCCCTCTCTCTCTACATGCTCATGAAGATGATGGATGTATTTTGTATCCAAAACTCAAATCCAAATCAAAATACAAATGCATGAGGTATCCAAACGGGCCCTAAGGCATCTTTGGAAGCCATTAACTAAATCATTTCTAAAACAATTACAGCTATTATTTTCTAATAATCACATCTAACTTCAAAACTATTTGCATATTACATGCAAATAAATTTTATAGGCATCGAATAAGGAGCTTAAAGAACGAAAGAACTATGTAAGAAGAAGCATAGCGCATAATATAGAAGAGATCTCCCTCAATATCTGCCCTGGAATCTTCTACGAACAAAATCCTAAAATTAAAAAAGAAAAAAGAAACCGATTCAAATGCTTCTCTAATAATAAGCACGAAAAGGCTGTTTGGATACATAGATTTTATAATCTAGGATGGTAAAATTCTGGATTTTACAAGCTAAAACCTAGATTTTATAAGCTACAACCTGGATTTTACATTTTCAGGATTGTTAAAATCCAGGATTTAGCTTATAAAATCCATGTATCCAAAGGGCATCTAAAATCAACAGAGAGAGATGGAGAGATTAGCAGAAGAAGAACTCCCTGTGGACTCTTTCACGGATTTCAATGCGGATTTGTTGGAGGGAGATGAGCCTATGGGATTTCTTCAAAAATTTATTTAGAAGATCTCTATATTGACTACACATTCTGGAAGCGTCTATAGATTGGAGGTTTAGGATCATTACATAGAGATGATTTATGGGGTACAACCAATTTACATTGTGGCAGAACAAATGAATGGTTGGATCATCGTGTGAAGGGGGCCCCACTGGACTTTACAGCCACACGCATATAAAAATTCATATAATGGAAACCTTGCAACAAAAAATGGGAAGCATCATTTCCCACCAACAGTTTTAAAACCTTTCTTTGGACTATGCTTTCTTGCACAGTACTAGAGGACATTCAGTTCTCTTGATTTTCACAATCACCTTCTCCTTTTCATCTTATTCTCTTTCATAGTTTCATGCCTTCCTTGCCCTCCTCTACTCGCACCTTCCATGGCTTTCAACCACCTTCCATTTTCAATTCTAACTTCTACCCTCTCGCCTTCTAGGAGGATGTGGAAGGCCCCCCGCTCTGCAATGGCTTTCTGCCGTATATTGGACTCTTGCAGTCTTGCTTATATGTGGTGTGACAGAAGAGACAGTGGATCATCTCTTTATCGATTGCATCATTCTGTCGATCTTTAGGGTGGCATGGGTTATGCCAATCCGTATTGTTGATCTCTTCTCATTTTCGTTGTAGGTATTTACCTCGTAGAGTATACCTAAGTAGTCATTAGGGGGAAGATTAGTTTGGGTTGAACCTCTAGCTCAATTGGTAAAGACCATGCTCTTCAACCATGAGGTTGGAGGTTCAAACTAGCTTAGCTACCAAAAAAAAAAAAAACAACGTGAGGAGACTAGTGTTGGATTTATCTGGAACTTACCTCTTAGAATACAACATTGTTTGGTTGTCAACCTAGTAGAGGTAGGGAGGGCCAATCTAGAGAGAGAGAGAGAGATCATCCTTCATAAGGCCCTGTTTGTTTCAGATTATTCAACAAGTGATGCTATATAGCAACCTAATATGGCATGCATCTATTATCAAAATAATCAGTTTTGAGAAAAGTTGTGTACTGCAACATCATCTCATAAGTGATTATATAGTCTATGTTAAGAAATTCAAACAAAATTCCACCTTTTGAGGGTTTTGACTTGGATTTCATTACGAGGAGACAAGGATGACATATAAATGCAATGATTAACCATGAGACATCCTTAGTAATCTCTAGGGATTTCAATGCTATATTGGCAAACAAATAAGGGGTTTTGTTGATGTGGCACCTAAATGCACACCAAAACCATTAAGCCATCCCAACTTTAACATATTAAGGCTCAGGCTTTTGCACCTTAGACCACTAAATGGACAAAGGATATCTCTACGTACGACCCTGTAGATGGTTTGGAAGGAGGAGAATCATAGGATCTTCAGTCTTTTTTCGAATGAACGGTAGGGAAAATGAGTTGACCAAACATTATACAAATCATTTTTAATGAATTTTTTCTCAGAGATATAATTTTTCATGAAATTGAGCAAGATATCTGAGCTTTTATATGGTGTAAGCGCATATATTGCATTTTCTCCAAGAAGTACTGTAGGGGACACACCATAGGATGATCCAAACCGTCCATTTGACGGTCCACAACGTAAACAGGTTGCTGCACAAAACTCATTTCCATTGGATAATCCTAATCCTCCGATCTATAGAGGTCCCATAATACGCAATTACACTATAGATTGGAGGGATAGGATCATCCTATGGAAATTTTTTTTTTTGCACAACCTATCTTCATTGTGGCCCATCAAATGGACGGTTTAGATCATCCTATGTGTATCCGTACAGTATTTTTTTTTAAATATATCGGACTATACCTCATAAATTAAATAAATAAGACAAAATATTCTAAAAACTAACCCTATGTGACTAAGTGAGTATCAAAACGACTTTCCGCGACATTATCTAGCAAAATCCTTTTACAAAGTTTACAACAAAAAGGCCTCGCGTGTGTCTCTAGCATTCCTCTTTCTCCCTATATAATAAATACGCATACAAACCCTAAAAACCATCGCCCTCACTTTCTCGCTCTTTCATTTCCCCCTCCAAAACCCTAACTCTAATCTTCCTCCCTTTCTCTCTCGGAGATGAGTTCCGTCGCCGCCGTCCGACCTCTGGTCACCGTCCAACCACTCTCCGGCGACATGTCCACCGACGGATCAAACTCCATCCCCCTCCCAGACGTCATGAAATCCTCAATCCGTCCTGACATCGTCAACTTCGTCCACGCCAACATCTCCAAAAACCGCCGCCAACCCTACGCAGTCTCCAAACGCGCCGGCCACCAAACCTCCGCCGAATCATGGGGCACCGGCCGTGCCGTCTCTCGTATCCCTCGAGTCCCCGGTGGCGGGACCCACCGCGCTGGCCAAGGCGCCTTCGGCAACATGTGTCGTGGGGGCCGCATGTTCGCCCCTACCAAAATCTGGCGCAGGTGGCACCGCAAAATCAACGTTAACCAAAAACGTTTTGCAGTTGTTTCCGCCATTGCCGCATCTGCTGTACCTTCCCTTGTTCTCGCCCGTGGCCATCGGATCGATTCCGTGCCTGAAATCCCTCTTGTGGTTTCGGATTCCGCGGAAACGTTAGAAAAAACCTCGGCAGCGATTAATGTTTTGAAACAAATTGGGGCATTTTCGGATGCGGAGAAGGCGAAGGAGAGTCATTCGATTAGGCCCGGGAAGGGGAAGATGAGGAATAGGAGGTATATTTCGCGAAAGGGTCCGTTGATTGTGTATGGGACTGAGGGTTCTAAGATTGTTAAGGGTTTTAGGAACATTCCTGGTGTTGATGTTGCTTCTGTGGAGAGGCTTAATTTGCTTAAGCTCGCGCCTGGTGGGCATTTGGGTAGGTTTATAATTTGGACTAAGTCGGCTTTTGAGAAGTTGGATTCGATTTATGGGTCGTTTGATAAGGTGTCTGAGAAGAAGAAGGGGTATGTTTTGCCGAGGTCGAAAATGGTGAATGCTGATCTGTCGAGGATTATTAATTCGGATGAGGTTCAGTCTGTTGTGAAGCCGATTAAGAAGGAGATGAAGAGGAGGCCGCTGAAGAAGAACCCGCTGAAGAATTTGAATGCACTTTTGAAGCTTAATCCGTATGCGAAGACTGCCAGGAGGATGGCGCTTTTGGCTGAGGCGCAGCGCGTGAAGGCAAAGAAGGAAAAGCTGGATAAGAAGAGGACTGAGCTGCCTAAGGTATACCAAATACTCTTGTTATTTGATTGTTTTTTGGTAGGATTTGTGGGTTTCTTGTTAGAGGTTGTATATGATATGTGTTTGTCGCATAAAACCTTGGACACTTGAATTTATGGTTCAGATCTCGGTTAACTGCACATTGCCTTGGACACACTTATACACGCATCATATACATTAAAGTAGATCAGATCTTGACCATTGATTGTAAGGAGATTTTAGGAAATCTTGACTGTTAGATTTTTTTTTTAAAGGGTGTCTTGACCGTTGGATTGGGGTATAGTGGATTACGTAGTTTGGATAGATTGGCAACTAAGCTAGATTTAGTAGTTTAGATTTCTGTATAAACACTCATTAGTGCTTATTGTAATTAGTCCAAGAAACCAATATTAGTGAAATCTTCTGATAATTTAATAATATAGCGCCCATCTTTTTATATTGTAATGTTCATGATCATGAAGAGATTCTTGCAACAATTTAGATTAAAACAACAATTCCCAAGAAAACATTACCTTTCTAGATTTGTTTATGATCATGAAGACGTTCCCTTTCTGGATTTGTTTTTTTGCTCCGCTTTAGAGCGTATTAGATTTCTTTGTGCAAAGGGTTGTCCTTGGTGGTTTATGTGCTTTATATCTTTCTATAAGATTGAGCTGATTGGATGCATCGATCTGGGGATCTATGTTGTAGTATGGAGTTTCCATGCTCCTCCTTGATTGATCTTTCCAGTTGGATGGCAATCTGGGCCGGATTCTTACCAACTGTCATTGCAGTGGTGTGGAAAGTTTAGCCTTTCCTCTCCTTTGTTGTTATTTTTGAGGAAAATGTACCGTGTCTTCTTTATATGTTCAAGGCCAGTATGAATTAGGGATCGATTGGTGGTTTGTCAAACGGTCTGTTTCCTTCCTGCGCATTCTTTGGAAGATAGCTTGATAGAGACATTTGGTTTTTTGATAAATTCAATAAGAGAGTTTTGTCGAGGAGGGGAGTAGAGAGAATCAAGAGCCTTGTGGAAGATTTTGCCTTGTTAAGGGAGATGATATGCAAAACATTACAAGGAAAGAAGCGGTTCAATTTGTGTTGAGAATATGACTAGGAACCTCATGATAAATGGGAAGTGGTTTGAAAAGAATTATATTGTTGGAGGAGATGATTTGCACAGGTGTTGGAAAGTGATAGTTGACACTTGACACTAGTGAGTGACAATGTGGAGAATGTGATTGACAAATGGAACCTCCTTCAAGTTGCTCTGGCGGTAGCTCGTATGATACTCTAATAACTTGGTAGCTGTTGTCTACTTGATTAAAACCATCAGCAAGAGTTGAAAGTGGCAGTTCTTGGCATGTCATTCAATAATTTTAATGATATTGAGGTTTGGATGTTCTCTATATGAGATTTTTGTGTTCCCAAATTCCTATCTTGGGCCTCTTGTTGTGCAAAACAGCCCTATGAATAATATCTTTAGGTGGATGTCTATGGTAGTCGGTAGACCATCCCTTGTATACTGCTCTATATGAGATGGTTGTGTTTCCAAATCCCTATCGTGGGTGTCTTATCATGTAAAAGCAGCAAAAGAGCCCTGTGAATAATATCTTTATGTGGATATCTATGATAGACCATTCCTTGTAGACTTCTCTTTAATGAGATGTTTGTGTTTCCAAATTCCTATTTTGGGTTTGTTGTTATGATCCCTATGAGTTTCTTTCCATCATGTCCACTAGACAACTAATGAGGCAATTAACTAGAGGATGGTGTATTGAGTCCAACTTCTGACTAGTATTTATTTTTTAAATTTTCTCTCTCGATAGATTTGCCGTTATCACTAATAATAAATGTCTAATTAAACGATATCTGATTAAATAATGAATTAGATATTAATCCACAATTTAGGAGAAAAATAGAAGCATTTTATTAGTTGTGACTAAATGATATCTGGTTAAATAATCTCTTATCTGGGTGAATGTAGTAGAAGCATTTATATTAGTTAAGAGCTAAAACTTAAGTGCATCGTGGCCATGTTCGTTTTGGATTTTGAGAATCAATTTTGTGTCCAATACTCAGTTTTTGACTCAAAATTGCGAGTAATTTTGACTATAATAATCAGTTTTGGACTCAAAATCGCGTTTAATTTTAACTCTAATAATCAGTTTTGGACTCAAAATGGATTCTCAAAATCCAAAACCAGCTGGGCCTAATTTGTAATAGAAAGATTTGAACTCAAATAGAAGTCATGTGCCAAACAACATTTCTAGTTAGACAATCAACTTTCAAAAAAATATATATTCCATTGACAAGTATCTTGCTCTCTGTAATATCGTTTTTGCTGTTAATTTTGCTTGAATACATGTATCAAATTACTTTGAAGTGTTCTTGTTGTCTTTTTGTCTCTGCATTGTTTGCTAAGATGTTACTCTTTAGAGTGTTAGCATTAAAGGATTAACTATGTTATCCATTTCCAAAAAGTGTTGCTTGATGTTTGGGTGAGTTGATTCAGTAACTTAGTTTTGAGTTATGAATTTTAACCATCAGAAGTATGTATCATTCAAAAGAAAAAGAAGAAAAAGAAGAAGAGTATGTTATTGGAATACATTCTTCCTTACTGAACGGCAAGAGCGGTCTTGTGCTCTAACTGTGCTGTTTTTGCAAATCTGAGTCCCAGATCTTAAAATATCAAAAGCGATTAATTGCTGAGGATAAAAATAAGACACGGAAGACATGGATGATCTAGAGCTCATAACTGCTTGTGATACTATCGATGTTTGTAATGGTTAGTTGGTAGTTACATGTAGAATCAACTAAGCTATGTGATTTACCTTTTCTTTCAGACATTGGACTTCACCTTCCTACTGCTCAGTTTGTCTATTGAAGTTCACTCTGTACTTTCATTTAAATATCCTTCGTTTAAAACTATTCCATTCCTTCTAAAGAAAATATGTAATCACTATTCAGAGGGCGACAAACCCTTCAAGAAAAGAACACACCTCTGCTATTTAACCAAAAGACAGAATCACAAGAATTGTTGACCTTAATTATCTGTGCAAGTGTAATGTGGATATTGACAAAAGAATACTTCTTTTGCAGGAGCAAGCGACCGCGATCAAAGCTGCTGGGAAGTCGTGGTACAAAACCATGATCTCCGACAGCGACTACACTGAGTTTGAGAATTTCTCTAAGTGGCTGGGCGTTTCTCAGTGATGATGTTTATGTTTAGTTTTGCCCCGGTGAGTTTTATTTCAAGTTCTACTGTTTTAGGTTTGAGTTTTAAAGTTTTGGAGTAATTTATTATCTTTCTTGGAGTATTATTATATTGTCTTAATCAGGAACTTACGAGGAAGGGGTGGAAATTACCAGACATGAGTTTTGGTGCATTAATTTCTGACCCCTTGCTCATTTTGCTTGGCAGCACAAGTTTGGAGTTGGAAATACATTGTCATTTAGAACTTTATTCTGTCAGAATCTGCAGAAATTATATGATGCTAAAAAGGGTGTTAAAGAGCAGGAAAATGCCAGCTCCTCTTGGCATTTGCCCAATCTTTTTCACCCCTTCTAACAGTTCCTCAGTGTAAAATGAGGAGTGTGGTGAGTGTTTTTTTCCCATCATCCCCTTGAAGGGCTTCTAATAGGATTACTCTTTTAAGAAAAATGTTCAAGATGCTGGTACTAGTGTTTTCCTTGACAGCCATTTTTGGGTCCCACATTTACCATCTAGATGTGATTTGGTCTGTTGATCTGAGTGGCAACAAGAAGTCTGGTCGATTGCAATCGGCCTCACTTTGATTGGATGATCCTAGTCCATTGATCCATCTACCTCGTTCAGTGTCCCACTGAAGGATGCCTAATTTGTTGATTTTTGTAAGCCTATCCCATTCGGCATTGAATCAGGACAATGTGTTGCCTCATGATAGTCTTAAAGATCAACGGTCTTGATCAGACGTGCATGGCCCATGTGGGAGCCAAAAATCTGATCTTTATTGAATATATCAGCTTCTTTGGGGATTGCAACATCCAATGAGGTCAGATGCATCTTATCAATATGAGCGGGTGGCAGTATCAACTTCCTCTTCAACCCATCTGTGCAGGGGAGGGATGGGTGCTTTTGCGGCTTTGCCCACAATATAAGAAAATAATTTGCTTTCGATGAGATTTTTTTTACCATAAACTCTATTTAGATTTTATGTGGGAAAAACATTAAATATATTGAAGAGGGAAATGATATCCACACCCCTTGTTTTGATATTAACACTCCAAACTTAAATAACTATTTCTCTGATTGGCTATATTGATAGCATCTTGAGGAGTGTAACATCCTTTAAAGCAAATTAGAAAAGTGTAAACTGTAAAGTATTAGAGTGTGTTATTGAAACAAGGGGGTGTAATTTCCAGGACGACATTTTGAGGCACTTGTCTCGGTGTCTGGGTTTGCGTCGTTGCAATGGATGGTTTTCCAGGGATAGTTTCTATCCCCGAACAACAGAAGAACGTTGTTCTACCCAGGAGACCTCCCTCCTCACAACTCCCTTTTTTCTTTGATAACACTCTTGCACACTTCTCTGCAGCGGTTCTGCACTTTTTTCATTGCTAAGAAGGGAGGATTGAAAAGAAAAGAAAAACTGGGTATGCAAAAGTGAGGGATGCCCTTGCAGAAATGGGGTGAGAGGGTGCCCCCTTTCGATCCACGTCACTATAGTGATCCAATGGGGGCAACCTTTCACCCTGCAAGGGCGCCCCTCAGTTTAGCATTCTTCAGCAACAGGTCGTATTGATGACCAATAAATTCTGGAGAAGCAAGGCTTCAAACCTGGCCTTTCTGCCCTCCTCTAATTGTGTGTTTGGATCGCTGGAATCGGAGACAAGAATTAGCATCCTATTCAGATTTAACAAATTATGATGGTTGGTTTATTTTTACAAATGGAATGTAGGGTTGGAGAAGTAAGGCTTCAAGCTTCTTGGCAGTGTGATGCTACCTTTATTGAATCTTTTACCAAGAACCAACCCTTTAATCCGTTGTTACCATCAAATTAGGATTTCCTTATAATTTTAACATGTACAAAAGTTCTTATAACTGATATACCAAATTTCTTATTGATTGGGATACAATGAAAAATTTATTTAAAATTTGATGTAGGCATTGGTCCAAACCCAGCCAAATGCTAGAATTACAGTCACAAGTGATTACCTTGTTGAATTCCAATGCTTACCCAAACACTAGAATCAGAATAGCCATTCTGTTTAAGGGGGAATTAGAATAGGATTGGAATGTGATGTTAATACTGATTCTTTAATTCTGGTAATCCAAACGCACCCTAAATCTCTCATTCCAAAAAGAAATACCGGCAATTAAAAAACACCCAAAATCTCTTATTCCAACAGCTAAAACTATATACAAGGGTGGGCAGCTCCACACGATTATGTATCTGCCTCCTTGTTTCCTCACACTGGAAAATGGTGAATGTGAAGCCTTGAAGAAATCAGCCTTTCTTCTGGAAGAAGACAATCTAGTGCAAACGGATTCATGTTACTGAAAATTGAATTTAAGTTCTTTAGATAAAAGACACGCCTGTTTGCCAACTTAAATTCTTTCCATTTTTATGAAGATATAAGGCCATGTTTTGGAGCCATGAAACAATTTTTTTCCCGGGGCACAAGTAGTATAGGATGACAAGTGGCTGAAAATCAAGAGAAAGAAAGACCACTCAAAATAGACTTTTTGTTTTCTTTATTTTTCAGTCACTTCACACCATCTCTTCACTAATGCCCTCTCAATTCTCTCCTCCTCCAATTCTGCCTACCCCTCTCCCTTTCTGCCTACTCCTCTCTCAAAACTTGTTAAGCTAATATCCCATGGGAAAATAATCTGCCAATCATGGCCATGCTCTTTAGGTGGAAATAGAGATTTGAGAGAACGTTGAGGGTAATTTTGTTGTTTTAAAATATTTAATAGGAGAAAGTAACTGCCCTTTGTATCTGGGTGGTATGGCAATTCTTTTCCAAAAGCAGGGACTAATTGGCAAATATGAAATTCTTAAGCACTATTTGGCAATAATTTTGCAAAGCAGTGGCCTGATCGGCAAAAATCCCTTTAATAATTGAGCATTTTTCTTTTAAATGTTGATTTGTGGGCAACCTAGCTGAAGCTTGGGTTATCAAGTTGGTACAATTTTGGCCCATAACCCAACCATGAGCCCCATTCATTTATTGGGCCCTACCATATAGATAGGTAGCCCCCCAAAAATTTTCCTTCAAATGATCGCAACTTTGACCTGTGGCCAACGAAAGGTTGGCGCTGCTAAAACAATATAAACCTACAATCTAGGTTTAGTTAGGGTTGCCACTTGCGTCGGGTTCAACCCAAAAAAATCAAGGGCCTGCTTGTGTTTGAGTTGGGTCCGGTTTGGGTTCGGGTTGAGGAACTTGAACCCGAGTCGGGTTGAGGTGTCAGATTGACTCGACCCACATCAAAACCTGATATTTAAAAAAAAAAAAAAAAAACGGTTTTACCATTTTTCTGATTTGCTTTTTTAGAACATAAAAACCTGTTTTTTGTTCCTGGGAGTTTTGTGGGAGAGTAAGTTAAATTTTGGTCCCATCCCATGTTTGGTTGCCTTTTAGCACTAGGTTTATTTTAATCCCACTCTTGTAATGATTACTTGTGGGGTGAATTTTTTAATCCCACTTTTGTAATGATTGCATTTTCATCCCATCCCAAGATAACCCCAGGAACAAAAATAAACTCAGGAACCAAAAATAAGCTTGAGAAGAATTTTTTTCTACCCAACAGTTCAAGCAACCAAACAAAGGTTTTTTTTTTCCCCACCATATCTCCCAGGGTATTTTTTTCTCCCACATAACCAAACATGGGATTTTTATTTTACCAGGATACTTCCAGAACTTTTTTTTTCCCACCTATCTCCCAGGGTATTCTTTTCTCCCACATAACTCCAGGGAACAAAAAAAACCTGGCAACCATACAGAGCATAAAGGGTAAAGATATCACCATAAACGGATCAACCCGACCCGACCCGACCCGACCCAACTCAACCCGACCCGAATCGGGAAATTGGGCCGGGTTTGTGTCGGGTCGGTTTAGCCCTCATCGGGTTGAGTGTCGGGTTGGGGTCGGGTTCAGGTTGACAGTTTAGAGTTTCGGGTTGGGTTGGTGTTGGCTTCAACCCGACCCAACCAAACCTAAGTTGCACCCCTACCTTTAGTGTGAAAGCATCCATTGATTCAAGGGTTAAGATCGTCCAAAGAGTTTGGGACATACCACACCGGTTGATATTTTTGGATCATTTAACATATGGTTGAACTTTCACTGCTCTTACTGTAGGTGAGGACGCCATATCAATTCCTCATACATATGGTTTCTTTGAAGGAATATGTAATTTTATGATTCTACATGCACATTAAATGTGACTAAAAAAAGGGATTTGGTGTGGTGTAATGGATGTATATATGTGTGTTTTTTATGCCTATGAACGACATTTCTCATTCACTTTAGTCTGTGGCTTAGCCAATGGACATGACAATTTATTTGACATAGGTGGGAGATTGGAGGAAACCAACAAAGAAGAGAAAAGGGCTGTGATTTCTGAAGCAAAGGTAAGCTCTCCATCCCGGCATGTTTGGATTGCAAGAAAAAACATGTATAACTAAAAACTTTTCTTAGAAAATTTTTCCTTCCCATGATTTAGATTAAAAAAAGAATAGGAAATTTTATAAATATTCTCTCTCTGTGCGAGGCCCAAAGGTATACACATTATATGATGTATGCACATTGGTAAGGTGGACCCACCCCCTACGTGCATACATCATATAACACGTACTTTTAGTATAGGGGGCCTTGTTCAAAGATCTAAACCATCCATTATTGGGCCCTGTTGCTGCTCAAATCCGGCTCTCGTAAGAATCTTCTCTCAGTTTCCTTCCAGAGATGAACATGAACCAGGTCAGAAATGCTGTTGATGGATGGATATCCTTGGCAACTCCATTCTTGTTTTCATGCAAGAAGAGAACATAGATGGGTTTCTTCCATGAGAAGCACATTTACATTTTTTTTTAATTTCTCATGCAAGCAGAGTCTTAGCCAAAATCATGAAAAGAATCATAGTCAAGGGACATGTTGCAATAACTTGTTATCAAACTGATGCTGAATTTTGTTACAGATTGATATACATTGCAAAATAACTGTTTAAATTAATCAACTTTTGTTTAGGTCATGATTTTTTTTATCTGCTGTAATCTCTGTTGGTTCCAACATTAAAATAATTAAAAGTTCTTCGTTGTACTTATTGTAACTTTTATTGCAGATATGAGACAAACATCAACAATGACAGCCCGGTGGACTATCCGAAGCTAAGTGGACAGGACCTGGACACACTACTAGGATCCACGAACATATTTGGGATCTAGACAACTAACAAAAGCCCGCGAGACAGTATCCGTATTTTGATGATCGCACTCCTCACTTTATTAAAAAGTACGGTATGACCCGCACCATAGGATGATCCAACCATCCATTAGATGGGACACCGCCTAAATAGGTTGTGCCCCAAAAATCATTTACATATGTTGATCCTAACCCTCTAACATTCAGCCCCTCTATATCTTGGAGGGTTAGGATTATGGAAATGATTTTTGGGGAACAACCTATTTAGGTTGTGGCCCATCTAAGGGACGGCTTGGATCATCCTATGGTGAGGGCCATACCGTACATTTTAATAAAGTACTTTTTAATAAAGTGAGGATTGCGATCATCAAAATACAGGAGTGCTAATAACATTTCCCTTTTATAACATTAAGTATTGTTTTAAGGGTATTTTAGTAAAAATAAGTGATATCCATTTTTCGTCGCCGCTGCAACCGGCCCTCTTTTAATAATTTTAACTGTGTAGATACTACTATTAAGAAAATAGTCCTAATAATTCCTCTAGTTAGATCATTGGCTAAAGCGAAATTTTGTAACGTATCAAGGCATTCCATTAGTAAGTCAGCCCAGGCCGATTCATTTGATTCTGTTATTATTGATCGATTCGGGTGCACAACGTAAGTAGGACCTACTAGGACACTCCGATGGACGGTCCAATTTGAAATGGATGGTCACCATGTAAGAACCGGTAAAATATATATATATATAAATATAAAAATGGCCTCATAGGTGGGTAATCATCGGCCATTACTCATTTTCCCCAAGTTAATCGGGCATGAGGACATCTGGCATAATGGGGCGTACACGATTCGAACCCAAGTCTAAGCTAAGATTGAACGGCTTCCTACCACTAAGCCACCGCCCCAGATGTCAACAAAAACGGAATAGATATATATATATGTTAAAAATTTCCAATAGTCACTATTCACAATAGTCACTATGCGAGATTACTATGCAGAAATACTATGCAAGTTCACTATTGAGATACACTATTTAAAAGTATTATTCACAGTAGGACCCACCGAGTACTATTTACAAACGAGTCCCACCATCAGTAGGTCCCACATCAGCGGGCCCCACACCCGCAGGTCCCACATCAGCGGGCCCCACATCAGCGGGCCCCACACAAGTAGGTCTCACACAAGTAGGTCCCACACAAGCGGGCCCCACGACCAGCGGGTCCTACCACCAGCGGGACCCATCCCTAGTGGAAACGAAAATATCATCGCACCGACGAAAATAATAATAAAAAAATGCAAAAATACTATTGACCGACAAAATTAATAATAAAAAAATATTATTAACTATGCAAAATACTGTTAACCGACGAAAATAATAATTTAAAATAGTAAATAGTTTTTACTATGCAAAAGTACTATGCAAAAATACTATTGACCGACAGAAATAATAATTTAAAATAGTAAATAGTCTTTACTATGCAAAAAGTACTATGCAAAAAAATGTCTATAAATAGAGGAGGAGGAGGAGAAGAAAAGGAGAAGAGAAGAGAAGAGAAGAGAAGAGAGAGAGAGAGAGGAAGAGAAGAGAAGAAAGAGAAAGAGGAAGAGAGAGAGAGAAGAAGGAAAAAGAAAATCCACTACCAAGTAAGTCTTTTATAATAGTCTCTCTTTCATGGTTGGTTCTACCACCTAAATTATTTAATGATCTCTTTCAATGGTTGGTTCTACCACCTAAATTATTTAATGATCTCTTTCATGGTTGGTTCTACCACCTACCTATATTTTATTTGAAGTAATGGTTGGTTTTACCACCTATATGGATAAAGTAATGGTTGGTTCTACCACCTATATACTTAACGGTGAAATACTAGCATAGTAACCGTAAAGTAAACTTTATCAACTTATGGTGAAATGAATAGTGACATGATGGGGCCCACATAAATAGTGACATGATGGGGCCCACATAAATAGTGACATGCGGGGCCCACATAAATAGTGACATGATGGGGCCCACATGAATAGTAGCATGTGGGGCCCACATGAATAGTGAACACAGGGAACCTTATTTTAGGACATAAATGGACACAGAAAGGACAAGTGTTGTCTGTGTGATATTAAAAGGACCTAGACTAAAATAAGTTGACCTATTTCACTTATTTGCCTACAGGAGCCATCTCGTCCTACTGCGACTATAAGAAAAGGCAGGTGACAGCTAGACCTTGTCTTGTAATGGTGTTCAATATAATTGTCTATGCAATGTAGCTCTGCTTATAAATTGCCTGATAAATACCTGCTTAGTGAATTTATACTCGCTTGCCTGGAATCAAATGAATTGAAATGAATGCTGGAATCAAATGAATTGAAATGAATGCAGGAAGAAAGGCAAAGGTAAGTAATTGCATACATGTTGCATACATGGGGGAAAGTGAAGGGGAACTTAAGGGTGTGGTGGAATCATCCTGGGACCTAAGGTCCAAAGGCCAACGCGAGAAGCGTGTACTGCCTTTCGTTGGCAAACCAACCAAAAAGGGAAAGTATCCCCGAGGGATAGTATCCCCGGCTCGGCAAATGCGAGACCGTAATCCAAGTCCATAACGTCACTACCTTCAGACAGGGGTAGTGGTTAGCCGTGCGGCAAGGACACCGGCAGAAAAAAATAAAAGAAAATGAAAAAGTCAGAAAAGAACTGACAGAAAAATAAATGGGGGAAAAGCCGGATGTACCTGGGGAATGTGCTGTCTCATTTTATAAAATTGTTGCATACATGCATACATAGCATACATTGAAATTATTGTCACTCCTTTGATTTATATTGCCATGGGCATTGTAATCTTTATTCTAGACATTATTGAAATGTGGATTTTATTGTATGCACTGTTATTATTGTCTCTTTTACTTTGCTCGGTCTTTGGATGACCCTGCTTTGACGTTGATTCCTCCACCACAGGGGTTGAGGCATTAGATGGCGGAGCATTTGCAAATGAAGGAACCATGGGATAAGGGACTGTGTGATCAGAGAGTTCGTTCTTGGAGTCCTTGCATTTTGACGTCTTACGTCATGTATCATTTTTAAGTTGTAATAAGATTCTATCGGGATCGTCGTTGATGCTTGTATAAAAAAGAAAAAATATTTCCATGATTTTTACTTTCTTTTGCTCGTAGCGACACGACGGAAATCGGGTCGTTACAGTTGTGGTATCAGAGCCATACCTCCTCTAGTACGATCTGCCAACAAGGACGTTGGGCCCTTTAAGGGGGGTGGATTGTAATAGTCCCACATCGGAAGCGGAGAGAGAAAGTTCCTGGATTATATGTTGTAGACCCCATTCCCGGGTTTACGGAAACCCTGGTGCTTGTGGGTTGTGTCGTTAAGTAGGGTTAGATAGCTAATAGGTGACATATGATGTGTCACATTTCAAGGGTAAACTGGAAAAAAAAAATAAAATTGATAGTGGTCCACCATCAAAGAACTTGTGCCCCCACTGTGGAAGGATTCACGTTGGGCAATGCTGGAGAAGAAGGGATTGCCCTAAGGCACCAGCCTTCATCCAAAACCGCCCACCTTCGCCACAATATCAACCAATGCAAACAAATCAGCAGAACCAGGGAAGAAGAAATCAGTACCGCCCTCTTACCCAAGATAAGAACGCACAGCCAGGAACTGAAAAGCGTTTCTTCGCCCTAATCAACGAGGTACAGGATGGGGCCTAATCAACGATGACAACGAGGTACAGGATGGGGCAACAGAAGGTCAGAAAACTTATTTATAAATTATGGATTATGGGAAACAAGGGAATTCATAGGAGTAAAATGTCTGCCTAGAATAGAAGATTAGTAGTATTTAAGAGGCAGTGCAGATTATGATGGATTTCACAAGACGTTGATTTCTAATCAAAATTAAGATTTACAAAGTAAAGGAGATGATCTTAAATTATCATGTGTCGAGATTCTGATTATCAAGATATCTAGGTTATGGGCGTAGGAATTTCGGGGACGAAATTTTTTTTTAAGGGGGGTAGAATGTAAGAACCGGTAAAATATATATATATATAAATATAAAAATGGCCTCATAGGTGGGTAATCATCGGCCATTACTCATTTTCCCCAAGTTAATCGGGCATGAGGACATCTGGCATAATGGGGCGTACACGATTCGAACCCAAGTCTAAGCTAAGATTGAACGGCTTCCTACCACTAAGCCACCGCCCCAGATGTCAACAAAAACGGAATAGATATATATATATGTTAAAAATTTCCAATAGTCACTATTCACAATAGTCACTATGCGAGATTACTATGCAGAAATACTATGCAAGTTCACTATTGAGATACACTATTTAAAAGTATTATTCACAGTAGGACCCACCGAGTACTATTTACAAACGAGTCCCACCATCAGTAGGTCCCACATCAGCGGGCCCCACACCCGCAGGTCCCACATCAGCGGGCCCCACATCAGCGGGCCCCACACAAGTAGGTCTCACACAAGTAGGTCCCACACAAGCGGGCCCCACGACCAGCGGGTCCTACCACCAGCGGGACCCATCCCTAGTGGAAACGAAAATATCATCGCACCGACGAAAATAATAATAAAAAAATGCAAAAATACTATTGACCGACAAAATTAATAATAAAAAAATATTATTAACTATGCAAAATACTGTTAACCGACGAAAATAATAATTTAAAATAGTAAATAGTTTTTACTATGCAAAAGTACTATGCAAAAATACTATTGACCGACAGAAATAATAATTTAAAATAGTAAATAGTCTTTACTATGCAAAAAGTACTATGCAAAAAAATGTCTATAAATAGAGGAGGAGGAGGAGAAGAAAAGGAGAAGAGAAGAGAAGAGAAGAGAAGAGAGAGAGAGAGAGGAAGAGAAGAGAAGAAAGAGAAAGAGGAAGAGAGAGAGAGAAGAAGGAAAAAGAAAATCCACTACCAAGTAAGTCTTTTATAATAGTCTCTCTTTCATGGTTGGTTCTACCACCTAAATTATTTAATGATCTCTTTCAATGGTTGGTTCTACCACCTAAATTATTTAATGATCTCTTTCATGGTTGGTTCTACCACCTACCTATATTTTATTTGAAGTAATGGTTGGTTTTACCACCTATATGGATAAAGTAATGGTTGGTTCTACCACCTATATACTTAACGGTGAAATACTAGCATAGTAACCGTAAAGTAAACTTTATCAACTTATGGTGAAATGAATAGTGACATGATGGGGCCCACATAAATAGTGACATGATGGGGCCCACATAAATAGTGACATGCGGGGCCCACATAAATAGTGACATGATGGGGCCCACATGAATAGTAGCATGTGGGGCCCACATGAATAGTGAACACAGGGAACCTTATTTTAGGACATAAATGGACACAGAAAGGACAAGTGTTGTCTGTGTGATATTAAAAGGACCTAGACTAAAATAAGTTGACCTATTTCACTTATTTGCCTACAGGAGCCATCTCGTCCTACTGCGACTATAAGAAAAGGCAGGTGACAGCTAGACCTTGTCTTGTAATGGTGTTCAATATAATTGTCTATGCAATGTAGCTCTGCTTATAAATTGCCTGATAAATACCTGCTTAGTGAATTTATACTCGCTTGCCTGGAATCAAATGAATTGAAATGAATGCTGGAATCAAATGAATTGAAATGAATGCAGGAAGAAAGGCAAAGGTAAGTAATTGCATACATGTTGCATACATGGGGGAAAGTGAAGGGGAACTTAAGGGTGTGGTGGAATCATCCTGGGACCTAAGGTCCAAAGGCCAACGCGAGAAGCGTGTACTGCCTTTCGTTGGCAAACCAACCAAAAAGGGAAAGTATCCCCGAGGGATAGTATCCCCGGCTCGGCAAATGCGAGACCGTAATCCAAGTCCATAACGTCACTACCTTCAGACAGGGGTAGTGGTTAGCCGTGCGGCAAAGACACCGGCAGAAAAAAATAAAAGAAAATGAAAAAGTCAGAAAAGAACTGACAGAAAAATAAATGGGGGAAAAGCCGGATGTACCTGGGGAATGTGCTGTCTCATTTTATAAAATTGTTGCATACATGCATACATAGCATACATTGAAATTATTGTCACTCCTTTGATTTATATTGCCATGGGCATTGTAATCTTTATTCTAGACATTATTGAAATGTGGATTTTATTGTATGCACTGTTATTATTGTCTCTTTTACTTTGCTCGGTCTTTGGATGACCCTGCTTTGACGTTGATTCCTCCACCACAGGGGTTGAGGCATTAGATGGCGGAGCATTTGCAAATGAAGGAACCATGGGATAAGGGACTGTGTGATCAGAGAGTTCGTTCTTGGAGTCCTTGCATTTTGACGTCTTACGTCATGTATCATTTTTAAGTTGTAATAAGATTCTATCGGGATCGTCGTTGATGCTTGTATAAAAAAGAAAAAATATTTCCATGATTTTTACTTTCTTTTGCTCGTAGCGACACGACGGAAATCGGGTCGTTACACACCAAGTGTGGGACCCTCGAGGGAACAGCGGGATGATCCGAAGAACTCTCCAAATCCGATCTGATCGATAAGGGATTTGAGTGGATTGTGACTGAGACATAGGTGGATCTGGGATTCGTTGACACCCCTATATACGTTGTAATCTTGTATTATTGAATAGAAGATTTATCTTGAATCAATTTTTATTGAACTGAAAACATCTAATAGCTGGAAAGGGTAATCGAACGGTGATGGTGCACTTACATGACACAATCACGACTCCTAGATTGGGCCCTGAAGAGGGTTTGATGGAGGAGAAATGGAAAGAGTTCTAATTTCTCCTAATTGCAGAAACTCTTTTTACATCTTTCTATGGTTCTTTTCATCACTACTGTGCTTGCTCTTGAACAAAAAGCCTTGTTTTTGGTTTGGCTAAACATGTTTATCAACAAAATAATCTATGTAATTTATTCACATTTAAAAAAGGTTATTGCATGGCCTATTTCAACCACAGCCCATGGCAGAGTCAATAAAAACCAAAAGCCAAACTTTCTATTTATATAGGTACACAGACTGTCATCCACCCTACTTCCCCGTGTCCAGTCAGAAATATATCCGACATTTTTAAAATATTGTGATATCTTATGATTTTTTTTTATTAAACATCATAATCTTGTAATTTTTCCCCGATTTTAAAAAAATATCGAGCTACCAAAAATATCATAAAAATACCGCAATAATTTCATGGTATTATTTGTTGTCCTAATATTAGGGGTGTCAATGTATCCACTTCGGATAGGATCCATGTATGTCTTAGTCCTGATCCATTCAAATCTCTTATCGGTCGGATCGGATTCAGAGTGTTCTTCGGATCCTACTTCTTGTGTCCCGATCACGATTCATTTCAAATCGGACTGTCCTAGTCAGTCCTTATAAAACAACAACAAATCTCAGCTTTCTTCATTTGAAATGAACTCCTAAACTTCCTCACTTCAGAAAAGAATTAGTCACTATATCTAATAACAACCCATGATTTTGATGAAGAATATGATTTTATTGTTGAAAAGAACTCCAATGTTCGAGGGTGCGTGACAAGTTTACATTCACTAATCCTTGTTGAGGGTAAGTGGCAAGCTTACAGGAAGAAAAAGATGTCTTGAAAAGGGGGAAGTGGAAAGCCGTAAGCTAAGCAATATTTGCTTTAGTTTTATGAAAATACCCCTCCTATAAGACTTGATATAAGAAATATTTTGAAGGTATTTTAGTAATTGAACTTCGGATAGTGACTATCCATCAGATTTTTTTGCCATGTCTTGATCACAATCCAAAATTTTTCGGATCCTATGAAGAGGATCCAAATTATATCCATGGATCCTTCTAATGTGCCCAGATCATGTCTATTAAGGTTCAGATTCGGGCTATCCATCGGACCGTCTGGGTCCATTGACACCTCTACCTAATATTGTTACTAAAATTTATTTTTATATACTTTAAATGTTTTATTTTCTAGTTGTTTCCGATATAAACCTGAAATTAACAAAAAATAAATTTAAAACCTGAGACTTAGACAGGAACTTGGCCAAGGTAAAAAAAGAAGAGTCGAGTCCGGGGTTCAATTTCTAGTGCGGTCAATTTTTCATAAACTCAGGCAGGTCAAAGGAGTTTTGATTGACTTGGGAAGAAAAAAGTCAGATTCGAAGAGAACTCGGCCAACGTAAAAGGGAGTCGAAGCTTGCAAGTCGATAAGATAATTGACTTGGGGAGTTTTTAAATGGTAGGACTAACCAATCAACCATGCAGGGGGCGGACACCAAGACAGGATGCAGAAATTCAAATCTGGCATATAATTCCAGGTCTTGAGGTTAATACAATCTAAGTCAAAATTCGCAAGAATGTCTACCAATGGGTTCATTCCTTTTGAACCACTGTTTTAAAACCTGGACCGAACTAATCAACCACCCCCAATTTTGCTACAACTAATTCAACAGCATGGTTCAAGCAATGAGCAGAATGACGGGCATGAACCAGGGTGGTTCTCGTGAACTAAAAGGTTTGTTGTCCATAAAAAGAGCGGGAAAAAAAACAAGATAACTTAGAGCAAATGTGAGGCCTGTCTCACAATTTGTCTTCATAACGTCCTTGATACTCTTCCTTGGGTTGGAGAATAAACATCATGAATGCACAGCTTGGAGCAAATGAAATTCAACCTATTAAAGCTTACAACCTTAGTAAAAACATTTGCCAACTAATTTTGAGAACAAAGGGAGTTGCCACTTGTTCTTCAATTTGTCTTGCTCAAGATGACAGTCAATCTCAATGCCACCACTCATTAAAAAAAGGGATTTTTTGCAAAAGTTTGATTGTCACATTATAACTTCAATAGGGACATAACTTAAAAACCCAACTCTTTTATAAAAGAACAAAGCCAAACCAACTCACAAGTAGTATCATCCATGCCCCTATATTCAGCTTTTGCACTCAACCAAGCTACTACATGTTTCTTTTCTTTTTTTCTTTTTCTTTTTTCTTTTTTCTTTTTTGGTTTGTAAGCTGGGATCAACGCTACGACCTCGAGGTTGAGAAACAAAGCCTCAACCGTTGAGCTAATGGCCCAACCCCATGTTGTTTCATACTTTTCCACGTAGCAAGATCCCCTCCAAATGTACAGTAGCTTGAAGTACATCTTCTATCCGGGGATGGACTTGCCCAATCAGCATCTGTGTATCCTTCCACTTCTAGATGACAATTTGACAAATACAAAAATTTTCAGACAGGATTTCCTTTCAAATATCTCATGGTAAGAATAATTGCATTCCAATTTGGTATTTGAGGAGAATTCATAAATTGACTAACAACACACAGCAAAGTGATATTTGGTCATTTAAGGGCAATGATATTTTCACTCCCCCTACAGTACGCATTCGCTCCCCTTCTAACGTGATTTGACGTCAAAAAGCGTTAACGAGGGGAGCGAATGCGTACTGCAGGGGGAGTGAAAATATCATCACCCTCATTTAATAGTCAAGTAAATTAACTTATCCACCAATCTATGATATCATCCTAGATCCTCATATAACTCTCCAACATTAGTCGCCAATTTACCGTCAATGCTGATACGTGTAATAACTAATAACTGGTTTTGAGCCAAGCAACCATGTTTCTTTGAGTAAATCAACTACATATTTTCTGTGATATCTTGATGCCCTGTTTTGATCTTGCTAACTCAATGCCCAAGAATAATGCAGAGGTCTCAAATCTTTTTTCTGAAAAATGTGAACACATGTTGTTTCAAATTTTGAATTCCCAGAGCAACATCTCCTGTTAAGAAAACGTCATCAACATCTACCACTAGCATAATAATTTTGGAATCACTCTCTCGACAAAAAAATGGTGTTATTAGCTTCATTTCTTTTCATCTCATAAGCAATTACAATTTTGTTGAAGTTGTCAAACCAAGCATGTGAGGACTGTTGTAGCCCATAGATGCTCTTCAACTTGCATACCTTATCCGACTCCCTCTAAGCAACAAATTCATGTGGGTGATTCATATACACTTTAAAAAATAAAATAAAAACACCGTGAAGAAATGCATTTTTGACATCTAATTGAAAGATAGGTCAATTCCAATTAGCAGCCAGGGAAATGATGACACAAAAAAGAGTCAGCCAAAGGAGAGAAAGTGTCCTTATAATCAATGCCATATGTCTGAGAGTAACCTTTAGCCCCCAATTGGGATTTAAGACATTCAACAAGGCCATCTGAAAGATATTTAACTGTATAAAACCCATCAGCATCCTACAACATGTTCCCCTGAGGACAAATTAGTCAACCCATGTATCAATAGTATAAAGCACAGTTATTTCATCTTCCATTGTCTTGGGCCAACCAGAATGAGAAAGTCCATGAACATGTGAAGGAGGAACACATCTGGAAGAAATGAACGTTGCAAATTTAGGCTAGCAAGGGGATAAATGATCGAAGGGCAAAAACTGAAAAATACAATGAGTTATACAGGAAAGTTTACCTTTGCAAAGAGCAATTGGAAGATTTGTCATGGAGGGCATAAGAGAGCATATGATTGATTAAAGAACTAGTAAGTACAACACCACCCCAATAAATTTAAAACATTCAAAAGAAACACCAAAAAACATGCTAGTTCAAGAAGATGCTGATTTTTACATTCAAAAATTCAATTTTGTCGAGTTTGTACACAAGACGTTTGATGTAAAATATCATGTTGATCATATATTCTTTTGCGCTATCAGAAAAAAAAAGGACACGTTGATCGTATATTCTTTCGCGCTATCAGAACGAAAAGGACATATAATCACCCCAAATTGATTTTTAATTTCCATGTGAAAGGATTGGAAATTTGAAAAACAATTCAAACAATCTTTCATTAAATAAATCCATGTTATTTTTGAACAATCATCTATGAAATAAACAAAATATCTTAACCCAAGCAGGATTCTAATACGACTAGCGTGAACACACCCCCCCCTTCAAAAAAAAAAAAAAAAACCACCACCACCCACACACCCACACCTACATAAGGCGCGTTAGTGGAGCCAAACCGAAGGAAGAGCAGAAAAAAGGAGGGTTGGGTGCTTGTGGGGCGAGGCCACCCGGCCTCCAATAGGAAGGGGGCTTAGCTCTGGATCCCCTGCCTCGACGGACTCAAAATCTGTTCCAATTCAAGCGCGGTTCGAATCCGATAGCGAGTGGGGCCAACAAGACCAAAGCTTTCTACTCACGGTGATTGATGATAGAAAGTGGCGAGCTTTTTCTGGAGGGCCACTCACCTTCCTGGTCGCCGTTCTTTGACTTTCTGGCTATTTCCTTTTCTTTCCGCGGAAGAAGATTTTGCTTTTCTGCCAGTTGCATTTTGTCCAGATTCCTCCTCGTACTACAGAAAAAGGAAACTCTACAATTCTCCAGACAAGGACCACCTATGGCTACAATTCTCCAGACAAGGAGGAGATGACACCCTATGATGTCTACAAAACTCAGACTTCACAATGTAACTGAGACATGGAAGACGAAGATGGAACCATAACTTATTAACACTTCAAGGATGGATGTCCGAAACAGCAATGCCGTTGATGGGGTGAAGCAACAGATTGAAGGGAAGCACCTACAGAACTCTGATTGACGTAGTATAAACCTCTAGCCTCACGACCTCCACAAATGTCTTGAAACCTTGAGATCCTGAAAAAAATAATAAGGATAGAAGGTGATTCCCAATTAAGAGAATGAAAGTTTACTGACAAACATAAGATTAAAAGAACCAAGCATAAAATATAGAGGATAAGGTAAGGTTGGAACTGGAACTACTATGACCCTTTCCAATTCTAGAAACTTTTGATACAGTACCATCTCGTAAAGTAACAGAACCAAAAGGAGGAGTACCATCTTGTAAAGTAACAGAACCAAAAGGAGGAGATTTCTTTAAAGATGAAAACACACCTAAGTGAGCCGTAATATGATCAGATGTCGCTGAGTTAATCACACAAGAAACGAAATACATAGAAGAGAGCAAACTGT
Organism: Tasmannia lanceolata; assembly: GCF_043159265.1. Taxonomy (NCBI): domain Eukaryota; kingdom Viridiplantae; phylum Streptophyta; class Magnoliopsida; order Canellales; family Winteraceae; genus Tasmannia; species Tasmannia lanceolata. The sequence goes on along the minus strand of NW_027518683.1, from coordinate 49,630,719 downwards.
ACCTGACAATGTTACCATTAGGGTCAGATTGTTGTAAGGATGAGGTATGTGTGGACTGTGGGCAAATGCTGAACTGAACCTTCTACATTGTGATACTTGATTAGCCATGTTGGTTTACAACTAAATCCCAATAAAAATCGATGGTATAATTTCACAAACCATAGTCTACATTTCCCGACACTTGTACGGCCACTGCAATTACCTATTCCCTTAGAAGCACGAAGCAGGTGCGGGGGCGGAGGCGGAGGCGGGAGCGGGGGCAGGGAAGCGTGGGGTCTAGAAGAGTCTAACTTTGGGAGCGCCATGGGAGCGTGTATGTAATATTTTCTTTATATATCTTTCAAAATTCAAGTACATCAAAAAATAATAGTTTCTAACCATTTTCATATGTATCTTTCAAAATTTAAGTACATCTAAAAGCTAATTTCTAGCCATCTTCACCATCTTCATTTGTGTGCACTCGTTCCTCGTGCCTTCTAAAAATGGACAAGCCTTTGTGCTTGCTCCAATGAAGTACTATGAAGAGTTGGAGGAGTTTCATATAAGGAAGTTGGTGATGGTGGGACCTATAGAGTAATAGAAGCAGGATGAGAGCGTCATTAGAGCAGTTTCTGTCTCTCTGGGGTCGCGCTCCCTGGAAGCTTCCTTCCAAAGGAGAGCCGAATCGAGGTTCTGAGGTGGGAGCGGCACCCCAAGAAAAGGTTCCTGCATCTAAGCCTATTCCACAACCGCCAATACCACACCCTCTAGGTAACACTTGCTCAAGGGTTGCCAAATCATTAGGGCTTGGATTAGAAACGGTTCCAAATTCAATGAAGAAGAGAAAATGTATCATTTGAGGCTTGTATGTCCTTGCTGCACAAAATTTGTAGCTTAACAAAATCGACTGTAATCGTGAGAGAAATTTGGATAGTGTAAGGTGCTGCCTGGATGTATGGAATTTTTTTGCAAGAAAAAAATTCCATGTCATCTTTTGTTAAACTTGTTTTCAAGAAATGTTTTTCCAAATCAATTTTTTTTTTTTGGTTTTCAAGGAAAATTGAATATTATTTTCAATTGAATTTTTACATGTTTTTCTCTAGATCCAAATGCCCCCCTAAATTCTTCATGTTGCTGCCTCTGTAGTGCCTATTCATTAGTGAGACCTTGACACACATTAAGTTCCTCCCTCGTACCTTTCAGAGAAGCATAATAGTCACCCACATTTTTGCCCATGGTTGTAATGCAACATCTCCTCGTAAAATTGCTATAAGAGTGAGATGTTTTGTCGGACGAGTATATCTCACATAAAGAATGCCAAATCTCCTAAGTCGAATCCAAAAAATGACATTGTTACTAATAGATAGATCCATATTTTTTTTAAAGCCACGCCATCATTTGGCCATCTTCCTACACCCAGTCATTATAGTTGCTGCATTGGAATGGAGCTTGTTTTCTGTGGTATATTTCAGTTTCCCAGTGCAATAAGAAAGGTGTGGACAGGCTCAGACCATTCTAGGTTTTGTTCCATTCAATTTCATGGAAGCCATTTGCAGTCCAAAGAACTCAAGAGTGACCAAGCACACTTGATTTTCCATCTGTTTTACCATCCGTGATAGGGAAGAGGAACAAAACAATCTTAGATAAATAGTACTTAATGCAAGAAGAGCTTCAAATAGAACATAACAACATCTCCTCTGATTATTTTTCTTTAAAAAAAAAAGATGACATGGACCACTTACGTGCCGAAACAGCACCCAACCATTATGGTTGCTGCACAAGGAAACCTTAGATCTAGGATTTCTTCAGCTCGACGCAGAGGAGAAAAAAAGATCAATAAAAAAGAGAAAAGTACGGAAATGGGATAGGCAAGGACAAAACAAGGACTAGATCAGATCTGTGGCTATGATACCATGTCACACGTTTTGGAGGAAAGAAAATAGAAAGAAGAGAATATAGACGTCATAGGGGAGAAAAATGCGGGGATGTCTCACGATCACTCTTCAAATTTATTCACTGAAGTGGGTTTTTACAAAATATTCAAAATACCCTTAAGTACATAACAAGGTCTTCAACAAAAACATTGCTCCATCCAAACAAAATTCCTCATAAGGTGCAGAGAGAAAGAGTCCCCTCCGTCTCTTAGTACTTTGGTAGCAGTGAGTATCCTTTCAAGTTTCAACCATCATTTAGCATTGACAAATCACCTTCTATCCAAAAATATTGCGACATGAAAGAAGAACTTTTACATCCACTTAATTAATAAAAAATAACCTCAGATTAGCTAGAGCATGACCAGAGAAACATATGTGAATCCCTTCACACCATCAGACAGTCTAGGAAACATTTACTTTCCCACAATGTTGAGCCTGTGAGTTATTTTATTCTCATCTAAAAATTGGATTTTAGTGATGATACAAAAGGGGTAATTGATCTATTTTCTGACTTTATTAATTAGACTCAGGTACTTAGGTAATTGATCTATTTTCTGACTTTATTTTTGGTTAATTCTACTAATGGAGGGAATACAAAAGGGGCAGAGATTGTCCCACAGTTATTATATCTAAACTCTTGAGCAAATAATTACCTTTACTTCTTTGAGAACTAATAAATTTTCAACCAACCAAGTTATATGAGGCAAGTGCCGGTTACGCACATGTTGAGTACGAGATAGTGGAGCCTGGACAATCACTGGATCCAAACCCATACACTGATCACATATTTACCAGTTTAATATTATTCAGCAAAGTCATGCGGTAAATAAAATCAGCCACATTACGAAATACTGATAGCATTTTATGCACATAAAATGTATAGCAAATGACCAGATACCAAGGGCAGTACCTCAGCTTGCTAAACTAAAATTTTCACATATTGGTCAAGAGTTGAATTGAACAGCTCACACCTGAAAGTATTAGCATCCAGCAATGTAATTAGGTTTAACAGTCCAAGAATTTTGCATCAAAGGGAAGAATCAACTGACACTTGGATATAAAAGCACAAAATATTTTATAAACGACATAATAGAAGCCCAAGGCCTATCTTCTCGGGGTTTGCTAAAATGGATGCAAGGTTTTGACAAAAGTTAAGATAACAAGACGCAATAACTGGTTATTTAGTTAGATTAGCATGAAAAAAAATGCAAAATCGGAAAGAAGAAGTATAACTAAATCATTTCCAGTACCAGCCAAACATCAGTTTAACATTTGGGCTTGGCATGGGTATATTCAGTGCATGAAAAAATATTCTAGAGAACATGATATTAATTTTGATCCATAAGGTTCTAACATTCTCTTTGAATGCTTGGAAGTTACATGTTGAACGCACTTGTCATAAACTTTGGCTTGGGCAGGAACACATGGAACTAATTTGCTAAGACACGTGCAAGGGAAAAAACATAATGGCTGTCATTATGGTTTTTGCTCGTCTGATTCTTTGTGAGCAAAAACCATATTAGCGTCACTATGGTTTTTGCTCCTGACTGATTATTTGTGAGTAGAGTTTTTCCTTTTTCTTTTTTCAGATAAGCTGGGATTGAACTTGTGACCTCAGAATTAGTTTTTCTTTTTCCTGTTTTTAGTCACTTCTCACTCCCTCACTTGCTCTCTCAATTATCACCCTCTACTACCCTCCTTGCCCTTCTCCCACCAATTTTTTGATGAAAAAATTTCATGGCTGCCAAGGATGTTCTAACTGTGTTCTTGAATTTGTGTGTAATTTATGATGGTGGGTTCAAATTTCTTATGCTTGTTGGAAACTGGAATTTACTTGTTTTTAAATTTTGTAATTTTTTCAATTATTTCACACTTCCATGCCACTTCCCTTCCCTCCTCACTTGCTCTCTCAATTATCCCCCTCTACTACCCTCCTTGCCCTTCTCCCACCAATTTTTGATGGAAAAATTTCATGGCTGCCAAGGATGTTCTAACTGTGTTCTTGAATTTGTGTGTAATTATTTATGATGGTGGGTTCAAATTTCTTATGCTTGTTGGAAACTGGAATTTACTTGTTTTTAAATTTTGTAATTTTTTCAATTATTTCACGCTTCCATGCCACTTCCCTTCACTCTTACCCGACCCTTCATGCTTTCCACTTCTGGCTTTCTCTTCCCACACTGGCAACTATGGTTTTGTCAGTGTCTATAGGTATAGCAACTACAAAACTTTTTTAGACCTTATGTTTAAATTAATTGTAGTATAAGAAGAAAAGTGGACCAGATGTTTATTTAAGAAAAAATATTGTTGTTTGGAAATTTGTTTATCATTTTCCCACACGTTGAACTTGGCACAGCAACTAAATTTCAAAATCCAGTTGGTTTAGGCATGTCCCGGGGCCTAATTTTGGATCTAGAGGCTTTGTTCAAATTCTCTAACAAAACAAGCATGAGATGACACTGACATTCTTAATTTGCATAAACATGTTCCTTTTTTTATTAAGGCAATAAATAATAATCTGATCACATAAAACATGTAGTATGCCATATGACACAGTAAGTAGCTGAACCTAGCCATAATTATATTTACTCTAACACGAGGATATGAATGATTCAACAATTACTAAAATACAAGAAAATTCAAGTTAAACAATCACCTAATAAGTGTTCCAGGAGTGTAGAGGGGATTCTTAACAACGTACTCCACATAGATGTTGTATATGTACCTCAGGGCCTCCCGAAGATCTCCAGTCTTGGGATGAGTAACCAAGATAATCTGCATTACAAAAAAGACATATACAGTGGTAAAGTGGCAACACAATATGTTTTGAGAGGGAAAAAAACCACCATAGAGCTTTGATAGTAACAAGTAGGACTTGCACTTTTCATGGTCATGAAACACGGAAACTTCATAGGAAACATAAAATAGCACAAAGTTAGCCAACTTAAGATTAAATGTGCTCCAGTCAATGAGAACTTTGGGCAGTAGTTTTCTTTTCAAACTATCACAATCCAGCCAGGACTTCTTCAAATCTCCACACAGTTATTGACCATGATATTTGCTGCAATAACTTCTCAAAGTTATGCAGAAGAATAATTTAATCAACCAATGGAATAGGAAATTGAACTTTTACAATGTAAAAAAACATGAACATCATGTAAAGAGGTTCACATGCCTTCTAGAGAGCACAAATGCGTCAGGAGTGGGACTACTTGTTTGGTGGGAGACAAACCTCGAAAACCAAAACAAATATGAAGAAGAATAAATAAGGAGGATATGATCTTTATCACTGATGATATGGTCACATGAATCAGTTTGTTGCAGGAAATGAGATTGATATTGGTGCTTTGGGTGATTTTCCATTTAGTGTCCTAGTCAAGACGATGGATAATTATTCGTGTAAGGGCTTACAAGTTCGATTATACTCTTGTATGGAAAGTAGTTACTGGGAACTGCCTATCTGTAAGGGAGAGAGATAATTGTTCAACTGGCAATGCAGAACATGTTTTTTGGAGGATCAAGTTTTGCATGGTTGGGTAAGTTCCTCTAGAAATGTGTAAACGAGAAGCTAATTCTGATATTTGTGTCATGGATATAATATTTCAGGTCACTGGGTGAAAAAGAACCTAATCTGATAGCAATCAAGTCAAACGGGCTGCTAGGGGCCTTTAGTTTAGATCCATCTATGTGGAAGAAGAAGAAAAAAACCCAAAACCAGACCAAGGGTATAACAATACGCACAAGTAATTCATGAGATAGAGGGAACAATATATGTGTTGATGTTGTTTTCTAATAGAAAACAAAGCAAAAGATGAAAGGTAAAAGTATATTCTTGATAACAATAATAAAAAGGACGGCATGATACACAGATTTCCCCACGGCAATCCTAAACCCTTCTCTCTTGTAATGAATTTTGACTCCTGTTTGACTAGAAATAAGAAGGAATTCTCGAACAACAATAGCACTCCAACCTCATAGCTCTTCTCCTTATGTGTTTGTTTTGGTCCATTGCTTTGACGGATCCCTCATTGCACACATTTATTAGACTTGATGCAGACAAATTAACCGGTCTTACTCCATGTCAACATCGGAGACAAATGTTCACTTCGTCAATGCCAATGCTCCCAGTCTGAAAGCATCACAAATTTTACGATAACTGTGATGTCTATCACTACTCAAAGTGATGCTACAAGAAACCAAGCACCCTCACCACTTTCAACTTGAGAATGAATTGAAACACCAATTATTATGGAAACAACCCAGTCCTTGCCTACTATCTCAAGCTTTCAACTCTATCAGAACAGATGAGCAGAATGGTTCATCTCCTACTGATACTAATATTAGCAACATATTTATCATTACGTGTCCATAATGGAAACGAAACATAAAATAATTACCCTTCAGTAAACTGGAATGCTAAGTCATTCACTAGAAATAAAAGGAAAAGGTAAGAGACGCCCCAAAATTTCTATGCAACATTGAGCAGCTACAAGTTTATACCATGCTCTTCCACTAATAAACCAAAATGCCAACCACATGCAACTCTTGAGAAAAATGTGATGTTTCATGGAAGTGCAGTGTGCAGTTTCTCCTAGATGCAAATTTTTGAAACAGACACATAAAGACATTGTAAAAAAGGAGAACACATCTACTGACCTTTATCCCAGAAGGAGTTTCCATGAGACTTAATTTGTATGTGTTGGTACGAAAGCTGTGAAAGGAACAGCCTTGGCCCGGTAATTGGGGCACCCCAAGGTTCCCTTTATCAACACTGCCCAACAAGAGAACATAAAACAAAAGAAATGAATTCCATTGATGTAATAAAAGAAGCAGAATATCAACCGCATGAGTCAATCTCTCGATCTCAAAACCTCCATACACACAGGAGAGAGAGAGAGAGAGAGAGAGAGAGAGAGAGAGAGAGAGAGAGAGACGCAATAAAAGAAGAAAAATAACAAGAAAGGAATTTTCCACTGATGGAAGTAAAATATCAACCATATGAAACTTGCCATCTGTGTGTGCACGCACGCGCACAAACACGCATGCGCGCATGCATGCGCACACGCACACACACAAATTGATCAGTATTTTTTAAGTAAAATAAACAAAAAGATAGAACCAGTAAAATGAAATTAGGCAAAGTTCCACTCTTTCCATGTGTTGGAATAACAAAAAAAAAATTTATCTAAATATTGATGCGTTCAACCTAATATTGCAGTCCTTGGAAGTGTACCATCTCCAATCTCACATGTCAATAAGGGCTAAAGTATATACCTAACTAGTTGCTGACTACTTTCTAGACTCATAAAAAATAAAGGAACGCAATATTTCATTGATTGACACCATTACATATTTTTCCATGTGATAAGATAGGATGGGATCCTCTTGATCAATGCATCTGCAATCAATTTGGGAATAATGTTCAGAGATGGAGAAGAGTTTTGATTTGAATGAGTAGTAACATTGCATACCTTGTGGGGTCCATCTTGGCAGTAAGTGATTTGAGGGAGAAGAGGAGTCCAAACATGAGTTTATTGTCCTGTTGAGGGTTGAGGGTCTTGAGAGGACGATTCCATTCCCTGTAGAAAAGGCAAACCCCATTCCTGTTAAAAACATACATCATGTTCATCTTGTTTCCACCTGTAGGTGGCACAGGAGGAGATGGGCTTATGATCTCTGCCCCTCCAAAGAACTGCATTTTCCTCCCAGGCTCCCACTTTTCCTTCTCTTTTCACCTGATGAAGATGGAGATGTTTATAAAATTAAAAAAATGGTGATATTTATTTATTTGGTAAACACAAGTGTTACAAGTTTTCTCGACATTATAGTTTCTTGCAAACTGGATTAACACAAAATAGTACGCACTATGGTTTGATATACTACATGATAACAATCGAATTATGAACCGCAGAAATGAACAACAGGAAGGCAGATCCGAACACTAGAGGTTCAACAAATCCAAGAGAACACTATTTGTTCAAGAGCTATAGTTAAATATAAGGTTTTAAATTTCGGTTTCGGTTTGGTCACCACGGACGGTTTCGGTTGGAAATTTCTATGGAAATCTTATAAAATCATAGAAACATATGCAAGTGATAGAATTTAATGATGAAACTTCAAGAAATGCTGGAATAAGCACAAATAAACACTTAGGGACTGTTTGGATATGCGGATTTTAGAATCTTGGATTTCCTCAAAATCCGAGATGGGAGACGAGAGAAGTAGACCGTCTGTCATTTCTGATTTCTCACCCTTCTTTCCGTCGAGTGGGAGAGTAGGAGATCGTCTGTATTTTCAGGTTTTAGAAATCTCTGGATGAGGGAGAGATTTCTAAAACCTGGATTTCTTACTTAAACCTTTCATCTGCAACCTACTTCCCCCCACATCTGCAATCTACTTCCATTGTAAAATCTATAATGATACGTGGATTTTAGAATCCGGGTTTTAGTTTGAAAGCGGTGTAAAATTATAGATTTTACAATCCATTATCCTGGATTTTAAGTAAGAAATCCAAGTTTTAGAAATCTCTCCCCCATCTTGAGATTTCTAAATCATGGTAACAGGTGACGATCTCCTACTCTCTCGCTCAACAGAAAAAAGGGCGAGAAATCAAAAAACAACGGACGGTCTCCTTCTTCTCTCGTCTCTCATCCAGGATTTTGAGGAAATCCGAGATTCTAAAATCCGCGTATCCAAACGGCCCCTTAGAAACCATCACATAAGCAAGACAACCATCCATAATGGTTTACTAACACGGAACACCTAGTGACATGAAGTGCAGCACATGTTTGACAATTTAATACATACCAAAATTTACATGCAATTCATACAAAAATTTATACATAGTAAATGTACCACATTTCGCATACAATTCACATAATTATAATTATGCAATACACACTGATATAGTATACTTCTATTACACTTACAATTTTGGTTTATGCATTTCGGTTGTTTCGGTTTCAATGGGAATGGAAACAGAATTAGTAGAGGCTCTCCTATTGGAACTCCTCCCCTTTGCATCATCAATGATATCTCAGCTATGATTGTTCTTCCTATAACTCCCTCACCGCAATCAGACTCAAGAGTAATGGATTCAAATCAAAAGCAAAATAAAAAGATTAACTCCTTATGGAGCAATGACACTACGAGATGCACCTACATGAGATACTCGTGGTTGAGCCCATCTATAAGTTGGCACATGATTCGGTGGGCCCCAACGCAGATGACATAAGCAAAAAAACCCACTCGTTGGATGATCCTAAATGTAGTATCTGTAGCCTATGATGGATGGTAAAAAAGATTGAGCAACGAACCACATTCAAGGCCTCCAACTGGATGGTTAGGATCTCCAGTCGAGGGCAGTTCCTAGGCTATGATAACTGCACAATACGAACCAGCAGATGAAAAGTCTGGCATGCTCATGTTGTGGCTCCAATTTGTGTCTCGTGCCTATCTTACATAGCTTCATCCCATAGTGTCATTACCCATCTTTATATTCCCTTATATGGACTTTGCACAACCAACACTCGAGCTAACAGTTGTCTGGACATTTTTTAGCATCAAGGAATTTTCAATCGACCAAGTTATTTGGGTCAACTACCAGTTAGTCAAATTTTGAGTACGAGATAGTGCAGCCTCAAACAATTACCAGTAAATAAATATTTACCAGTTCAATACTACTGAACAAAGCCCAATGTTAAGTATAATCTGCAGTAAGTAACAATGAAAGCTCGTCATGCGCGTAGAATAAATAGAAAATGACCAGATGCAATGACCAAATTCAATACACTAAGACAAATTGTCGCATATCTTCCAATAGTTGAGCTGAACAGGTCTCTCCTAAAATAAGCAACCACAATGTAATTATGTTTACCAATCCAAGTTTTTGCATCAAAGAGAATAATCAACTGAAGATTGCATACAGAAGCAAAAAAGTATTTTATAAATGAAGTCTAAAAGAAGGTAGAAGCCTATTCGTCCCAGGTTTGGAAGGAAAACAAAGATAACAAGATATGACAGCTGATTATGTGGTTACACTAATATACAACACCTGGTTATGAAGTTACATTAACATGATGAAGTACGCAAACTAAAGGAATGCTTCACTATGCACGACCTCATTATCAAGGTGCCCACTATAGTATAGTGGGTCCAAGTTTCTTTAATATGGGGCATCCATTTTCTAGGCCTTTCTTTCGATCTCCGATGGCCCAAAAATCACGCCAATCATCCAATCCTTACTTCCAATTATACGCATTTTATTATGTTGCAAGTGAACCACTCGCATATTTGTAGTTTAACAAAAATCACACACTATTGGATGGTTTGCATGATTCCTAGGACATGTGAGATTCAAAGTAAGGCCTATCAAATGAACAGTTCAAATCAATCAGAGGTGGCAATTGTGGGTGCGCCTCATTATATCACGAATTTATAGTGATGAAGCACTCATTTAGGAGGAACTTTAGAATAAGACCTTTCACAGAAATTTGCAACGATAGGAGGCAGACCGAAAATAACTTGGGTAGAAACAGTGAGGAAAGACTTGAGGGCTAGGTACATATCAGAGAACATGAGCTTCGATAGGATAGAATGGAAGAAAATGATCCATGTAGACGAACCCAACTAGTGTCAAGATTCGAACCAGGTAGATCCTTTCACCTTCTTCATGAAAATTTTCTAAAGGATTCATTAGCCGACCTCAACTATTTGGGACAAAGGATTAGTTGAGTTGAGTTGTTGTAGGTGGCATCATCAGTTTTTGTGAAGTTACTTATTTCCTATACACGCTGCCCATAATATTCTATATATATCCTTCCCAATCAAGACCTTTTTGTTGGAATAGATCTCATTTTCCCAAACATTGGGAATGATCTTTCTCTGCTGTTTGATTAGAACAACATGGTGGCAAGTTTCCAATGTGATATCATATTCTAAATCTTTTTATGCACAAGTATAGAAGCAATAGAATACAAAAGCATCTATATTCATTTCCAATGAAAGAAACACTTATATATAAAGGCGTATCAATGAAACAAAAACAAAAAAAACATTCCCCAAATCAATATTTTCCTTATTAGCGGATACATATGCTTAAAATCCTTCACCTGTTAATAATTAACAGTGTACGGATCGATTTACCTACCTACCAATAACTGCTAGCACATCCAATTTCTGATAAAATCAAAATGAAATGGAGTACATGAGGTGGAGAAGGAACTCTTACTGGGTAAGAAAGTTACTTAGAGGATCCGAAACTTACCGTGGCTAAGACAGAGAGAAGGGGACTAGAGAGAGAGCCTTGCCCCTTCAGTCCCACATCGCCAAATATTAGGGAAAATTGGGTGCAACTAGGATCGGGTTCAGGTCCGGCCGGGTCGGGTCGGGTCGGGTTGACTTTTACCCAACCCATGTTGGTTCGGGTCGGGTCGGGTTTGAGTTGAGGGTTTGGCAACACGACCTGAGTGAAATCCGACATTTTTTATAATTTATTATTATTATTTTTTTAAAGCTTAAAATTCAGGGTGAGTCGGGTTGAAGTCGGGTCAGGTTCGGGTTGAAAAAATGGGTTCCTCGGGTCGGGTTGGGTTGGACCCAACCCGAACCGATTGCACCCCTAGAGAAAATTGGCTATTTATTTCTCAGTTCACCAACGCCGGACTTTATCGCGGGAGCCTGTAACCCTAGCTTTCGGCGCTTCGAAGGTGGGGCGATGGTTGAACGAGCTGGAGTTGCACCCCTCAACAGCCCAAACCCAGTTCTGAGTTAGCCCCAACCGGCTTGGATCGTCCTATGGTGTGGACCGCACAGGTGGGGCCTACCTTTCAACAAATTAATTGTTGGGCTGGGGCAAACCTTCGCTCAATTGTTTTTTCACCTGTCTATTTAGAACTACAGATTTTGAATTTTAAAAAAAAGGAGCTCAGATACATGTTTTCATACGAGATGATGATGCTTCAGTCATCAGATAATCTCAACCGTCCAACTGGAGAAACGTTCATCCGATCGGAGGAATGTTGACCCCTCAGCTGTCCATCTAGAACTAAAGATCTGAAATGGCAAAAAACATTCAAAAAAATATGGAAATGGGTTTAACAGCTTAATTTTTTCATCCGAGAAGATGATGCCTGTGGTACCCTCAACCACAAATTATGCAAATTATATCATTGCTACAACCGTATGGATAGTTTACTTTAAAAACTGCTACATTTTTTCTATATACGTACGATAGGCCAATGGAGCTGATGAACATTGCATATGTGTAGTTTAACATTTTTTAGGCCTTTCTTTCGATCTCCGATGGCCCAAAAATAACGCCAATCATCCAATCCTAACTTACAATTATACGCATTTTATTATGTTGCATGTGAACCACTTGCATATGTGGAGCTGATGAACATTGCATATGTGTAGTTTAACATTTTTTAGGCCTTTCTTTCGATCTCCGATGGCCCAAAAATAACGCCAATCATCCAATCCTAACTTCCAATTATACGCATTTTATTATGTTGCATGTGAACCACTTGCATATGTGTAGTTTAACAAAAATCACACACTATTGGATGATTTGCATGATTCCTACGACATGTGAGACTCAAAGTAAAGCCTATCAAATGAACAGTTCAAATCAATCAAAGGTGGCAATTGTGGGTGCACCTCATTATATTACGAATTTATAGTGATGAAGCACTCATTTAGGAGGAACTTTAGAACAAGACCTTTCACAGAAATTTACAATGATAGGAAGCAGACCGAAAACAACTTGGGTAGAAACAGTGAGGAAAAACTTGAGGGCTAGGAACATAACAGAGAACATAGCTTGGATAGGATAGAATGGAAGAAAATGATCCATGTAGATGAACCCAACTAGTGTCAAGATTAGACTTAGTCAATTCGAGCCAGGTAGATCCTTTCACCTTCTTCATGAAAATTTTCTAAAGAATTCATTAGCCGACCCCAACTAGTTTGGGACAAAGGCTTAGTTGAGTTGTTGTAGGAGGCATCATCAGTTTTTGTGAAGTTACTTATTTCCTATACACGCTGCCCATAATATTCTATATATATCCTTCCCAATCAAGACCTTTTTGTTGGAATAGATCTCATTTTCCCAAACATTGGGAATGATCTTTCTCTGCTGTTTGATTAGAACAACATGGTGGCAAGTTTCCAATGTGATATCATATTCTAAATCTTTCTATGCATAAGAATAGAAGCAATAGAATACACAATTCATTTCCAATGAAAGAAACACTAATATATAAAGCCGTATCAATGGGGAAAAAAAAAAAAAAAACATTCCCCAAATCAATATTTTCCTTATTAGCGGATACATAAGCTTAAAATCCTTCACCTGCTAATAATTAACAATGTACGGATCGATTTACCTACCTACCAATAACTACTAGCACATCAAACTTCTGATAAAATCAAAATGAAATGGAGTACATGAGGTGGAGAAGGAACTCTTACTGGGTAAGAAAGTTAGTTAGAGGATCCGAAACTTTCCTAGATATGGTCACCGTAGCTAAGACAGAGAGAAGGGGACTACAGAGAGAGAGCCTTGCCCCTTCAGTCCCACATCGCCAAATATTAGGGAAAATTGGGTGCAACTAGGGTCGGGTTCAGCCCAAACCCGACCCGAAAAAAAAGGTCCGGTCCGGTTGACTTTTTCCCAACCCGGGTTGGTTCAGGTCGGATTCAAGTTGAGGGTTTGGCGACACGACCCGAGTGAAATCCGACATTTTTTATTTTTTTAAGCTTAAAATTCAGGGTGAGTCGGGTCAGGTTCGGGGGTTGGAAAAATGGGTTCCTTGGGTCAGGTTGGGTTTGTCGCGGAAGCCTGTAACCCTAGCTTTCGGCGCTTCGAAGGTGGTGCGACAGTTGAACGAGATGGAGTTGCACCCCTCAACAGCCCAAACCCAGTTCTGTGTTAGCCCCAACCGGCTTGGATCGTCCTATGGTGTGCACAGCACAGGTGGGGCCTACCTTTCAACAAATTAATTGTTGGGCTGAGACAAACCTTCGCTCAATTTTTTTTTTCAGCTGTCTATTTAGAACTACAGAGTTTGAATTTAAAAAAAGAGCTCAGATACAGGTTATCATACGAGATGATGATGCTTCAGTCATCAAAAAGAAAAATAGACCTGAGAGTTCCGTAGGCCAATGGAGCTGATATTCTCTCTCTGAATGGCAAGGAATTCTGACAATAAAGAAGACAAAAAAACGGGGAGAACCCCAGTGATCGATGAGATCATGAAAATACAGTGAATCAGGGGGAAAAAAAGAACCATCAAAGACTTCCAACTCCACCCTAGACACCTCATCCCGAGCCAGGCTATTGGCATCGCTATTAGTCGATCTCTTTACATGATGAATTGAGATGGTAGATCCCGCCATGACATCCAAGATCTCATCAATCCACCTGTCAAACCTCCAAGGATGCACCTTGCTTCCCTTCAACCACCTTATCGCGTTCTTAGAGTCGCCTTCAACTATAACCTTGTCCGAAAGTTCTCAGTTAATCAACTTGATTCCTTGGTGACCGCTCCTACTCATGGATGATGATCAGTCTCACTTTCCTGCTATTACATATTTCTGACCATCCTTCCCAAAGGTCAAATGCCAATACGAACAGAAAGCTAGGAAGCACTCTTGCCTGAACAATGGTTAGTGCTAAAATATTCACAGAGGAGAAGTGAGGGGACTTGATTAATCCAACAAAGACTTTGGCATTCCTTTCCTTCCATAACACCCGGATAAAGTGGAGCGGAAAAAAGCATAAATGGGGTATATATTTTCAAGTATCCAAACCATTCATGTTCTAGGCCATGCTATGGATAGGCAGGCCATGGTGCAAATTACACCCTCATTAGACAATTCTAACCCTCCAAATCTTCACCACAACTAGACCGAGAGAAAATGAAAGCAACAAATTCATCAAGAAAGCTTCTACAAATCGTGGGGTAATAAATGGTCAGGATCATTAACCAAGCCCCCCCTAACTTGTACTTTCTCCATATCATCACTTCCCTTGGAAAAATACGTGCATCCAATACATCGTATATGAGCTCTCATTCACCGTGAGGGAGAAAGATGAATAGAAATAAAATAATAAATCTACCCTATAGGCTATAGCATAGTGGGTCTGACTTTTATTAATCTGGGGCATCCATCTGATAGGTCTTTCTTTCGTTTTCCAATTGCCCAAAGATCATGCCAATCATCAAATCATAACTTCCAATTATACACATGTTATGGCGTGGCATGTGAACTTTGCTGGCCATGTGTAGATTTTTGCTGGCCATGTTGATCAACAGAAATAGCAGGTTATGGGATGATTTGCATAATTTCTAGGACATGTGAGATTCAAAGTAAGGCCTATGAAAGGAACGGTTCAGAGCGATCAATCAAAGGTGGCATTCATGTGTGTTTCGTTGTATTACAAACTTACAGTCATCAAGTGCTCATTTTGGAGGAACATTTAGAACAAGATCGACCTTTAGCAGAAATTTACAGTGATCGCATGCATCATCATCAGTTTTTCTGTGGAATTACTAATTTCACAGATTACCATGTAGATTTTTAAATTTACATGGTATATTTTTAAATTTCACAAATTACCATGCAGACTTTTCAATCTGTGACCAAAATACCCATGGTAGATCCAAAATGTCCTTTTCAATCTGGAATGCACTTCCATCACGAAAGGAGCATTTGTCTCTGCCGTGCGTTGCCCTTTTTGCTTTTTAAGAGAGAAGGGAGGCTTGCACCGAGCTCTTTCCCTGACTAACCAGCTTTCCTCCTTCCCTATCGACCATACAACAAATGCACGTGGTTGGGAATCGTTAATGGCAAGCAATTGATTTGCTTTACCTGAACTTCTCTTCCCCTTTCTTCGACATAGGAGACAACGAGCGGTTTCAAAATGTTTGCACTGGTAATTCATAGCGGCGACTCGAACTACGTATCCAACCCAGTTGAAAAACGGAATGGAATAGTCTAAGATGCTTCAAAGCTCCTTCCGTTTTCCGTGTATAGTAAGTGTGAGAAACATGTAAGGTGAAACAGTGGGGGAAGGATTTATGGGTGGAACAATATGTAAATGAATGAAAAGGCAGTTTCGATGTTGGAGGATACGTAAAGGCAGGGGTGGAATACAAAAGGAAGTTTCTATGTGGGAGGAAGCATGTGAAAGCAGGGAAACGTGGGGTAGGAGATTATGGAAGTGGTGGGTTGGAATACGAAACGGTGTTTTCGGTTTCACGCTTTTCAGGATTTTTGTTGTAGAAAAGCTCAGGAAAACGTATTGTTAATGGGGTGCAAAATTAGAGTGCCGCATGGCGCACTGACAGAGTGCAGGATTCTGCTTTACTTATACGAAGTAGCGGGTTGGAATACAAAATGGCGTTTTCCGTTTCACAGAATTTCAGGATTTTCGGTGCAGAAAAATATCAGGAAAACTCAGTGCGAATGGAGTGCCAAAATTAAAGTGCCATGTGGTGCAATCACAAAGTCTAGGATTCTGTTTTACTTATATATTATTAGACTAGATATCATTCTTATCCCATGCCATGCATGGGTGTAAGAAAATGGCCTCACCCTATCAAAACATGAGGTGCAAAATGGTTGGACCCACCCTGTAATGGGCTTAGATGGAGATTGCAGGACCTACCCATCAAAACACGTGGTAAACTAGTGTGGCCCCATCAAAACATACCATTGAGCATCTCGGGCATTTCAGTCTTTTTATTATGTAAGGGAAATGATATATCCGTCCTTTTGATCACCAGGAACACCCCCTGTCAGTGTTTGTGGGAATCGGGGGCATTGAAATCTTCTGACATAAGTACAACAGGCCCCATTTAGTCATTGATACACTGACATGGGGGTGTTCCTGGTGATCAAAAGGGGCGGATATATCATTCCTTATGTAATTATTGTCTTTTCGTATATAAGGACATTTTGGTATTTTTAGGAGTAAAAAAAAATTCTAGCATGAGTATTTTGGTCATAAAGTGTTGGCATGACCTGATTTGCGAATTTCACTCAAACGTGGCGACTCTATTTGTAAATTGTCAAATTAGAACACTGGTTTTGCAAATAAAGCTCCTAGTTTTTAATCGGTAGAACCACACTCCGGACCAAGGTTGAAGTGGGAGAAGGTTTGGTTTGGAATTCGAATTCTATTTTCCCCCTTCATCTTTGTGGCAGGGAAAGGAGAGAGGTGCAGAAATGGCAAACAAGCTCATCAGCCAAATGGGTCTTCATCAATCCATTGCAAATATATTTGCAGCTCGGAATATCCTAACCGCCAAGGTCCTTATTTCTGTTTAGTTCTAAATCTCTCACCTCTTTCTCCTTCAGAAATTTGTCTCTTGGTTACTTTCATTACTAAATTTCTATATATATCCCATGAATCTGGGTTGTGGGTCAGGTAGTGATTTCCTTTTTTTCAACATCCTCCATATTCAATTTAATTTGATCATTGGAACCCGATTATTACATTGAAGCTGTTTGATCTCCCATGAATCTGGATTGTGGCTCAGGTAGTGATTATGAGGCATTGTATCACATTTTTACTATTTCCTCCATACTCAATTTAATTCGATCCTCGGAACCCGATTAGTAAATTGAGTCTGTTTGATCTCCCTCAGGTCTGTATTGTGTTATATCTTGAAATCAGAAGTTCTTCTGGAAAATATGATGTGGAGTTGATGTTTTTATTAAAAGACCATGGAATGTCACTTGTTGGGTGACAATTGAAAACCTATTTCTCTATTAAAGTATACATGCTCAAATAATTCATGAAACATGGAGGCATTTGCGGGCAATGATTCGGTCTCGGATCATTGCCCACTCATGCTTGATCCGAGATTGGATTCTTGGGGTCCTTCTCCTTTCAGATTTTATTTGGCTTGGCTAGAAATTCCATAGTTTGAGGAGATGTTGGGAGGATGGTGGGTATCACACAAGGTTGAAGGGGCAGCTGATTACGTAATTGGAGAAAAGCTCAGAGCCGTAAAAAAGAAACTCAAAGTGTGGAATGCAAACAGGACAGGGGCTAGAGCTTAGAGCTGAAAGAAAGTTGTGTCTTCTTGATAGAATTAGAGCTATCTCTTTGGCTGATGAGGAGGGGACTGCTTTAGAGGAAGAGCTGTATGAGTTGGGTAGAGCTAAGGAAGAACATAGGTGTCTTTTATTGCAGATGAAATATCTTGGAGGCAGAAATCAAGAGCCTTGTGGCTGAAGGAGGGGGACAAAAATACGGCTTACTTTCATAGCATAGCAAGTGCGAGGAGAAGAAACAATCGTATAGAGGCTCTCGTAGTTGACGGTGCATTATCATACAATAGGGAAGTTATCACCAAGGAAATTCTGGACTTTTATAGGTCGTTATACTCTTCAGAAGACATGTTGAGGCCTGTGTTGGAGGATATTCATTTTAAAGTGCTAGATGAGAATAGTAGGTTGGCTCTGGAAAGGCCTTTTTCGAAAGAGGAGGTGGAGCAAGGGGTTTTTTCGATGGACTGTGATAAAGCACCGGGGGCTGGATGGCTTTTGCCTTGCTTTCTTTCAATCTTGCTGGGAGTTTGTGAAAGGGGACATCCTAAAATTCTTCAAGGATTTCTTCGAAGGAATGGTGCTGGATAGAGGCACCGGTGCGTCTTTCCTCGCGCTGTTGCCCAAAATTAAAGGTGTAGTGAAGATCTCAGATTTTAGGCCTATCAGTCTGGTTGGATGCCTATATAAAGTCCTGTCAAAGGTACTGGCGGACAGGATGAAAGTGGTTCTTCCTCTTATTATTTCGGAAAATCAGTGTGCTTTTGTGAGTCAGCGTTAGATCTTGGATTATTCTTTGGTGGCAAATGAAACGGTGGATTGGGTAGTTAAAATGGGCACTGAAGGTGTTGTTTGCAAATTAGACATGGAAAAAGCTTATGATAGAGTGGAATGGCATTGTTTGGATTTTTTCCTCCGGAAAATGGGTTTCGGAAACAGGTGGCGGGGGTGGATAAAAGTTGTTTATCGGCGGCTTGGTTTTCCATTCTAATTAATGGGTCTCCAAAAGCTTTTTTCAAATCGTCTAGATCCGTTATCCCCTTTCTTGTTTGTGCTTGTCCCTGAAGCTTTGAGTCTTTTAATGGAGAAAGGTAAGTCTGAGGGGCTAGTAAAGGGGATAAAATGTGGCCACAATGGGGTCGAGGTGTCGCATTTGCAATTCGCGGGCGATACTCTATTATTTAGTTCACCCCAGGTATTGCAGATGTTAAATCTGAAGGCAGTGCTGAGGTGCTATGAAATTGTTACTGGTCAAAGATCTAATTTTTCAAAGTCTAGATTATATGTGGTGAATGTGGGAGAGGATGAAGCAAA
Organism: Tasmannia lanceolata; assembly: GCF_043159265.1. Lineage (NCBI taxonomy): Eukaryota > Viridiplantae > Streptophyta > Magnoliopsida > Canellales > Winteraceae > Tasmannia > Tasmannia lanceolata. The sequence goes on along the minus strand of NW_027518683.1, from coordinate 49,611,430 downwards.
GAACCTGGCTAATCTAATGGGCTGCCTCTTGGATAGTTTTCCCTCTTCTTATCTTGGGCTCCCTTTGGGAGGGGGGAGGCCTAAATTAGGTGCTTGGACTCCCATGGTGGAAAGAATTGAAAGGAGACTAGACACTTGGAAAAGGAATTTGGTATCAAAAGGGGGAAGATTGACTTTGATTAAGGCTGTTTTGTCCAATATTCCTATTTACCAGCTATCTTTGTTCAAGTGTCCTATTAGCGTGGTGAAGCGTATCAAATCGATTCAGAGGAGGTTCTTATGGGGTGGATCAAAGGATAAGAGGAGTCTTTCCTTGGTCTCGTGGGAAGATGTTTGTAAACCTGTGAAAGGAGGGGGTCTAGGGATCAAAAAGATAAAACAAGTTAATGTTTCTCTTTTGGGGAAATGGCTGTGGAGGTTTGGCGAGGAGCAGTCGCAATTGTGGGCGAAAGTAATTCGAGGTAAATACGGGGTAGATTTAGGTAATTGGAGATCTCTCAACAGTTTCAGCAAACCGGGGGTATCTGTGTGGAGGGATATTATGCGTTTGAGTTCCAGTTTCGATCAAGGAGTCAGATATAGAGTTTATTCGGGGGATAGGATATCTTTTTGGAACATGTTATAGTGTTCCGTCATTCCTTTAAGAGATTTATATCCTGATCTTTATGTTGTGGCAGCTGATAAGCAAGCTTTAGTCAAAGATTGTTTTGAGAGAAGGGACAGTAAAGTCATCTGGAAGCCTCTATTCCGTAGAAGCTTTTTCGATAGGGAATTGCCCTCGTTGGTATCGTTACTTCAGATATTGGAAGATACTTACATCAGCTCTTCAGGTGTGGACAAGAGGTTATGGGTTTGGGATTCTTCCGGTTTCTTCTCAGTAAAATCTTTCTACAGGGGTCTTAATCCGATCCAAGAAGATCTTTATGTTGCAAAGGTGTGGAATATTAAGGTCCCCCCTAGATCTTTATATTCGAGGCCGCATCCAAACGGTTGATTTTTTAGGGCTAGGAATATGCTTATAGTAGATCATTGCGCCTTGTGTGTAGAAGCTGGGGAGTCGGTATATCATTTATTTATTCATTGCAAAGTAGTTCGGGAGGTTTGGGGAGGGATCTTGTCGAGATTCGGCATTGCATAGGTGTTCCCTTCCAATATTAAGGATCTCTTTGAAGGTTGGTCTTTTATGCCATGGAGGAAAAAAGGGAAGATCTTGTGGTCGATTGCTTTACTGGCCACATTGTGGGTTATATGGATGGAAAGAAACAACAGGATTTTCGAAGGTCGTGCTAAGTCCTCTTTCTTCCTATATATTAAGGTTGATGCGTTATCGATTTCCTAGGCTAGGTCGCTGCCAATTTTCAAATTTGCTTCGGCATACGACTTGTGGGAGGGGTGGGGGTGGTCTGTAACAGTCAGGTTCGCAATCCGATAATTGTTCAGAAGTGGGTCAATCCACCTGTTGGCTTCTCCAAATTGAATTTTGATGGGTCTAGCTTGGGTAACCCCGGTCTAGCTGGGATCGGGGGTGTTTTGAGGATTTCCTCTGGGGAAGTTGTGAAGGCTTATTCCGGGCCTATCGGAGTAGCTGATTCAAATGAAGCTGAAGTTAGAGCAGCTCCTCAAGGTGTGTTACTCCTAGGGAGAGCAAGGATGGCTAGCACTATTGTGGAAGGTGACTCGTTAAATGTCATTTGTGGCTTAAGGGTTCTTTGGTTCCTCCTTGGAGATTTCTTCGCTTCTTTGATGAAATAAAGGATATTACGGTGGGGTGCGCTACGGTGTATCAACATGTAAGAAGATATGCTAATGAAGTAGCGGATAAGCTGGCTAAAGACGGGGCTGTGAAGCAGGCTTTGGAGCTCTTTGACTTTCTTCCTCCTTAATTTCTTTTTTGTATTTTTTCTCTGTGTGGGCGTGCTTGTAATGTGGTGTGTGGGGGGACTCTCTCGGTCTTCCCTTTTTAATGAAATCAGTTACTATTCAAAAAAAAAAAAAAATTGCGTAAAAAATTAGGAAAAGTGAGTAAAATAACTTTAATCAGAGTAATCAGAATCATAGTTTGAGTGAATGTATAATTTTAGAATAGTTTCGTGAAGAAATGGTCAATCCTGAAAAAAGAACAACTTAAAGATGTCAAAAGGTTAGAATTAGTCTAGTTACAATTCAAACTCTTCTAAATGCTTGTACTTTAATGTAAATTACTTCCCCTCTATCTTAAGCACAGTCCTCATAGATCATTGCCAAAGATTTTGAAGGGGGCCTTTGTAGTATCAGACATCTAAACTATTTAAAAATTAACTGGTAAATTTTTAAGGTAACACAACATTGGTTGAACACAAACTTTGTGTGTGCTGAAGTGCATAGGCTCTTGGGCATACACCCATACCTGCTTCTTTTGTTCATACTTTCTATACTTGTTGGCAGACTGATTTACCTTTCTCTCACCCTTCCGGACACTGCCTTTACAGTCAACGCTATTGGCTAGTTCACGCATTCTCCTCGGACTACTCACCTAGAAGCTGCATATGGGATTCTCAAGCATCCGAAAGCCTCCCTGGGTAAGGGGTTACTATTTAGTAACCATGGTCACAAAAGGGTTGAGGCATACACTAATGCATATTGGACATGTTCACTTACATATCGCAAGTCTACTTTTTGCTACTGTTCATTTTTGGGGCTAATATGGTTAGCTCAAAGATTAACAAACAACAAGTAGTTACCAGATCAAATGCTGAGGCACAGTGTAGGTCTAGCTTTTATGGATAAAAAATTTGTTGTGCGAGTTGAGCATTAGAGTTCAAAAGCCGATGCACTGTATTGGGATAATAAGGTGGCAATCAACATTGCACATGAATCAGTTTAGCATGACTGAATGAAGCATAATGAAGTGAATAGACACTTCAAGGAGAAATTGGAAACATGCCAAATTTTCACACCTTATGTTAAGACAAACAAGCAGATTGTTGATGTCAAAGGGTGTTTGCAAGAATTACTTGCACAAAGTTCTATCCAAGATGGGCATGATAGATATCTTCGCGAAACATGCCAAATTTACACACTTACTTGTGTTAAGACAAGTGAGCAGATTGTTGATGTATTAACAAAGGGTGTTTGCAAGACTTACTTGCACAAGGTTCTATCCAAGCTGGTCATGGTAGATATCTTTGCACCAGCTTGGGGGGAGTATTATCTTGGGCCTTATCAAGGCTTCACTAGGTTATTTAGTTATTTCTTTACGTAAATGGGTCTTATGATCCCGTCATGTTAAGTCACTTGTGAGTGGAATTCTTTATTCTTGTAATATATGTAAGGGGTGAATATATAATAAATCTTTTGGGTCTTTGTAAGGTATAGTTTTATAACTCCCCCGCGTCGACTCCCCCGAGTCGACTCCCTTTTACCTTGGCCACGTTCCGCGTTGCGCTACATCCGTGTTCCGCTTTTTGCTCTACACAATCAATAAAATCTCCTTTGACTCCCAAATTATGACCGCGTCGACTCCCAAATTATGACCGCATCAACCGAGTACTCAGCCGCGTTGTGCCGAGTCGACTAGGACTTTCTTCGTCCACGTTCCCCGTAGCATCAACGTTTTTAAACACTGTTGCAAGGTAAGAGACACCCTTATGAATTCCCTTTCTCCATCTCTCTTCTTATATTCTTCTTCATTCTTTGATAGCATAAACCCTAATTTCAATTGCCTCAACCTTGATCATGACTGCAACCATGACCATGATCGCAAGAGTTGGATGAACCAGCTGAATAAAATACCTCTAAGTGGTCCCGCGAGGGCTACAATTGTTTGCGGCTTGGTAGTGTTTGACAATTGTGTTTACGGCTTGTTAGTGTTGGAAGAGAGGATCATCAGTCTACGCATTGCACCTTCCTTGCAATTCTAAATCTTAGCCCAAAGATGGACGACTCTGGCTTCAGACTATTGGGAATATGTGACTGCGCTCATGGCATATTCTCTTCACCATTTGCACTGGCGCACTGCACCTCATTACGTTTTTTCATACGCCTCAACTCGAGGCATATTCCTTGAACGTCTGTTAAAAAATTGATCCCTTTGTTTCTAATAGTGTTCTCTCTTACAGGTTTTTACCTTGGTTGGGTTCTCATCCGAATACGGGTTTTTAAATGCTGTTATTGATGCTTCACTCGTTGTTCAAATCTATTATTCAGTTCTAGCAAAGCATATTTTTACCATAAGGGCCTATGATTTTGATGAAATTACATTTGGTGATGGATAAGATATTGAAAGTTATCATTTTCTTTTTCCATGCCTTTTTCAGTTTTTATCCTGGTTGAAGGATACAAGTCTTTGTTTAAGTTTTCAGTTGTAAAAAACAAATGCTTTGATTGAAGGAACTGAGGCACCTGATTCAACCTAAAACATTCCCTGTAATCATTGTATTTGAGAGATCTTTTCTTTTTCTCGCATGTATTCAGGATGCTTTATCTTTAACCGAATTCGAGCTGATGGAGCTGTTAGATGTTGGGCTGGAAGAAGTTACATCTGCAGTTGCACATATTAGTGAAATTGCTTGTCCTCCATACCAAACTGTAAGCCTCGGATCTCTCCACAGGTTTAGAATTCCGTAACTCAAATTGATTTCATAATAATTCTTTTAAGCGAAATGATAGTTGCACCCCTCTTTTTGCCAGTCTCATTTCTCACTTTAGTAAACACTTCTCAGATCGCCTATTGATAGATTTTGGGGAATTGTTTCAGCCTTTAACAACTAATTAGAAAAAATGTAAGATAAGGATAGAAGTTCCAATAATTAATCAAGGGACTGCGGATATCATTTCCCTTATTTTAATCTTTTGGCTGAACTAATTTTGTTGCTTATGTAAATATACCTACACACAGGAAAAAAATCCAAATATACATCTATTCTAATTCTGTTTTTAATTGTTTATAGGTTCTCTTGCTCATGGAGGACCGCATCCAAAATGAATACTTGGTTGGCCATCTTCCGACGTTTTTGAAAGGTTTGGATGATGCATTATGTGGGGGAATACCGTCTGGTGTTTTGACGGAGTTGGTTGGTCCAGCCGGAATTGGGAAAACACAAGTATGAAAACCATCTGGTCCATATCTTCATTTTTAGAGAGCATGGGAACTTTAGTTGTATTTTTTTGGTGATGGAAAGTGTAGTATTCTTTCACAATGAAATGGTTTACACTTTTGATAATAGTACCATCTTAGTTGTAATTAATTTTTTGACTTCTATTTGCAGTTTCTTCCAAGTATTTAAATCTAAGCTCACTTTACTAGGTCATATTTAAAACTACCGTTGGTCTGTTTATACTTTAAGACATTTGACCAAAGTGAAGTTTTTATAAAACTTATATCCCTTTGTTTTGTACAAATTATGCGGGCAAATTATTTAAGCTTTATCGTGATTAGTTCTGTTATATTTATTTATTTATTTATGCATTCTCTGAAGAAAAAGTTACTAAAGTTCCATTTAAAATTGTTACGTCAGATATAAAACTGCAGCATTTTAACAAATTGAAGTAATGAACATTTACAAATTTCACTGTATTGGGTAGGTACTAACAAAGACCTTCTCTAAAAGACCTGAAATTCCATTGTGTTGTTTTTTAGAACCTATTTGACATTTGTGTGGGGGCAATCTCTGGCCTTTTGTAATGTTTTTCTTTTCATAATAAAGTTTTGTTTTATCGCTAAAAAAATCTGCTGAGAAATTCTAGATTTGGAATCACTGAGCAAGAACTGATATGTAAGTAAAGAAGGAAAAGGTAAGTTGGATTGGTAGAGCTTGGATGAATCTAGATTTGTGTAGGAACAACGGCTTGTATATGTGCGAAATGCCGAGATTCGGAAGTCCCATGTTTACGTAGATGAATGAAGAGAAATAAGAGCAGGTTAAAATTTGCGTAAAACCAGATATCTTCAAAACAAGCAAATTTATGTTTTTTCAAGTCAAGTTTTGCGTACCTTAGCCTTCAAAGAATATATTAGTTGATTTATGTTGTGTGGAAGTCTTTAGCTCCTTAGCTTGTTTGATCCTGGCAAGGTTTAGATTACTTCAAATAGAAACCCTTTCCAATGCATGTTAAAAAACTAAAAGATATTGATCAACATGCAGTACAAAGTGACTGAAATAAAATATATATTCTAATAGTAAGGTATTGCTATTGACCAACATCCATCTACATCGGCACATGAGAATGTAGTAAGTTTCATTTGTCAGGGAATTGATTGTTAGCTTCTTTTTTCTTTAAGGATTTGTAGCAACCTTATCATATGTTATTTTGCATGTTAAGGGAGTAGATTAAGCTCTATGACAAATGAATATACAATCTGAACCACCTATCTATCAAGCCTGTGACAATAATTGTTATGCTGGTTGGTGTAAAAGTTCTAATTCGAGTCCTCATGTTCTACATCATATGTTTCTGGATACCCTATCGTGCCTTTCATCAATAGAAATATAATTTTTCTTTGAAAATATTTCTCTTGAAGTTCTTTTGCAATCAAGATTTTTTGTTCTTATTCTTTTATTGTCTATATCTCTTTTTTCTTTTTGAATGTTACAATATTAATTTATATTGTTCTGAAATATTTGAGCTAGTTGAGTGGATCTTCAAAGAAATTTTGGTTGTTGTGGTTTCAGTTCTGCCTAAAGCTCTCCTTATTGGCTGCCCTGCCCTCAAGTCATGGAGGTTTAAATGGTCGTGTGATATATATTGATACGGAATCTAAATTTAGTTCGAGACGGTACTTGATAGACTCCCATATGCTGGAATTTTTTCAGTCTTGTGATACTGTTCTTTTACATTGTTGTAATTAAATATGCTTTTTGTTCTAAAAGCAAGTAACTTTTGACAGGATGATGGAAATTGGAGGAAACAGCTTTCCCGAGCTATTTCACTCGGAAGGAAAGGCAAAGGAGGTTTGTCGGCAGTGCATTTCAGTTTGATAAATTCTGTTTTCTCTTTCTTTGGTAAAAGAATTGTCTTAGGGCTCTCACTACATTATTTTGCAGATGGCTGGTAGGATAGTAGTTTTGCGACCGACATCTCTGTCTGAGTTCACTGAAAGGTACATATTTGTTTGTGTGGGGTTTGCTGATATTGTTTTATTTGGTGGGTAAGCTGGGATTGAACCTCCGACCTCTAGGTTGAAGAACAAAGCCTTGACCATTGAGCTAGTGGCTCAATCCCTACTGATTTTATTTATGATATTGTTTATGATATTATGTATGATATTCTGGTTCTTTTTGATGATCTCCTAAGAGCCACCAAAGATGATTGATCATCTTGGTAGTTTAAGCATCTGCAATGTAGATTGAGCTGTTGTGTAAACTTATTCTTGAATTTATTTTGGGGAATATATTAGTAATATGAAGTTTTTCTTGATATATAAGTTTTCAAGAAAGAACCCAAAATACTCTTATTTTAGGACATCAAGATACATCTTATAACCTAGAAAGATGGAGAAATAAACCTGAACTGATGAGGTTATATGGAAAGGTTTTCCTATGGATCTTTTTACATTGATTTGATCATTATTGTCTTCCACCTTGATTTTTTTTTCCAAATCTAAATACCAAGTTCCTTGATGATGTTGGATATATCATATGTTTTAGGATAACTCTCCACTTGTCCTTGAATTCATTGAATTTGGATAATTGGGCTCTTGTTTTGATTCTTTCTATAGGTGCTTGGATTAATTCCTGCACCTTCATCTTGTTACTTGCTATGTGTTTGATTAATGCCATAAAATGTAAATGAAATGATTAATGTTTTTTTTTGTCAGCTTGCAACAAATCAAGTTGTCTCTTCTCCAAAATCAGGTGAAGTTGCTCATTATTGACAGTATGGCTGCTCTTGTTTCAGGGTAAGGGAAGTTCTATGTTGCATGTTATCATTTGGTTAACTGTTTGAATGCATTCACGCTGTAATACTTGTTATTTTCTGTAAGAATACCTTTCTTGGTAAAAAGGACATGGGCTTTTCTGTTCCCAGAATCTAGTCATTGACATAGCTAGGCATCTGGTGAACTAAGAATTTTGTATACTATTTGTTTTAGGACGTTGGTTCTGACAACAGGGGCAACAGAGGAAAGAATGTTCCCCCAAATATGAAGTACTGTAATTTACTTTACCTGGAAACCTAAATAAGTTACAAATATGTCAGGTGTTCAGTCAACCAAGAATCCGATGAAGCTGTGAATTCATACTACGAAAACTCACACTACAAAAACTCTCCTCGTTAGAAGACAAGGAATGATTTTACAATCTTATGGAACTAGGATATGAGCCCTAGCATCAACAAATAACACATGATTTTGGACATTACGATTCCCAAAACATTGATAATTTTCATATGCAATATCCCACAGCAGGAAGGGGCCGTTTTCATTTTTTAAAAAATGCAGAAGGAAACCTTGCTCCCCTGCAAAAGGGCCAGTTGTATATGAACTTGCCCTCTGTTCATGGGGGATTTCTTGAGTTCTTAGATACAACAAGCTTACATTTTGCTAGCAGACTTATCCTTGTAAAGTATATTGTTACATTCTGAACAGAATATACTTGAATGAACACATAAACTGATCAAAACTAAAACAGTTGAATGATGAAGTTTGGATTCTCCTTTGATTTTGTTAGATGTTGTCTGTGTGCCTAAGGGCATTTTGGTCATTGTACGTCTTCCTTTTATATAAATACATTGGTGAGGGGAAGCATAGCTCTCTAACTCAGTCACTCTCTTCTCTCATTCTATTCAACAGATTTGTATGCTTTTATGCTGAATTTAGTTTCTACAAACATGTAAACATTATTGAGCGGACAAATGCTTGAGTGTTAATTGGTCTTTCTCATAGTTATTTTCATAAAATTAATCTTCTGCTTTTGATTTTTGTGTAGATTATTACTTTTTCCAAGTGCAGTATCTCAGTGTATACTTCCATTCATGCATACTTCCATGCTTTCGTGCCAGCATGTGTGGATAAAGACATGCCTTTGAGTTTTTACCTGCTTATGAATTTTGGGAAATGATGTCAGCACAATCATGTTTTGATAATTGCACTGAACCCATCTTGTCATTCATTATTAATTCATTATTAAAGAGCTGTCAAGGGTTATTACAGTTCCCCCAAAACTCCTACAAACCAATTAATAATGAATGACAAGATGGGTTCAGTGCAATTATCAAAACATTTTTTTTTTGCTCGTAATTTGGGGTTAGGCAGACCCCCACCGGATACATTAAAAAAAGAAGATTACATACCACATCAAAAGAAGAAGATTACAATCTCGGGTAAGCCATGCTGGAAAAATCTTCCGAAACAATATTAAGAAGCTCATCAGGGACCGAGTCATTAGGAATGGGATTTCCTTTAAAAATACAGTTTGGTTTAGATAAAAAATCTGCAGCTCTGCTTCTCGCCAAATGTGAGTCAGCTTCCAGCTCTCGAGAGAATTGAGGATGGATCTGATTTTTTCAAGGGAAGGGATTTTCCTCCATGGGCAAGGCCATAGGTGATGAATAACCATGACTGCAAGGAGTGAATCAGATTCGATCCACAGGTTCTTTACTTGGTGGTGGGCGGCAAGTTTGAGCCCATGAAAGATTGCTTCAATCTCTAATTCTTGAATTGGGAGGGGGTCACATTTGACCAAGAAGAGGGAAAGAATGATCCCCAAGTGGTCCTGAATGAGGCCCCCAATAGAAGCGTTTTCTCCAGCGAGTGAGGCATCAGAATTTAGCTTAGCTTCGGACTCGGAGGGACTCCCACTGACAGAATTTTGCTTCAATTGATTTACTGACCAGAGGGAGGTTGAAAGCACCCGCAATTCTGCGGTTTTCTTCAGAGTCCTCATCTTCCAGGTTTAAATGTAAGATGCGATTCCTCGAAGAGCTGATAATTCTGTTTAGGAGGATCCGTTTGTGAGTTTTTTTGTTTTCAAAGAGCCTCGCATTTCTTTCTAACCAGATAAAATAGATAGAAGCAGTGAGAAGGGTTCTGGCAAGAGTAAATGACTGCCCCTTCTTCTTGAACTTATTTCTGAATCAGCATTCTTCTTCAGAGAGAGATTTCTTTTGCTTCTTCCTAGTAGAGATGCGACGAAGAATCGAGCGCCATATCCATGGCGAGAAAGAGCAGTTGAAGAAGATGTGGTTGATGCTTTCCGGATCGGAATTGCATAGGAGGCATGACAAGTTTTGGTTGGGGCCGAGGAAATGGAGCTTGTCTCTGGTGCATAGCTTGTTTTGCATTGCTTGCCATGAGGTGAGGCTGAACTTTGGGGTGTGTCCTATAAACCGAATCGATGGAGCCCAATGAGGTTTAGGATTAGGAGTTTTGATGGTGTCCCAAGCGTTCCTAATTCTGAATTTACCATCAGATTCAGGTTTCCAAATTGAAGACATTGCAGATTCGGAAAAAAGACCAGAATTGATGATCTTTTTAAGGTCCTGGAGAAGGGGTTGTTCCTGGATCATATCCCACCATCCCTGAGATTTAGCTTCGTCAATAGAAGCATTTTGTGGGATGAAGTTAATGATGGAGAAGGAAATCTGGGAGGCGATGGAGCCATTAGGATGCCATGGATCTGTCCAAAATTTGAGAGGGGCCTGAGATCCTACAATGTAACAAATATGATTGGAGGCAATGTCGCGGGATTTTAGTATGCTCCTAGCTGCCCAAGATGGAGAAGACGGCATGGGGAGGCTCCAGAAGCTCCTGCCTCTGATATATTTCCGGTCAAACCAAATAACCCAGGGGGAGTCTCTGTTGGATAAAATGCGCCACAGTTGTTTGATCTGAGCGGCCAGGTTCAAATCCGTCAGCTTTCTGATTCCTAGACCACCTTCAGGTTTAGGGTTGCAAATTGTATTCCATGATACAGGGTGGTAGGTTTTCTCAAGCGAAGATCGCCATTTTTTCTATTTTGCTGAGAGTTTCTTTGGGAATATGAAATGCTGCAGACCAGTAAATTTGGTAACTGCAGAGCACAGCCTTGACCATCTCTACTCGTCCTGCTCTTGACAGATGACGATTAGACCAAGAGGAGATTCTTTGCCTGATTTTGTCTATGATAGGCTGACAGTCCCGGGTATCAAAACATGGCAGTGCAATTATCAAAACATGGCTGTGCTGATATAATTTCCTAAATTATTTTTTTTGGTTTTGCTTGTTGTCACCTTTTGTAGATAACTAGAGTTCTTATCTTGGGTTATGCTATTATCTAAGCATTTGTGCTCTGCAATAACATGCTTAGGGAATATGAAAGGGATAAACGAGCTCCAACACAACATTCATTGGGGTGGCATGTTTCTTTTCTGAAGTAAGAACTGCTATATCATTTCAGAAATTCCATTCCCAGCAAGTGAGTGTTTTTTCCCTCTAGTGATATTGTTTTGAAACATCTCTAGATCACTTGCGGAATTTTCACGAATTCCCATTGTGGTAACGAACCAAGTTCGAGCTCAAAGCAAGGATGAAACTTTCTGTTATCCTTTTCAAGGTATGGGGTATAGTTGGATTGTTGAAGTACTTTCTGAGAACGATTATATAACGTTGCTCATTATGTGCAGTGCAAAATAGAGACGAGACTGTAAAAATCCCTGAGAGATTGGAGTCTCATCTAGTTGCCGCCCTCGGGATCAATTGGGCTCATGCTGTAACAACTCGTCTAGTGCTTGAGGCTCATTCAGGTTTGAATTTATGTTAGATTTGTGTTAAACTTAATGGTCTAATGCTTCCTAAAATATAGATGAAAGAAATCTAAAATAAGGTGATGCTCAAGTTAAGACTCCATTATAAAATTTAATAGTGCAACAAATAGGGTAATTATAAATACAACTTTATGGGAAAAGAAGGCAAATTTCAGCTGTATTCTTGTTGATGAATGTTGATTTCGATGCCTATTTACTGTGTAACAAACAATGAAAGAATACAGTGTATCATTTTTATACTCCCCCACAAGTTTAAGGCCAGTGCTGCTATATCAGAAACTTTTTTAAGAAGATATTAGCATTTTCTTACAAGATCAGAGTTAGCTGTGTCAGCAATCTAGTCCTATAAACAAAATGGCTTGTTTTTCTTTTTCAATCAATAAGACTCCATTAATAGATGTATTGATCCCTAGCATGATATATAGATTTGATTTGATGTACAAAGAACTTCGAGTAGTGCAAGTTTCCTTAATATGTTTGAGCTATGTTCTTTCCTTTACCATTTATCTTGCGTATGCCCCAGTTAGGCCATTCTTTAAATCCTTTCTATATAATTGTTTGAAGCTATTTCTATCTTTCATCATGAGAGCCCTTTCTTGGGTTCGGGGCCTAGTGTTTGGCATTGCTATCCTTTTTTCTTGGTTTTTAGCGAATGTCCGGTTATTATTTTCTTTCTTGTATTTGCCTTCTGTTTTAATAAAACTTTTCCATCTGTTAAAAAAAGGGATCTCATGGGTAGTCTTTTTCCTTTTCATTCTCTCATTTCTTAGTTCGTTTCATATGTATCTTATCTCTAGCATTTTGTAGGAAATTGTGTCTTAGAAAAGCATCTATTTTCAGTTTAAGTACTCTGTTGGACATGTGGGCTTTTGTTGACAGTTCTCTCTTAGTATATAGTGGTTTTCTGTGTTTTTTCCTTTTATTCCTGCGTGTTGGATGTGCGTTGAGGTGGTTCAATACAGTAGGGTGAATGCCGCACCTTTAATTGTGCAGAAACACTGCTAGTCATGACCTACCGAAACACGACTAGGTGCTTCCATGAATTGGACACGAGAATTCTTCATTTTTAAGTACAGTTCGACTTTTTCTGTGTAATTTCTCTGCTCACATTGGTGGCAGTAACATAGCAAGTGGGGCAGTGCATTTATGAACTTACGGTGTTGTGTAAGACCAGTTTTTCACCACTATGAACCATGTACTTTTTTTTTTTTACAGCCTAAGGAGTCTAAATCAAGGGTTGAAAGAGAATGATTTTCTTTTATTCAACTCATAGGGAACCATGGTCATAAAGTGAGACAATCGACTCAAGACCAGTAATAGGACGTTGGTACCAGGAAGATTACTAGATTGGAACTAGAGTAGTTCAAGCTTTCACTTGCCTAAGGTTAGTTGTTCATTCTTCTTTAAAACTCCAATTTCTTTTTCGACACACATTACCAACTTTAGGCTAGTGTCTACCAAGTATAATAGGAGTTTCAAATGATGAGGGTTATGTACTTAGAATTATTATGTTCTGAGCCTAGATTTTTACCACGTCATTATTATATAGGAGTTCCAACAACAAGGAATTCAGAGATACCCTTTGTATTAGTAGTAGTTAGTCACAGAAGCAGTTTAGTATATTCAATCTTTGTGAGAAATGTTTCTGCAGGTCAGAGGTTTATAAAGGTGGCAAAATCTCCAACCTCTCCACCACTTGCATTTCCTTTCGTCGTGAATAAGTCGGGGATTTCTTTACTGAGCGAGGATGGAATCCAAGTAATGGGTCCAGAAATAAACATGATTCACTGTCAAGGTGAGACTAACTCAACTTTTTTAGTGTTCCTTCTGCAATTCCATATCTTCTGACATCTGTAATTGCCATGCTTGTCAAGAGACCAAGAAATCTAAGGCATTTATTTGATGATAAAATTGCAGGCCACAATGACCTGGTTCGTGGGGAGAGACAATAATGATTTCAGAGTTTGTCAGAAGCTAATGCCTATTGATCAGTTTTTACTGGATAATTTCGCAGAACTTTGTGATATTAAGAAAAAGCTCTCATTTTTTCCAGCTCCATTTCTGTACTAAACAAGACCGCTAAACCGAATACATTTTTTTTTATCTTACCTTCCATGAATGCTAGGGATTTCCAAGAAATCACATCTCATAGTGCCTTGTGCCAATGTTCAGATCTCTCAAATGCGAAAACACACTATTTTTCTTACGCTTACAAACATAGTGGGCAAGGTGATACTCAACTTGATTACCCTCTCTGAACTGATTTGTTATTTTAGGCTTCATATCAAGGACAAGAGGCTAAAGCTCCTGCGGCCTGCAAATAGTATTTCATCGGCCAATAAGGATTTGTTTACAGAAGATCATGCCAATTAAGACCTTGATGTCTTATTCTTCCCAAATAGTCAAGAATCTAAAGGCTTTACAATATATAAGGCCATCGAGAATGCTTGTAATTTCTGCTTGGATATTGCTTCACACCATAATAATAATAATGAGAGAACACTAAGATAATCGTGCCACCATGATTTCTAATCATGCATGCCCTCCCTAGTCTCCTCCCATCCTAGCCCTCTCTCACCACTTGATAAACTAAAATTTTGTGGAAAAAAATTTCATGGCGACCAAACATGGGCTTAGGCTTTTTGTTGGTTAGGAAATATCTCAATGGCCAAAAGATCTCAGTTTTCCCAAGGTAGGCACAACTCTAATTAACGAAAGAGATTGACTTAGCTGAGTCTTCCATGCGCCTATTGCATCTCTCCTGCATATCTCCCATATTACAAGTGAAGGAATGACCCAAGTTATAGCATGGAACGGAACATCACAGAACATTCATGAAATCCACTATACAATAATCAATTGCTCAACACATTTCATTTTCTTTGGTCATTTAAAAAAATTTATGGGATAATTCTGAATCATCCACTATGTAAATATTGGAAATATAATTGGGCGATTATAAATTCGCACCCCCTATAGAATAATTCGCACCCCTTTAAAGGAGGGTATGTGGCACACTTTAACGCTTTTTAACGTTAATCGATGATAAAGGGGTGCGAATTATCCTACAGGGGGTGCGAATTTATCATTGTCCAAGGGCAATGATAAATTCAAATTATCCTATAGGGGTGGAAATGATAAATTCGCACCGCCTTTAAAAGAGGGTATGAGGCACACTTTTGACGCTTTTTAACATCAATTCACATTAAAAGGGTGCGAATTATCCTAATTAACGTGAAATGGGGCAGGCTTTAACGTTTTTTGACGTCAAATCACGTTAAGAGGGGTGCGAATTATCCTACAGGGGTGCGAATTTATCATCACCCAAAATAAATCTTATTTTCAATGGAAATTTTTTATCCAGCTTTTTCATATCCTCTTCTTGCTTGGTCCATCTCAGGTCTCTCCGTCTAGATGCACTCACCATTGGGTAAGCTAATATTCTATTGGCAGAAAAAATTCATGGTTGCCAAACGCGGCTTTGCTCTATTTGGTCGTAGATATTTACCTCGTCGTCGATTAGTGGTATAAGCAGTCAACAGCGAGGAGACTCATTTACCCAGAACTTCCTTCATAGAGTAGTAGCAACTAGCAAGTAGTGTTTGTGTTAAGAACCCAATCCGGTTCGCAACAGATTTGATCTTCTTGGAGGGAAGATCAGCCTCTTGACCCACTTCGAGGGAAGGGTCGGTCCTCCTTTGTGCGCAAATACACACTTTTCTTGAATAAAGTTTCTACTGCCGTTTTCTTCTCATTCATTACGTTAAATATAAATTACATAAATCGTTCAACACCACAAAACTAGGACAAGTCTCTCATCCAATATAGAATCCTACCGTATCAAGACTCCACAGACCAATGAAATAAAAGACAAATAAAACTGATAATTCTAATCTAACTAATAGATAGAAAGATAATCCTAATCATAATCCCACGAATGACTAAAATCTAGATAATTTATTCAGGCCAAGTGAAACCCATGTACGAACGTAACAGTTTGGTTCTCAACCGAATAGAGCTGGGGTGTCATTGCCAGTGGAGAGAGAGAGAGAGAGAGAGAGAGAGAGAGAGAGAGAGAGAGAGAGAGAGAGAGAGAGAGAGAGGAAATTTCTACCTTTTTGTGGCTTTCAGATTGATTTTACAGGGAGGGGCAAGGGTGATACATCAGTGGACATGCAATGGTTAACCGGGAGACATCCTTGGTAGTCTCTAGGGATTTCAATGCTATATTGGCATCCAAACAAGTAGTTTTGCTGATGTGGGACCCAAATGCTAAGCAAAACCCCCAACTCATCTCGGCTTTTGTGCGACCAAACAAGGAGTTTCACTGATGTTTGTGGGGAAATCAGACTTTCACTTATCTTATGAAATGCTGATATTAATTTCACTAAAATACATGTTTTTAATCTAAATTTTATAAGGGCCCGTTTGGATACCTCATGCATTTGTATTTTGATTTGGATTTGAGTTTTGGATACAAAACACATCAATCATCTTCATGATCATGTGTTAAGAGAGGGAGGGAAGGATCGTTGCTGCCGGAGCAACGTGAGGAGCAGCGATGGTGACGGAAGTTGCCACAAATATTGATTTCCAAATAATGTCTTGCAGAAAAAATTTGAAAATCAGAATTTTTGCACTGTTGTAGCTGATTTGGAAATCTAAGGATCCGATCCAATTCAAAATTTCAACTAACTCCAAATCTAAATCTTGCTGGTATCCAAACGTGGCCTTAGAAGTGAGGCTGATTTATGAGCAAACGTGGTCTTTGACTAAAGCGAGCCAAACAAAAATTGAAGACAGATCAAGCACGAGACGCGTGACCGTTTTTAATTCTCCATTTTCCACTCTCACACGTGTCAGTTTGTGAGTGGCTTATTATTATAATACAAGGGCAGCAACAATGGCGTCCGGCCTAACGGTTGGCAGTGTCCATTTTTGTCATTTTACGTCCAAAGGAAGGATTCTATCCTGCCTTTGACATTGTTTTGCGGCCATAAAAGCATGGGGCGGGCCCACCAAAAAGTCTCTCACGCCCACCTCTCCTTCTATTCAAAAAACATAAAATAAAATCTTTCTTCTCTCATTTTCTACGTGTATGAGATTATTTACGTATTTTAAAGTTAAAGCTTTGCTAAGGACACTCTCTCGCAGGTATACACGCTATTACACTGTGGCCCACGTAATGGATTATTTCAGTGGACTGATCTATATCGCCGTGTTTTCTTCCAACGGGCAACGGCCATCCCCTGTAGTGTATTTATGACTACTTTTTTAAACTTCAAGGGGGGTTGGAGATCGAGCATAGGTGATAGGACCCAGCAGATGACAGTTTAGGGTTAATCAAATGATACACTCACCCTTTTTTAATTCCCAGGGCCACCTCCTTGTAGTGTAAAAGGTTAGCCATAAATACACTAGAGGAGAGGGGCGCAAGGAGGGGAGAACTGGCCATGGACCAAAATCTACTCTCACTGGACGATTCTAACCTCTAATTCACCGCAATAAAACTAGGGTGATGATAAATTCGCACCCGTGTAGGATAATTCGCTCCCCTGTAACGTGAATTGATGTGGGTGACTCAAAACTTTTTCACATTAAGGGTGCGGATTACTAATTTATCATCGCCCAAAAACTATTGTGTTTTATCAAGAAAGTGTCCACAAATTAGAGGGTTAGAATCGTCCGATGAGAGTGAAAGACATATCATCTGTGAGATAAAGAATTACAAAAATTAACAGCTTAGATTTAGATGGTGAGCCTTGGTGCAACCGTAAGGTTGCTCCATTGTGACCTGGTGGTCACGAGTTCGACTCACACAGGGGCAGAGGCACATATAGCATGAGCCCCCCCCCCCCCCCCCCCCCCCCAATGAATTGCAAAATCACTTTTATGGTTTATGATCTTACATGCATGCTTAGCTAATTTGGTGGCTTTACATGCATGCTTAGTGGCCATGGCCCCCAATGATTTGCGTGTATCTAACCCTCTCCAGACCCCGCAATGGTGGGTGCCTCATGCACTGGGCTGCCTTTTTTTTAACGGCTTAGATTTTCTTGGCATAAACTCTAAACGAAGTTTTAATGGATCAAGGGTCTAGATCATCTGATCATTGTTTTCTCGACAGCAATAGAACAAACATTAGACTTCCAGTTGAATCAACGGACACGATCACAAATTAACTGACAAGGGAGTTTAAAAAATTGGCAGTTAGGAAGAAGCCAGTAGCCCACGTCTGTTTTTTAGCATTTTCAATTTCCCGCCAAACAACCTCAGATGATGTCACTCTATTAGCCGAGTATTTCCCGATAAAATCTTTGCTGCCTAGGAATTGAATGGCTAGAATTAGAGAAGGTAGGTAAGTCCTCTTCTCTCTTTCGTCTTCTAGTTTGTATCGTATCGTACCGAAACTCCACAAAAATATCGGCCATTTACAAAAACCTCTCTCCTTTTGAAATGCTATTGAAATTTAGCCTCCTCCTTTTCGAATCTCTCTATGAATTCTTCGACCCCTCAAATCTCCATGGGCGCCCCTGGAGCAGAGAGCTCCAATAAGAAGAGCAGGAAACCCTACACCATAACTAAATCAAGGGAGAGCTGGACTGAAGAGGAGCACGACAAATTCCTCGAAGCTCTCCACTTGTATGTCCTCCCTCTTTTTTTCCCATTCCTTTCTACTTTTTTTCCTCATGAAGAGAATCTGATCTTGCTCTTAGCAAATCGACAATAAAAAGTCGGATTAGTCAGAAAGCTCTAGTTTCTCATATTTTTGTGCTTTTTGAATCTTGATTAGGGTTTATTAGTTCTTTTCTGTTCCTAATCTGCTGTTTATTTAGTTTGTGGCAAATTTAGTGGTGATCTAATGTTGATTTGGCTTTACTTGGCTTGCTTAATTTCTTTTTATTACATGATTATCTTTCTTTGTGAGTATTAGAACTGTGCCTTCTGAGATTATACATGGACTCTCTGTTCTAGTTTTTTTTTTTTTTTTTTTCTCATGGAGAGAATCTGATCTTGTTTGCAGCAAATGGAAAAGAAAAGTTGGATTAGTGAACAAGTTCTAGTTTCTCTTTTGTGTCCTTTTTGAATCTTGATTAGGGTTTATTAGTTCCTTTCTATTTGTAATCCGTTGTTTATTTAGTTTGTAACTGATATTCTTGCAATTTTTTTGTTTAATTTTAACTGAATTGAATCTGTTTTCGACTGTCAGAGATTTTGGCTTGCACTTCAATTTGCACCTTTTGACTGGAAAATTTAGGAGTAATGTTTGTTTTAGTTCTTGGATTGGCCAATGTTAATTTTGATAGGCTTGCTTAATTTCTTTTTTATTACATGATTATCTTTTTAGTTTTAGAACTTTGCCTTCTGTGATTGTATATTGTCTCTCTGTTATAATGTTCTTGGTAATGGTTACTGCTTGCTGTGGAAGAATATATATATATATATATATATATATAGAGGAAAAGGATTGTGAGCTTGAGCGTTGGAACCTTATGGTGAGCTTGAGCTCTCAAACCAATGAGGCCCACATTGTTAGGATGATCCAAAGCATTCACTAGAAAGGGCCTTACATAGATAGGGTGTGTACAAAAAATCAGCTCCATAGGATCATCCTAACCCATCCATTTGTGGAGGTCAAAATGGACAGACCACAAATCTACCCATTTTTGCCCTCCACTTTTGGGCCTCACAGAAATTGTGGGACCCATGTGAATGGTGCACTCAAGCGTACCATTTGGTTCCAACGAATATATAGAAGAATATGTTCGTGCGCTTGAGCGTTGGAACCAAATGGTGCGCTTGAGTGCACCATTCACATGGGTCCCACAATTTTTGTGAGGATCCAAACCATTCATTTGCAAGGCCCTATCATAGATAGGGTGTGTACCAAAAATCAGCTCCATCGAATCATCCTAACCCCTCCAAAAGTGGAGGGCAAAAATGGGCAGATTTGTGGTCTGTCCATTTTGACCTCCACAAATGGATGGGTTAGGATGATCCTATGGAGCTGATTTTTTGTACACACCCTATCTATATAAGGCCCTTTCTAGTGAATACTTTGGATCATCCTAACAATGTGGGCCTCATTGGTTTGAGAGCTCAAGCTCACCATAAGGTTCCAACGCTCAAGCTCACAATCCTTTTCCTCATATATATATATATATATATATTTATATATATATAAGTTTTTATTTTTTTATTTTTTTATTTTTTTTTCCTAATGAGTTTTTGAATCAACTGTAATGAATGCACTTGCAACTATGTGTACTTTTAGTCTTTTAGAGCGTAAGTTTTCTTTTCTTTCAGGTTCCAATCATGGGTACCAATTTGGAACTCACGTGCCGCATTATTATTTAAAATCAGCTTCTTTCAACCCAATTCTGAGGTTCCATTATTTTGTCTGTTTTGCTTGTGTTAATTCAGGTTTGATCGTGACTGGAAGAAAATTGAGGACTTCGTTGGTTCGAAGACTGTAATCCAGGTAATTTTTTTCTGCCATCTTGTGCCTATCTCTAGCTTATTGCATTATTACTTCCTCCTTTGTTTTTGAAAATGATATTACTTCCTATTTTTTCTACTTTCAATTATTCAAGAATCATCAGATATTCCGTAATTTGGTTCATTATTATGTGCCAAGGGCATATTTTATTCCTTCCTGTTTTTTTTCTTAATCTCCATGACCTACTTTATCCTATGACTGTGAAAGTTTGAGATGTGATCCGCTAGTTGTATACTTCTATCATCTCTGATATTTTCCTCTTAGTTAACAATCTCTGAAATAATTACTGTACCTTTTGTGATTCACATACGATGAAGAAGTTGTCGGAAATCCCTGAAACTTAAGAATAAATCGTGCTTCAACCATAGGACATGTGTTCCTCAAGACCTTTTTAGCAATTAAGGGAATCTTTTTATGGAAAAATTCTCATTGTTTTGACAAACCAATCACCTATAGAAGGATATGAGATCATAATATCTCTTTTGTGAGTTTGTCTAGTACGTATTATGAAGGACATTTTTTATATTCGCTTCATCAGTTGGGGGGAAGTATATTGTGTGATACTAGCACACCATTTTTTTAAAGACTAACCGGCATCATTATCTTCTCTCCAAATCATTGAGTGATCATCACCTTGACTAGTGTCACGGGGCAACTCACCAAAAATCAAATTTTGTTTGATAAAGGGGCTGTCCGTGATGGCCTAGCACCAAGCTAATCAAGCCAAACAAGTTTTCACACACAAATAACAAACAACAATCAAAGAACACACAACCACACATGACACAAGGGACTTTTTAACGTGGTTCGGCCAAATCTTTGCCTACTCCACAGATTTACAATTGTAATAGTACAATTACAAGAAACTCTCATAGTTGCCTAAGATTGCCTATGCCTTGGGCGTTTTTACCCATGAGTGCCTATTACATACAAACTTTGCACAATCCATGTGCTTAGTTACAAACCAATACAAAGCCACCATGTGGCACAAACAACTACCCACAATGTGAGCATAATAGCCACAAACAACAGCCTTCATTTGAATATAACCGTTGCCACTCTTTTTCAAAAACGCCCAAGAATGCCCAGGGCATGCCCAAGAGCGCCCAGGTTTGACTTGCAATTGTTCCCGCCACTTGCAACCACGCCCATGTGTTGCCAAATGTCCTGTGTCCACTGGTGCCTTGGTTTTGCTTATGCCCACCAACTAGTGCCTTGGTTTTGCTAACACCCACCAATGAGTGCTCACCAAATCTAGTGCCCACCAATCCAGTGCCCAACCAGTGCCCACAACCAGTCTAGTGTCGAACCAGTCCAGTGCCTAACCAGTGCCCACAACCAGTCTGCCCAACCAGTCCAATGCCTAACCAGTGTCCACCAATCTAGTGCCCAATGATGCTGGTGCCTACGAATCCAGTGCCCACACATGATTCAGTGCCCAACCAGTCCAGTGCCCAACAATGCTTGCCCATGCAAGCTGAGCATAGCCCACGCCTATGCTCTATGCGATGCCAAAGCCTTGGTCCCATGGCCTACTTTTCACCTTGATGTTCCAAGTGCACATTGGCAAGGGTGCAAGGTGCCACCACAAGCCAATGTGTGAACCAACATTTTAAGGGGGTGACAACTAGCCATTATACTGGAGGCTATATGACACTGGCTACACTTTGTCTTGGTTGGGCCCACCATGCTACTCTCCCCCAATGAAAACAACACATATCCTGGTGGGCTGATATGTCTGTAATTTTTGTGCTCGGTTTGCTGCGGATCCCTAGGAGTTGAATAGTGTATTTGTGGTCATTTATAGATTTTTAAAATGGCCCACTTCATTGCATGTAGACCATGGACACGCCACACGAGTAGTATTGCTTCTCTGTTTTTTAGGACAATTGTACGACTTCTTGCTGTACCCTTATCTAGTACTTATAACAGGGATTTGAAGTTCGTGAGTATTTTTTGATGGAATTTCTTGGAAAAGATGGGTACTTCATTGAATTTCAGTAATACTTATCACCCTCATATGGACGTCCAGATGGAGGTAGTAAACAGGAGCCTAGGCAATTTACTTAGTAGTTTGGTTGGTGACGTGCCAGGAAATTTGTATTTGTAGTTGCCCAGACCGAGTTTGCTTTTAACCTGTCACAAAATAGGCGCACATGGTTCTTTCCATTTCAAATTATATAAGAGCATAATCCTCACATGAAGAAATCTTATAGAGGCAAAGATCCCGAGTCCGATGGTTGGAGGGAAAAAATACTGCTTATTTTTATGGGATAGCCAGTGCAAGAAGACGTGGGAACCACATAAGTGTTTTACAGGTTGAAGGGGAGGCTTAGGGAGGACAAGGAAGTGATTGTGAAGGATATGGTGAATTTCTACAAGGGTCTATATTCATCGAAGGGAATGATTCGCCCCAAACATGATGGGGTGGAATTTAGTAGGTTGGAAGAAGATGATAGAGTTCTTTGAGGCAGGTCTCTGATTGTCATTGAGGTTGTGGATTATTATTTCAAGCATGGATATAGGGGCATCACTTGTAAGTTGGATATAGAAAACGATTATGACCAGGTGGAATGGGATTGCTTGGATTATCTTCTAGAGAAATGGGTTTTGGGAACCGCTGGCACGAATAGATAAGTTGGTTTGCATCCTTGCCGTGGTTTTCGATTCTAATCAATGGAACACCTATTGGTTTTTTCAAGTCCTCCAGAGGCTTAAGAGAGGGAGATCCCCCTTTTCCATTTTTTATTTGTAATAGTGGTAGAAACCCTTATTAGAATGCTAGACAAGGGTAGAAGTAGAACTCATGTGCTTATTGAAGGCTTCAGGGTTGGCAATCAAGGGTGGGAGGTGTCCCATCTTCAATTTGCGGATGATACCTTTGTCTTTAATGCCCCAGAAGTAGATAAGGTGTCAAGTCTAGAAGCCTGGGTATCTATACATCTGAGGGTGAGGTTAATGGGTTGGTTGGTCTACTTGGTTGCACTGTGGATCACTTTCTGAGGACATATTTAGGCCTCCTGTTGTGTGTCACAAAACCGAGGAAGTGGAAGCGGGACCCGATTATGGAAAGGGTAGAGAAACAATTGGATCCGTGGAAGTGTAATTTGGTTTCTCGGGAGGGCAGAATTACCCTCATCAAGGCTGTCCTTGAAAAATATTACATTCTATCAGTTTTCAGTTTCAAATGTCCCATGAGTGTGATTAAGCGAATAGAGCAGATTCAGAGGGATTTTTTTGTGTGTGGTGGTGGTGGGAGACTGATGAGAAGCGGAAAATGGATTTGGTTAGTTGGGAAGAGGTATGTAAACCCATTAGAGCAGGTGGCCTGGGGATCAAAAGACTGAAAGGTGGTAATAAGGCATCGCTTGGGAGAGAGATGGTTTCATTTTCTTTTCCAAAGTGATTCTGGGGTTGGATGGGTTTGGGGGGGGGGGGGGGGGTGAAGGACTTATATATTGGGGTTCGGTGTCTTAAGTAATGGACCATGGGGCCGATGGGTTTTAAATGGATTTAGGAAATAGCTTTTGGGCCATGGCAAGTGGTAAGTGGAAAATGGATAAGGGTAAGTGATATGGACATCTCTCACATCTAGGCTCACAATAAAATAATAAAATATATCAAACTAGATTAAAAGTCCATGAATAAACTAAAACAACTAATCCTAAGGCCTAAATCACATCAAATGACCAATCTATTCTTGTAAATGTTCGAGGACAAATAAACCTCTGCTCTTACATTTTTTTACTAGAAATTGTGCTTTCCTTAATATTTTTGATACTTTGTTTGGGAGTTTCATGGTTTTTTCCACGCTCTAGGTCTCTTGGCTAACTGATGAGTATTTCTAGATCTTATTCTCCTTCTTTGTTTATCATATATATGATTAAAAATGGACATTTATAGATCTTCTCTTTTATGCATTTTGGCTGCATTTTGACTTCATTTATTTTAACATTTAGTAGTACTATGTGCTGTTATTTCTTCATCAATTTTTCCTTTGCAGATTCGAAGCCATGCCCAGAAATACTTTTTGAAAGTTCAAAAGAATGGTACAATAACACATGTGCCCCCTCCTCGTCCTAAGCGCAAAGCAACTCATCCTTACCCGCAAAAAGCCTCGAAAAATGGTATCACAGTTGTAGCGGAAAGACGAATATGTATCTGTTGGTGTATTTGAAATGAAATGGTTCACTTTATTGACATCCTGACATGCTACATTTGGGAATGTTTGCAGCTTTAGTGCCGTTACAAGTTTCTATAAGTTATCCTTCTGCATTGAGTTGTCTTGCACCTAGATATACTCCATGGGATGATGCATTGATACCTTTAAATACTGCCTCAGCTGTACCTGTCCCTTCTCAAGATAACTATGACAGCCTTCACAGAGTTGAAGGCATGTATATGTTATAATTTGTGCTCCTTAGCAAATACCATTATATGGTTTTAAAGAGAAATTTTACGCACTTATTAATAATGTACAACTCCACTTATGCAGAGGATATTGGATCAATGGCGATAGCAAGGACAGGTAACCGTGGCTTTAGTTGCATTGGAAGTTCAAGTCGAACATTATCAAATCGTGAGATGCCAAAGCAAGTGAATCAAGTTTCATTACATCATGGTACTTATTTTAATGACTGAATTCTTTCTTTTTCATGATTCACAATACACACGCCATAACTATATATATTTCATGATCAAACTTTTTACCTCCAAAACTATGTTTTTTTAATGGTACCTCCAAAAATATGTATTTAAATAAAAAAGAATTAGCCAGTCTGTTGTGTCTTAATTAACTGGTAAGAAGCTAAAATACTATATTGCACAATCAGACATTACCTTCAAACTTATGTATTTAATCAAAATGATTTAGTCCGTATGCCTAAGGCCATGTTTGTTCTTCAGTTTTTCTTGGGTGTTTGAATCATAGTTTTAAAACTCCCCCGTGTCATCGTGGACTCCCCCGGGTTGACTTCCTTTTACCTTGGCCGCGTTCCGCGTTTTTGTGCTACAGAGTCAATAAAAACTCCTTTGACTCTCCCGAATTATGACCGCGTCAACTAAGTACTCAGCCGCATCAATCAAGTACTCAACCGCGTCATGCCAAGTCGCCTAGGATTTTCTTTGGCCGTGTTCTGAGCCGCATCTGCATTTTTTTAAACACCGGTTTGTATGCAGTTTTCATGCACATGTAATGTTTAGAAGACACGATATGCAGCAGAATGCATGTTTGGTTGACGTGTGGGATAATGTTCCCATGGAATTTTTATTTCCATTGTATTGTGTTGTTTTCTTCTTCTTTTTGTTTGTTAATCTATCAAACTCAGCAGTGTATGCCTTTTATTTTGCTAAATCCATCTTTAGTTAAATCAGTAGAAGGTAAGTGCAGAGCCTAGGCACCCATAAAAGCTTTGAGACACGATTTCCATCTAAAGCCCTTCACCTAGTAACACTAAAACCACAATAGAAATGGTCATGTAGCAGCTCTTGTGATTGGGAAAACATATTAGTTCCATGATGATTATATATATATATATATATAAGAAAAGTGTCTCTAGTCTGCCGACTAGAGATCATTCTCTAGTCCAAAACACATGGGTCCCACATTTTTTGTGGTGATCTAAAACATTCATTTGATAGGCCCTATCATAGATAGGGTGTCCACAAAAATCTGCTTCATAGGATCATCTTAACCCTTCAATTTGTAGAGCTAAAAAATGGACAGATTTGTGGTGGTTTATAGCCGTCCATTTTAAGCTCCCCAAATCGTAGGGTTGGGATGATCCTATGGAGCTGATTTTTTGTTGACACCCTCTCTATGTCAGGGCCCATCAAATGAATGCTTTGCATTACCCAAATAAGATGGGACCCATGTGTTTTTGGTCGGCGGACTAGAGACACTTTCCTCTCTCTCTCTCTCTCTCTATATATATATATATATATATATATATATATATATATATATATATATGAGAGAGAAGTGTTGGTGCGCTTAAGCGCACTATTTTTTTGGTGCGCTTAAGTGGTTATAACGCCTCCCATTGGTTTGCTTAAGCGGGACCCAAACATTTAAACGAATGGGAGGCGTTATAACCACTTAAGCGCAACAACATATTCCTCTCTCTCTCTCTCTTTCTCTCTCTCTCTCTCTCTCTCTCTATATATATATATATATATATATATATATATATAAAGGGAGATGATATTTTCACCCCCTCTGCAGTACACATTCGCCCTCTTATAACGTGAATAGTGGGCAACCTTTAACGGTTTTTGACGTCAAATCACGTTATAAGGGGGGCAAATGTGTACTGCAAGGGTGGGGGGGTTGAAAATATCATCGCCCTATATATATATGTGCGTGCGTGAACAAGTATCGTTTCATTAAATAAAAGAAACGAAATACAGGAGAAAAAATGCATGACCTTAACATATGCTACATGCCAAAAACACCAGCAAAAACTATACATCAGATAAATGCAAAAAAAATAAAATAAAATCCTGCATCACTACAAGATACAACAAAGTTTTCCAAATGGTTAGCTAGAGAGTTTCTTTCTCTATGAATATGTGATATTTACATATAAAATCTCCAAATGGTCCTGGCAGATCACCCAAGGTGAGGGTATTATTTCAACGATATAAATAACAAGCATAGAGTCCCCTTCTACCCAGACTCTGAGGCAATGAAGTCTGTTAAAATGTCATGCCTTTCCACGATGTTAACACTTTCCGGGCCTGCAGAAGCAAGAAGAAAAACAGGAAAAGAAACAAAGATCTCTAAAGCCTTCTTTTTAACTGACTCTTATCGATCAAAGTTTAGCTTTGGCCAATCTGGTTGAAGTTAAGTTGTAAAGATATATAGGGATTTCCCTTAAATCTCTGCAAACTTCTAACCAATCATGAATGAAAAGATTCAAAGATATTCTGTTAAAGCATTCTATCCTAAGCAGTTCCAAGTATATTATTTCTCTGATTAAACACCAGAGGTTTGAATAAGATCAGAAAAGTATCTTAGAATTTCCAGAAAAACAATTCTCCAAACCTGTGGGTCTACACCATCATCTCAAAAAGCATCTAGCTGAGTTAAAAATGTAAAAATGTTAAATATACCCAAAAAAAAAAAAAACCACAAGATCTAAATCTAAGAAGACCACAGGCAGGTATGAGTATTTGCTATGGATTTTCAATAGGGTTATCACAAAATTCTCACTTGATCTCTCAATATATTCTCGCTTAAATAAGATCAGAAAAGTATCTTAGAATTCCTAGAAAAACAATTCTCCAAACCCTTGGGTCTACACCATCATCATAAAAAAGCGTCTAGAGAGTTAAAAATGTAAAAACATTAAATATATATAAAAAAAAGATCTAAATCTAAGAAGACCACAGGCAGGTACAGTATATATATATATATGAGGAAAATGATTGTGAGCTTGAAGCCCATATAGCTTATATGAGCTTGAGGGCCCAAACACATGGGTCCCACATTTTTTGTGGTGATCCAAACCATTCATTTGTAAGGCCCCATCATAGATAGGGTGTGTACTAAAAATCAGCTCCATTGGATCATCCTAACCGCTCCAAAAGCGGAGGGCAAAAATGGGCAAATTTGTGGCCAACGGTGTCTGTCCATTTTGCCCTCCACTTTTGGATGGGTTAGGATGATCCTATGGAGCTGATTTTTTGTACACACCCTATCTATGTAAGGGCCTTTCAAATGAATGCTTTGGACCATCCTAACAATATGGGCCCACATGTGTTTGGGCCCTCAAGCTCATTTAAGCTATATGAGCTTCAAGCTCACAATCATTTTCGTCTATATATATATATATGGACAAATTTGTGAAGGTTTTTACACGTTCATTTTTGCCTCCACAAATCGTAGGGTTGGGATGATCCTATGGAGCTGATTTTTGGTGGACACCCTATCTATGTGAGGGCCAATCAAATGAATGGTTTGGATCACCAAAACAATGTGGGCCCATTGTATTTTAAGCCGGCGGTGTAGCTAAGTTAGCTACACCGGCGGTGTAGCTTCACTTTCCTCATATATATACTTCACTTTCATATATATGAGGAAAGTGAAGTATATATATGAGGAAAGTGAAGCTACACCGCCGGTGTAGCTAACTTAGCTACACCGCCGGCTTAAAATACAATGGGCCCACATTGTTTTGGTGATCCAAACCATTCATTTGATTGGCCCTCACATAGATAGGGTGTCCACCAAAAATCAGCTCCATAGGATCATCCCAACCCTTCAAACTATGGAGGCAAAAATGGACAAATTTGTGAAGGTTTTTACACGTTCATTTTTGCCTCCACAAATCATAGGGTTGGGATGATCCTATGGAGCTGATTTTTGGTGGACACCCTATCTATGTGAGGGCCAATCAAATGAATTCTTTGGATGACCAAAACAATGTGGGCCCATTGTATTTTAAGCCGGCGGTGTAGCTAACTTAGCTACACCGGCGGTGTAGCTTCACTTTCCTCTATATATATATATATATATATATATATATATATATATATATATATATATATAAAAGTGTTTCTGGTCGATCGGCCAGATAAGTTATTTGGATTCTTGCTTTATAACAAATATGAATATGTTAAACTGTCGAATCTGTTTCGATTGATTTACATGGGTGCACACATTAAAAGTTTTTTATTTTTCTAGAATTGCAGTTTCATTATGGCGAATTTGTTACTTATTGTGCATGCTGGTTTTATAACCCAGCAAATTCCTCAATGGAATCTGATAAAATGAATTGAACATTTTATACATAAGTGCTTCATGTGGAAGGTTTATCACAGTATTATGATTTTTCAGAGGCTGTTCGTGATTGAATAGTATTCATGTGAGATGTAAGTGGCGAAACCAGTTTTTAAAACTCGTTGATTCAACTCGGAACTCGATCGAGTCGACTCCCTTTTACCTTGGCCGCATTCCGCTTGCATTGCATCCGCATTCCGTGTTTTGCCTTACAGAGTCAATAACAACTCCTTTGACTCTCCCGAGTTATGACCGTGTCAACCACGTTCTTGGTTGTGCCCGCGCCGAGTCGACAAGGATTTTTCTTGGCCGCGTTCCGCGTCACATCCACGTTTTTAAACATTGGGCAAAACTAAGAGATCACTGTGGTAGTTTCTCTATGTTGCAATAGTTCAACTTGGAATTTTTTTTTGGTATCTCTATCTTTTAATTTGTAGAAGCTTCAATTTCACCCTTTTTGTTTAAAGTTTAAACCTTGGCATACTTGCAGTGGATTGATGTATAATGCAACAATTTTGATATTTTTCTAGTTCTTTTCAAGATTAGTTGGCTTCTTCATCGTGTCTATATTTTGCAGGTATACCAGATTTCGCTGAAGTGTACAACTTCATTGGCAGTGTCTTCGATCCTTGCACAAAAGGTCATATGCAGAAGCTCAAGGTGATGGACCCCATAAATATTGAAACTGTAAGTTTCTTATCCTTAAATCTATATTCATTTTTTATGATCTAAACTCTAAGGTAGCAGCATTCAGCATTAGGTGTATTTATATTTGTAATACATGTAAACTTGAATAGGAATTATCAAAATAAATGGACATCTGAGGCCTAAGATATTATTGGCTAGTGCTAAGCAGATACCCATCAATGTTATCATTAACTTGTTAAAATATGCTGAAGTATTTTCCAGCTGGAGTTATACAAATGCTTGCAGTTATACAATCTGCAACACCCATATTGAATCTTGCGAACTCTTTCACCTAGCTACAGCATAAAAGCACTTAAATTTAGCTTACTACAATGTTAGATTATTTATAAGCCAAGTTAATTTTATTTGAAGTGTTTTGAACTAAGAGGGAAACTAGAACTTCTAAAACTGATCAAGTCCGAACTATCTACCATTAAGAAGAAAAACAAAGAACAAAAGTATTAGTATTAGTATCAATGTACCATTAAAAAAAAGGTAATTTAGTATCAATGTAAACTCTTCATCCTTCCCTATCCAAAAAATGTACTAGTCTAAACTATCCAAAACTGACAATGGTTGCTTCATGAAAAGAACTTCTACGATAAGTTATGTATAGTAGAATCAATATAATTCCTAAACTACTTATAATGAGGTCAGAAGACCTGGCTACCCTTAGATACTACACAATATACATGTGTGTAACAGGTGCAAACCTATGGTTCGCGGATTCTTTATGGAGAGCTTTGGACCTCAAGGCATCTATAGTTCAATTTAAATCCGCACCAATAATCCCAAATTAGATTAACATTCAGAAATTTGATCAAATCTAAGCTAGAGTTTTCACACATGTTAGCTTTAATGATAGGTCATCAACAAACTCAATTCAATCCATGTAAAGCATGCAACAATAATATCATATTGTGACAACTCATTACTCCAAAAGCTTAAGCTGTTAGAGTTGGTGTTAGTTAATCATTTGTACTCCAATGCTCCCCCTCGCGTGTGGCCATCTTTTGGGTTGGCCGTACATGTGGATTTTTAATGTCTAGGGAGTTGTTCGGTCTTGAAACCAAGACCTGCCGTGAGGCAATAGGTATGATGCCATGTGAAACAACCAATTACTCCAAAAGCTTAAGCTGTTAGAATGGGTGTTATTAATAATTTATACTTCAACACATATCAAATGAAATCAGATCTATGGATAAGGTCATCGACGTGATAGGGTCTGTATACAATCTAAAATAAAGCAAAATAAACCAGATTAGGTCCCAACACACTAAGAGAGGTAGGTTAATTTCAATAAGTGGGGTATACGAGAGAATGAAAGCTTGATCAGAGGAATAAAGCTACAAACTATGGTCAATAAAGGTGATATAATAGAAGGACATGTCTCACTAGTTGTGTGTGCCTCAACCTTAAATCTCGTGAAGGAGTACCCAAGAGATGTTGTAGGGATAGTGTCTGCCTCGATCCGTCGAAAAAGCCATACCAGTCACCGATATCATGTGAAACAGTAGGGGAAAAAGCGATGGATCTGTAGGAAGTGCATCGGGGGAGGAGGGACTGCAAGCACCGCCCAAAAAAGTGGAAGATGAGGGAGGGAAAAGTGGACTATTTCTGTTGTTATTGTAGAAATTACAGAGGAAATAGAGAGAGAATAGCAACAGTCGCAACACTGGCTGTCTTGGAGAAAAGGGGAGGAAATAGATCAGCATATCTGATCAGAGTAGGACAGCAAGTGAAGGTAAGATGAGGGGGGAAAGCTGTCGGCTGCTGTCTACTCTTTTTGCTGGCCAACAGTCTTAGAAGGGGCTGAAACTAGGGGAAGATCGAGAAATAGAGAAATATAGGGGAAAAGGTAAAGAGGGAAGGAGGGAAATAGAAGAGAAAAGGAAGAAGGATGCGGAATAGAAGAGGGAAGGAGAGAGGGAGATAAGAAGAAAGGGATGGAGGGAAAAGAGTACCTTTACGACTGCAAGGGGGAAGGCTGCTGCTCCAAAACATCAGTCTACCCCTAGGACTCTCCCTTTTAGGCTCTGTTTGGTTGCACAAAAGCCGGGAAGGCTTAGGTGTTTTGCTTGCCATTTGGGTGCCATGTCAGCAACCCTCGCCTGTGTGGTTGCCAATATAGCCATTGAAATCCCTGGAGACTACCAGGGATGTCTCCTGGTCAATCATTCCTTGTCTAGTGACATGTCACCCTAGTCTCCTCCCAACAAAATCCAAGCAAAAAACCACCAAAATGGGTTCTTTGCTTGGATTTCTTGGCAATGATACTCTCTCTCTCTCTCTCTCTCTCTCTCTCTCCTCCCCCTTCCTATATCTTTATATTGATAATGACACCCCCTAACGCTACTCTACGAGGTTGACAACAAAACACTACTTACCACTATACTACGAGGTAAGTTCCAGGGAAATCCAAGGCTTGTTTCCTCCCTGTTGACCACTTACCCCACTACTCTATGAGGTAAATACCTGCAACCAGACCAAGGCATAGGGTTTTATAATGGGGGCTGAGGGGTCTTTTTCCAAGGTCCGCATTTACTAAAAACAGTAAGTCCGTACTTACTAGAAAGAGGAATGCTAGACTGAAGGAAGCACTTGCAAAAAGGAGATGAAAGGGTTTTCCCATTGGCTGCACATCACTCTAACATGTAAAAGTCAAAGAATGTTAATGCGCCTGATCGATGTGCAGCCAATGGGAGAGCCCTTTCATCTTCTTTTTGCAAGCGCTCCCTTCAGTCTAGCATTTCTCTACTGAAAAATAGTAAGCGCATATTTACTAAAAATATTAAGTTCATACTACTAAAAATGATAAGTCCATGTTTTGAATTAGTAATGTGTGGCCCTTAGGTGATGTGAGCAGTCTCTTTTCTAGGATAATAAGCATGCCAAAAATGGAAACAAAACCAAATCTAAAATGCCTCTCATCTTATAGAATAAAAATTGTTCTTCAAGTGGGCCGTGTCACATCAGTAACCTGTGCACAATATACATGTCATGTAAAACCCCCACCTCCTGCCCTTCCGACTCACAATGGATTAGCAGAGAGGATCTAGAGTTTGCAAATAATAAATTGGAAGTTAGGTACTATATGAGACTTCGTAAACATGTCGGATCTAAAAGTCAGATGATAAGAATGGAAGTGAAATCTTGGCAGCCTGATAGTGACGGGGAACAGAAAAGCAATCAATCTCAATATTCTTAGACCTCTCACGGAATATAGGTTTACTGAAAATTTGAATAAAGCACAAATCACAACAAAGGTAGACAACTTATCATGCTTGACTTTAAATCAAAACACATGCTTCCAGATATAGAAGAGTAGAATAATTAAGATGGGATACTAGATATACTCAACTAAACTCAGCAAATACAAAATAATTAATCAACTAGATGGCTGTAAGAACTATTTCTGCCCACTAGAGCCAAGAAAAACAGAAATAGCAACACTTGCAGATGACTTATCCCGCTAATTCTAAGAAGCATAAGCTGCATAACATAACATGTGCTTCCAAATGCTTCTAGAATAGAGTTGTCCATAGAAGATGAGAACAACTGTTGGAAAGGAGCGACACCAGATGTTGTCGATGAGAGCAACTGCTTGAAAGGAGAGAAACCATAGATAATAGATGTTGTCAATGCATTAGAATATGTTTTAGTGTAATATGGGGCATTATTTTTTTTTTTGCTCGGTAATTTGGGGTTAGGCAGACGCCCACCAGCTATATAAAATAAAACATAATTACAATCTTGGATAAGCCATGCCGGAAAAATCTTCTGATACTATGCTTAAGAGCTCATCAGGAGCCAAACAAAGAGGGATTGGGTCCCCTTTACAGATACAATTTGGTTTATATAGAAAGTCAGCAGCTCTGTTGCCCTCTCTCCAAATGTGAGTTAGAGTCCAGCTGTCGAGAGAATTGAGGATGGTTCTGAGTTTTTCAAGGGAAGGGATTTTCCTCCATGGACAAGGCCACAGGCGATGAATAACCATGACTGCAAGGAGAGAGTCAGATTCGATCCAAAGATTCTTAACTGGAAGTTGGCAGGCAAGAATGACTCCATGAAGAATAGCTTCAAATTCTAATTCCTGAATTGGGAGAGGCTCACAGTTGACAGAGAAGAAAGAGAGAATGGTCCCCAAGTGGTCCCGAAGAAGGCCACCAATCGAGGCAGAGCCACAAACAAGGGAGGCATCAGAATTCAACTTCACTTCAGATTCAGAGGGGGGCGCCCAGTGACAGAACTTAGCTTCTGGGGTTTTGTTGACCAGAGGGAGGTTGAAAATTTTCGCGATTTTGCAATTTTCTTCGGAAGTTTCATCTTCCAGGTTTAGAGACAGAATACGAGACCTCGAAGTGCAGATAATTCTGCTAAGAAGGAGCCTTTTGTGAGTTTTTTTGTTTTCAAAGAGTCTCGCATTTCTTTCTACCCAGATTAGGTAGATAGAAGCAGTGAGAAGAATTCTGGTTAGAGAATATGTCTGCCCCTTCTTCTTGAATTTATTCCGGATCCAGCTTTCCTCGTCAGAGAGCGATTTCTTTTGCTTCTTCCTAACAGAGATGCAGCGAAGAATCCAGCGCCAAATCCAGGCCGAATAAGAACAGTTGAAGAAAAGGTGGTTGGTACTTTCCGGAGCAGAGTAGCAGAGGAGGCATGAGTGGCCTTGGTTGGGACCGAGGAAATGGAGTTTATCTCTGGTGCAAAGTTTATCTTGCATCGCTTGCCAAGAGGTGATGCTGAATTTCGGGGTGTGCCCTGCAAACCAAATGGAAGAAGTCCAAGGAGGTTTAGGATTAATAGTCCTGATGGAATTCCAGGCACTCTTAAGCCTGAAATTTCCATCAGATTCTGGCTTCCATATCAGATAGGTCAAATCAGATTCAAAGAAGAGACCGGAATTAATGACTTGCTTTAGATCTAGGAGTTGTGGATGTTCTTGAATCATGTCCCACCACCCTTGAGATTTAGCTTTGTCTATGGTAGCCTTCAGAGGGATGAAATTAATGATAGAGCCAATTGAAGACTGGGAGACGAGGGGACCCTTCGGATGCCATGGATCAGTCCAAAATTTGAGAGGAGCTTGGGATCCAACAATGTAGCATATGTGCTTGGAAGCAAAGTCTCGAGCTTTCAAGATACTCCTAGCTGCCCAAGAAGGAGAAGCAGGCATAGGGAGGCTCCAGAAACTTCTACCTCTGATGTATTTCCGATCAAACCATTTAATTCAGGGAGAATCTTTCATTGATAAGATATGCCACAGTTGCTTAATCTGGGATGCTAAGTTCAAATCAGCCAATTTTCTAATCTCTAATCCACCTTCAGATTTGGGGCAGCAAATTGTGTTCCAAGATACTGGATGGTAAGTTTTCTCAAGCTTGGAACCAGACCAAATATAGTCTCTGAGGATTTTTTCAATTTTGTTGAGAGTTTCTTTGGGGATATGAAAAGGTGCAGACCAGTGAACTTGATAAGTGGACAGGACGGACTTGACCAACTCAACTCTTCCAGCTCTGGAAAGAAGACGAGTGGACCAAGAGGAGATCCTTTGCCTTATTTTGTCTATGATGGGCTGACAATCCCGAGAGGAGGAGCCTGGAAGTAATTAGAGGTAAGCCCAGGTATTTGATGGGAAACTTCCCTTCTTCAATCTAGAGGATGTTGCAAATAACTCTCTTGGTACTGTTTTGGATGCCTGCAAAAAAGACTTCGCTTTTGTTGGGGTTAAATTCTAAGCCAGAGCATAATTTGAATGAATCAAGGCAATTTATGATCCATGTTGCAGAAATTGAGTTTGGGTTTGCATAGATCATTACATCGTCAGCAAAAAGAGTGTGGCTGATAGTAAGGTCTACTTTGGAGAACGGGGAAGAAATAAGGCCCTGGGCATGGAAGGAGGAAAGGAGACAGGAGAACATCTCCATAACAAAACAAAAGAGCAAGGGGGAAAGAGGATCTCCTTGCCTGAGACCATTGGAAGACCTGAAGAAGTCCCGAGGGGAGCCGTTTACAAGGACCGAAAAGGAGGGAGAAGAAATACATTCATGAACCCAATTGCACCAGATCTCAGGGAAACCAATTTTTCTCATGAAAATAAGCAAGGAAGAACGATTAACACTATCGAAGGCTTTTTTTGAGATCCATTTTAATACACATGGCTTTTTCCTGGTTTTTCCTATGAAAATTATGGCAAAGATCATGGGCAATGAGAATATTGTCTTGAATGCTCCTTCCTTTGATAAATGCAGATTGAAAGGGACTAATGAGCTTATTCAAGATGGGTTTGAGTCTATTTGCCATCAGCTTGGTATTGTCTTTATACAGGAAATTGCAGAGGGATATTGGCCGATATTTCTCAGGTGAGCTAGCTTCAGGAGATTTGGGAAGCAGAGAAATAAAAGTTGCATTAAGCTGAGGGAGAATCTTGCCTTTACGGAAGAAGAATTGAATAGCCTTAACAACATCCGGGTCGATCAAGTACCAGGAAGCTTGAAAGAAGCGGCCATTGAAACCATTAGGACCAGGGGACTTGTTCCCATCAGAGTTTTTAATGACATTCCAAATGTCTTCAGCAGAAAAAAAATTTGTTAACTGCAAGGAGTCTTCTTCAGAGAGGATTCTGGAAGGATTAGGAATGTTGCTGGGATGAGTTGGAAGGGCAGAATCTTCCTTGTTGAGGAGGGATTTGAAGTAGGCAACCATTGTATCAGCAATCTCATCAGGGTTGGTTGATATGGATCCATCGGCAGTGACAGTTCCTTGGATGGAATTCTGATTTTTCCTGGCTTTCATAGCTGAATGGAAGAAAGCAGTGTTTGAATCACCCAGCTTCAACCACTGAATTCTTGATTTCTGTCTGAAGAAGGCCTCTTCCTTATTAGCAGACTTGATATATGAATCCTTAATGCTATTTTCTTCTTCTCTTAAAGCCTGATCGAGAGGGGATATAGTAATCTGAGCTTGAATAGTCTCTAGTTGATGCCTTTTCCGAGGGGCTTCAATGTCAATTCTGCCAAACATATCATTACGGGCCATTATTGTCCTACAACATCCTTTATTAATGATAAAAAAAGGAGAGGGTCGGCAAGGGCTGATGCAACTTCTCTTTCCTCTCCCCTATTGACTCCTACACCTTCACCATCTTCTTCTTTTTCTTCCATCTCATTCTGTCCTCTCACTTTCTTCAACTATTGCGACATGTTAAGAAAGGAGTGTTGATTCCTAGGGATCCTCCATTTTTGTTTCTATCTTATTATTTTCTTAAAAAAAAAGGAGGAAACAAGTAGTCTCTTGTGCTGATCGGAACTACGCAGATTCCTTCTTTTTTGTGATGCTGTGGTGATTAAAGCCTCATTGCTAACCTATTAAATGAGGATGATCCAAGCATTCTTGGTGGTGATGTTTATATGTGACGTGATTAAAGCATTGATCGTAGTGTCGTTTGGTTTTAGATCATGATTTCAAGAGGGGTGTGACTTCTTCTTCTTTTCTTTTTTTGTGTTCTCAAGCTTGATCATGGTGATAATATTTTTATTGGTTGTGGCTCCTGAAAATTTCAGGTCTGGCATACTTTAGTTTGATCTGAGCATAGTGTGGTTATATCTGGTCGGTATTTCAGATTTGGGCGTGGTTTGGTTAGATCTGGTTTTTATTTCAGATCTGATGACACCATTGGAAATTGCGTATGAGCACAAGCTGCAACATATGGTTGATTTGGTTCCACTACCACAGGATGCTTTGATCAGTAACGTCAGTTATGATGGAGATGTCTATGCTGAGCACATTAGGCGTATTCATGAAGAGGTAAGGGCTGCTATTACTAAGAATAATTACTGATAAAAAATATCAATACCAAGAAGTGGCAATACCTATTGCTGGTTTAAAGAGTTCAATGAAAGAGATCAGTCATGTTACGTACTTGGAATGGTGGAAGGAGAGGTTTCCACGTAGCACTTACTAGTACTACTAGCTGAAATCCTGAAAGTTTGGTCCTTGTAAGATTGTTCAGAAGATCAGCTCCAACACATGTTAATTTGTCAGACCGTCTTCATGCCAGTCTTATCTTTGGTGTATCTAATCTGGATGATTTCCACGGCTCAATGATGGTGACGAACAAGATGACGGAAGCACTTGGGTGGAATAATTTCTCAAGAAGTCAGAGGACATGGCTAAGGCCATATTGGGACATGAAAGAGATGCGGTCAAGGCACAGGAACCAATACCGGCATCTTATCGCCAAATGGATGATGTCAAATGGTTGGGCAAGCCATCCAACAAGAGTACGTGGATATCTGAGGATGAGTTGAAGCGATTGAATCCTACTAATGCCCATTATCAGAGGAATTTCCGGTCGAAGGCGAGCTCTTTTTAGCCAGGGGGAATTGATGCAGCAGCAGTTATAGAACCTGTGAAGAACAAGAATTAATTTCCTTTCCTTTTTTTCACACAAGGGGTGTCTTTTATTTTCATAGGGCTTGGGTTTTAATTTTAGTCACGGGTTTTAAATGACTTAAGAGGGTGGGAACCATCCACTTAAGTCAGTACCTTGTAACTTAACTGAGTCTTTAATAAGTTACAAGGGTGAGAACTATCATTTTAAGTTGGTTTTTATGTTCGTCACTTAAGAAGGATTGTAGGGCATAGAGTGGTTTCAAGAGCTTAGATTGATTTTACGGTTATGAGAGTATTGCAAAGGGGGATTATGCTCTAAACTCCTTTTTTCAAATATTGGAATTCTGGAGGAGGTTTTCTCCTGTAAGAAGTTGTACAAACAGGACCAACACCATCTTGTGTTTTTTGCCAGATTTCTGTTCTATTTTCTCATGTATTTCGTAATTTATTCCTTAAATATCAGATCTGTTAAGATATGTACCTGTGCTTCTACTGCGTCACATTCCTTCTTCAAGATTTTTTATGATGCATGGAGGAGGTTTTCTCCCATAAGAAGCTGTACAAACAGGACCGACACCATCTTGTCTTTTTGCCAGATTTCTGTTGTATTTCTCTTGTATTTCGTAATTTATTCCTTAAATATCAGATCTGTTAAGATATGTACCTGTGCTTCTACTGTGTCACATTTCTTCTTCAAGATTTTTTTTGATGCATCCTTTCTGTAACATATAAATGACAAGAGGCCATAACCAATACATTTGATTCTCTTGCAATAGCTTTTTGGGTTCCCACCATAAGAGTATTGCACTTATCTCTCTATTTTTCCACATTAAATGTTTTTCTCTTTCAATTGCGAACTTTGTTGCAGAGGGAGTTTTCATGTTGTTGGTGTTTATTCTTTTGCACCTTGTAGCAAGCCCCGAGCAACATTTTCTTGCTTGTCGATTTTATGGTGCGTTAGATTTCCTTTAGGTCATTCAATACTTTCGAATTAATATGTACCGGGGTACTTTATGGTGCGTGCTTGCCATTCCTATTATTATTTTTGTTGGCACAGACCCTTAGGAATATTCTGCATGTATTGTGGTTTCTTATCCACAAACTTGATTATCATTTCCTCGAGATATCCTACGACCCTTGCTGGTTTCAGGTTCTGATAAGGAACAATAGTTCTTGTAGTCACCTACCATGACTTGAAAAGAATCACATTTACTTACTCTTTGATGCTTATTTAAGTGTAAATATGCTCGCAAATTGAGGGGCTGATTCATCTACCTAAGTCCATGGATGGTGGTTAATGATGACTGAATATCAATGATTTCTTTTCTTATGCATTTACTGACATATCGTTGGTGACTTTTGCAGGTTTTGTTATTGATGAGAAACCTTACAATCAATTTGTCAAGCCCTGATTTTGAGCAGCTTGTGAGTTTTTCCTTATTGATACTGTATATCATTCTCAGTTCCGTGTGACTATTTCGAGTTCACTATGCATGAAAATTTGAGGCCCTGGGTTTCTTCTTTTTCTATGACAGCTATTTAGATCTTCGAGTTTCATATCTTCTGAAGTTTGCACTGGTTAATGGATTTATTTACATTATCCATTTTGCCAAATCTCCTGGTCACAAGGTTAAGTCTTGGTCACAAAAATGATGTTTGTAGAAGTACCAGCTCTCCTATTATAGTCGTGCAACACTGGCAGTATTTTGTTCACTTTATTTTGAAGGTTATGTTTAGACAAAAAGAAGTCAGGCTTAGAAGAAACCTGGACAATGTATAAATTGGTCTTGTTTAGGAGTTGGGAGTACTAAGGCTTGGGTATGTACCTAAATTCCATGTTCGTACAGCTAGCCACAGAAGTAAAGGAGGTTAGCTCTTCTTCTATTGGAAATTAGAAATGTATTGATCAAAGAGAAGGTAAATGCTTACACAGAATACATAAGCATTATTGCCCTCAATTCATGTTTTTTCTAATCTGTCTACTACAATTTTCACTTCTCTATGGATGTTGGAAAATTTATATGCATTTAGATAATGGGTTCAAAATCCCGTGAAAAATTTTGTTGAAAAAGGACTTAGACCACCCCCCCCCCCCCCCCCCCCCCCCACCCCCCCCCACCCCACCCAACACACACCCACACACCAAAAAAAAAAAGAAAAAAGAAAAAAAGAGATAAATAAATAAATGGCCCACATCCTTTATCTATAATTATGAAGCTCGTTTAATTACACAAGTCATGGACTCATGATTACGGTCATCCATGATGAGTGCCATCCTACTAATGCGAACGAACATAAAACATAAGTCAAAGGAGTTACACCAAAGCATAAATGTAAATTTAACTAAGCTATGTTCTGTGTCAAAAAAAACCAAGCTATGTCACTCTCCCTCAAGCTGGAGAATAGATATCATCCATTTCCAGCTTGCAACAAATACTACCAAACTTACTGCGTCCAAGTGCCTTTGTAAATATGCCTGCCAACTGATCTTCTTAAAATCCAAAACGAACAGGGTCTTAGTAACAAGGGGTTTTTGGTGATATTTCGTATTAGATGTAACTTTTTGGGAAATTATATACGACCTTATGAGCCCAACTATTTGTTCTAGGTTTTTGAGGTTGAGAGGGCAAAAAGGTCAGACACCAATGATGACAGGTTTGGCATCCCCTTCTTCCCTCGTCCTTCCTCTTCCATCCTCCTCTTTTCATTCTTCCATTCCTTTCTGTTTTATCCTTCCTCCCACATGTACCCTTGTGTTTCCGTTATCAAGGTGG
Organism: Tasmannia lanceolata; assembly: GCF_043159265.1. Classification (NCBI taxonomy): domain Eukaryota; kingdom Viridiplantae; phylum Streptophyta; class Magnoliopsida; order Canellales; family Winteraceae; genus Tasmannia; species Tasmannia lanceolata. Next base: position 49,570,575 of record NW_027518683.1, on the reverse strand, counting down.
TGTATCAGGTGTTATCATGTTGGTCAAATTGACTTTTTTCATTCTTATAAACACGGTCAAAATCCACTTCAAATAAGCACAGCAAACATTCTAAGAGAACTTTCTAACTTGTCCAGGTCACTAGTTCACACCTGCTCAGTTGAGCCTGTTACTTCTCGCCAAACTTTTTGTATGCCTCAAATAATACTAGACTACCACCTGTAGAGTTGAGTTGCCAAGTTTGTGAACCATGGTTTGTATCACTGACACATTGAGCCCTTTTCATACTGTTAACTTACCAACTTCTCCAAATGCTCAAGCTGTTGGAGAAGGTATTATTTATCTTGTATACTTTAACACTCCCCCGCACGTGTGGCCCACTTGGCAAACACGTGGCACATGTGGTCCCACTTTGGGCCGACCATCGCATGTGGATTTTTGCTATCCGGGAGGTTTGAACTCGAGACCTTTGGCTCTAATACCGTGTTAACTTACCAACTTCTCCAAATTCTTAAGCTGTTGGAGAAAGGCTTTATTTATCTTGTATACTTTAACACATACCTTAATGTATGATCCAATGATGGCATATTAATTCCAACATCAATAGGATTGGTGATTCTCACAATCCATACTTCTGTTCTCTAATTTTCTGTCAGTCTCTGCCTCCGGAACTTTCCCATTTCTTGTTAAACTTAGTGTCAGTAATGAATTTGTGAAAAGTAGTTCTCATCTGGGTCTAATATTTCCGGGTCCCGTTGAGGAATATAGGTCTAGCATAAAGGCGGCAGAACTACGGGAGGTCGCTGGAGTGTCCTCTCCAGTCTCCATATCCGAAGTAAACCTGAAACGCACGGAGCGCGAATTGGTGAGACTTCAATCGGATATCAATTATGATTCTGGATCGCATAGCAAAGGTCTCACATCCCAGAAAAAGGAAGAAAGTCTGGTATCAGGGCGGGGAGGAATTCATCGGAATACAGTTGTTAATGAAGATTTTATCCTGGAATATAAACGGCTTGGGCTCTCGGGAGAAAAGAATTCAAATCAAAGCATTATTAGTTAAACATCGGCGCCCTGAGGTTGTTTGTCTTCAGGAAACAAAGATGGAGAAAATCCGTAACATAGATATGAGAAGCATGGGGTTCAATACTGACTGGAATTTTGCTTTCTTAGCATCCAGAGGAGCTTCAGGGGGCATCTTGGTGGCTTGGGATTCAGTCTTGTGGGACAGCACGGATGTTTGGCGTGGAGTTTTCTCTCTCTCCGTTGCTTTCCGAAAATGCAATGATAATTCAGTCTGGTTCTTCTCAGGCGTCTATGGTCCTTTGTCATCCTCTGAGAAGTGTCTTTTTTGGGAAGAATTAAATCAGACGCGACGCCTATGTTCCGCTCCTTGGTGTATCGGGGGGGATTTCAATGAAGTTCTAGGATCAAGAGATCGACTTGGGGGTCAGCGAGTCACTGCGGGCATGAGATCTTTCGCTGATTTCATCGCAATCAACGAGCTCGCAGATTTACCTTTGGGTGGCTCCTCTTTCACCTGGGCCAGAGGTTCGAACCGGAGTCGGCTTGACCGATTTCTTCTCTCGGGTGACTGATTGGCAATTCTTTCTGAAGTCTATCAGCAGGCTTTACCCCATTCAGTTTCCGACCATTGCCCTCTCCTTTTGTCTCCTAAAATGGAGTTCTGGGGCCCGCCCCCCTTCAAATTTGAATTAGCTTGGCTGGAAAATCCCCAAATGGAGGCTCTCTTAGTCCGATGGTGGTCTGAAAGCGTCTTTGAAGGTCCAGGGGACGTAGTTATAGGCAAAAAATTACGCTTCATTAAGGGGAAATTAAAAGAGTGGGATAAGGAGCAGAAAGAAGTGGACCAAGGCAGGAAGAGGATTCTTGAGGACAGATTGATGGAGATAAATACATTGGCAGAGAGTGGTTTGGCCTCGGCGGAGGATTATGAGCAACAAGGAAGATTAATTCAAGAGCATAAAGAGTTGTTGATGCTTAAAGAAATCTCTTGGCGCCAAAGATCTCGAGTCAAGTGGTTGTTGGAGGGAGATAAAAACACAGCCTTCTTCCATGCCATGGCTAGTGCTCGCAGAAAAAGGAACAGAATTGAATCCTTAGAAGTGGAGGGGGAGATTGTATCTGACAAGGAGCGAATTATTGAAGAAATTATTGAATTCTACAGATCTTTATACTCAGCTGATGGGATGTTACGCCCAATTCCTCAAGACATTTGTTTTGCTAGCTTAAGCCTGGAAGCCTCAGCCGGATTGGAAATCCCTTTCTCTGAGGTGGAAATCCGATCAGCACTATTTTCTCTGGCAAAAGATAAAGCTCCTGGACCCGATGGTTTTTGTTTGGCTTTCTTTCAAACTTGCTGGGAAACAGTAAAATCGGACATTCTTCGATTCTTCATAGAATTTTTTGAGGGAGCCATCCTTGACAAAGGGACAGGTGCAACTTTTCTCGTCCTCATTCCAAAAATTGAAGGAGCAACAAAAAGCTCGGATTTTCGCCCGATTAGCTTGGTGGGCAGCCTTTACAAAGTCCTCGCAAAGGTTCTGGCGGATCGTATCAAAGTGGTTCTTCCTTCAATTATATCGGTCTGTCAAAGTGCCTTTATAAGCAACCGGCAAATTCTTGAATGTTCTTTAACAGCCAATGAAGCCATTGACTATTATCGGAGGAAGGGGGAAGGTGGCATTCTATGCAAGCTTGACATGGAGAAGGCATATGACCGAGTGGATTGGGCAGCATTAGATTTTCTCATGGGTCGTATGGGCTTTGGGGGTCGGTGGAGAGGGTGGATCCGGAACTGCTTATCGTCCGCCTGGTTTTCTGTCCTCATCAACGGATCAGCAAAAGGATTCTTCAAATCTTCTAGAGGATTGCGGCAGGGCGATCCTCTCTCTCCTTTTCTTTTCCTGATTGTGGCCGAATCACTGTGCAGACTGCTGAAAAAAAGAAGTGAGTTGGGGCTATATCAAGGGTTCCTTATTGGCGAGAGTAAGGTGGAAGTATCGCTTCTTCAGTTTGCGAATGACACTCTTCTGTTCTGTTCTCCGGTCATATCCCAGATTCTTAACCTTAAAGCTATGCTTCGTTGTTATGAGATGGTTTCGGGTCAAAGATCTAATTTCGCAAAATCTCGGTTGTTCGCGATCAACGTTTCTGAGAGCGATGCATCATTTTTCGCCGGAATTATGGGGTGGTTTAGATGTCTTTCCAGCAACCTATCTGGGTCTTCCTCTTGGTGTGGGTCGACCGAAACACAACCTATGGGCTCCTATTATTCAAAGGATTGAGCGACGTTTGGCCACCTGGAAGCGCCGGTTGGTTTCCAAAGGAGGTAGATTAGTGCTTATAAAGGCCGTTCTATCCAATATGCCGATATATTTTCTATCTCTTTTTCAATGTCCCGCCTCGGTTGCTAAACCCATCGAACAAATTCAGAGACGCTTCCTGTGGGGCGGATCAGGGTCTTCCAAGGGGGTCTTCCTGATTAAATGGAGTATGGTCTGCTTGCCTACTAAAAATGGAGGTTTGGGTATCAGGAGGGTTCAGAGTTTTAACCAGGCTCTTATGGGCAAGTGGCTGTGGAGATTTGGCGAAGAACAATCCTCTTTGTGGGTCCGGGTCATTGGAAGTAAGTATGGTTCAGATCATGGGCATTGGGACTCTGTTGATAATTTTAAACTCAAAGGTCTCACGGTTTGGAGGGACATCTTGAAGTTGAAGTCGTTATTTGCTCCTGGCGTCCGATTCAGAGTATATAGGGGGGATCGGATTCGGTTCTGGCAGGATCCTTGGTGTTCGGACGATCCTCTTCAAGTGATGTTTCCTGACTTATTCATCGTTTCATCTCAGAAAGAGGCCTGGGTATCGGAATGTTTTGCAAGGGAACATGGGAAGGTGGCTTGGTCTCTTAAGTTTCGCAGAGACTTCTTTGTTAGGGAGTTAAACTCTTACAGCGCCCTCCTCTCCTTATTGGATTCTTGCTTCATCAAGTTTTCGGGCGTAGATCGTCGGATTTGGATTTGGAATCCTTCGGGGATATTTTCAGTCAAATCTTTTTATAACCATCTGATCCCTTCTTTAGTGGAGCATGTGTCCTCCTCGGTTTGGAGACAATCTTGCCCTCCGAGAGTTGCTTTCTTTGGGTGGTCGGTTAGCTGGGGCCGCATTCAAACTATGGATTTTTTGAGGAAACGAGGAATGTGGTTGGTAGATCACTGTCCTCTATGTTTATCCGCTGGGGAATCCATTGACCACCTTTTCATACACTGTAAGGTTGCTCGCCATATTTGGGGTCTTATTTTTTCTCGTTTTGGAATCAGTTGGGTCCCCTCCAACTCTATGGCTGAATTCATTCAGAGTTGGGCCTGGACTCCTTGGAAAAGGAAAGGCAGAACGCTGTGGAAGATGTGTCTCCTGGCCTCATGGTGGTTCTTGTGGAAAGAGAGGAATGCTCGTATCTTTGAAGGGAAGGCTAGATCTCCCTATTGGATTTATATTCAGTTGATAGCTGCGGTCATATCCTGGGCTCGAAGCCTTCCCCTGTTTCGTTTTGTTTCAGCTTTCGACCTCTGGGAAGGATGGTCAAGCTTGGAATCGGCTACCAAAGTGAAAATCCTCCCCTCCTGGATTCCTCCTCCTCCAGGGTCCCTGAAACTTAACTTTGACGGATCGTCTATCGGCAATCCAGGAATGGCAGGAGTAGGGGGGTTATGTAGAAACCACAAAGGGGAAGTCCTCTGGGCCTACTCGGGGCCTATCGGAGTGGCAGACTCAAACGAGGCAGAGGTCCGAGCCGTTCATAGCGGGCTTCTCTCGATGCCTCGTCTAGAGTGCGACAAAATTATCGTCGAAGGGGATTCCTTAAATGTTATTCGCTGGCTTTCGGGTAACGCTTCTCCCCCTTGGCGATTTTTGCATCTCTTAGAGGAAATAGAGGACAGAGCTAAGGGCTCCTCAATAGTTTTTCGCCATGTCAGGAGATCAGCCAATGCGGAAGCAGACACCCTTGCCAAGAAAGGAGTCTTTCGGGCCGCGTTTGAGTGCTTTGACTATCTACCTCCTTGAATTATTGTACTGCTATCTTTGTATTATCTTTGTTCCTTCAGGACCACCTCGGTTCTGTTTTTACATATATATATATATATATTCTGTTGCCCTTTTCAAAAAAAAAAAATATGGTTCCCTTGTTTGTAATTGAGAGAATATTGCCACAAAGATTAACACAAGAGCTATAGGACCTCATCATTTTCTGTATTTGCATAATTGCATGTGCCAAAGCTAACATGGAGCTTGTCTCTTCTTGTGGGAGTTCTCATCTTCCTGATGTTCTTTTTGTTGGTACAGAGGAATCTTCTATCATCTTTTGAGGTCAATAACCAAAAAGTAGGAGGTTTAGTAGGAGCTGTTGCCGCAAACCAGATCAATAATCTTCTACCATGTTGAACAGTTACAACTTGCTCACTTGTATGTTATCTTGTAACACCCCTTTAGACTCCTTTCATATTACACATGATGTTAGGTTTATCTGAAACTGCCTATCCAATTATTTGGCAACATGGTATTATTTTGTAAATTGTGGTTCACAATTAACAATACTTTCTGTGATCCTGACTAGAGTGAAGGATCTAAACATCCGGTGCTTGTTCTAAAGAGTGTTGTGCTTCTTCAAGTCTGGAATTGTTAATTGTACTATGGACAAATCCAGGACCGAATAAAGGAATATGGAGTCAAACACATTCCCAAACTTTCTATGGCCCTTATTGGAGTTAAGGATGTTAAGGTCCGAGGGCTGTATTGAAGGATGCTATCTGGTGTTGTTGTGGTGCAGTCTCAGCTACAGTGGAAATATAACCTAACCACTGAGTCGAAGATGCGTCGCGCAAGTGTATTATTCTGTGCATTTTATCTGGATGATTCTTTGTAATTCTACATGGATATATGTTACTTATTTTTTGTATAACCCTGGCATGTATATTCATTTAAGCCGGCATAATCAATGTCTTGCCGCTTGTTTGAACTCCTAAGTCTGACAATTTATAACAGCATTGCCTTTTCTTTGTACATAGTTTTAGTTTTATTCATCTTGGAGGTAATGCAATTTTCAATTCCATGACCATTTTAGTAAGCATGGAAGCTATCACCATAGTCCCTCGATCTGGGTTGTTCATATGTTTTGTGCATTTGACATTACTACTATGATTTGTGGACACGGACACCAGTGTCGCGTGTCGACACGGACAGAGTGTCGGACACAGCGAACTCCCAAAATTTAGAAACGGGGACACGCCTAAAGTAGAATACACATATAATCATGATTTGTGGACGGATTCGTGTGCCGAGTTTCGACACGGATATGAGGTATCTACCATGGCAACCCCTAAAAATCTACAAATAGTGTCACACTCATACACATACAAACATATAAAGTCACTGACACTTCTAGCAGTACACTTAAAAGTGTCTAAAGGAGTGTCGACACATGTGGACATGGGGACACGACACCACACCCGTGTCGGCAATAAATTCAAAGTGTCGGCCAAATCATAGCATTACTAAAATACACGAGGGCCATGTTATGACAATGGCAGAATTGCATTCCCTTTTTTTAAGTCTCAAACTGTTCCCTGATGAAAAATATCAAAAGCTGACTGATTTTTCAGAGTTTTAGAATTGCTGCAGAATATCCACAAGGAAAGATGGGCACTCTGCTATTTGGACAAATATGGAGGCCTTTCCTTTTTTCACTCAGCTTCAAGGAGGAAATCTTTTTAAGATATCGCACTTTTTCTGGCAAATGGCAGGTATATTTACATAGCAATTTTCTTATTTAATTGCTTCGTTTGTATTTTCCCACTTCTCGTGTTTGCCTCAAAAGTAATAGCGTAGTGCTTTTTTCTGTTAGGTATTTAAAGGTCGTTTATTAAGGAAATATGTTTCTTCAAAATAAGTATATAATATAAAGTTTGGTAGTATTTATATTGCAGAAAAAGGACAGTGGAGAGTTCTGTCCTTAGGCTTTGCACCTGCTAGGATAGGTGTAACCATGTAACCATTTAGGGTTTGTTTCAGTTAAAATTCCAACAGTGAAATTCAATTCAAATTCCAAGCCTTTGAATCCCATTCAAAGCTGGATGCAAAAGCCAATTTAAATCCCAAATATTAAGTGGGAATATTTATTTTTTGTGAAAAAAGGATGGTGGAGAGGTCTGTCCTGAATCTTTGCACCTGTTAGGATAGGTGTAACCATTGAAGGTTTGTTTCAGTTAAAATTCCAATATTCAAAGTCAATTCTAATTCCAACGCTTGAAATCCCATTCAAAGCTGAAGCAAAAGCCAATTTAAATCCCAAAACTTGAAATCACAATTAATTCTGGTTTATTATTCTATATGATGACTATCACCTATGTCTTCCTTTCTAATACTGGAATATTCTACCTTTTAAAACATAGAAAGATAGGTTTCTCATGGCAGCTTGTTGGAAATGATGACAGCAGGAAGCTTAAATAGAGGGCTGTGAATATCAAAACATATGGGCTGAATCAGGTCCCTTTTGCAAAATAAAATATCCCATCTCACCATTTTACTGTTCTCTATATCCTCTGTTCTGTTTTATTGACTTTCTGTACGGCATTTCAGTTTGTATAAAAGTTGTTCAGACTTGAATTCCATTTTTGCAGGTTTTCATGCAACTTCGGTGTTGGACTTGGCTTTGTTGGATCCTAGAGATAGCTCGTCCGGAACCCAATTGCAAAATTGGAATAACCTATGTTGGGGCTTGTACTGTCTTAAAGACAGGGTTTTCCATGCTTCAAAGCCTCTTGATCATAACCTCTATTGTGATTGATTTCTTGATCTCAATCTTATTCCCCACAAGCCACAAGCCACAACACACAACCCTACAACTTGTGAATGCTATCCATTCTCGTGATCTTTCTACGTTCTCATGCTTCTTCTTTTTTTTAACATATCTCCATGTGATTATACAAATTGTGCTTGAATCAAACCTCATTAATGTCAAAATCTTCTCCTATCATGTAACGAATATATTTACATGAATGGATCCACATTTATGTTCCCTCATCAGATAGACACTTCATAATATATATGCTTCAAACTGAAGAATCCAACCTCAAACTCAACTTTGACAGGAGCTGAACAGGTCGAGTGTCATCCATTGACTGCAACAATATCATTCTTGGAAAATTGTTTAATGGAAATATACAAGTCTTAAGTGTGATATTAATGCATATCAAACTTGTAGTGGTTGGAGATTAGGTCGAATGCTGTCAGGTGGCGACTTGTGAAAGCATCATGATGTGAAAATTACGGCTATTATAAATGAGATTGTTGATGTTTGTAGAGATGGGGAGATTTCATTCATTCATGAAACCAATGACGTACCCCTTAGCTAAGGTTGGTGGATGGGAGAGGGGTTGACTATTAGGGATCTATTTGTGGAGGGGCAATCTCTGCCTGTCTGCTTGTCTTTATTTTATTTCATCTTTCAAATAAAGACTTCTGTTATCTCTCCAGACAAAAAAAAAAAGAAAGAAAGAAAAGCTATTAGTGTGGTTTGTGTGATCTATTGACACTTTTATGCTTCTGAAATTCTACCACAACTGCTCGGGTCGAATTTACTCAGTATATTAAATACAATAAGGTTGAAAAGAGAAGCTTGGTTTTCAATCATCTGCTTTTTGGACAGCATTTTTTGTAGCTTAGTTATAGCTCTGTTACAGTTTGAACATATTGTGCTAATGAATTTACTCCCAAAATAAATGCTTATTTCTAATTTACAATGGAGGATCATTAAGCCGTTCATTCATTGAAATATTGTTTGCTACTCCAACAAACCATACATGTTTGCATAGCATGACAATGGAAGAAATATACCTAAAAGTATTTCTAAAGAGACACGCTTCTTTTTTAGGATACAAAGCATACTTTTTAAGCATTTTCCTAGGCTGTTTTTCAAAAAATATAGATTTTCCTGCATCATATTTTACTTCATTCTTGTTTAGGGCCTAAAGAGCAGTTTTTAAATAAATTGGAGGGGGCATTCCACGAATGTATCGGCAGCTCTATGTGGTCCTTAGTCCCCTACTCCATCATATGGCACATATGGTCGGAACGGAACAATATTCAATAATCCAGATCCTGGCTCCACACTTTACTCTTCTGCAAAATCAACATCATCTCCTGGTCCAAAGTTAAAGATGTATGCCATACTCCATATGTGACGTCCTCTGGAACGGATCTTCTGTTATATCTGAGAAGAAGGCAAGGATGGTGAGTGCGCCACAATGGGTGGCTCCGCCGGAAGGTTGGTTCCAACTGAATTTCGATGGGTCCTCTTTGGAAAATCCGGGTTTGGCGGGGATTGGCAGGGTGTACGGGATGCAAATGGCGTCACTATCATGACCTTTTCGGGCCCGGTAGGTATATGTGATGCTAATGAGGCCGAGGCGAGAGCACTACTATTTGGTCTCAAATGGTTCATGTCTCACAACATTGGACCGCTTATCATTGAAGGAGACTCCACCAACATTATTGCGTGGGCCACGAATCAATCACCGGGATCATGGCAGTTGTCCCACTTATTGGATGAAATCAGGGATTTGACTCGCATTATATGCCCCAAGTTGACTCATATGCGAAGGACACATATAGAATCTAGCTACCGCTAGGGCGAGGGCCTCCTTCCGCTCTAGTCCACCATCAGGGGGTCAGGGGAGGGAATTTCCTTCTGGCATTTCCCCCCCTCAACCTGCTTCCCCCGTATGGTGCCACTTTCGCCTCAGTATGGCATAGTGAATCTAACTTCTAGTCATCCGAATGGGCTGCCCCCTGATAGGTATAGGATGCCGGCCCCCTTCCCAACCGTTTCCACAGAGGTTGGGTGCGTTTTTGAATCGGCGATCGAAGCAGTATCGGAGTCCCCACCCGTTCCTCCATTCAGAATGGCTACTGGACAAGAGTAGGCCTGGCAATAAGACAGAAGAAAGATCAGTTCCAGAGGTCAGTCTGTAAAGCAAGATGGCAGGGCCTGTAGCCTTCTCTACTTAACTAACCAGAAGTGGAGCATACGAGTTCTACTCTTGCACTGTCATATTGGTAGCTGTTGTCCGTGTTTGAATGGGAAAAATCCAGGTAGAGTGACTCTCATTACTATCGGTGAAATGATTCTCTCTCTAATCTTTAGAGGTATACTAAGTGATTTTGACTTGCTTTTTAGAAAAGTGTTTGTTATCGTCGTGGTTTGGTTAGTGTTCAGTGTGACTTAGTACAATAGCGAAAAGAATGCTCATCTTCTTGACCATCGGTCCTAGCTCTTGTATTGAGTAGGGCAACCACCCTGTAAGCTGCGTCCTCCCTCATCTATTGAGCTGCCTCCCACCTCTTCTATTGAGCAGGGAGTTTACTAGCGAGCGCTTTTCCTTCCTACCTCACTTTCCATGGAGCTGGGATGTGAAGAAACGGTGCACCGCATGTTGCACTACTGCTCTCTTTGTGGATCTGTAATACTTTATTTTGAGTTGCTTGTATTCTGTTCGTCTGTTGGGACATCTTGTCCCACACCGGCTTGTATGCTCTTTGGATTATGAATAAAACGAAAAAAGAGAAGAAGAAACAATTTTTAAATGATTTTTGCCCTTCTGATCATAAAGATTTAGCGGCCGTTTGGATACGCAGATTTTAGAATCCAGGTTTTTATTTGGAAACAGTGTAAAAGATGGTCATGATCAAGCTGCTGGTATGCTGTCCTGGCAGCGTTTCTTGGATTTTAAGTAAGAAAACCAGGTTTTAGAAATCTCTCCCGCATCCTGCAATTTCTGAAACCTGGAAACATGGGACGATCGCCAGCTCTCTTGCTGTCGGAAAGAAGGGGTAGAAAACAGAAAATGACAGCTGCTCTCTTTCTTCTCTCATCTCCCAACTACAATTTTGAGGAAATCCAGGATTCTAAAATCCGTGTATCCAAACGGCCCCTTAGAATCAAAATCCGTGCTGATATGTCGCTTGTATGGCTTGCAAAAACGAGCCACAGTTCAGATAAAATGTGCAGAACACTGTCTTTTAGGCAGGTATATGCAGTTTCAGCCCTCTTTAAGATCTTTTTGTTGCTCATGTTTCTACTTTTTAAGCCTTTCCCAAAGGTTCAAACCATTATTTTTAAGATTCAATGGTCACCTATCAGTAAAAGAATTAAAAGGAAAAAGAAAATTAAATCATTCATTTATGATAAAGGTGCTGTTTCTATGGTTTACAGGACTCTACTACAATTCAGAAACTTGAACAAAACCCAAAAGTCTGTAGGACAACTACTCATGTGAACAATGAACATGTTCATATCAAGTTGCACTTTTCGTGGGTAATGATGAGACTTCAGAGCAGAAAAAATCGCACAATTAGTATCATTTTGTGCTTAACGATGGGAAATTCATTTAAGCATATGAATTTACAACATGGAATACTGGCAGAGGGCTCAATATGCACAGCACATGTATCTTTTGCAGGCAAAAAAAATCACTTTTCAACAAAAACTTACAATGAAGTCCAGAATTTTCACCCCCTACTCAAATGATGGAATTATTTGTATCCTGATCACTCTCCCATGAGAAGCTCTCTAATCTCTTGACTCATGGTCCAGCTTCAGATTATCAGTGTCTGTAATCACGGATTGGGTTGAATTCCTGAGACTGGCACATTAAGGTCTCAACATTTCAGCATGGGATTGAGGGAAATCCCTTATGATACACCTAATCCAGCTTGGTTATTGATAGAGTGAATGTATCCGCCATTTCTTGAAATCTCTCTTCGGATTCATAATTGTAGGGGCGGTTTGGATACGCGGATTTTAGAATCTTGGATTTCATCAAAATCATGAATGGGAGACGAGAGAAAAAGGAGACCAGCCGTCGTTTTATGATTTCTCGCCTTTCTTTCCGACAGTAAGAGAGCAGGTGACCGTCCCATGTTTTCAGGTTTTAGAAATCTCAGGATGGGGGAGAGATTTCTAAAACCTGGATTTCTTACTTTAAATCCAAGAAACACTGTCAGATAGCAGCTTGATCATGAACTCTCGTTTACACTGTTTTCAAACTAAAACCTGGATTGTAAAATCCGCGTATCCAAACGTCCCCGTAGTGTTTTGGAGCTATACCCAAAAGGTATTGACATCCAAATGATAGAAAAATACAAAGAGTGGGGCATAGCACCTTACCTAGATTAAAAAACTACTACAGTAAACCAAAAAGTATTGACATCCAAACAGGCCCGGGCAGGCACCTTAATTTTTTCTATTATGATAGAAAAATACAAAGAGTGGGGCATAGCAGCTTACCTAGATTAAAAAACTACTACAGTAAACTTACCAGCTATGAATACTAGTACTAGGAATTCTCAAGAAGTCATATCTCATGGCACTCCTAGCCAATATAGGTAAAATCCTTCCATTGCCAGTATATTCTATTATTCTTCCACTCAGGGTGATCTGTAACCTGGTTACCCTCTATAAACTAAAGAGGATTTAGGTTTCACGTGAAGGAATAGGGTCAAAAGTTCCTGTCAGTAGCATTATATAGACCAGAGAGGTTCCTATTAACTATGAATAGATAACTAGCTTTTACCACTACTTTTCAGCTATGCAACTGCATTATACAACATGATCATTGAAGTACATGACAGATATGTATATGCCCAGTGTGCTCAGGCCATGACTCAAAAGGTTTGGTGGTGAAGAAGGCATAAACAAGGCAGTGACAGCTCTGGGCAAGTTTACAGATCCAAAGCAAGACATCTAGACAGCTCTAGTGAGCTATAAAGTATTGTTGTTGAGGACCATGGCTTGGATTTGCAAGTAACAGTACATAAGTGTTGTCAAATTATAGACAGAGGACTCCTCTTGAGTTTGGAAATGAGTACAGGCTATGCATTTTTTTTCCTGAAATTGAAAGGCAAAAAATCAGCTCTAAAGCTATGGGCAAGTTTACATATGGGAAAACTGTTTATGAGCTCGAGCTCAGCAAAGCTTATGTAAGCTCGAGCTCAAAAACTCATGTGGGCCCACATTTTTTGGGCTCGTCCAAAGCATTCATTTGAAAGGGCCTCACATAATAGGGTGTCCACAAGAAATCAGGTGGTTAGGATCATCCTATCCCTTCCATTTGTGGAGGGGAAAAAATGAGCACATTTGTGGAGAAACAATATCTGTCCATTATCCCTCCACTTTTGGATGGGTTAGGACTTAGGATGATCCTATGGGCCTGATTTTAGGTCTTTCAAATGAATGCTTTGGATCACCCAAAAAATGTGGACCCACATGAGTTTTTGACGCTCAAGCTTAGAATTTCCATATATATATATATACTAGTAAAAAACCACGTGCGATGCACGGGTCGACAAAGAACTGTACGGACCACATCATAGGTTGATCCAAACCGTCCATGTGATGGAACACAAAATAAATAGGTTGTGCCCCAAAAATCATTTCCATAGGTTGATCCTAGCCCTCCAATCTATAGAGGTTTCCATAATTAAAAAAGCATAAAAGAGGGTGTAGGATTGAAATTATGTGGCTTTAATGGGTGCCTTTGTTAACGAGCATAAAGAGGAGAGGGTAGGATTGAAAATATGTGGGTTGAATGGGTGCCTTTGTTAAAAAAAGTTAAAAAAAGGGATGTGCAATTCTCATAGAATTTTGGGGGAAATTCAAATAATTCTCTCATTTTCTCTTCTGATATAATTTTGGGAGAAATTCAAATAATTCTCTCCTTTTCTCTTCTGCTATAATTTTGGGAGAAATTCAAATAATTCTCTCCTTTTTTCTTCTGCTATATATAAAAGGGTTCCTGCTAACGTTAGCAGCTAGCTTAGCTGCTAACGTTAGAATAAAACAAGGGTGGGGACACATTGTTGGGGTGATCCTAAGCATTCATTTGAAAGGCCCCATCATGGATGGAGTGTGTACCAAAAATAAGCTTCATTGGATCATTATAGGATATCCATTTGTGGGGTTGAAAATGGACAGATACTGTTTGTTCACTAATCTGCCCATTTTTTCACCCCACAAATGGACACCCTAAGATGATCCAATGGAGCTGATTTTTGGTGGACATCCTATCCATGAAGGGGCATTCCAAATGAATGCTTTGGATCCCCCAACAATGTGGGCCCGACCTTGTTTAAGCTAACGTTAGCAGCTAAGCTTAGAGTTCCTGAGGTTAACCTCATATAAGCTTATATGAGGTGGCGCTCACAAAACATAAGGCGCCCACTTTGTTTGGATGATCTAAACCATTCATTTGAAAGGCCCATCATAGATAGGGTGTGTACCAACAATCAGCTCCATTGGATCATCCTAACCCTCCAAAAGTGGAGGCAAAATGGGCAGATTTGTGGACAAAAAGTGTCTATCCATTTTGCCCTCCACTTTTGGATGGGTTAGGATGGTCCAATGGAGCTGATTTTTTGCGCACACCCTATTAGGATGGGGCCTATCAAATGAATGCTTTGGATCATCCTAACAATGTGGGCCCCTTATGTTTTGTGAGTGCCACTTCATATAAGCTATATGAGGTTAACCTCAGGAACCCTTCTCTCTCACTCACTCTCTCTCTCTCTCTCTCTCTCTCTATATATATATATATATATATATATATATATATATATATATATATTAGTAAAAAAACCCATGCGATGCACGGGCCGACAAAGAACTGTACGGACCACATCATAGGTTGATCCAAACAGTCCATGTAGTGGAACACGACATCAATAGGTTGTGCCCATAAAATCATTTCCATAGGCTAATCCTAGCCCTCCAATCTATAGAGGTTTCCATAATTAAAAAAGCATAAAGGAAGGGGGTATGATTGAAATTATGTGCCTTTAATGGGTGCCTTTGTTAAAAATCATAAAGGAGGGGGAAGGATTGAAAATATGTGGGTTGAATGGATGCCTTTGTTAAAAAAGTCAAAAAAAAGTGATGTGTAATTCTCATAGAATTTTGGGAGAAATTCAAATAATTCTCTCATTGTCTCTTCTGCTATATATATATATACTAGTAAAAAACCCCGTGCGATGCACGAGCCGACAAAGAACTGTACGGACCACATCGTAGGTTGATCCAAACCGTCCATGTGATGGAACACAACATCAATCAGTTGTGCCCGTAAAATCGTTTTCATTGGCTGATCCTAGCCCTCCAATCGATAGATGTTTTCATAATTGTTGTTCCTTTTCAAGTGCCCAGAATCTGTCAATATTTTGCAAGGTGTCCTAAATGTGAAATATCAAGTAGTTTTGTCATCATTGTCATATGTCTATACCTCTTCTTGGTAGTTTTTTCAGTAATTGTCATAGACAGGTACCCGTGCCGGTACTTTTCGTATGAGTAAGACAAAGAAATTGTGAGAAAAGCATAGGCATCTAATAGACGTAAAATATCAGGAATATATTGACAATTTTACCCTCAAATAATTTCTCATAGATATAGATGTTAGATAGCAGCAAATGGGTTCATGGTAAAAGAGTAATGCTGACGTGTAAATGTCAGATGAAAAGAAAAGAAATTTCCTTTTCCTCCGCTATATATATATATATATATATATGAGAAAACATTTCCTACACACTTGTGTAGATAAGTTACCTACACACTAGCTTAAAATACAGTGGCGGCCCACATTGTTTGGGTGATCCAAACCATTCATTTGAATGGTCCTCACAGAGATAGGGTGTACACAAAAAATCAGATCCATAGGATCATCCCAACCCTACGATTTGTGGAGGTAAAATGGACGTGTATAAACCTTCACAAATTAGTCCATTTTTTGCCTCCATAGTTTGAATGGTTGGGATGATCCTATGGATCTGATTTTTTGTGGACACCCTATCTATGTGAGGACCATTCAAATGAATGGTTTGGATCACCCAAACAATGTGGGTCCCCACTGTATTTTAAGAGAGAGAGAGAGAGAGAACGGTTTCTACACACATGTGTAGATAAGTTATCTACACACTAGCTTAAAATACAATGGAGGGCATATTGTTTGGATGATCCAAACCATTCATTTGATTGGCCCTCACATAGATAGGGTGTCCATAAAAAAATCAGCTCCATAGGATCATCCCAACCCTACAATTTGTGGAGGTAAAATGGATGTGTATAAACCTTCACAAATCTATCTATTTTTTGCCTCAACGGTTCGAACGGTTAGGATGATCCTATGGAGCTGATTTTTTGTTGACACCCTATCTATGTGAGGGCCAATTAAATGAATGGTTTGGATCACCCAAACAATGTGGGCCTCGACTGTATTTTAAGCTAGTGTGTAGATAACTTATCTACACATGTGTGTAGAAACCATTTTCTCATATATATGAGGAAACTGTTGGTGAGCTTAAGGTCACCAAACTTATGGTGAGCTAGCTTGCCCAATCACATGGGGGCCCACTTTGTTAGGATGATCCAAACCATTCATTTGAAAGTCCCTTACATAGATAGAGGTGTACCAAAAATCAGCTCCATAGGATCATCCTAACCCCTCCATTTGTGGAGGACAAAAATGGACAGACTCACACCCTATCTATGATAAGGCCTTGCAAATGAATGGTTTGGATCACTCCCCAAAATGTGGGACCCATGTGATTGGGCAAGCTAGCTCACCAACAGTTTCCTCTCTCTCTCTCTCTCTATATATATATATATATATATATGAGGAAAGTGAAGCTACACCACCGGTGTAGCTAACTTAGCTACACCGCCGGCTTAAAATACAACGGGCCCACATTGTTTTGGTGATCCAAAGAATTCATTTGATTGGCCCTCACATAGATAGGGTGTCAACAAAAAATCAGCTCCATGGGATCATCCCAACCCTACGATTTGTGGAGGCAAAAATGAACGTGTAAAAACCTTCACAAATTTGTCCATTTTTGCCTCCACAGTTTGAAGGGTTGGGATGATCCTATGGAGCTGATTTTTGGTGGACACCCTATCTATGTGAGGGCCAATCAAATGAATGGTTTGGATCACCAAAACAATGTGGGCCCATTGTATTTTAAGCCGGCGGTGTAGCTTCACTTTCCTCTCTCTCTCTCTCTATATATATATATATATATATATATATATATATATATATATATATATTGCATTTAATGAATAATACACAGCTTCTTGCAAGTGAATTGATTCAATAATATTACAAATATACATGTTTTTAATGAATAATACACTGAATCATGGGATTTTTGGAACCTTAAGAGCGTTAAGTTATGGCAGCTGTCGTTCGGGATTACCTTGCAAGGCTAAATACCGATAGCAAAAGTGATGTAGGGGAAAGGTAAAAACGAATTCTGATCTGAAGCGTGGGAAAGGCTGCAGAAATTTTCCTAAATAGTTCGTGTAAGTTATAAAACAGAAGGTTCTCATTATCATCTTACTGCTATATCTTGTGTTTTTTTTATTAGAAAGATTAGGACTTGGTTAATCTAGTATCTTGCAAGAACTGAAAGATCCACTGGAGGATAGCTCCATTCCATTTGAAAGGAAACGAACTGTGTAACAGAGTCCTAAGAAATTCTTAGATAAGATGAAGAAGAACAAAAAGGGAGTATTTGCTTCTTAGGGTGTTTTAGGCTCTGTTTGGTTGTAAAAAGTAAGGAAGACGGCTGAGCATTTCTAGGAATATGAAATACCAAATGTTGTTTGGTTGTCATTTTTTACTTCTTAGGGTGTTTTTAGTCATTTTGTAAAAGAAGGAAGGGTATTTTAGCTATTTTAAAAAGGAATAAAGGATATTTTAATAAATAAAGTAAATAATAATTAAATGAAAAATAAAAGAAAATGGAATGGAAGAGAAGAGGCCACGTCTCCCTATCGCAAACCTCGTACTCTTGCCGACAATACAAAAAAAAAAAAGGAAACAAAATGGGGGATGATATTTTCACCCCTCTGCAGTAAGCATTCGCCCCCTTTTAACGTGATTTGACGTCAAAAAAGCGTTAATGTTGCTCACTATTCACGTTAAAAGGGGGCGAATGCGTACTGCAGAGGGGTAAAAATATCATCTCCCAAACAAAAATTAAGCACGTGAAAAGCAATACATTCCTGCGACTTTCCCAACCCCTTCCATTAATGCCTTTTCCACTTTTTCTCCTCCATCATCTTCTCAATTTTCCAAAATGCCATCCCATTTGAGAAATGTGAGAATGAGATGATGATATTTTAATAAATGATCCCACTTTGGCACTATGATGTTTTGATAAATGCTCTAAGTCTCCCTGTCTTTTCTTATTTAATTGCCTGATGAGAGCTTTTTGGGAATTGTAATAACTTTTGACTGCTGATTAAATAAGAAAAGACAGCTTCACTTCGTGCAATCATCAAAATATGGTAGTGACATCAGTATCCTTTTTAATAGGCTACTGATATTGGCACTGCAATGTATTTATAATTGCACTGACTTTCTCTTTTAATATTATACCACCTACCAAAGGTTATTACAATTCCCAAAAAGCTCTCGAAAGCCAGATAGAAAAGAAAAGACAAGGTGATTTAATGCAATTATCAAACGATGGTGGTGCCAATATCATATCAGTAGCCTTTTTATTTCAAGAAAATGCCTAATTTTAGGGCCACTTTTTTAATTTTATTACTAAATTGCCCTTCATGGATCCATATAGTTTGGTATATTGTAGATAGGAAATGATTCCCCTCTTTTAAGTTTATTACAATATTACCCTTCCAGAATACGTACAGTTTGGTATATCGTAGATGGAAAATGATATTTCCACCCTTTTATCTCTCTCTCTACACCTTCATATGGGATTTGCTAGGGGTGTAGCTGTTGTCTCCATTCACGAGGTGGCTGGTCTGACATGCGACAGACTAGCCGCGAAATGCCTTTTGCGATGGACGCTAGCAATTCTCCCTTTACATTTAGAGGTATTTTTGCCGATTAATCCCTATTTGGCAAAATAATTGCTCAATAGTCCCTAACAAACAGAGGGGGTGTGAAAATGATGTGAAAGGGGTTGAAATATCCTTTCCCATTAATTGATTATGCTAAAAAAATGAGAAATTATTTAATGGAAAATGAGGTGCATGTGGGAATCACATGAACTCTTAGCTGGTGAAGTGAATTCTCAAAAAATAAGTAGGGAATGGTGAATTTTCTTCACAAATCAAAGGGTTAGGATTGTTTGAATTCACAAATCCAATGGTTAGGATTGTTTGATGCAAAGGATTTCAGTATCTCAAACATCTAGATGTTTGATTCTAAATTTCTGAGCCCATCAGTACTTTTGATTATGGAAGAATTAGTGAAATTTGTATTTTTCTTTGAATGTTTCCCAATAAATCGATAATTTGCAAAGTTTATTTTCCAATAAGTCAATGAAAATTTAAAAAAAATATATTAAATATTCCTTTTTAGAAGATATCTCCAAAGGTCCCTAGATGACGAAAATGCCCTTCAATCAATATCTTATGGAGATGACCTCATACATGTGTCAAGGCCACTTTAGTCAAATTTTGTAGGAGGGAATAGAAAATTGGGTTGCTTTCCTAGCTTTTAATATTTTAATATTTGTATGTAATTAATTAATAACCGAGGATTAATACTAAGTACGTAATGAAAATAATAAAGAAGCTGACGAAATACTCGGCCAAGATCTGATTCTATCCATTTCTAGGCACACACGCGTCTTTGTTTTCGTTTTAACATTACTAATCTTTTTAGGGAATTGCTAGCTGTTGTCTTCATTCACGAGGTGGCTGGTCTGAAATGGGACAGAACAGCCGCGAATTGCCTTTTGCGATGGACCTTAGCAAATCCCATCTTTTTTAATTTTCAGTATCATTTTTCTCTAATAACTGATTTGAGTGGGACCCACATGTTCTTGGCCCCATGGCAAACGTAGATCTCATCTGTAAGGTTAAGTCTTACAGAAATTTTTATAGGCAGAATCCTAAATAAGGCCTATTAGATCGAGGGTCTGGATTCATCTGATCAATGTGGGTCCCCAACCATAATGGGCCAGACTTGTTGGATTGACACATCTAATTATAATTATGATCATGATTATAAAAGGGAAATGATATCAGCTTATATTTTCGCTAACCCATCTTGTCTTTTAGTATATAATTGAAAAAATTCCCAATTTTTATCTCAATTTTATACCTTAAAAATGTCTAATAATTGAAATGATAGAAATTTGATGAATAATTTGTTAATTTTTCATGGGGGGCGGGGCCCAAAGGTAAACGACAAAAGAATCTCACAAGTCACATGTGAACCGTTGGATGGGAATGCTGACATCATCTAGATGCTTCTACTGTACCATGCTTAGAGTGAACGCAGAAATTATTTCTCTTTGTTTTTGGACCCACAATAATTTCCTTCGGGGAAATGTTATTTTTACCCCCTTTTTCTTACTTAGGACAGCCCCATCTAGTGTAAAAGTAAAAGAGTAGTCATAAATTATCACTTCCATTTCTTTTTTTAATTATCTGTAATTGGAACTGGTATACTTGCCCCCTGTTTTTCCCTTGGCCAGTTCCCTCTACTCTATTTACAACTACCCTTTTATACTACAAGTAGGGGTGTTCATTATTCGGTTATAACCGAATAACCGAACCGAACCAACTCGGTTGGTTCGGTCGGTTCGGTTTTTTTTGTTTCGGATTTTTTTTCTTGGAAATTCGGTTATTCGGTTTCGGTTATCTCCAAAAAAAAAAAAAATCGGTTAACCGAATAACCGAATAACCGAAATTATGGATGAAAACCATATGCACTCCGTAGGATGATCAAAACCGTCCATTTGATTGATCACAACTTAATTAGGTTGTGCTCAAAAAATCATTTCGATCGGATGATCCTAGGCCCTCCGATCCAAACCGAGATTTTCCTTATTTTTTTCCCTCTTTTTGTCCCACAATTCGGTTATAACCGAATCCCACAATTCGGTTATAATCGAATAACCGATTTGTTAATCGGTTCGGTTTTGGTTCGGTTTTTAGGAATTTCGGTTCGGTTTCGGTTACCGAAATTATCAAATTTTGGTTTATTCGGTCCGGTTATAACTGAATAACCACCCCCAACTACAAGCGGCTGGCCAAGGAAGAAAGAGGGGCGAATATATCATTCCCCTTACATAATTAATAATATTATTTTATTAAGTTTAAAATTAAATTTATATATGTGTCCCACTAAGCAAGGATAGAGAAAAGTGGGTAACTAACATCCACATCTTTAGGAGATAAAAGGAGGCATAAGTGTTGAGGGTTACGTGGCGAGCGGTGATTGGATGAAGGTGAGAGGGGGCTGCGTTGACGAAATTAGGAGGCTGGGAACGGGTTTTACCGACTACAGGCGGTGGAAGAGAGAGAAATGAAGGCGTGTTGCTGTCGTTCACGTCTTTATTCTCTTTTGTTTATTCTCTTTTGTTGTTGTTTGCCAAAATAGGAAATTAGTTTAGGTAAGGTTTTTTAAGGTAAAAGATTACCATAAGAGGAAGGTTCTACGTGGCCACTCCCGTGCTGTTGCTGTCCGATGAACGGTTGAGATTGTTTCTCTCACTCTTTTCTTCGATTGATGATGTGGACGTATACTTACTAGACTTGTCCCCCTGAGGTGTCACGACTCACTAGTGAACTAAGTAACGTTTATCTTTAATTAAAAAAGGTATCAAGTTGCAAGCTTTAAGTATGGGGACTAATAACCTACTACCATAATTGATACTGCCACTACTCAATTTGTTTTATGATTTGGAAAACAAGATGAAAAGGATGAAAGATAAAAAGACAAAAATACCCTTATCCAAGGGTCAAATTTTCACACACACTATCAATAGCAATGTTGTTACCCTCATGCTTATAAGGAGCTCTTTATCCGACGAGTACCGCTTCGGAAGAGAGTCCGTTGGGAGAAATATGATCAACCAATAGTTGGAAAATCGATCTAAGATCTAAGTAGACTTTGGATTGGTTTCCTAGTAGTCGGAAGTTCGCCTTTCTCCACTCGGAGTTTAATCTGACGCTGCATCAACTGCATTAACTGGGACGAGCTTTCAGCCAACATTTGTTTCTATCAATATTCGGAGATTGTTACGGTCCTAAGTGAGGGCCTGCCTAGGTATGAAACTAGATAGGACCCATCTTGGTACAGGACGCGTTTAAAAGACCTAGCATAGTATGTCGATCAGCTCTAGAGCTTTTGGCATATCGGTATCTAACATTTGGTATCAGAGCAGCAACTACATCACGTGTTCGAGTCACCGAAGGGACGACCTATGGAAAAGATTACTTGGTGAAAAAAACCATTGTGAAGCCGCCGGAGTAAAGTTACCACTGAGTGGACCACCATGAAAGGAGTGACATGTGGAAAGGGCTACTTGTAAAAAGGGTCAAAGTGAAAGCCGCCACTTAGTGGGTCACTAAGAATGATGAATGCAGAAGCATGAAGGAAATGTTACAGAGCATTTGGCGCATTGGTTACGTACTTAAAAGAGATCAAAATAAAAAGAAAGAAGAACAAAAGAACCCTAAAAATAATATCACTTCCTAATTAAGCAAGTATATTAATATAGTAACATTAAATAAATAAAAATATTCAGAGCTTCTTTGGATGCCACCAAAATTGATTCTTATTTGCAAATAAGGCTATTATAATTTGATCTTACGCGAAAATGGAACGTAAAAGGCCTCTTCAAGACCCATTAACTTTACTACTCCCTAAAACTATTATAATCTACTTTTACAAATAATCAAATTTAGCTTCAAAACAAGATATGAAAAACATATAAGTGGGGTCCACTGATTTGGTGATCTAAGTCATCTACATTCCTAAAATCTCCACTCCAACTGCATCCTTACTTTTTGAACCATCCATTTTGGAAACCAATAGTTTGAAGGCTAAGATAATCTAAGGGAGATGTTTTTTCTAGCATGTTCTATTCTCACCAAGGGCTAACAAATGAATGGTTAGGATCATTGGACATGGTCCCTGCCTATCCTTTTGGCGGCTGCTCTTATCAACATGACCATAATATTGAAGAAAATCTTGTACCCCTCAAATCTTTATAATGCATTTTTGAAGTACCCAAGAATTAAAAGCATGATGGGCAGCAATTGTGCATAATTGGCCGTAACACAAATAAACAAAGAAAAAGATTGAAAAGGAGGAGTAGGGTTGAATCGAGGCAACTAGTCTTCATAGTTTAATCCGAGAAGAGTCATGACTTTCGTAAAATATAATTTTATTTTTTAGTTGCAAAATTCTCTCTATATTTTTATTGAAACACATCTACTTAAATAGGAGTACAAATGGTAGCATCACAATCAATAACAATCAAAGCCTATTTACACACTAACATGACACAATTAATAACTAATACCTACAACCCTAAAATACATGTGTTTTGTAACTACCTCATATACACTAAATCCTAAAGGGGAGTGATAAATCGACTCCCCGTGTGTCTCGATGAGAGAAAGACACATGGGGAGTCGATTTATCACTGCCCAATCCTAAATCATGCATCTATCAAAAACAAAAACAAAAAATAAACACACCCAAAACTTTTGTGCAGAACATAGCCAGACACTAGGAAATGATAATAGCACTCCCTCGTTCCAAAAATTGGAAGATTACTATATACTATTCTGTTTCTGTTTTTAAAAAGAGTAAGCGTAGAATTGGAAACCTCAGCATGGGACCATCAAAAGCCACTTAACATGTTGATAACTACTATTCTAATTCTCTTTTTAATAAAGCACGGAGTGTCGTTATCAAAAGAAGGGAGTGTAGATATCATCTTCCTTTCACAATTGTATAAAAGGATTTCACAATCACATAAAGGGACTTGATTGATAATGGGACCCACAAAGTTTAAAGAGTGTTCTTAGCATTGGGTTTGCCTAATGGGCCCACAAAAAACATTAGAGACGAAGTGGCAATAAGTGTAATTTCATTGAAAAGTGTGTCTCATTTGTTAACTTTGAAGAGGAAAGGGCATGAGCAAGGTTTTAAATTTCAATTTCGGCCCGAAATTTCGGTGTTTCCATAAACCGAAATTTTGGTCGAAATTGGGTACTGGCCCACAAAATACCGTTTTTTCCAACCAAAATTTCGGTAATTTGGGTTGAAATTTGGTAAAGTAATAAAATAATAAAAATTAAGCTTTTATTTCGCCGAAATTTCTACCGAAATTTTGTAATTTCGGAAATTTCGGTTTCGTACCCCTTTCGTGTCGGTCCCGGGTCGAAATTTAAAACCATGGGCATGAGTGGTCATTTCCCATGGACAGTAAGAATCACATGTTCTGAAACTCTTCAACCGCTGAGGACATGTCCGGTATTTTTACTGTAGAAAGAACAATACGAGTAAAATACACAGTGGACGGACACTCCAGTATTTAACAGCTGGTATTTGCCACGTGTACGGCTATTAATGCCTTTCGGCCCCCAAACAACCCACTATCGAATAAATTTCCGTTTCTCATCTTCTCCAGTCTCCACTGCTTTTGAATAAAACGTTAAGAACAATCGGGCCCACCAAAATACTTGTTAGTTCTATGATTGAGCAACAATGGTGGGTTCCATACCTGCCGATGAGTAATCTAGACCGTTGATCATGTGAAGATATAATCTAATCGTGTCCCACCAAAATACTATTTGAGAGTACATCTCATGGTGAGATAAAAGAGTGCAAATATCAACGGTAGCATTCTTCGCATAACCCCAAAGGAAGGGGCTGCGATCATCTGATCAACGTGGCAGTAGATCAAATCAATGGATCCGATCAAGTCCTCAAGGGGCCAAAAAAGTGGTTCTTTTCTTATTTTTTAGGGAGATAATAAATTTGCACCCCCTGTAGGATGATTCGCACCCAGTTACGAGTTGAAGTATGCCACAATTCAAGTTAACGGCGGTGCGAATTTATCACCGCCCTTTTTTTAACTTCCAAAATCCCATCTTCAAAAGCCCACCGGTTGGACGGTTAAGATTATCTTCTTAATGTACATCCAAAAAATGGGGGTCCCACGATCCAAAACGATGGTGTGGGATTTGATATCTCCACCTCTTTTGTAGAGAGATTGTTTGAACCAAGGAAGCAGGATTCTTCCCTGAGAGCTTTTGATTCCCATTTCGATTCCCTCTTGCCAACCTTGGTTTCAACTCGGTCGCGACTAAAGTTTGTCCCCCTGAAATTCTACGCGCAAACGCATAGACCGGTTGACCGGAGAAACCGGTGTTAGATAGAGGAAGTGCGTGTGAATTCTTCTTCTCTTCTTTTATTTATTTTATTACTTATTTCTAATTTTGGAAAATTAATTTTATATTAAGAAAATAAAAAAAAAAAATAATAAGAATATTATAAATTCGAACCACTTATAAAATGAATTGTGGCAGACTTTAACGCTTTTTGACGCCAAATCACGTTACCGGTGGAGCGAATTATCCACCAAGGAGTGCGAATTTATGGCAGCCATATAATAACGCAAAATTACTACTTGTTCTTTCAGACGTCCCATCTGGTCCTTTGGCCTTAAGAGAGCAAGACTCCTTGCTCCTTTAGGCCCTCTCTCTCTCTGTACTTTTTTCTTTGTTATCTTATCAGAGATTGAATTTCCAGACGTGGGTTCGACCCACCTTCATCTTCCCCTTCACTGATTTTCTCTCTCTAGGATTTTTTTTTTTTTTGGATGCAAGATCATTTGGGTTTTTGCTTTTTGATCTTTTTAAGAGTTGAATTTCAGGATTAGATCAAGTGGTTGAATTTCTTCTCCCATTTCATTTATTAGATCAGAGAAAGGGGAAAGAGGTTCATTTAAATCCGAATGCAAATGCTATATAGAATTACAAACATCTCAACTTTGTCTTGTAAATATCTCTACCTTCTTTGGCTCTTCTTCCTCACATAAAAATCAATTTCCCTAACAAGAAGTATCACTTCTCTATCTCACTCATGTTGGATCTCAATGTGGTATTTGCCGATTCTGCCTCGGCTCCGGAGAATCTTCTCGGCGGTCAGATAGATGATTCAGGAACATCAAAATCCTCTGTAGTCAATACAGAGGAGGAGGATTCATGCTCTACTCAGGCAAAAAAACAAGGCAGTAGTAATAATAATATCTTTGGTTTCAGTTTTGATATTCTGAAAAGGGGGAATTTAGAAGAGGAAGAAGAAGAGAATAATTTCACCTTAGGTTTTGTTACCAAGGAGCTTTTCCCAGTCTCTTCCGGTCCATCATCAGCTTCTTCTTCATCATCCTCGCGGCCTCCTTGGGTGGATCTTAGTTTCTGTCAGGTTAATATGTGATCTGGGCTTTATAATTTGGTATTTATAATTTTAAATCTTTATCACATGGTAATTTAGTAAAGACCCTAATATAATTTTGATTTGACTTAGTTTTTTATGGTTTAATTTGAATTTTGGGGCTGATTGTGGAGGTTTGATTTATCAAGTTCTAAAGAGTTCTCTTGAATAACCTGTGAATTTTTGGGTTTTCATTCCAGGCCGATGCGAGAATTGGGAAGGCGGAGGTTAAGGTGTTGCAGCCGCCGGTGAAGAAGAGCCGGCGGGGGCCGAGGTCTCGAAGCTCTCAGTATAGGGGAGTCACGTTTTATCGGAGAACAGGGCGATGGGAATCTCATATCTGGTTAGTCATTTGATCATTGAATTCTTCTTCTGTTGTTGAATTTGAATTTTTCTGCTTTGATTTGCTTGAACAAGTGTTTTTTTTTTAAATTTGGAGCAGGGATTGTGGGAAGCAAGTGTATTTGGGTAAGAATCTATACTCTGTTTAATTCGATTTAATTCGTTATTTTTGTTTTTTTTTCAATTGGGTAGTTTGAATTTGATTATCTGGGTGTTATGTTTGTCAGGGGGATTTGATACTGCTCATGTTGCAGCTAGGTAAGTCTTTTTGAGAGCAAACCCTAGTTTTGTTTTTGGTGTTTTATTTAAACCCTAGTTTTGTTTTTGGTGTTTAATTTAAACCCTAGTTTTGTTTTGGTGTTTAATTTTCAGATGGTGGAGGGATTTTTAATTTATTTATCTTTTAATGCAGGGCTTATGATCGAGCTGCGATCAAGTTCAGGGGAGTTGATGCTGACATAAATTTCAACCTTAGCGATTATGATGAAGATATGAAGCAGGTAGTTTGGACTTTGGAGTTCATGTTTTTGAAGTGATTATCTCTGTGTTTTGATTCATTCTTTGAGTGGTTTTGATCTTGATATTTGTATTCTCCTTTGGTTGATTTTCAGATGAGGAATCTGAGTAAGGAAGAATTTGTGCACATTCTACGTCGTCAAAGCACTGGATTCTCGAGGGGAAGTTCAAAGTACAGAGGTGTGACTCTGCACAAATGTGGTCGCTGGGAAGCTCGTATGGGCCAGTTCCTTGGCAAGAAGTGAGAGTTCCTTAATCCAATTCGCTTGCTAGATTAATGCCTTTTTAGATTGGATATTTGTTTCATTGCCCGTTTTGGCTTTCTCTTCTTATACCTGAAATTGGGTTTTAAATTTCTAATCAGGGACATAAAGTCTGCCTAATTTGCCTGACTGTATAACTTAAAAAACTGATTTTCCAGCTAAAGCCTCGGTCTATGAAGAACTTTTGCATTAACCTGGATTTCTGAAATAACTTGGGGACCATGTCTTCATATATGAGAATATGATGGTTATGTGCAGGTACATGTATCTTGGGCTATTCGACAGCGAAGTAGAAGCTGCAAGGTCCTACTGATCATGAATTTCTCTCTCCTGATTATAAATTTGTTAAATACCAAGATTATCAACCTCGCTAGGGTTCTACCAATACCAATCACCCTTTTGTTTTGCAATTCAGGGCATACGACAAGGCGGCTATCAAATGTAATGGAAGGGAGGCTGTTACCAATTTTGAACCGAGTACATATGATGGAGAGATAATATTTGATGCTGATAATGAAGGTATTAATCAACATAAAAATGATCTTGTCTTATTTATTCCGAAGAGGATTTTCTTTGTTATTTGCAGGAAATCCAACAAAACCCATCTCTTTGAAATGATCTTTGATGTGTTTTTAATCCTTTGGTCCAGGCACCACTCACAATCTGGATCTGAACTTAGGGATTTCTCCCCCTTCTTTTGGTCATGCTCCAAAGGGGGATGGCAGTTCCACGAGTTTCCATTTCCACTGCAGCCCGTTTGAATCTCCCGAAGTGATGAAAACTAGGGTACTCAACTCATGCTTTGAATTTATTCATATTTCTGTCAATTTGATATCCAATTCTTCGTATTCTTCAGTGTTCACAAAGGCAAAATTAGTGCAAGGTTGCACTCCTTTCTCCTATTTACATGTCTAATTAGACATGGTTAACATAAACTACTACAGCTTTTAAAGTTAACTAATCAGTCATTTCCTTTATTTCATGGAGGCAAAAGAAGAAACTTTTTTCACAAATTAGTTTGATGGTACAGTTTTACTTATAACACTTGAAGGGTTCATGCCCATATCTTAGTTGGAAGGTACTTCGTGCTGCAACCACGAGGTTCTTCCAAAGAAATAAAATAAAGACAACTGAAAACTAATTAAAGTTCTGACAATCTCTTCTCTTTAGTGTTCTCACCAGTATTATATATTTTTTTGGTACACTCATGTATATTGAATTTTTACTCTTGACTGGTTTTGGCCATTCTCAAAATATAGACATTGGATGCAGTGAGTGATTTGCAATGTAAATTTGGATGCCTACTTGCATTCTTGTTTGCATCACTAATTAGCTTAAAGATGTACCAAAGAAATAAAATAGAGACAACTGAAATCTAATTTAAGGTCGGACAATCTTTTCTTTTTAATGTTCTCACCAATATTATATATTTGTTGGTACCCACATGTATATTGAATTTTTACTCTTTACTGGTTTTGGCCATTCTCAAAATGTAACATTGGATGCAATGAGTAATTTGCAATGTAAATTTTACTCTTTACTAGTTTTGGCCATTCTTGTTTGCATCACTAATTAGCTTAAAGATGTCAGAAGAAAATTGTCTGAAAGCATGTGGACCAATGGTCTCTCCTCCTTTTTTGCTATTGCAGATTGAGAACCATGGTTCAGTACAAATGGGTCCGCCCAACTGCTTAACAATGGCACCTGAGCATCCTCCTCTCTGGACTGGTCTATACCCCGGTTTCTTTCCCAACTTTGAGGTAATTTGCGGCTAGTTACTTGTGTCTATAAATTTATTTCTTGAATATAATAGAGGATGATCGCCTCTATACCTGTTGATCTACCTTTCCTTGAATGTATGTTCCCTACCCATAGAACAGTGAGTGAAAACATCCATGCATTTCGAAAAATGTCCAAATGTCACCATGGATTACATCATTTAGCATGGTTATGATCCAAATTACTTTGAAGAAGTGGTTTTAATCGTCAGCTTTGTTGAAGTATAAGGAATGTTATCTTTGACAATTCATCTGCAGTCAATCCCCTATTTCTAGCCAAGGTTTCGTTGATTTTCCTGAAATAGTAGTTTTGAAAAGTTTGGTTCCAAAATTCTGGATGATCACCCATTTATTCACATGTAAAAGTAGTTCTCAATGCTAGCTGAACACCTAATTCATTTCATAGACTTGATCAATTTAGATACCGGGTTGGAAGATCACTTTGTATAAATAATTTGTCAAATTTCCTTTTTTCCTTTTTCATCTGAGATCATTTCTAGCTTCCATTATAACTATATTTTGATGAAGAACAGCTACTCATTATGAATTGCCTCAGAACTTTGGAAGACCATATTAAATCATCTTTTTCATGCTAACATCTATTAATTTAACTTTCATCAATGTAATTAAATTGCTAAAGCATCCTATATTTTGTTGTTATCAATACAAAAATCTAATTTCACATAATGAAACCTGCCTGGCTTCATGAATTGGATTATGTAATTGTGCATCAAATTCATGCATTTGTGTGTTGGCTTTGTGGGTTAATCTCTCAAGTACAGAAAATGTAGGAAAAGATCCCGTTTGTTGGGTTTGATGGGCATATTCTCATTAATAAAATTGCCAACTTCCAATTACAGGAAAGATTGAAAGAGAAGAGGATCGAGGTTGGGTCGCCATCCCTCCCCAACTGGGCATGGCAACTACACGGCCCTAGCGCTCAGATGCCACTGTTCTCTTCTGCAGCATCATCAGGATTCTCTACAGCGACTGTGACAACAGATGCTTTCCCTCACCCTCCGCCTCCCACGACCAACCGCCATTTCCACCCTCCTTCCAATTCTCACCACTACAGGAACTGAAACCTTAGACAGAACAACACACATCGGACACAACAACAACAACAACAAAAAAACAGGTGTGGTATTTGATTTGTATGTAATACTTGCTTTGTACTGCTAACATTCCTACACAGAAGCAATATATATGTTTGGGACTCTGTTGGAAACATGGTTTTAAATTTCAGTTTCGGAATGCATTTTGGCCCTCACCGAAACCGAAATTTTGAAATTTGGGTCGAAATCCGAAGAAATCAAACTAATAGCTATTTTATACTGTACAGAATTTTGACCGAATTTCGGCTGAAATTTCAGGATAGTATTAAATAATTATAAAGAAATTGAGATTTTTGGGTGAAATCCCTTAAATTATGAACAAAATTTCGGGATAAACACAATTTTGCCTGAATAAACTACCGTTTCGGGTATTGCCGATTTCAGTTTCGGTCGAAATTTAAAACTATGGTACTTGGAAATATGAAGATACGCTTGGTTAGAACTGGGTTTTTAGCTTGATGCCACTGTTTTTTTTATATGAAACCTCCTTAGCTTTTGTTGTATAGCCAATGATAAACATATAGATGTCAACTTACCCACATCAGATCAGATCCACCTATTGGTCACATTGGGACCCCTTATCGGTCTAATCCTTTTCAGAGTTATTTTTAAATCCTACTTTCTGAATCTGGCTCGTGATCCATTTTGAATTGGACTGTCCATCGGAGTGTCCTGGTTCCTACACATAGTTGGTAGTGCGGGAAGCAAGAAGCATGAAGGGAAGCAATGGGGAAGCATGAAGGGAATCAGCGAGGAAGCATGTAATAATTGAAAAAATGACAATTAAAAAACAAGTAAATTCTAGTTTCCAACCAACGTAAGCTATTTAAATCCAACCATCAGATATTAGATGTGACATGTACTTGAAGGAAAATCCAGTGTTGACCCGACTAGATGAAATAAATTTTAGAGAACAAATTATGAGATTTTTTAGCAAACTTGTAGGATTTAATAACATTTAGACAAGATAGATTTCATGAATTTTGAAAATTGACAAAATACCGCATGATTTGGAAGTTAAGATTTTGACCCTAGGATCGAAAAAAGGTCGGATTTTGCACTAGAACTGAAAAATTGGCTTTTCATCCTTTTAGGTTTAGGTCCTACAACTATTTTTACTAAATTGAAATGGGAGGTATTTTTCTATTTACATGTAGATCTTAAGTAAATGGACATTTACTTGTTTGAATTTGCATGTGAATGCCTTAATCTCTTTATTTTTTCTATAAGTTTTGTTTCCAGTAATTCTTTAAATGATAAATAGCAAATATTGAAAAACACGCGGAGAAATGTTGTGCTTCCCGGATATGCAGTTCCCAATTTTTGGGAAGCATAGCATTTCCTGCTTCCGAAACGCGCTTTCACCTTCATCAACAGCCATTTAAAACTTCTCTAAATGGCTGTTGATGTCATTGCTGTAATCACATCCTTGTATCTTGGCTTCCGCCGATGAGACAAAGTTGTGAGTGGCACCAGTGTCTACAGAGCATGGGTGCTCTTCCTATTGATCTCAACTTGGACATACAAAAGTCTTTTTGTCGGACCCTTTGGCTCTTCGAAGCACTTCCCGTGACACTTCAATTGTAGTGATAGTTTCTTTAATAGGGTCTTTCTCTGTATAGGTAGGTGATTAAACTCTTAGCTTGATTCAAGCAATAAGACAAGTTGGCAGCTGCAGAAGTAGTTTAAGGGGTGCAACAACAACACTTATAGCTTGATTTCTATATGAAAAACGCTTTTTCTTTGATAAACAAGAATAAGTAAAATTCCTTGGTCGGATGCACTAATCTTCTTTTGGCAAAGGAAAAATGTTTTTTTTGAGATAGATCTAATCTTGGATAGCTATGCAACAAACGAGATTTTATATGGTATGTGGCCGTATAGTCCAATATTTTTCAACAAATACTGTACAACCCACTTCATAGGATGATCCAAACCGTTCATTTGTTGGGCACAGCTTAAATAGGTTGTGCCCCCCAAAAATCATTTCCATAAGATGATCCTAACTCTTCGATATATAGCTTTCCATAATGTGTGGTCTCTCTATAGATTGGAGGGTTAGGATCATACTATGGAAATGATTTTGGGGGGCCCAACAAATGAACATTTTGGATCATCCTGTGAAGTGAACCGCACTGTACTTTTTTAAAATTACCAGACTATACGTCCACACATCGTATAAAATCTCGCAACAAGCAATCAGTAAGTTGTACCCTGGAGTAGATCTTATCGAGGATAGTCAATCTTGCAATTAAACAACCTAGTAAAGATTTTTGGGACCATACGAGATCCGAACAAGTGTTTCTACTCAACACATGTGTTTGGCTGCACAACAGCCAGGAGGTAAGAGATTTTGCTTGGCATTTGGGTTTCAAGTCAGCAAAACTCATTGTTTGGTTTGACAATATAGTATTGAAATCCCTGAGGCTGTTAGGGACGTCTCCTTGTTAATCAGTGCATGTATGTTGATGTGTCACCTTTGTGCCCTACCTATAGTGTCCAAAGAAGATGGAATTTTTCTTGGATTCCTTGGGAATGATGCTCTCTCTCTCTCTCTCTCTCTCTCTCTCTCTCTCTCTCTCTCTCTCTCTCTCTCTCTCTCTCTCTCTTCTCTGTATATCGGTAATGACATCCCCTACCTGTTACGTCCTTATATGGGTCCACTTGGGTGGAATAAATTCAGTTTAAATTTTAGCAATTTCTAGGATTTGCTTTCTAGTTGTTGGTATATGTACATGTAATAGTCTTTTGAAAATTAATGCATAATTTTATTCCAGATATTGTGTTTTGAGCACAAAGGAGGCCAACCATTCCCTCGGGTCAAGAGGTTGATCTTCCCTCTAAGAAAATCAATTTCGTTATGAACCATATTGGGTTCGTAAAAAGTGGTATCAGAGCAGCACAATCCAACTTCGGATAGAAGAAAATCGGAGAAATAATGAATCAATAGGAGGAGACATTGCGAGAGATCATTAGGCGCGTAGCTTCCGTGGCACTTTCGCTCGGCCATGGAACAGAAAATAAGAGAAAAGAAGAAGAGTAAAAGAAATAGAAAAAAAGGCCACAGAAGAGAGAAGTCAATGATTTTCAGTGTTTTCGAGTTCGACAAGGTCACCGCTAGAAAATCCGTCATTCCTCTCAACCTGTCCAACATCATCGAGAATATCCTCATCCACGGCCATCTGTGCCTCAAAATCTCAATCATTTCAAAAAAGCACGGCAAAGGAGCTTTGTTGAACAGCATAACATGCAAGTCTTTTAGAATTTAACGCAAATAATTTTTTCAAAAATTGTGTTTTGAGCACAAAGGATGACCGACTCCTCTCTTGAAGTGGGTCAATAGGCTGATCTTCCTTCTAAGATGATCAATTCCATTACGAACAAAACCGGGTTCGTAACACCACCAGTACTACAACACGAGGTTGACAACCGAGCACTATTTACCACTATTCTTTGAGGTAAGTTCCTGGCAAACCTGTCTCCTCCCTTTTTAGTACTTACTCCACTACTCTTTGAATGTATCTTCTACACGCACGGGTGACCCTAGCACTTCATATATGAAGGGAAGATGATGTACATTCCAGTAGTGGAGCGTGAGTACCATGGGACAAGACCTTGACATTGATAAAGGAGAGTGTTCCAAAGATCTAACTTTAATACACAGCTGTCCCCACTTTCATATACCGTTGGGAAGATAAGAAATCCTTCTCCCGGAATTTACTCTTTTCCCTCTCTAAAGTACCCCAAATGGCCTTTTCCTCTCATATTAGATTTTTGTCCCCTCGTATTCCTTAAAGACGCCATTTTTTTTCAACTCTGCCATCATGATAAAAGCCCACAACAACCACATCTCCATAAATCTAATTTAAATATAGGAAATGATATATTCACCCCCTTTTCTTCCCCGGGCCACTCCCTCTAGGGCCGTTTGGATACCTCATATTTTGTATTTAGATTTGGAATTGAGTTTTGATTACAAAATGAATAGATTTGCTCGCTCATGTTGAGGGAGACAGAGAGGGAAGGGGGCACTTCCTACTGGTAGGGAGAGGCTGAGGAGCGAAGAGCGTGAAGGAAACTACTGGTGGATTTCCAACTACTTATTTCCACAGCATATTTGGAAATCTGATAGTTTTTCACCGGCGGTCGCTGATTTGGAAATCCAAAGATTTGATCCGGATCCAAATCACAATGCAAAAAGGGCTGCAAATGTGAGAAATCAAAATCAAAATCTTCTCGGCATTCAAACGGGCCCCTAGGGAGTGACCCCTGGGGGGACGGGAAGAAAGGGGGCGAATATATCATTTTCCTTAAATATATGTGTACCTTGGGGTCGAATCAGAGATGAACACGTGGTGGGCCCCAGGTGATTGTTGGATTTTTCTAATGACTTATAGATGGGCATGATGAATGGTGGGTGCAGTGTTAGTTGTATGGTTGGTGCTTTTAAAACTTGCAATGAAGGGGGGGATGCTTTCTTTGAGTGGGTGAAATAGTGGAAGTACATTGTGTCTTGTTGGGTGTCCTAAGTTTTGTGACTTTTGGTCTGTCACTTGTGCTCACTAAACAAACGCTATTGCTTGGTTCGAAGGGGGGTGGCTTAAAAGCCCAATGGGTGGTTTGAACCACAAACAGTGGGTCTGGCACTACTCTCTTGTTTTTCATTCTGTGGGTATCAACCTCTTTTCATCATCAACTAATATGAACCAAACTGCACTTAAGGTCCTTAATTTTTTGAAGATAAAATGTTCTTTTTTAAAATAAATCTTATATGTAAACAAACAAGGGATAAATTGTATCTCGGATTAGATCTTATCCCGGACAATCTATCATGCAAATTATTTTGCCCTTGATCTCCTTGGCCTTGGGACCATACAAGATCCGAAAAAAATGTTTCTAGGCATCTCCAAACCCGTTATCCCATTCCCATCTATTACCCATGCAAATTCCCTTTTGATACACTCGCTAGTGATAGTAGCACTGCTTGCAAGGCTAGATGATACACATGGAAAAAAGTATGGGTGTCAATGGACCCAAATGGTCCGATGGATCCATACATTAATGGATAGGATTTGGGTACATTATTACATCAACTATATCCGAACCCATGTTAGATCCATATCCTAAGATCCGAAATTATTTAGGATGGAGACATAGAAGTAGCTACAAAATCCGAGGAAACATCCTAGATACGAATGGATAGAGCTAAATATTTTTTGGGCCAGGATCATAGGGCTAGGATCGAGACATAGGTGGATTCGATCCGAAGATCAAAGGGCCAGGATCATCCTATGGAAATGATTTTTTGGGCACAACCTATTTAGGTTATGCCCCATCATCTTAGAGTGTGGAAACAACCAAAAAAAAAAAAAAAACTGAGTGAGCCGCAAGTTCACCGGGCCAATATGGGTTAGGTCTGGGTTCACAAAATAGTGACCCATAATATTCGGGTCATTTATGACCCGGCCCGTACCATCCGGACCCGTACGGGTTGCGTGAAACCCGGCCCGGCCCACCTGTTTGCCGGGTCTACTTATGAGCAAGGTTTTAAATTTCGGTTTCGGCATGAATTTCGGTCATATCTGAAACCGAAATTTCAGGCGAAATTCGGTAGAAAGGAGTGATATGTCGCTTTTTTCTGCCAAATTTCAGTAATTTCGACTGAAATTTTGTAAACAAATAAAAAATAATATTTTAACTAAATTTAAGAACATTTCGATTTCGGTCTTGAACGAAATCCGAGATTTCGGATTTCAGTCGAAATTTAAAACCTTGCCAATCATAAAGGAGTGCTCCAAATATCTCATTTTAATCCACAGCCGTATCCACCTTCATACACAATGGTAATGACACTCCGTACCACTACTCTACGAGGTAAATACCTGCAACCTAAACTGAACCTTGAAGATCACAGAGTATTGCAGCAAGGTTTCTAAACCTAATCGAATCCAGACCTCATATTTAATATAGTAGGAATACATTAGCGATCTAAACTATGATCTAAATCGTTCATTTTTTGTAGGTTGTTGATCATCAGGCCTGGTATAGTGTTCCACCAAGGAAAGCTAAACCTTTGATTTTCATACGCCTTAACCTTGTGGATGGGATGTTACTTCCGTATAGGACCATCATCCACCCCTTCATGATGATCTTGATTACACACTCCATTTGGGACCCAATTTTGAAGAATAGGATTTTTTGGGGTACAGTCGATCTATGGAAGGGGCTAAATGAATGGTTTAGATCATCCAAGTAGATGGGTCCAACTACTTGAAACATATATATCCGGCCATTAAATATCTCAAAATTCTGCCCTTTTAGAAGAATACAAACCCTTAAGAGCATTAGAGATTTTGCACATTGAATGAAGACTGTAAACAAGTTTGTCTTCAATCTTTCAAAGCATCGATTCACCTGCAAATAATCAGGGGGTTTGAGATATTAGGACCAGTGTAACAGATACCGTCTTCTTAGCATTTTCCAATATAATATCCAATTTTTTGGCCCGCAAGGTTGATAGGACATGACCCGAAAATGGGGCCCACCAGATACTCATAGACCCTTCAATTTGAGGAGTTTTCATCACCGTGCCGTCCTAGAATAGGGGCCACAAATCAAAGGGCTAGGGATCATCCAGTTTAGGCTATGAATACTTACTTTTAAAGTCTTTGTATAGACCCTCTCAAAAAAAAAAAAAAATCTACTGATGCTCATTTATAAGCTTGTCACAATATTTCCAGTAAAAATTGACCCATGCAACCCACAAAACCTTAAGGGCCCGTTTGGATGCCAAGAAGATTTGGATTTGGATTTCTCACATTTGCAGCCCTTTTTGCATTGTAATTTGGATCGGATCAAATTCTTGGATTTCTAATTCAGCAGCTGACAGTGAAAAAAATCAGATTTCCTTCACCCTCTTTGCTCCTCAACCTCTCCCCTCCACTAGGAAGTACCCCCTTCCCTCTGTGTCTCCCTCTACATGAGCTGCCGGATCTATTCAATTTGTGTTCAAAACTCAATTCCAAATCCAAATACAAATGGGAGGTATCCAAACAGGCCCTAATAAGATTTGCATTATAACTAAGAAAAAATTAACAGAGATCCCATCCACAGAAGTGACAAGAAATCAAGCATCTATAGTACCACTGATTTAAGTATATTATAACCTTCCAATCAATTACAAGCCCACTATATATAATACCAGCCAGGGTTCATGGAATCTATAGGCAAGGTACTGTAGAAAATATAATATGTAACTTCTAACACATGCATCTTGAGTTCCAAGCTCAAACCAGAAGCTCATGTTGATCTCCAAAAACCTACATTTTTCCGTTGCAGAATCATGTTTGGATGTGACTCAAAAAAGAAGTTTTCTTGGAAATATACCTTAATGGTACCAGAACACCAGAATGCTGAATTGTATAAAACCTTCCAAAGTGATGGCATTTAGCTAGCTCCATGATCCTGTACACATAAATTAACTTGTAATCCTGGTTGCCCACAAGCCATATCTTCACTATCTAGGTATTTAATGATCCTGCAATGCAAAATAAAAAATTTGGCATCAACACTGTAGTTTGCAGTTCATTCTCTTTTCAGATTTATGGGATATATATATTAAACACAGAAATCTTAATGGCATTTAGCTTCAAGATTATGAGCCAAAAAAAGTGGCTGGGCAACACAAAAATCGGGCAAACAATACTGTAGAAGACCAAGCTTTCATCCGGATCAGTAGATTAAACTTGTTCATGTTTTGAGGATTGACGATGAATATCGATAGATAGGCTTGAGGAGAATAGCTCACTGGTAACAGATAAGCTTGAGGAGAATAGTTCACTGGTGTCACTGTGTCAGTCTATCCTCCTTTTAGATGGAGGATTATTTGATACTTCTTCCAGAGAAATATATGAAACTATCCAAAACGGAAGTGTGGAACGAAATATCATTTCCTTGAAGGCTATAGAGAAATTCACATGTTTATTTAAGATATTAAATATCTATTAAGAAATTACATTTGTAAGGGATTTAATAGTTAAAAGAAACTTAAACACTCAAGGTTTTAAATAGCTTTAGGGGGCATTACAAGTCAAAAAAAAGCATTAGGGGACACCAAGTTTTTTCTTCATATGTTCACGCAAAAAAATATGCATTTATGACAATGTTTTTTGCGGGACACAATACTTACACGAAGTTTTTTCATCATATATGTGGCAATTTGTAAATCGGCCAATGGCCTTGAGTTGGTTGCCAAAACTGGCCGTGCACATGGCAATGGGGAGTTGAGTGTGTTTGTGAGGGAGATCTTCCTTGTAAAGGCTTTTTCGCCTAGTGTGAGAGTTTGTAAGAGAGAAGCAATAGAAATTGCTCGTGGAGTAGGCAAGTATTGGCCGAACCACGTTAAAAACTCGGTGTCCCTTGTCTTGTTGTTTTGTGCACTTTGTGTTTCTTTGTTTTTGCTTGTGCTTGTCCCTTTCTTGAGACTTGAGAGAACCTCAATTGCAAATTGAGTGTGGGTTTGGCTGACAAAGTTGGGAAGACTTAGTGCCGTCACGGGTTCCTTTGAGTAGGAGTGATTTTACCCCGTGACACCTAGAATCACCTTCCTTTTTTCTTTTTTCATTTACATGAACTTAAATCCAATAATAGTATGACTAATAATAGTATATAAATTCCCTTAATTGAATCGTTTGTTATATAAGGTATTTAATATCAACAGAAAAAATTGCATTTATAACATTTAAATAAACTCTTTTTTATATAATAGAGAGAGAGAGGGAGAGAGAGATTTACTTTGTAGGGACATAATTGCATTTCTAAGGTTTTAAATAGTCTGAGAGCTTAATAAAGAAACTTTTACATTTATAGGGGTTTTAAATATCATCGGGGCTAATAGGGAGACATTTACATTTATAAGGTTTTAAATAGCCTAGGGGCTTAATAGAGAGACAGTTACATTTATAGGATTTTAAATAGCCTAAGTGAATTTCATGCTGTGATGACTAAGTAAATTGTTTATTTCGTAGAGGTTAATACCAAAACTTGTGCATTTCTTTGACAGATTTGTCAACTTTTCAATTGTTTATTTTGTTGAAAAAAAAAAAAAACGTTTTGTGAAAAAATTGTGAATAAAATTGCAGATTTCTTTTTTTTCTCGAATTTAGAAACATGGGATTCAAATATAAAAGCTCCATAACAGAGGAAGATAAATGATCGCCAGCCAACTGATGCTTTAACCATACTAAAATCAGGCAAGAATTTCATCGATGTGGTATATGGGCAATGCATAGCGTGGCTTCATCCTAGGTTTGCAATGATTCCAGGTTTTTTAGGAACTCAGAAATCACCATACCTTGATGGAGAAAAACCAACTGCTGATAAACTTGGGAAGAATTGCAACTACTCTGAGCTATTATCCTTCTGGCTCCTGAAAACATCATCTTTATAGAAACTGTTTGCAATCATATTCTCTTGCCCGACTTCAGCTTCAGCATCCAAACAGGCAAATGGTTTTTCTAAATCGACGCATTTTTCTGGGAAAGGAGATGTGGACATCTTATCCATTGCCTTTTCCACAAGTAATTCCATCGTGGACTCAAATGATTCACTCCGATTGCAGAAAGAATAGTTGACTGCCAAAGGAGTTCTAGCAGTGTGCTTTTCACCCATTTTGTGAGATGGTTCTAAATTCTCGTGATTACATTCAGATGTTTCTTCAATAAAAAGCTGTTCTCCATCTTCTTTCTTGGAACTAATTTTGGTATCACTCAAGTGGACATCATTTGCTCTCCCTATGAGCAAGTAGTTCTCCAAAACATTTTGATCGCCGTGTTCTATGGGATTCAAATCAAAGTGCTGACCATACTTTGCTCCATCAGGAACTTTCACCAGCACCTCACTGGAATTCAAGTGGCTCGCTCCACCAGTTACGAGAGATAAATCCTGCATCTTAGCACATATCTCAGGATGACTTTCTGTCATTGTCAGAGTGCCAGATGCTTTTGGAGATGGGTTTGATAGTGGTGGAAACTGTAAAAGGGTAGTGGGCTTCAAGCTAGAATTACGTGGAGATTCTGAATGGCGAGAACTTAACCTCAAAGTCCCAGTTTGTGCTACTGATCTTGCAGGTAGAAGCTTATTGAGCTTTGGTTTATTGGGCACACCAAAGTTACCGATTCCAGAAGCATTTTTAAGAAGACCGCTTCGTAGTTCAGAATGAGACTGCAAACTTCCATTTGATATATGCACCGCAGAAGACTTCTCCTGAAAAAATTAGAAATTCTCACCCAGAAAAAATAATTGCTAGCAAAAGTAGATGTCCAAAGTTAGAAGAAGAAAAAAACTAAAATAAATATGCAATTGGTATGACAAAATCTAACCGCATCAAAAAATCCAATCTTTGGTGATGGCATTCGAAGTCCAGATGGTTTCAAGCATTGCGCTCCAGAGTTACTTTTGACACAGGTTCCAGAAGCATCCACAGCCGCGGGATCAGAGCGTATACCAGTTTCCAAAGAAGCTTTCTGGACACACAGACCTAGCAACCCCATTTCTGAGTCCTCCGGTCCAACGGAAGGCTGAGATTGTACAGGTTTCTGCAGATCTGGTTGCTCTGAGGAAACAATAATTGACGTGTCCCTTGTGCAAAGAGGAGATTGAGAGCTAACATCAAGGCTAGCTTTTGGCTTACAAGGCTTCTGATTAACAGTAGAAGTTGATGAAGATGACTCAGAAGACAAGTCATCGAGAGAGCTAGCAGGTGACGTTCTTGAAGAGAACTTGGAAGTAGAAATCAGATATGCTGATACATGAGTATTTCCAGACTCAGCTTTATGTCTCAAACTACGTAGAGGGGTTTTGGCAGTCGAGTCACGGGATGACTTCTCAGCATTTCTAGAATCAGTTTTGGCAGTCGAGTCACAGGATGACTTTTCGGCATGTCTAGAATCAGTTTTGGAAGTTGAGTCACAGGATGACTTATCGGCATTTCTAGAATCACTTTTATTTCTCAAAGACTTCGAACCAGATTTACCTATCGAACCAGATGAAGTGTAACCCGATCTACTGTATGGAGAGTTAGAAGTTGTTGACAACATTGTGGTATAATAGGGTGAAACTGAAGAAGAAGCTTTGAGCGAAGGTGTGGACCTAGGGATACCGCTTTGAGAATCACCAGAAATAACTTTCTTGGAAATTGCCACAGGTCGCTGCTTACCTATATTGCCTGCAAGCATCAAATTTTAAGCGGAGACAGAGTGACTTCTTGAATCTGAATTCAGGGGAATTTACTAAATGATTGTGCACAAAGTAGAATGTCCGCATTCAACCTAGTTTAAAAAGAATATGTTAAAAACTTACCACACAAAGCCTTTGCATTATTACTTTTTATTTTGACGGACACAGAACTAGCCAATGGATTTCTTTTTGCTGGTGCTGTTGGGAGGGGATTACTCCTAGGTAAAACCTTGGGCGGCTTTGAAGAAAAGTGCTGATCACCACTTCTAATGGCACCCTTTGTTAAATCAATAATTAAAAGGTATCAATAGTTTTACCATATTAAAGCCTTAGAAGGAAACAATACGTATCGATAAAATATGACGATACCACTTGTGGACGGACAAGAGTCTCTGAATTTTTTTCTGAGCCTTGCTTGCTAATGCTAAGCCTCTTGGAACTCATCACAGGCCTCATCTGCAATTTCAAGGACAACTAATTTCGGACATGCTCTAAAATTAGGCAAACATAAAGATTAGTATCTACAAATAAAGAAAAACTGACCCTGTTTCGAGAGGAATGGTCCAGCTTCTGAGATGCTGCAAAGAGAAAATCAACTTGAGAATGCATTCCGAAAACAGGTGTAAAAGGGAAATTTTTGGTGAAGGAAATCTTGCGCCACTGACTAAAACTTATAAGCAAATACAATCCATTAGTCAGGACAGATGTCGTTAACCAACACTAACACAAGCTAAAAATTTAATTACGCTATCATAATGTGGTGTACTTACAGCCTGGTATATCCGCTTTACCAGGTCCAGCTTTACTACTACAAGCTTTACTACTACAAGATGAGATATCGGAAACAGTATCATAATCATCACCAGACTTCTGGACAGAGCCTCCTATATCTTCAAACAAATCAACTTCAAGGTTTTCCAGTGCCCAATTTTCACTGCCTAAAGTAGAATTTGAGTCAGCTGATTTTCGCAGATCTTCTTGAATTCCAGGTAAAGCATATCTTTCAGCCTTCTTGAATGTTTTATTCACAACAGCCAATTCATCAGGATCGAGAACCCCTGATTAAATGAAAAAAAGGAAATTATTATGAACTTCGAATTTGAAAGAAATATTGAAAAAGGGAAAGAGCCAATATCATATCTTTACATCTGCATGGGTGCATACCTTCACTGGTGAAGAAGGCACTATCCCAGGCTAAACTTTTACGCAAGTTACACTTGGCGACTCTTTTTGTTATGATTGGCTCTGAAGGTTCTGACAACACAGGAGTCTGTTTGCTTTGCTTATCAATATCTGTTGTATAATCCCCCTCCTGAGAACTTTCAGCCCCAACCACTCCAAAGTAATCATGGTTATCACAATTTTCTGAAGACATGTCAAGATTCACGCTTCAGGCAACTTGAAAGTAGTAGGTCAACTGGGAAATACAGTAATGCAGCACCAAATAGAATATACCAGAAAATCATTTAAAAAAAACATGAGGTATAGAGAATATGTGATAGAAAACCCATTAAACCTGGTATCCAGCCTATAGAGAAGACACCAGACAAAAATCTATGCATTTATGGTGATTTGCTTAAGTAAAAAATTAAATAGCCCCATCTGTATGAATTTTATGCATGTGCGCGTATATGAAACTAGACTCCTAACTTCTATTCTACTTTAACTACTAAATTTAGACTAGTTCACCAACCTAAAACAACCCACTAAGAGGGTAAAGTTCATGCTGTTCCAATTTAAACAAACTGACTTGTTTAAAAAGTGTTGCAGACCCATGGTTCGTGGGATAATTATCTGGGAACTTTGGAGCATAAAATAGGGTTTAGTTCAATAAGGCCAGCAACATGCATTCCCAAATCTGCCATTCAAAAAAAGGCATGCATTCCCAAATCAGGTTAAGTATGACATGGTAATCGAACAACACACAAACTCTAAGCTTTAGAGTTCATTCAACAAATGGAAAATCAAGAAACCCAAACAAGTTCCATACAAAAAGTTCCGAAGGAAAAAAACAGCTACCAAATGGGGAAAAAACCAGATCCCAATCAAATCTGTCATGGAAATCAGATTTATAAAAATAAACCTAAGGCCCAAATAAACCAAATGGGGTATGGGAATAGTAGATAATGTAATCTGAGTAGGGTGGTAGAGTGTCAAGATTTAAATGGAAAGGTTCGAGGGGGAAGATTATCAGATAAGCTGAAGAAAATAGAGGTAGTAAGATTTGTACCTGGGAGCGGTGTGCCATGATTTGTGCCTTGGTCATCGTGAAGCAAAGGTATCCAGAGCATAGTTGTCAAACTCTTACAATCGTACGAGTCAACTCTCGAGTTGAGGTGAGTCATTTGGCTTTCGAAGCGAGTCGCATGCGTGACTCACAGATTGTCAAATTCTTAAGAGTCGTACGAGTCAACTCCGGAGTAGAGTCGAGTCGCTGGGCTTATGAGACGAATCACATGGGTGAATCGCCTCTGTTGAAGACTCGTACAAGTCATTCGGTGACTCGAACGAGTCGCTGGGAGTCGACTCGAAAAAATAAGACTCTTACGAGTCGTTGGGCCTGGGCTCTCTTGTTTTGATGGTTGAAAACTTAGAAGTTGGAACTTAGGACAATTATTTTTGTGCCTGCAAGTTACAAGCATATAGTTACTCATATTTTTGGCTTAGTGCTTTATCGATGTGCTTTTGGGTTATATTTTTTACATGCTTCATCTTTTGATATATGATAATTTTTTTTTAACTAAATTTTTGTTCTTATCAAAAACTCTTATAAGTCACAAGTCATAAAATTAAGAAATCAAGTCACCGGTCAAGTCATGGGTTGACAACTATGATCCAGAGAGAGAGAGAGAGAGAGAGAGAGAGCTTTTTTATGCTAGGGAAAGGGGCCGACCTCAACCACAAGTGAGAAATGTGAGAGAATGGGTGAGGAGAGAAAGGATCAATACGGGAAAAGAAAGAAAGAAGAATTTGTGTGTACGCGCACGCGAGTGAAGGTGTGTGGGTGCGTCGTCGTCGTGTTGGTGGTGTGTGTCGGGGGGGGGGGGGGGGGAGGTGGGGTGACCTCACAAATGTCTCCGACATTTTCAGAATATTGTAATTTTATAGCGGCATTATGATAAAAATGACAAAATCCCAAAATAATCCCAAGAAATTGAAAAAAATAACGATATTTTCAATATTATTACGATATTTAATGTTTTGTATTTTTTTCTTAAATTCTATAATTTTCAATAATTTTATTTTGTATCATTTTTCCTTATATATACC
The DNA here is from genome assembly GCF_043159265.1 of Tasmannia lanceolata. NCBI lineage: Eukaryota > Viridiplantae > Streptophyta > Magnoliopsida > Canellales > Winteraceae > Tasmannia > Tasmannia lanceolata. The sequence goes on along the minus strand of NW_027518683.1, from coordinate 49,525,735 downwards.
TCAAAAATAAAATAAAAAATTAATATATCTCGCAATTTTCCCTTGACAAGAAATTCCCGAGAACGACATTTGTGACTTGGGGATGGGGCGATTGTGATCTAACCGTGAGAGAGAGAGAGAGAGAGAGAGAGAGAGAGAAGGCAGAAAGAAAGATAAGTGATGAGGAAGCTATGTTGCATCAAAATACGGATTCGAGTGTCGGAATCCGACACAGGTATCGAGTATCGGAATCGGCAAACCTCAAGAGGAACGATTCGTGGATTCGCCAAAATATTTTAATCAATTCTTAAATTCTATTTTTTTTACATAATAATATGGTTAATAGGTTAAGTAGAAGTAATCATGTAATATTTTATTTCCATACGTGTCCAACATGGATTCTTCGCCCATTTAGAAGAATCCATGTAACAATGTGGGGAAGATAAAGGGGAGGTGACAATTGTGATCTCAAATGAGGAGCGAGAGAAGAAAGGGGAGGTGGCGGTTGCAAGCCTTCCTGGCGGTGACAGAGAGAAAGAAGGAAAGAGGAACGAGAGAAGAGAAAATAGAGAAAGGGGGGGAGAGGAGGGGAAGAGAGGAAGAGAGAGAGGAAAAAGAATTATGGAGGAGGTGGGATGATGCACCTCAACCGTGAGGGGAAGGGAGAAGGAGAAGAAAGAGAGAAGAAAGAGAGAGAGACAGGAGGGGTCCAAAACGCAAGGAGGGAGGGGCTATGCTTTTATATCTCTAATAGTAGAGTTTAAGAGGGGCTGTTTAGGGGTTTTATGAGAGAGGGGGAGAAGTTTAAGTGGTGGGCCATAGGGCCATGGTTTTAAATTTCAAGATTTCGGTGAGGACCGACACCAAAACGTTCTGAAACCGAAACCGTCGAAGTTTCGGTCAAAAGTTCTTTAATTTCGAGAATTTCAGTGAAATTTGCGATAAAATATTAATTTTTTATTCGGTTACCAAATTTCGTACGGAATTGCAGAAATTTCGTCCCAAAAAAAGGGCATTTTTTTAGCGAGTATAGAATTTCGCCCGAAATTTTAGGATTTCGGCTGAAATTTCGGTTTTGGATAAGTCCGAAATTTTAGCCGAAACTGAAATTTAAAACCATGCATAAGGCTGGCAAATAGGATATAAGAAGGTATATGGGGTTCAAGTGGTGGGAAATAGGAGGGTAGTCGGTATGATACAGGAAGTGTTTTAAAAGGTAAGCAGTGGGCCATGGTGGAGGACCAATAGGGTTACAAGGTTTTCAACTGCAAGCCCTCTCGACTGTGATAGAGAGGAAGGAAAATAGGAACGAGAGAAGAGAAAATAGAGAAAGGAGGGAAGAGGAGGAGAAGAAGGCAGGGAAAGAGAGGAAGAGAGAGAAAAAAAGAATAATGGAGGAGGAGGTGGGATGATGCACCTGAACCGTGAGGGGATGGAGAAGAAGGAGAAGAAAGAGAGAAGAGGGAGAGACGGGAGGGGTCCAAAACGCAAGGAGGGAGGGGGTATGCTTTTAGATCTCTAATAGTAGAGTTTAAAAGTGGGTGTTTATTGGTTTTATAAGAGAGGGGGCTAAGTTTAAGTGGTGGGCCATAGGGCTGGCAAATAGGATATAAGAAGGGGAATATGTGGGGTTCAAGTGGTGAGAAATAGGAGGGTAGTCGGTAGGATACAGTAAGTGTTTTAAAAGGTAAGCGGTGGGCCATGGTAGAGGACTGATAGAGTTACAACGTCTTTAAGTGAGTTTGGGCTTATATCCAAGGTTTTAAATTTCCGCTAAAACCAATACAAAGCTACCAAAACATTTTTGTTTTCATCCCCACCGAAACGACACCAAAAGCGAAACGTATATTTGAAACCAAAATCGTAAGCACATTAGTGGTATACTATATTAGTATGCATTACGTAATTATATTTACATGAATTGTGACGGAAATGTGGTGTGTATTATGTATAAATATTTATATAAATTACATGTGAAATATGGTATGTATAGAAACTATCATACATGCGCAACATGTAAAATTCTTATTTCAACTAATCCTTCGATTGATTACCACTCAAGATAAGCATGCAGCGATAAGATAAAGATAAGAAGAAGATCATCCTAATCCTTATCCAACTGAATCGCCTAAGTTATCCAAAATACCTAATCTACTACACAAGCTGATCCTATCTGATATTCTCTAACATGCCCCATCAAACATATGTGGATTGAAAAATCGACATACGATTGATATTAAAATAAAATTTTCTAGTAAAAATTCTGAAATTTGATGCACAGTATTGATAAATTTGTCTGTATAAGATGTCACCGATGTTGTTAAAGACGATGATTACTATCTAGTGCCAGATGACATGTACTGGTTTCCGAAGAGGATGTCGCTTAGAGGATGAACCTTAATAGGCTTCATGGGACTCTAGCCTCCATGGTCGAGTTTTCATGGATCGATTTTAAATATCGATCTTCAAGAATTGATCGGTTTTAGATACCAATCTTTAAGGAAATGGGTCGCAATGGACCAAGTCTCAATGGGCAAATCACTACTCTCTCAGGCACGCACCTCAAGGAACCGAGGCACTTCAATTGAGTAGAGCTCCTCTTTCAAGCACGCACCTCAAAGAGGTACCTCAACCGAAGTAGGTGAAGAAGAAAATATAGAGAGAAAAAAAAAAGAAAGGGTGAAAAAAGTGAAAACTAATGGATGAAGATGTTGAAGACGATTACCAGCTACAACGGCGATATTAGGATTTAAACAATTCATTTTGACTTCAAGGGGTACAAATATCAAAAAAAAAATTAACACTGATTTCATAAAGACAAAAAGGGGTGCTTAATATCAAATATGAAAGGTAAGTGATGGGACACAAATACGGCGTCGCTCTCAGATATCGCCACGTATCGTCCATGCACAAGGAAAGCCTAGCCATCATGAAGAAAGGCGTTGGAAAACGGCAAAGGCCATGCAATCATGACACGTGTCACCGTCCAGGCCTCATCATCACAAGTTATGGAATGAAATATCCGGCAAAGCCACGCGTGCCGGCGAGACAGGGGGACGGCCCAATCCTGCAAAGGAAGGTTTTCTCTCCATAATGATGAAAAGGCCCGCGCACTTCCCTTTAAAAGGGAGGGAAAGGATGACACGCAAAGATCCACGTTTTGAAGGGAGACTTCCCCCATTCTCAGCTCCCGCAGAACAACCAGAGAAAGAGGCGAGGCAACAACAGAGGAGATTAGGAACTCGATCCTACTCTCCCTGCTAATCCCCTCCAGCTCACTCATTCACTCACCCAGAAAAGAATCCGCGTTTTGGTCCTGGTAAACCTGATCAAACCCCTTCCTCTTCTCGATGTCCTTTATATTGATTGGTCGAAGGATCTGACTTGAGTGTCGAAGTGGTCGTCCGGGACCCACCCCGGACCCCCTGACCCCTTTGTTTGTGATTGCAGACCCCGCGGAGTCCCTCTACCGACCGCGCGATCACAGATCCGAATTCAGACGCCATCATATTGGCGCCATCCGTGGGACTCGTCGAGTACTGAACGGCTTATGGCGATAAGAAACCACACCCAACAGCAAGAAATAGGGGTAATGACCAGGAGGCAGGCTCAATGCGCACAAACCAACACCTCAAGCTCCCGGGAGCCCAACTCGCCGCTCTCGGGCCGACACCAGCCCTCCTCCAGCTCACCGCAGATGGTCCCCACCATGGAGATGTTCAACGAACTACGCCGAGAACTACTCCAACGATTGCCTCCGCCGGACCCCCGGGCCCCGGGGAGGCCCCTGACAACGCAGGACCAGACGAAAGCTTACGACGAAGGCGATGAGGAACAGCCAGGTGAGCGTCATCCCCGGCGAAAGCGAGCACCGATTCGCCGGACGCCGTCCTCATCGACGAATAGCCCCCTGCCCCCGCAGCTTGGGGGCACCAGCGAAATGACGGGAAGCAAGCTACGCTAAGCCGCGCTCCTCTTGCCCAGACCGCTTATTTCCAGGAACCACCCCCAGCACGGGCAGAGGAGGTAGCCACCTCAGCGCAACCACCCAGCATGGATCCGATAGCCGACCTGCAAAGGCAAATCCGAGAGGTAAAACTGGAAATCAAAAAGCCCTACGCCCACAGCATCCTCAATGAGTGGGAGAGGGAAACGGCATCCCCATTCACTTCGGAGGTTTTTAAAGCAGGAATAGACCTCTCCCGTTTCGGTCTGTACGACGGAAGTACGGACCCCCTCGAGTTCCTACAAACTTTCAAAAGGGTAATGACGCTCCGGGGCGCGTCGGACGGATTCATGTGCAGAGCCTTCGCCTCCCTATTGAGAAAAACCGCTAACGACTGGTACATGAGATTGGAGCCCGACTCCATTGCATCCTTCCACGAATTCTGAAGAAAGTTCAGCGCAAGGAAAGACAGGCGGGCCGGAACCCCGTTCCCGTCTTTGAAAGACTGGGAAGCGCCCCACTAAAGGTTCCCCTCTCCCATGTCCTACTGGCTATCAGAGATCAGGGTCTCCTGACCCCCCCCCCCCCAAGAGAATGGCCACAGACCCAAAGAAGCGGTTCGCCAAAAAGTTCTACGAATTCCACGGGGACCACAGCCACGAAACTGACTATTGTTTCCACCTTCGCCTCCAGCTGGAAAAGCTGGCCGAGGAAGGGCACCTGAATCAATATCTCAGGAGCCCTGGCGAAAACTCGTGCGAGGTCCAACATCCGCCAGACGAGCCCAGAGGCAGGCGTCAGTCACCCAATAGGCGTTGGTCCAGCAGCCGCCGCCGATCCACAAGCCGACATCGATCCCCGAGCAGGCATTGCTCCCGAAGCAAACGTCCATCCCACAGCAGACACGACACACGCCGCCACCAGCGCCCCCGGAAAGAAGAACCCCCCGAACAACCGCAGGCCCGCGAACAGCCGCCTACTATTATCGGAAAAATTAACATCATCACAGGCAGGCCGGCAGCGGAAGGGCCGACAACAGCTGGTAGGCGGGCGTATGAAGAATGGATGTTCTCCATGGAAATGCCTCCCAAAAAGGCCCGAACAGATCCGCCCCGTGAAGATCAGATCATCACTTTCTCCAACAAAGACCTCGACGGACTACAGACCCCGCACGACGACGCACTTGTCGTTAGGCTAGTCGTCGCCAACTTCGACATAGGGAAGATCCTGGTTGACACGGGAAGCTCCGTCAACGTGCTACACCTCGGAACCTTCGAAGAAATGAAACTGGGCCAAGAGAGGCTGGGACCCACAGAGTATTCCATCTACGGGTTCTCCGGGGCATCGGTGCGGGTCAATTGCAAAATCGACTTACCCGTGACTTTCGGAACCTACCCCCTCCAAAAGACTATCCTGACCACCTTCATGGTTGTGGACATACCTTTCACCTACAGCGCCATCATAGGACGCCCCGCTCTAAGAGACTTGGGAGCGGTGGTCTCCACCCCCCACCTCAAGATGAAATTCCCCACCCCAACCAGAGTAGGGGAAGTCCGGGGACAGCAGATGATAGCACGCCAGTGCTACGCAGCAAGCCTAAGAGGAACCAACGCTCCGGCCGAGAACTTCACGATCGGTAGTTAAGACCCCCGACAGCGGGCCCGCACAATTAGAGGAGAGCCCGCCGAGGAGCTAGACTCCATCCCCATAACCCAAGATCAACCAGAGAGACAAGTCCAAATCAATTCCTTGCTAAAAGGCACCTTGCGAGGCCAGATGATCGACTTCCTCAAAGCCAACAAAGACATGTTCGCGTGGTCCGCTAAGGACATGCCCGGGATACCCAAGGAGTTGGCCGTTCACAAGTTAAACATGAACCGGACGCTTAAACCCGTCCGGCAGAAAAAGAGGAACTTCGCGGTAGAACGTCAAACTCACATAAAGGCCGAAGTGGAGAAGCTACTACAAGCCGGGTTTATCGGGAAATCCGGTACCCCGAGTGGCTGTCTAACGTCGTCATGGTCAAAAAAGCTAGCGGAGGCTGGCGGGCCTGCATAGACTTCACAGACCTAAATCGAGCTTGCCCGAAGGACCCCTACCCCCTCCCGCGCATAGACCAGCTCATCAACGCTACATCCGGGCACGAGCTCCTCACTTTTTTAGATGCCTTCTCAGGTTACAATCAGGTGAAGATGCACGAACCAGACATCCCGAAAACAGCGTTCATCACCGATCAGGGCGTCTACTGCTACACCGTTATGCCCTTCGGGTTAAAAAACGCGAGCGCCACCTACCAGCGGCGCAAATCAGAAGGAACGTAGAGGTGTATGTTGACGACATGCTGGTGAAAAGTATGGAAGCCTCCAAACACATCTCCGACCTTCAGGAAACTTTCAACACCCTGCGACGAGCCCGAATGAAGCTGAACCCCGCAAAATGCGCCTTCGGGGTAACAGCCGAAAAGTTCTTAGGTTTCATGGTTAGCCAGAGAGGGATCGAGGCCAACCCCGAAAAGATCCAGGCCATCCTATGGAGCCCCCGACAACGGCGGTAGAAGTGCAGAGGCTTGCAGGGCGAATCACCGCCCTCAGCCGATTCATGCCCAAGTCGGCGGAAAAATGCCAGCCCTTCTTCAAACAACTGAAAAATATACGAAAATTCGAATGGACCCCGGCCTGCCAAGAAGCATTCGACGCCTTGAAACAGTACCTCCAGACGCCGCCCGTACTCGCCAAACCTGAGCCGGGAGAAGAACTATTCCTGTATCTAGCCATCAGCGGTATTAGCCAAACAAAGTAACAAAAAGGAATACCCGGTGTACTATGTGAGCAAGACTCTCCACGGTGCAGAGGTCCGATACCTAAACATAGAGAGATTTGCCCTCGCAGTCGTCAGCGCCGCCCGAAAGCTCCGCCCCTACTTCCAAGCCCACCCCATTGTGCTTTTGACCGACCAGGAAAATTCTCCAAAAGCCAGAGACCTCGGGCAGGATGGTAAGTTGGGCCGTCGAGTTGGGAGAATTTGACATACAGGTCCGACCGAGGCCGGCTATTAAATCCCAAGCCCTCGCTGACTTCATAGTGTAATCTACGGCCCCGGCCACGGAACCAGCAACAATGGAAAATGGCGAGGGCCCCACCGAACAGACGACTCGCGAAGACATGCCTCCAGACTCAGCGGAACAGAGCGACGAGATGCACTGGACCCTGCACGTTGACGGCTCGGCAAGCCAAACGGGGCGCGGGGCGGGAGTGGTCCTCCACGGCCCCAAAGGATTCACGCTAGAATACGCCCTCCGGCTAGATTTCAAAGCCTCCAACAACGAGGCTGAATACTAAGTCTTGCTAGCAGGGCTAAGTTTAGCCACAAAGCTCGGCGCGGGAAAGTTAAAAGTCTATAGCGACTCCCAGCTCGTCGTCAACCAAGTGAACGGAATATATGAAGCCAAAGGCCCCAGGATGAAGCGATACCTCCAGAAGGTAAAGGAAAAGCTACAAAAGATGAGGGAAGTTGAGATCCTCCAGGTACCACGAGACATGAACAACCGAGCAGATGCGTTGTCAAAAATGGCCTCGGAAGAAACCCACGACTTCGGCACCATACTCACAGAAATACTATCCCACCCCAGCATTGATGAGGTACAAGTCTTAGAGATTCCACCAGGACCAAACTGGATGGACCCCATCATGCGCTACCTGAAAGACGGAGTACTACCCGAAGACAAGCTGGAAGCCCGGCGCCTAACCGCAAGGGCTGCCCACTATGTGGTCCACGGACCCAGGCTGTACAAACGGTCGTACACCTGGCCGTACCTCCGATGCCTAGTACCCTCCGAATCAGAGTACGCACTACGGGAAGTACACGAAGGAATCTGCGAAGACCACGGAGGCAGCAGGATTCTAGCTCAGAAAATCGTGAGGCACGGCTACTTTTGGCCTACGATCCTCAGGGACGCCAAGGAATTCGTCAAGAAGTGCAGCCCGTGCCAGAGGTCTGCAACCACCCCCTATCAGCCGGCCACCCCATACACTGCAATGGCAGGGCCCCTGCCCTTCGCCATGTGGGGTATGGACCTGCTCGGGCCTTTCCCAAAAGCCCCCGAGGGACACACGATGTTGTACGTCGCCATCGACTACTTCACCAAGTGGGTCGAAGTTAAAGCCGTGGCAAAGCCCAACTCGAAAGCAACGGAGAAGTTTTTCTATCATGACGTAGTCTGCGGCTTCGGCATTCCAAGAACGCTTGTAACGGACAACGGACCCCAATTCGCAAGCGCGGAGTTCAGCAAATTCTGCGATAACCTAAGCATCGAACACCGTTTCACCTCCGTAGCGCACCCGCAGGCCAACGGGCAGGTGGAGGTAACTAACCGGACCCTGCTCCAGAGCCTCAAGAAACGACTAGGAGAAGCTGGAAAAAACTGGGTAGAAGCACTCCCTAGCGTCCTCTGGGCCTACCGAACAACGCCACGGACCGCAATTGGGGAATCCCCTTTTAGCTTAACCTTCGGGACCGAAGCGGTCATTCCACTAGAAATCGGCCTCTCCAGCTTCCGCACAGAGAGTTATGACGAACAAGGAAATTCCGAGCTCTTCCGGAACGCTCTCGATCTCGTGCTCGAGAAAAGAGAGCAAGCCCTCCTCCGAACCGCCTCCTACCAGAAAGGGTGGCGCGGTACTACAACGCCAGAGTAAAAAAGCGCTCGGTAAAGCCCGGAGACCTGGTACTACGACGGGCGGAGGTATCCGACCCCCGCAACGCCGGGAAACTCGCACCTAAATGGGAAGGACCTTACAGAGTAGTTCAAGCACTCCGCCCCGGGGCCTACCAGCTAGAGCGCCTTGACGGAACCCCAGTCCCTCGAAGTTGGAGCATGGATAACCTCTGAGAATTTTACCAATGAAAAGGTAGGGTAGGGTCCGCGTTTTTGTTTTTGTTTAGATATGACAAGTGTTTTTGTTTGTTTCTTTTTTGTGGTTACTGGAAGCAAAGCCGTGTTTTTCGTTTTACAAAATCAATGGAATAGCATTTCTACCTGAGCTACGCGCATCTCCACTTTCCAGCCCACGATAAAAAAAGGGTCCGAAAGAAGACAGGGAGTGAGACAGAGGTAACATCGGGGTCAACCACCCCGAGAATACCCTAAAACGCTCCCCATGAAAAAAGACAGGGAGTGAGACAGAGGTAACATCGGGGCCGATCCCCCCGAAAATACCCTAAAATGCTCCCCATGAAAAAAAGACCGCCCCTTTAAGGTCAGGCGGGACCCATTAACCCTGAACCGATCACTCGAGGGGAAGATAGTCCTTCCACAAACACGACGCCCCACAGGGTGCACCAGAAGTATTCTCGGCGATCAAATTGAAATTCAATACCAAAAGGCTTGAATAACCCGGAGCACATTGTAGATAAAAAAGAAAAGAAGAAAGAAAAAAAAGAGAGGAAAAGAAGAAGAAAAGAAGGAGAATTCAAAAAGTTATTACAGACCCAACGAAGAAAAAGAAACGTAAAATCCAAAGGGCATCCTGACATCACTGAGCCCCCTCAGACGTCTCAACGACTACAGGATCTACCAGGGCAGCCGCCTGCTCTCCGACCAGCTCCGGTACTTCCACTGGTGCCGGCAAAGGATCGACCTCAGCCTCGTGCATCAGCTTGTCAAGAGGGAAGGAAGGATCGATCTCTTGAACCCGCCGCCGGCATTCAGCAAAAGCATCAATCTCAATATCCACGCTGAACGCGGCCGCAGCCTTGAGAAACTCCTCCGAGTCGCGCCATTCCTCCAGTGCCTTCGCCAGTTCCCTGGCATGCGTTCGTCGAGCCACCTCCTCCGCACAGCCTCTCCCTTCTATGGTTATTCGGAGGTCCGCCCGAAGTTGAGCAACAGTATCATCAAATGCCACTTTTTCCGCCCGGGCCTTGTCCAAGTCCTCGCTCAGCTTCCGGACTCGCTCCTCAAAAGCACTTATCTCAGCCTCATCCTCCAGCAGGCACTGCACCATCCTCCTGGCATAGCTTTGAGACTGCAAAAGCAAGCCATCAGAAAATTTCCAACTTACGATCTCAAAAACAACAAAAAGAGAAAAGCATAATCAGAAAAACTGGCCACCCGGTACTTACGCAAGATGTCGACTGAAAATACTGAGCCCCCAGGGCCCTACGATTAAAGCCCTCTAACTCAGCTTCGTCGCCAGGAAGGGCGGTTGTCACCCCTAGCTCCACCCCAACCCGGGGATTCGCAAGAACGCTATCCTCAACGCCAATCTTCCAGTCAGGTTTAAACAGCTCTCCTCGCGCCTGAAAGCACTGCGGAGAAAGCTCCACCCGCTCCAGAAGAAGTTTGGTCAAACCGCCCCCTCCATCCGACTTGGCACGTCCTCCGTAAAGGCAGGAGGATGCACCGCACGGCCAGCATCCCCCTGTCGAGCGCCAAAAGGGACAACCCTCTTGGCGGAAGGCTCCGACTGTAGGGGAGAAGGTCTAGCCGCCCCCTTTTCTCCGACCGATCGACCAGACGAGCTGGACGGTACCGATGCCGGAAGCCTCGATTGCGACCGGCCCAACCTGGCCGCGGCCATAAAATCAGAAGGAATCTTCTTGCGGCTCACCAGACCCTTCGTCGCCGCCGCGATCCCCTTCCCCTTACCAGCATCACCGGAAGAAGACATACCTCCTGCCAAAACAGGATAACAACAACCACTCACAACGAAGGAAGACAACAACTCAAAAAATATATGCCCAAGACACATGTGGACAAACACAGGAAAAAAGGCTCACCGTGATGGTTGGCGGAACTCTCCCCCGTCCCCCCTCGCCCGTACAGCGGGGCCTCCTCTCCGTGGCTCCCAGCAAGCCGAGCCTCTTCAGACCCCTCTCCCACCGGAACTCGGAAACATCAATAGCCTCCCCTGAGACGAGTTTCCTCAAGTCAAACTTACTACAATCGGACTCGTCAGGGAGGGACTTCCTTCGCCATTCAACGGAGCGCCTCCATGAACGAGGAAAGCCCCAACTAGCGTCCGACAGAGGGACAATAAACACATACTCCTCCTTCCACTTCTTAATAGAAGAAGGCAAGTTCGCCGCAATCTTCACCTGCGGACGTTGGGTCAGATACAACCAGTTGTCCTCCCCCTTTACAAGAGGACTAAGGGCAACACAAGCCCAGAGCAGCGGGAGAGTAGGCTGAGCCTTATGAAGACCCGCCTTAGCCACAAAGGCCAAGAGAGTGCGCCAACTATTAGGCGCCAGTTGGGAGGGGGCCACTCGGTAAAACTCAAGGGCCTACACTATAATACCCAAGAGCGGGAACCTAACCCCCGCCCGAAAAGCCTCCACGTAGAAAGCTACCTCTTCCTCCGTGGTACCTTCACACACCCTCTCTACAAAGGAAGGAACCCTAATCCCATAATCATCGGGAATGTGGAACTCCCTCCTAATCTTCTCCGCCGCCCCTTCTCCCAAAGTGCTCCTAAAGCACGCCACCCTACCAGGACGAATAACGGCACCAGACCGAATGTCCCTAATCTCCGCTTCACGAGTAGAAGAAGCTCGAGCGAGAGATTCCGAAGGAGCGGCCCCCACCGATGATCCAGAGGCCCCGGAGCTATCTTTCAACACCGTAGGCTGCTGTACATCTCGAGAGTCGCCGCCCCCTCCCTCTACGAACAACCACCTCCTTTTTCTTGGCGGAGCCCTCTCCACTACTTCTACCGACTCAGAAGAGGAACTCTGAGGAACAGTCGCGACAGACATCGTAAACTATCAAATGTCGGATGAAATAAAAGACACATAACTCACCAGAAGAAGGTTGGTGAAGAGCAATATGTAGAAAAATCGCCGCGGAATAAAGCCTGTTTCACCCAAGGAAGATGAAGAAATAAAGCAAAGAATGAAATCCCTCAAAAGGCTTTAAAAAGGGCTAGGGTTTCGGCACGCGTCGATTGATCTCCCTTCCTTTCTAATCCGATGGGACGCGCACACGTGGCACCGATTGGGAAATTCAAGGGAACCGCCAATATCGAAGCGCCATACTGAAAAGACGTCGCTACCCCTACCGCTAAGTAACTTCCCCAGCAAGCCATCCATAAACCCTCCCCACGTACGACGGCAAAAGGCTCGGGTCCCATCACAAGGGCCCGGCATACAAATCCACAAGATGGAAAATGCCACGTACGATGGCAAAAGGCTCGGGACCCCAGCACAAGGGCCAGGATACGAATCCACAAGATGGAAAATACCGCGTACGGTCGGGAAAGGCTCGGGGCACGTCGCAAGGACCCAACGTACAATACCACCAAGCGAAAAAGTACCAACCACAGCGACAAGGGCTCGGGTCGCGCAAGAGAGCAAACACGCGAAGGGAAAGCAAACATAAGATACAAGTCGAAAAAAAAAAAAAAACCGAAATGAAAAGGGCCATTCATAACTATTTCCTTCTGGCCCACAGGCCTACAAAAAGGGGAAAGTGAGAACAAAAAAGATAAGGGCACGTAGGCCCCCAACAACAAAAAAGGAGGGGAAAAGCCTCCTCCTAAATCCCGCTCACCCCACCGCCCCCAGCTCAGAGCGACCGGCCGCTGAAAGAGTTCTCCGCATCGGAAAGTTCCTTATCACTGTGCTCCTCCTCCGAAGAGCTCCCCCAAGGGCGATTCTCAGCAAATCGGATCTGGTCATTTAACCACCGCACCCGGTTCCTCAACAAATCATTCTCCCCACGCAAAGCCGCTATCTCTCGATCCATGTCGATCATCCGGCTACAAACCTCCATTTTCCTACGATGGACATAAGAGAAGAACGAGCGGTGGCGATGGGCAAAAGCTTCATGGGACTCCCTCTCGTAAAGGGGAGGAAGATGAGAGCGCGGGGAAAGCCTTTGAGGCGGGTTCCTCTGAGGAATCGTTTGCCGAGGCCCCAACCCGTCAGGGTTAATCTCGGGGCTACTGGGAGGACTCCCCTCGATAGCAACTCTCCCCTCGCCACTTATAGAGAGACCTTGGAAAGACGACGACATCTCCGACGAGCCCGAAGAAAGGCCGAAAGAAAGCAAAGAAGGGGAAAGGAACGGAAGGGTAATCTGCATACAAAGCAGAAGAACTCGCTCCTTATAAACCCTATGGAAGACTCTCGGGTAGGAAAGCGAAGCGACTCGCCTACGCGTGTCCGTTGCCCATTGGATGGCCAACCAGCACCGCATAATGACACCGCAGTTCCTCGGGAAGGAGCCGCCGGACGAAACGGCACGTCCTCTCGTACCCCAAGGCTCCCATAAATGCTTTCGTCACGATATTCCTTAAACCAGGTAAACAAGCCTACTCCCTTGGACCAGTCAAGGGACCAAAGGTAGTATTATGATGAGACATAAAAAACGGCGCCGCTCTCAGCTTTCGCCACATGTCGCCCAGACACCTATACTGCCAAACCTTCGTAAAAAGAGCCGATGGGAAACGACAAGACCGTATGAATTCGACACGTGTCACTTCCTCGCCGCCCAAACCTCACCATCACAGAGCACCTCTGATTCTTCCCCACCAAATGAGAGGGAGGGGCCCGGAGGTAAGAAACCAAGCAGAGGGGCCCGACCTCAGTCCCACCAAAGAAAAACGCGTGCCACGGCGCACGAGCACAACAGGCGAAGGAAGTTAAAAGCGCCAGGAAAAGGCTCAGGTTCGGACAGAACGACACAAATCCTCACAGCAAAGATAATTTACATCAAACAGATGGAAAAACAGCACAAAGAGACACGGCACCGATTCATAAAGATAGTCCATTCACATCCTCCTGGCCCACAGGCCTACCAAGAGAAAGGGAAACAAGAAACAGAAACAGGGCACGCAGGCCCCAAAATCCCCGATAGGGAAAAAAAAACACGCAGAAAAACATGAAAGGTCAGGGACTAATCGGAAGAAGACTCCTCTCCCGAAGGGTCCCCCTCCTCCTCCCAGGAGCTCTCCAGCAGGGGGTCCACCTCATATTCAAACAGCTGCTCATTGAGGAAGCGAACCTTTTTCTGCAAAGCCTCGTTCTCCCGCTTCAGGTCCTCAATCTCCTTACCCATCTTCGAAACACGGCCACGCAGTTCCGTTCCCTGGCGATAGGATCGGGAGAAAAATGACCACTCCCTGGCGACACGGGACCGAAACGACTTGTCTTCCCTAGGCAGGGAGGAAAGGCGAGGGGGGGGAAGCCCGAGGAAGGGCTCGAATTCCTCCTAGCCTTCTTCCGACTAGCCGCAAGGTCCTCCTCCGGATCAGATGACAAGTCGGGGTCACTCGACTATTCCTGGGGAAGACAGACCTTGCCCCTGACTCGCGAAGAAGAACCAGACATGTTGTTGAAGAAGGCACGAAAGAACGCCTGCTACAAAAAAGGGGGACGGAGAGCCACAATAAAGCGCCAGGGTAATTTCCCTTCCCAAGAAAGGATTCCTGGTGCCTCGAAACAAGGCAACCCACCTAACGACGCTACCGCTTCCCGGGGATGGCCGCCGGATAAAACGGCACGTCTCCTCGTACCCCGGAGCCCTCATAAATGCCCTCATCATGACGTCTCTCGAGCAAAACGTTACTCCCTTGGCCCATTCAATGGACCAAAGGAGTAAGGGGGAGTTATGATGGGACACAAATACGGCGTCGCTCTCAGATATCGCCACGTATCGTCCATGCACAAGGAAAGCCTAGCCATTATGAAGAAAGGCGTTGGAAAACGGCAAAGACCATGCAATCATGACACGTGTCACCGTCCAGGCCTCATCATCACAAGTTATGGAAGGAAATATCCGGCAAAGCCGCGCGCGCCGGCGAGACAGGGGAACGGCCCAATCCTGCAAAGGAAGGTTTTCTCTCCATAATGATGAAAAGGCTCGCGCACCTCCCTTTAAAAGGGAGGGAAAGGATGACACGTAAAGAGCCACGTTTTGAAGGGAGACTTCCCCCATTCTCAGCTCCCGCAGAACAACCAGAGAAAGAGGCGAGGCAACAACAGAGGAAATTAGGAACTCGATCCTACTCTCCCTGCTAATCCCCTCCGGCCCACTCATTCACTCACCCAAAAAAGAATCCGCGTTTTGGTCCTGGTAAACCTGATCAAACCCCTTCCTCTTCTCGCTGTCCTTTATATTGATTGGTCGAAGGATCTGACTTGGGTGTCAAAGTGGTCGTCCGGGACACACCCCGGACCCCCTTTGTTTGTGATTGCAGACCCCGCGGAGGCCCTCTACCGACCGCGCGATCACAGATCCGGATTCAGACACCATCAGTGGGTTTCTTGCAAAGGACAAGAGAAGAAATGTAGGATCAAGATGAGGGTTGTTTTGGCTAAGATGGGAGAGAGGTGTGTAGAGATTAAGATTACGGGGTGCTATTTTGGCTAAACATGAAAGAGGGTGTGTCATGAATGAAATCAGGGGCTTGAAACTTCACCTAATGATGAAGATAGCCAGACAGATAGAAATAACCTATCTGCTTTTTTGTCTTTCAGGCATGTCGGATCTTACCCTTTTTTTTAATATTACTGTACCTCTCTTCATTCCTCATCTAATACGTGCCCAGAAAGGGAAGATTGTGATTTTTTTCTTGAAACAGCTGGTGAGCACAGAATCAAGAAGAAACTTCTGACTTCTGAGGTTGTGGACGAGGGCAAGGTCTCCCAAGGCAAGGGGAAGGTTGCTGAGACAGCGGTCTTGATGCGCTCAGCGGCATCATCGGAGTTTCCAGCTTGTCAATGATCATGATGCAAGGCAAGGTGAAACTCGGTGTAGCGTCTCTCAGGCTTTTGACTTGCTAAAAACAATGTCATTGATTTGCAATGGGGGTATGTTGAGAAACATCACCCCCATGAATTGTATAGTATACCTAATTAGCCCATGCAGGTTTTTTCAAACTTGTCAAACACTTCTCAGATGTGTGATTGGGTCGTGCGCAATGTTAGCACTTTCTACTACAACGTCCTCTATCACTACATTGGCCTCCCCCTTCCTCACAGCCATGACCTTTGACAATACAACTGTGGCCAATAACAATATCATCTTTGCAACTAAAGATGTTAAAGGCAGACTCATCTCCTACATTTCATACGTGAAGATGACTTGGGATATCCTAACCATAGTTACCGGAAACTCCAGTAGGATGAGAATCTTGCTTCCTCAGAAGCTCACTTCGGATGTTAAGTTCTTCTTGCTTCCCAAATCTGAAGGAAGCCAGATCAAATGGTGCCTTTCTGTCGTGGGGTGCTTATGGGAAAACGTAAGTTTTTTTGCTTAAGGAACAAGTATCACAAGGAGAAAAGGCAAGGGAGAAGTACTAAAATAATAGATTTATTCATAACAAGCCTAGATCTCAACATAGAATGTAGTCTTTCCCTGTACAAAATCGTACGTGACAATAATTTATGTCTCAGACAACAAACATTTTTACTTGAAAAAGAAAGAAAGCATGCAAGTGGAGGAGTAATCCATTTATGCACATCAAGGAAGTGCAAACGTCCATGCTTATGCCCAGTTCTGACCACCTTCCCTGTGCATGTCCTCGTATGACACATCCAGAAGAGTAAGGCCAAGAAATTGTCTTTAGTTAATTGTCACACAAATAACAAGTTTGAGGAAAGTTTAGGAACAAAAAAAACATATTTTACTGGAAGATAAGTGGTACAAGGGGTAGAAAGAGAAACGGTTCCATATCTAATTATTTAGTCAATTGTCCCAAAGTTTGAGGAAAGTTTGGGAACAACAAAAACATCTTTTAGAGGAAGATAAGTGGTACAATGGGTAGAAAGAGAACCCCGTTTCCATATCTAGAAATGAGTAGATCTTCATTGGTCATGACATTTGTTGGTCCAGTGTATTTTTGAACTTTGCAAAAGATTATATGAGACTCCAATCATGTGATTGAAGGCAACTGAGTCTAAAATCCATATGGAAGTAGTTGATGTTAAGGGGTAACTAGGATTATAGGAAAACGCGGCCAGTACCAACCAGAGGTGTGGAAATAACACCAGGAAGAACAGCAGCAATGGTCTCTTGACTAAGTTTTTGAATTGCATTCATGGATGGTTGAACTGATGGAGAGACCTAAACCTAAACTATGTCAGTATGGACATGATATGCATGATGAATGCAACCTAGACGACCAAAAGGAGGGCCAAAGGAGTTTGCTTGACAAGATTGGCAGCCACTTCCACCACAATAGGAACATGCTTTCTGCTTCTCATACTTGGAGGGCAACTGTCCAAGTACTTTACAGAATTGCACCTTTCTTAAGTCACGTGGACGATTTCAACTCATGTCACCCTGACAAAAAACACCGTAATGTGTAGAACGGAGAGGGATGCAACATTGATAAAGGCCTGCGTACGTATCTGAGTTTCTACCTCAAGAAGTTCTGGCAAAACATAATATAAATCAAGGAGTTTGTCCTCAACGAATAATATTATTACGAGTAGTTTCAAACTCAGGATCCTCTTAAGGAACTTCAAGACTTGGCCCTTCTCCTGTAGTTGTAAGAATTGTGTGGTGGTATTGGCATCAGGCTAGTCTGACGACCGATCACGGTTCGTTCATGGATGGGCCGTTGAGAGCGTATAAGGTGTGCAACAGCTATTTCACACTCCAAACCTCCATAGAAAGGGTCCTAAGGTCCCTAAATACTCAACCAAGACACTCGATCCCATAATTGGCCAACATACAAGTGTTTAACCCTAAGTGCCATCACTTTGCATATCTTTGAGGTACTAGTGAGAAAATGACTTGTATATTATTTTACTTACTGTATTGAGAACTTCAATTGTACATGCACATTATAGAGAAGGTGTTGTTTGCTATTCTTCTTGTTGTAAATTGGTGAGAAGGGCACTGCATCCATGGTTTGAAATTTCAGCCGAAATCCGAAATTTCATTTGACCGAAATTTCGGATTTCGGCCTGGGCCAAAATTTAAAACCAAAATTTTGTTTTCAGCTGAGGCCGAAACCAAGACCAAAATTTCAATCCTTGACTGCATCAACCTTCGGTCTCAAGGCTTGGGGATAAAGCCTTGGTTTGGTGGGAGGGCACCGGATCAACCCTTGGGAGCTTGTAAACAGTTTGGTCTCCACCTGTAAGAAGCCCGGGCTAGTGGATCCACGAGAGGGATATCTCGTGAGAATGGACGTTAAAAACATTGGTGCGCATACTCTCTCTCTCTCTCTCTCTCTCTCTCTCTCTCTCTCTCTCAGGTTGTGAGTACCCTTAAGTTAAGGAGCATTTAAATGCTCTTGGAAACATAATTTAACCCTAGTTGGGTCAAAAACTCGCTTACACAGAAGTTAAATTCTGCTTGCTTTCAAAATTTAGCGAAAGCACACTTGCCCTTAACTAAGTATGCTGTCTGTTTTGGTGATTATTTTTTCTTAAAAGATATATTTTCCCTTTCGAAAATGTCAAATGAGCATTTAACATATTAAAAAGGCATTTTAAGTTTCAAATAAAATTATGTAAATATTTTTCAAAAAATTAATATGAGAACTAAATAAATAAAATATGTGAAATTGTAAATCCCTAAACCCCCCCCCCCCCCCCCCCCCCCAGGGAAAAAAAGCTACAACAGCACTCTCTCTTTTCATGCGATTTAAACTTGTAATTCTAATAAGCTGTGAATTCCTCATTCAACTCCCACTCACTTCTCTCTCTGGCAACTATGCTCTAGACCTTTCTTAGATATTCTCTAACTTTAAAACACTCACAAAAAAGTCCTAAACAAGCTAGAATCCTCTAAGGACAGTACTACTTTCCAAAGAAAAGTTGTCAAACTCTCCTCTAAAAATGTTCTTTTATGCTAAATTGTTTCTGTTAACTTACCAACTTCTCCAAAAGCTTAAGCTGTTGGAGAAAGGCGTTATTTATCTTGTATACTTTAACACTCCCCCCCACGTGTGGCCCACTTGGCAAACATGTGGCACATGTGGTCCCACTTTGGGCGGACCATCGCATGCGGATTTTTGCTATCCGGGAGGTTTGAACTCGAGACCTTTGGCTCTGATACCATGTTAACTTACCAACTTCTCCAAAAGCTTAAATCCCTTCATTCAACCTTTCTACTTGAACCTACACTTCCTCATTTCAACATAGTAAATCTAGGAGCTTTTAGACTTTCAAAAATCAACCAAAGCCTTCCAAAACTTTCAAAATGAAATCACTAAAGTTCATGAATATCTCTTTTTTGTACGAAAATCCTTTCTACTCCAAATCTTTGTTTGACAGAGCTCTAGTTTTCCACTATCAAAATGCAGTAAATCTTTAATTGCAAAAAATAAATACCAAAAAGTCACATAAGGCATGGACCCATCTTCAGAAATCAAAGGATTTATTTTATTTTATTTTTGTTCCATTGCCTTCAAATAACCAACAGCCTTTACAACCCAACCTTGAAAAATCGCGCTAATTGCAGATAACATAGCAGTCTTTCACTATTAAAACGATCAAATAGTATTAGTAATGTTGGGAAAGTTGCCTTATTTCCCACGTTTGTTTTGGGAAGGCAAAATAGAAAAGCTATCTTGTTTCCTAATGTGATTAGGAGTGAGAGAGAGAGCCTCGGCTAGTTTCTTTTTAAGAGGAAATAAAAAGAGATGTTTCTCTCTCTTGGTTGAGATTAACGGCAATAGTGGGTTTCTCTTTGTGTGCGGCAAGGATGTGGGCTGCAACAGGGTGCTTTTGGAGTGTGTCAGCTACCTCAAAAGAGTGAGAGAAAGA
This sequence comes from Tasmannia lanceolata, assembly GCF_043159265.1. Lineage (NCBI taxonomy): Eukaryota > Viridiplantae > Streptophyta > Magnoliopsida > Canellales > Winteraceae > Tasmannia > Tasmannia lanceolata. Next base: position 49,506,087 of record NW_027518683.1, on the reverse strand, counting down.
GAAAGGGAAGAGAGAGCAAGAGAGATGGAGAAGGAGAAAGGGGGTTTCGTATTTGGGTTTTCTTCTCGGGGTTTTCTCTTGGGTTCTTTTTCGGGTTTCTTCTCAAGTTACACTCTTGTACGGTCTTGGGTTTGAGAAGCAAGGAAAGGGTTGCGGGTTTGTAGGTATAGGTTTAATCCCATGTAATCCTTGTATATTGTTTTCTCATAGTGGGAGATCGTGTTTCTCGCCCGTGGAGTAGGCTTCGCCGAACCACGTAAAATCTTAGTGTTCATCTTGTGGCTTGTTTGATTATTTTACTTTTTCGTCAAATTTATGCGTGAGCAGATTCTTTTGCCCACTAGTTTTTTTCTCAACGAGTGGTATCAAAGACATGGTTGGAGCGATCGTCAAGGTCGGGTGGAGTGATCGTGTGTGTTGTGATAGGATCGTGGTTAGAGCGTTCGTTGGTAGTAGAAAGATTGTCCAAGAAAGATTCTTGTTCAAGGTGGAGCGTCACACCGTGAAGTACAGTATAATCTGAGATGGCGGTAAAATCAAGTTCTACTTAGTTCAACATCAACAGATTTGACAGAAAAGACGGTTTCACCCTATGCCAGATGAGGGTGAAGGACATCCTAGTTCAATAGGGATAGGTTAAGGCGTTAAAGGGTAAAGATGGGAAGCCAAAGAAGATGATGGATGGCGAGTGGGAAGACATTGAGTCGAAGGCAGTCGCACAATTTGACTATGTTTGGCAGATAGCATTATGTTTAACGTTATAAAAGAAGAAGATGCGCCTAAATTATGAGAGAAGTTGGAAAAGCTTTACATGTAAAAAAGCTTGGCCTACTGGTTGTATCTGAAGCAACAATTGTACGGACTGAAGATGCAAGAAGATGGGGATCTTTTGGAACACATCACGGTGTTCAACAGGCTTATGGATCAGCTCCACAAGATTGATGAAAAGTTGAAGGAAGAAGACAAGGCCCATTTGCTTCTTACTATGCTTCATAATTCGTATGACAACTTGGTGACGACTTTATTGAATAGTAAGGATACGATAAAGTTGGAAGAAGTCACGACGTCACTCTTATTGAATGGGATGCGAAAGAAACCTGTTCTTGGTGGAAGTGAAGAGCACGGGTTGGTTGTTCATGGTGGAAATCAAAGAGGAAGGTCGTCTGACAGGGGATCTAGAAAAGGCAGGTCAAGATCCAGGGCGGGCGAAAAGGGCATGCAATGTTACTGTTGCAAGGAATATGGTCACATTAAGCGGGATTGTCCGAAACGAGCTCACCAGGCGGACAATGGTGCAATGAATATTGTGGTGTCGGTAACGGATGAACAGAGCGAAGAGTTTGGAGACATTCTCACAGTTTCCACAGGTAATCACACGTTTCCTCATGAGGAGTGGATTTTAAATTCAGGGTGCTCTGTTCATGTGTGCTCCATGAGGGAATATTTTGATACGTTCCAGGAGACAAGGGCGGGTGTAGTGTCCTTGGGTGACGGGTCTACTTGTGATGGCACAGGAGTTGGAACGTTGAAGATAAAAAAGTTTGATGGAGTGGTTCGTACCTTGGGTGGTGTGGTGTATGTCCAAAAGCTACAGAAGAATGTAGTATCTCTTTGCCGATTGGACTCTAGGGGTTACAGGTTTTCAGCTGCAGGGGAGCCATGAAAATCACAAGCGGTTGAAAGGTTCTGATGAAAGGAGAAGAGTGTGGTGGATTCTATCGTCTAGTCGGGGACACGGTGACTAGTGTTCCTAAGATCATGATGGCCAGTTGGAAACAGGGTAATTGTTTGCGCACATGTAGGGTCATCTTCGCAGTTGGTGCAGAGACGAGTTTCCGGGTTGCAGACGATGGCGAGAAGGTGACAATACCTGCGTTGGGAGAATGGATCGAGATCCCTCTCTAAAGTTGACTGGGTGAGTCAACGGGTTAGCAACTACACATGTGCATTGGTCGTGTTGATCGAATCGGGTGGAGTCAGAACCAGGATGGTTCGAGGGTGTCTAGCTGGTACTTTGGAAGGCCAATTGTGATTTGCGGCGATAGCCGACCGGTGGCTACATCAACGAAAAATCTTCAGGTGGCCGGGAAATAAGCCAAGGTGGAGATTGTTGGAAAAGTTGCATTATTTCCCACGTTTGTTTTGGGAAAAGCTATCTTGTTTCCTAATGTGACTAGGAATGAGAGAGAGCCTACGGCTAGTTTCTTTCTAAGAGGAAATAAAAAGAGATGTTTCTCTCTCTTGGTTGAGAGTAACGGGAAGAGTGGGTTTCTCTTTGTGTGCAGCAAGGGCGCGGGCTGCAACAGGGTGCTTTTGGGGTGTGTAAGCTACCTCAAAAGAGTGAGAGAAAGAGAAAGAGGGAGAAAGAAAGAGAGGTGGAGAAGGAGAAAGAGGGTTTCGTCTTTGGGTTTTCTTCTCCGGGTTTTCTCTTGGGTTCTTTTTTTGGGTTTCTTCTCAGGTTACACTCTTGTACGGTCTTGGGTTTGAGAAGCAAGGAAAGGGTTGTGGGTTTGGGGGTTTGGGTTTAATCCATTGTAATCCTTGTATATTGTTTTCTCATAGTGGAAGATCGTGTTTCTCGCCTGTGGAGTAGGCTTCGCTGAACCACGTAAAATCTTGGTGTTCATCTTGTGGCTTATTTGATTATTTTACTTTTCCATTTAATTTGTGTGCGATCGGATTCTTTTGCCCGACGGTTTTTCTCAACAAGTAACAATAGGAAAAGGCTTGGACTGGGAACAAGGTTTCGCAACAGAACTAATGAAGCAGGATGTTAGGATTCCATCAATGCCGAGTACGGAGGTGGGATGTTCGCTGATCTTCCCCATTTTATAAAAATTTTGGGAATCTGAGGTATTCCCATGAAATGGCATAAAATAAGGAAAAAATCATAATAATGTGGAAATAGTCTCCCCTAATATTTGAACAAAAAATAGGAGCTGGTTGTAGCTGTTGTCTCTTTTTCACATCTCAACATATAATGCATTGTGTAATCATAAGGATAACAATCATCCCTTGCAACCTTCTACCCCCTGCACACATGAAAAGCACTTGGTTCACAATATTTGCCTGTTATTTCTCACACATTGCAACCTATAATTCATTGTGTAACCAGTAAGGAAATAGATCGATGTTTCACACGCATCCTTCAACCAATTTACATGGAAAAAAAAAAGCCCTAGTTAGATCTTCTTGCTGCACTTTTCCATAGAAATCACAGTAAAATACGAGAATGAAATGGCAAATACGTACACAAACAACTACATGCGTCTGAGCAATGAACAAGTTCCTACAACATCAATTGAAAAATAAAGCAAAATGCTTTCATCAGAATGAAAACAAAGCCATAAAAGAGCAAGCGATAAAACAAGTAAATGTTAATCGTCATTAAAAAAACAAAACCATAACATACGCAGCAGCTGAAGCAACAATGACAGCATAGAAATCCTAAATCTTCACAAACAACAACAAATTTATCTGCAAGATAGGACCAGACCCTAGATCGGCATTATTAAAACAGAAAATCAAAAAGGGAAACTAAAACAGTACCAGAAGATTCCAGATTTTGTAAGGAGTGTGAAGGCGAAGCTATTAGAAAATCGTCCTCTGAAGAAACATCGATGAGAGAGAGGCGATCCATCTTCAGATCCTTCTGAGAATCCATGGCAGAAGCGATAAGAATTTCAGAGAGAGAGAGAATGTTAAAAGGGAGGGTTTGGGTTTTTTTTTTTTTCCTTTGTTTAAAACGGTTCTAATGACTTAATGAGAGGCGGAGGAGCGGGAAAGAAATTTTGCTTTTGGGCTCTCGAAATGAGGATGTGGACCTCACATGGTCAGATCGTTACAAAATCAACGGTTTAACTTCTCTTGCTTGAAGGCTTACTAGATTAAGGGCTAGGATCACGCGATCTAGATGGGGAAAATGAAAACGGGCTGGAATTGAGTTCCTTGGTCAGATTAATGACAGATTACCTCAATATATTGGACCTTTCGCTTCTTTGGGCCACCCCCTTCTAGTGTATTTAGGACTACTCTTTAAAAGTGCAAGGGTGGCCCGGGGAGGAAAATGGGGCAACATTATCATTTCACTATGTCCCTTTTTTCATCTAGTGAATTTATGATTACTCTTCTACACTGCGTGGTGTGGCCCGGGGAGAAAAGGGAGTGAATATATAATTTCCCTATATTCACCCCCTTTTCTTCCTAGGGCCACCCGGTTCTTTATGACTACTTTTTAAAACTACAGGGGGTGGCCCAGGTAGGAAAAGGGGCTGAATATGTCCTTTCCCATTATGCATTTGATTTTACCAAATTTTTTATGGGCCCAAAAAACTGAATTTTGGATGTTCCTTTTGTAATTCCAGGGTGCGTTGCAATTGGACAAGCAGTCAATACATAGAGGGTAAGGCCGAGCACTCGATCTAGTTTGGTCTATTGGATTTAAAGCTCGAACCTGAGTTGCGGGACTGCCACCATTGACCGCTCGAATTCTCCATTCTTCATATAATCCGTGCTCAGCTCCATGATAGCACTAATGTTCTTCACAAACGGCTTGCAAAAAGTAGCCAAACCGTGGAAATGCACCCTCATGAAAGCTAGTAAGTACTGACAAATCTTGTTTAGGACCAGGCCAAGATGCAAATTTACTGGGCTAATTTGGTCCTCTTTAGATCAATTTCTTACTTTGGGTCAAGTTTGAAAGACCTTAGCTAGCCAACCTAATAATTGTGACACAACCAATTACTCCAATCACTTAAGCTGCTAGAGTTTTCTTTTTCTTTTTTTCTTTTTTTTGATGACACAGGGTATCCCCGCCCCATTTTAGGGCGGGACTAGTCCCTATGCATCAAGTAACTCCCAGGGGACTTGAACTTGCGCCTATGGTGAACAAACCCACAACGCTAGCCGACGTGCAGCTGATAGAGTATTTATACTCCAACACTCCCGTGTGGCCCATCTTTTTGGTTGGCCTTGCAGGGAGTTGTTCAGTTTTGAACCCAATACGGGCCGTGAGGCAATAGCTATGATACCAAAAGCCCATCTTTTTGGTTGGCCTTGCAGGGAGTTGTTCAGTTTTGAACCCAATACGGGCCATGAGGCAATAGCTATGATACCAAAAGCTTAAGCTGTTAGAGTTGGTGTTATTCATTGGTAGAGACTTCGAAAACGAAATCCCGTCTAAAAAATAAAGACAGTAGTGGAAATGACAGTTGTTGTGCTCATTTTCACCGTATTAATTGTGTTTCATTGGAATTCGAGCTCTCTTCAATTATTTTTTTTGTCAAAGGATTCCCATTTTGCTAGCTGAGAAATCATTTATACTTCAACATTTATAAGCCTACTTTTTTGCTGTAGCGAGAGAAAATTGTTACAAAGGAACCAGCATTCTTGATTAACGGGCATTAAAAATGGGATTTGCTAGGGTCCATCGCAAAAGGGATTTCGCAGCACGTCTGTCATATGTCAAACCAGCCACCTCGTGAATGAGACAACAATTCCTTTAAAAAACTGCCCCTGTCCTGTCAAAACATGAGGTGAAGAATGGTGAGCCCTGCTCTATCCATGGCTAGGATGGAAATTATGAGACCCACGCTCTCAAAATATGGAGTAAAATGGTGAGCCCCCCACCCTATATAAGGATTTGCAGCATTTGCATGGACGTGATGGCCCCCACTCATGGTGGTAAAATTTTGGGCAACACCAGTTAATGCATTCGTTTGGATAGATGTGGTGGGCCTTATCAAAACATGAGGCATAAAATGGTGGGGCACCACCCATGCAATCCAAGAGGTGTAAAATAGTCTACCATACAGAAAATTCAAATGAAAATTAATTTTGTGGAAAACCTTTTCAATAAAAAGAAAAATGAATGACAAGGGAAAGAAACATGTTTAGCATATGGGATTTACTAAATATATTAAGGGCATGTTCTGGGTTCTGCAGGTTTTGGGCATCGCCATCACACGTCGGTTTGGTGAACAATTCTTCAATTTCTTTCATTTACTAAAACCATAAATTCCATTACACGAAGGCTTGCCAAATGCGTCCTAAATTATCAAAAGATGTGTGATTCAAATAAGATAAGTGATATATTCGATCCCTTTTCTTTCCCAGCTCACCCCGCTTTAGTGTATTCATGACTACTCTTTTTAGGCTAAAGTGGGGTACTGGGGATGAAAGGGGGGCGAATATATCATTTCCATTCCAATAATTCTTAGGAAAAATTGCCAATGGGGGACACCAAAATACAGGAATTGTGAACGGGAGACACACTTTTGTAAAATTGTTACAGAGGGACGAAATGGAGGCTATCAACTCTCTAACAGGGTGTTATCAACCCTCTAAATGGGGTTATCAAACTCTCAAAAGGGGGTTATTAGCCCCCTTTAACAATCTTTCAAAATTGTGTCCCCCGTTCATAATTCTTGTATTTTGTTGTCCCCATTGGCAATTTTTCCTAATTCTTAATCTCAGATGAGTCCTGCCTACCCATTGGACGATCCCAACCATGTTCCATTTCAAAAAGACATTTGTACCCTACCTACCAGACCTGCAGACACAATTAAAACAAGCGAGAACGACTAGGCAGAAAGTCATTGTTACGGATTACAATTAATGGTAAAAGACAATTTTCTTACTGGGACGTGAGGCTTACGGATTGAAGGCCTATAGTAATCTGAAAGAAAGTTATTTTTATGATCATTGATAAGAGGTAATTTTTGGATTCTACATATTGACACTTGTGCTGGGGTTCCACGTGAAAGGAAAGATCCAACATCTGAAAGATGGGTATAAGGACTTGAGCACCCTCCCCTTAATTAACAGGTAGCTTTTAAGGGCGAGTTCTACCCGGGTCCCAACAAATGGTATCAAAGCCGGGGCATGGTAACTCCAATATACCCTATGGATGGAGAAAATCCCTTAGGAAGGATCTCGGTAACCTTGGTGTACCCTCAAGGGCCGTTTGCATATGCGGATTTTAGAGTCCAGGTTTTTAGTTTGAAAACAGTGTAAAAGAGGGTTCATGATCAAGCTGTTGCCGCTGTCCTGGCAGCGTTTCTTGGATTAATTTTAAGTAAGAAAATCAGGTTTTAGAAATCTCTCATGCATCCTGAGATTTCTAGAACCTAGAAAAATGGGAGGATCTGCTACTCTCTTGATGCCATAAAGAAGGGCGAGAAGTAAAAAACAAGTCAAAAACAATAGCTGGTCCGCTTCTTCTCGTGTCTTTTAGCTACAATTTTGAAGAAATCCCAGATTCTAAAATCTGCGTATCCAAACGGCCCCTCAAGGATGTAGAAAATCCCTCGGGGAAGATCTCGTAGTTCCTGCTCCTCTGTGGAAGGGCAAGATTATCCACGTTGCTTCAACATAGAGGGGGGAGATTGTTGGAGGTTCCAAGTAAAAGCAAAGATCCAATATCAGAAAAGTGAAAGGATATGGATGGGCTTATAAGGACTTGTGCACCCTCCCCCTAACCGCTAGCTTTTAAGGGTGAGTTCCACCCTGGTCCCAACAACACGTAGGCATGCATGTGAGATCAAGGTCGTTGATCTTTTAGTTAATTTATTTTGAGGTTGACTCACATGATCTTGGTTCCAATCTGTTTAGTTTTTTTGTGCAATCAAGATTCTTTATCGTCTTTTGCAACCGGCAGTAAACAAAATCATATACCGGCGGTCAGTTTAAACCAACTGTAAAAGAGTGGATTTAGCAGCGGATAGTTGAGCCGGCTGGTATAAATTTTACCAGCGGATAATATATAACTTTTACCCAGTGAAACCCAAGATTCTTGTAGTGTTTGATCATGGATTAAGGGCGTAGATCATCTTATCAATGTAATCTCAAGGACATTTGGGGCCGGCCTTTTCATTGCCGATTGAACGAATGGATCTTATCACCTAAACCCGGGAGAAGTGGGGCCGAATAAATGTATTTTAGGAAGGAGCCAAAAAGTCACCGACTTCCTTGTTTGCATTTACCAAAATAAACACAACCAACATTCAACTTTCAATGCATGGGCTCGTTGACAAAGTTCAACCATCCTACGGTTATGATCACCTGCTAATTGGTCTAAAATTCATCGGGACCCACTAAAAGCTAGGTGGAACCATCTCACTTTTCTGCCAAATGTACGGTGTTGATGGGCTACACACTCTTATTGGGCTTTTAACTCTTACACTATCCCTGAATAATGCTTGGCATGGATTTTGCAAGTTTTCAGGTCCAAACCTGAACAAAACAAACAATATGATATGGAAAGAAGTTCATGCCGGCCACGCTATGGCCTCCCAAATCCAACTTCGATCTTGTTGCCAAAAACACCAAAAATCAATCCTGAAATTGACGCATATCTCACGTCAGAATCCACTATCCTTAATTACTTTATACAGGTAACAGATTATTCTGTTAGAAATCATTTAAAATATAATAATCTATTCTCCATATGCTTCATCTACGGACACTGAGGTAGGTAACAATCATGAAGAGAATATATTGGAAATACCACCCCACTTCCATCCAAAATCCTGCAAAATCCTAACAAACTCCAACGCTACAAAACCCAAGATGTCTTTCCTTCATTCCCAAATTAGAAAAGCAATTCATGCTTCCATTCAAGTCACAATCCTTCCTCATCAGCTAGAAAACAAATCTAAAGTTTTCATTACATCAATATTAAGTTATCAACCAACGTACCCACCATAAAAAAGAAAAAAGAAAAGGAAAAAAATTCTAATCTCTTGATACAACACAGAGGTTTGAAACAAGCTTTTTGAGACTCTTGAGAAAAAAGAGAAAATGTTTGAAAATCTACACTAGAGGGCTGTTCATAAGCCCATGCCAAGATGATCCAATCCCATTCCAATAGTCTTTTCCTGATTCAACAGCCATGTTTCCCTCTCCACCAAGCTGCCATTGCACCCCCCATAAATCTTTATTCTCTCCATCCATATCTTTGCAAAATCCTTGTTTTACTGTAGTTGTGGGTGTTGTACCACCCACTTCCTCAAAAGACAATGCCACCTCTTCACCTCCACTTCCACTATTGATCATCTCCCCCATGTTTCCATTTCCAAATCCATGGTATAGATTTTGGAACCCAGTTGGGGCATCAAGGAAACCACTCCTTATAGCATCAAGAAAGGCAGGACAAGTGGTGGTGTTGAGGTTTCCTAAAATATCCGTGTGGGTGGTGTTAGGGTATCCAAAAATAGAAGTGTCTTGGTCATGAAGGCCCAAATGTGTTGTGGGTTGTTTGTGGAGTCTAGCAAAAGCAAGGGTGAGATCATTGGAGTCGTATGTTAAGGATGGGAGAGTAGGAAGTGGGTTGGAGTTGGTGGTAAGAGCTTGGTCTTGTGGCCTTTTTGTAGAAGAGGACCTTTTGTTTTTTCTACAGCCTCCTCCAACAGGAACATTTCTCAAAGTGCCTCCTTTAGTCCAGTACCTCCTACATGCCTTGCAGAAGTACCTTGGTTGTGAGAGACTGTAATTGTTGTAGTAGCAAAACTTTGTGTTGGTGGAATCACACCTTGGGCACTTCAGAGCTTGTTCTGGTTGGGGTCTCAGTCTCCTTTCTTGTTGTGGTTTGGGGCAGATCAACACATCTTCCAATGAATGGGTAACCATGGCCTGGGAAATTTTGCAAGAATGGAAAGACAACCCAATTGTTTGATTTAGTAGACCTGAGAATGCAATTTGAGTAATTCAACAGATAAAATTCATGGGTTTGTAAGGTTTTATTGATCACCTGAAAATGCAATTTGATTAATTAAGCAGATAAAATTAATGGGTTTGTAAGGTTTTATTGATCAGAAGAGTTGCTTGTGAATCATGAATAAAGAAACCCTTGTAGCTACTTGAATGGATTTCCCTGAGAAGGGTTCAAGATGGTTTGATCATTTAAAGATTAATCAGAAGCTAAGCAAGAAAAAGAAAGACATCACAAGATGACTTGATCATTTAAAGATTAATCAGAAGCTAAGCAAGAAAGACATCAAGATGGTTTGATCATTTAAAGATTAATCAGAAGTTAAGCAAGAAAAGAAAGACATCACAATTCATGGACTAGTAGATATGAGAGTGCAATCTCACTTAATAGATAAAATTCATGGGTTTGTTAGGTTTTTGTTGGAAGTTTTTTTTAAAAAAAATATTGAATAGAGAAAAAACCTTATATGTAGCTTCGAGAGTGAATTGAATTCCTTTTAAAAGGTTCAAGCAGGTTTGATCATTTAAATATCATAAGCCATGAATAATAGACAATATAGAAAAGCTTAGGTGCTAAAATTATTCAAAAATCAGTGGGGGCTTATGAGGGGTTGCAGATTTTGTTGTGTTCTTTATATTGCCTGAGTAATCAAAGGCTTTATTTGGCAATGCTCATTTTCCACCTCTAAGATTGGTTCACTTCAAATCAAGATCTATCATCTTAAATTTGTTCCATAAAATAGAAGGAGAAAAACTTAAAAATGGTTTGTTCAATTGGATGATTATCACCTTCTAGCAAATAATATGGAAATCTTGAAGTGGTGGGTAGCTGGGAAGCTTAATTATAGACCTCAAACATTTATTTATTCTAAATTAATGTCCACAACCTTCCATAAGGGAATAAAAAGATTTTAAGGAAACTGAATGATAATCAGTTCGAGCAGGCAAAAGGTAGAAGTGATCCTTGTTATGGTACTTAAATTCACAAGGTTTGAGTCGGTACCCATTAAAAATTATCAAAGATCTGTTTTTTTTTATTAATAAAAAACCCTAAAATCAGATCGGAGGGCTGTCTTCTGCCAGACTAATAATCAAATCTCTGTGAGCAATACCCAAGACCCATAAAGTCAAACAAAACTAGAATCCATCCAAACCATTTCAGCTCACACCCATGTCAAAAAATTCAATTCAAACACCTTTCTCATAGATTCTGTTATACAAAAGATAGAAAGAAAAAAGGTGAAGAAAATATAGAGAGTGAGAAGGTTTGAGTGAGTTAGAAACGGTTTAAATTTTTTTATCAAAGATCTGTTACTTATTAATTAGTAAATAAACCATTTAATCAGATGGGAGAGCTCTCTTCTCCTGTACTAAAAATCAAAGCTCTTTGATCAATACCCAAAACCCACAAAGAAATCAAAACCGTTTGAGCTCACACCCATATAAGAAAATTCAATACAAAACTGTTGCAAAGGAAAGGAAGAGAGTTGTTCTTGCCTGATGTTGAGCGTCTGAAGGGTCCATCCATGCAATCCTGAAAGAGAGAGAAGTGAAAGTGTCATGCACTGTAAGGAAAGAAGATGATGTATATATAAATAATAATAAACATAGAGAGAGAGAGAGTAATGATTGTTTGCCGTACGAGATGATCGATGTTTTAGGCTTGCACGCAGAGAAAGCATGGAAAATTCGAGTCGATCTGCAACGGATTCATAAGGGAGGGTGGGCCCCACTGGCGTGGATGCAACAATAATAAAGATCCGCCCTTACATCCCATTTAATCGCCGATTTCTTCTTCTACTCCTGTTAAATAAATTAATCAGAGCACTCGCATGAAAAATCTTTCTTCCTGACGCATGCAGAAAAAAAAAACAGTTTTTTCTAGGCCACCGAAGTTTGCACTACCATTTATAATTGCACCAACTCATCTTGTCTTTTATTGTGGGCAATGATAAATCGACCCCCAAAAGTCTTAAATGAACCTCCTCTGGGTTAGAGAGAGAAACAGGAGAGAGACAGACACATAGGGGGCCGATTTAAGATATATGGGGGTCGATTTATCACTCCCTTTATTATTTAAAGAGGTGCTAAAGCTTACCGGAGTTCCCTCTCGTAAGCCAATCAAAAAAGAAGAGAGACAAATGGAGTTTGTGGAATCATTAAAACATGGTAGTGCCAATATAAGGAGCATTTTTCTATTTTCTTTGTCTATAAATGAGAAATTGGGAAAAAAAATGAGTCAAGCTAAAAAACCTGTTTGAATTGAAGGATTTTTTTTTTTGGGAAAAGTTTGAGATGGAAAATTATTTCTACATTTCCTACTTTTTTTACACACGTATATCATTGTAAATAGCACTTCCTCTTGGTTCAAGCGAGGGTTTTTCTAATGATCCGACCAGGGCCTAAGGAGATGTTCCATATTTTGATTTCTTTGTTATTATTCACTCTAGCTAACAGAAGCCACACAACTGAAGTTAGCTCTAGTTATTGAAGTTAAAAGAGTTCTTCAACAGGGGGAGGCAAGCGTTGGATTTACAAAGAACTTACCTCGTAGAATAGTGGTAAGTGGTGTTTGGTAGTCAACCTGGCTCATAGAGTAGTGGTAGTGGGCATCATTACCAATATTGAGAGAGGGAGAGAGAGAGAGAGAGAGAGAGGCATTATTCGAAAAAAATTCAAGCAAAGTTCCACCTTTTTATGGTTTTTGGCTTGGATTTAGGGAGGGGACAGAGGTGACCGTGACAGATTAGGAGACATGCAATGACTAACAGGAGACATCCCCCGTAGCCTCTGGGGATTTCAATGCTATTTTGGCAACTGTACAAGGAATTTTGTTGACATGGCACTCAGATGCCAAGCAAAACCCTAATGCTCTGTTTGGTTACTTTTTTTGAGTAAAATAGCAGGGAATGTAATTCTCCTAATTACCTGAGGGGTGTTTGGTAGAGATTTAGCAAAAATTAGAATTTTGACCACTGGTTATGTCGGGCGCTTGTCGGGTGACGTAGAACCCTCGAAATTCGCCGGACGAATTTCTCCAAATCGAAGGAAAAATGGGAGAATTTATCAGGAAAATTATTTTTCACCGTAATTGTCATAACTTTCTACTTTTGCTTGTAGTTTTTTCCGTAATTGTCATATGTTACTACATTTTGTTGGTTTTTTTTTTCGTAATTTTCAAACTTTATAAACATTTCTAGGTAATTTTTCATTTAAAACTTTATAACTTCTGCTATTTTACTTTTTTTTGTAATGCTTACTTTTTTTGCTTATTTTTACTTTTGCTAGCAACCTTTGCCCATGTGCGCATCTTTGCACCAAGGATGGTCATATACCGAGAAGTGGCATAGGAGAAATTTGCTAGCAAATTCCTATATAAAAAAAAGAAGGAAATGTCATCAACACTACTGTTTTCTTCTGAGGGCACTCTCACTTTATTAAAAGTACGGTATGACCCACACCATAGGATGATCCAAACCGTCCATTAGATGGGCTATAGCCTAACTAGGTTATGCTCCAAAAATCATTTCCATAGGATGATCCTAACCCTCTATAGATCGGAGGGTTAGAATCAACCAATGAAAATAATTTTGGGGCATAACATATTTAGGATATGACCCATCTAAAGGACGGTTTGGATAATCCTATGGTGCGGGCCATACCGTACTTTTTATAAAGTGAGGAGTGTCCTCATAAAAAAACAGTAGTGCTGATAACATTCCCCAAAAAAATCTTAAAAAATACGGTAAAAAAACTCCTGCACATCTCCTACCCCCAACCAAACAACGTCGGGGAGATTTGGAGCAAATCTCCCCGTTGACTGATTTCCTTTTGATTTTCCTTTGACTTCTTCTTCTCTAAATCCCCCAACATCTACCAGCATCCAAACAGAGCATAAGCCAGGCTTTTGTGTAACTAAACAAAAAGTTTAAAATTTTATACTTCGAAGTTAATAAAGTTGTTTAGTACCATCAAATTAAAATACATTTGAACCAAACCGCAATCTAAGATAGGAGCCACCATGAGGACGGTTCAGATCAATCAAGGTGGGGTCCAACATGTGGTCCACATGTGATCAATCAAGGTGGGCCCCACACGCTTATTCTATGCTTTGCAATTTCAAATCCAGGAATATCTACTATAGCTTTGAGGATGACCCTGCTATAATGCTTCAGTCAAACTTGTTGACTGGTCAAAATAAATTTAAAGATTGGCTGGAGCGTCTATGTATGTGGTGAGATTCTCACTCTATGTAATGTACAAAGGAAAATTCCTAAAAATAAAGGCAAGTGATATTGGCACCCCTTCTTTGATCGGCAGTCCTCACTTTATGAGACACCGTTTTGATTGACTGTTAATTGTTCTTGGAAAACGTAACAACCTTTCAACAGTGAGAAATGATATTTCCACCCTTTTAATTTTCAGCATTTTTTTTTTTGAAAAGGGCAACAGAATATATATATATATATATATATATATATATATATATATATATATATATAAACAGAACCGAGGTGGTCCTGAAGGAACAAAGATAATACAAAGATAGCAGTACAATAATTCAAGGAGGTAGATAGTCAAAGCACTCAAACGCGGCCCGAAAGACTCCTTTCTTGGCAAGGGTGTCTGCTTCCGCATTGGCTGATCTTTATAGGGAAGGACAAAAGAAAGGGGGCGACAATGCTGTGAAACTTGCACCTGCATCAGAAAGGTGTAGAAATAAAGAAAGAGAAGTAGCCTACCAGAAATAAAGAAAGAGATGTGATATCTGCACTCCAATTATTTGATAATTGCACTCCTTGCTAAATATATGTATAGGAATTTGCTAGCCAATTTTGAGGAAAGCCTTTTTGGGGTTGGATTTTACATGTGATACAGCCACATAGGTTAACTTTTTAGCAGATATTGTCCTATTCGTTTAATTAATCTGAGGTGGTTGTTATCACATGCAAAAGCCAACCACGAAATGGCATTCGACGAAATTGCCTAGTAATAAATCTATATGTGTATGTGATATGCTAGGAAATCCCACTGAAAGGAATTTCGTTCCCACTTTTGCACGAGAGAACATCCAGACAAGCTCACTTTTTAGCAGATTTTGTCTTATTTATTTGGGATTTGTTAGTGTTTATCGCAGAAGGCATTTCCTGGATGAGCTGTTGCATATGAGAGCAGCCACACCGGCATACTTTTAAGAAGATTCGATCTTTGAGATGTGGCTGCTTTCAGAAGCAACAGCCCCTCCGCGAAATGCCTTTTGAGATGGACGCTAGCAAATTCCTCTGTTTAATTAATCTAAGGTGGCTGTTTGAGGAAGGTGGGCCATAGGTAAATGAGTGAAGATATCATTTTTAGTGTCATTGACAAAAAGAAAAATGGACGAGGAGGTCGGGGCGAGGAATGGGGCGATTGAAGGAGGGTGGGCCATAGGCAGCAGCCCAAAGTCGGTGGCAGGTGGGGCCCAATAGAGATATCGAATATTTCGGTTTCCGAGAAAAAGAACGCCTCCAATCCCATGTGGGTCCCACCACTTCTGCTGTTTCTCACCCTTCCAAGTAAGGGATCTCGTTTTTGGGAGGAGCTCGACACGTGCTCTCTCAGCTAACGCCGTCTCGAGAGTCACGTGACTTTCGTGTCATCCCACCGTTATAAAAAACACTAACCCCAGCAACTCTGACACAACGCCGTCTTCATTTTTGCTTACTTATACAATGGCCCCCGTTTTTTCCGTAGGCCACCCCCTCAGTGTTCTTTTTACTGTAGAAGCCTACAAGGGGGTGGCCCAGAGAAGAAAAGAGGACAAATATATCATTTCCCTTCATTTTTTTGTTTTTTGCAACAGTACCGGGCCCCACATGAATTGATAATCTACGCCGTTTACTTTTTGGGCCTCTCATTGATAGGATGTTCCAAAAAATGATTGCTATTGATGCAAACTATTCAAAATCTCAAATAGAAGGGTTTAGGATTATCTGGAGAGATGATTTTTTCGCCCCACTGCAGGATAATGCGCCCCTGGTATGAATTGTGGCAGACGTAAACGCGTTTTCACGTCAAATCACGTTAAAATGGGGCGCATTATCCTACAGTAGGGGCGAAAAAATCATTGCCCATTATCTGTTAGCCCTAATTTTTGGGCCACAACTTTTCTACGAGAGGGTCCAAAAGGTAAATGGCTTTGATCAACCATCAGCGTGGGTCCCAATATAAAATCTCTTTTATATCATTATATGACATGCCCACAATAAATAAAGGGAAGCCCACCTGTCTAGATGATCTAAGCCATTCATTTGTTGTCCCCTTGGATAGGCTGGAGATTGTTCCCAGGTCACTCAGCAGTGGATTGAAAGGAAGAAGATAGGCAGATAGAAAAGACAAAAAAACAACTGATACTGTGAAGCCAGAGAAACTCATTTATTAGATTATTGGAAGCGACAAATAGTCGATCCTTAGAATCGCATTTAAGAAACCTGACAACTAAATTAAATACAATTTTTATATAGGGAAAATGACCAAATAGAAGGGGTTTCTACTGATTATGACATGTGAAGAGGGTGTTTTCTAAATCACCAATCAAGAGTGCATATGACTAAAATGCCCTTGATTCTCTCTCTCTCTCTTTCTCTCTCCCTATCAAATCACCTTTTTTGAAATGATTACATTTAGAATACAAATCCCAAAACCCACCTTTTTCCCTCTTCTTCTTCTTCCTCCCACCTAAAAAAAAAAACGGGCGTATGAAAAACCCAAAACCCTCCATTTTTGAAATCCAAAAACCTCCATTGTTAGATGCCAAAAGCTCCATTCTATTGCTGAAAACCTTATTTTTAGATGTGAAAACCTTCCTAACCCTTCATTGCATTGCACAACGCCTCCATTTACAACAACTATTGCAAAAAAAAGTTATTGGATTCCGAAATCGCAAAAATCTTCACTAGAAACCACCATTCCATTACACAAAGCCTCCATTGAATGGAAAGGTGTGTATTTCTAGCCCTCTCCCTTCTCTTTCCATTATAAGGCATGTTTATAAACTTGAATGAAAGTTTTCAATGTTAAACTACTGTCTTTCATTGCACAAAGCCTTCAATCACTATTTAATCATATTTAAATTACTTTAAACACTTTATAATCATTGTTATTTTACTGTAAACCACTAATTTCTTAAGTTAACCACTATTTCACTACGATAAACCACTACTGAAGTGGGTGTTTATAAGTGGTTTATATAACTTCTTTGGTTAAGAATCCTCAGTAGTGGTTTATAATCATAAGTAGTGGTTTATTAAGGCTTACCCGTGGTTTAGAGTGTTTATAATTGGTTTATACAGATTAACAATGGTTTAAAGTGTTTATAAGTGATTTATACAGGGTGAACAGTAGTTTATAGTGTTTATAAGTGGTTTATATAGGTTTATCAGTGGTTTAGAGTGTTTACAACTGATTTATATAGGGTAAACAGTGGTTTATCTAAGCCTATCAGTGATTTAGAGTGTTTATAAGTGGTTTATATAGACTTATCAGTGGTTTAGAGTGTTTATACATGGTTTATACAGGGTAAGAAGTAGTTTATAGTGTTTATAAGTAGTTTATATAGGCTTATTAGTGGTTTAGAGTGTTTACAACTGGTTTATATAGGGTAAATAGTGGTTTATCTAAGCCTATCAGTGGTTTAGAGTATTTATAAGTGGTTTATATAGGCTTATCAGTGGTTTAGAGTGTTTATACATGGTTTATACAGGGTAAACAGTGGTTTAGAGTGTTCATAAGTATTTTATATAAGCCTAGCAGTGGTTTAGAGGATTTATAAGTGTATAATATATGGTAAACAATGGTTTAGAGTGTTTATAAGTTGTTTATATAAGCCTAACAGTGGTTTAGATTGTTTATAACTGGTTTATATAGGCTTAACAGTGGTTTAGAGTGTTTATAAGTTGTTTATACAGTATAAGCAGTGGTTTATATAGGAGTAAGCAGTAGTTTAGAGTATTTACAAGTGATTTATATAGGGTAAACAGTTGTTTGAAGTGTTTATACAGTGTAAGCACTGGGTTAGAGTGTTTATAAGTGGTTCATGTAAGCCTAGCAGCGGTTTAGAGTGTTTATAAGTTGTTTATATAAGCCTAACAGTGGTTTATAGTGTTTATAAGTGGTTTATATAGGCTTAACAGTGGTTTAGAGTGTTTATAAGTTGTTTATACAATGTAAGCAATGGTTTATAGTGTTTGTCAAGTGGTTTATATAGGGGTAAGCAGTGGTTTAGAGTTTTTACAAGTGGTTCATATAGGGTAAACAGTGGTTTAGAGTGTTTATAAGTTGTTTATACAGTGTAAGCACTGGTTTATATAGGGGTAAGCAGTGGTTTAGAGTATTTACAAGTGATTTATATAGGGTAAACAGTTGTTTAGAGTGTTTATAAGTTGTTTATACAGTGTAAGCAGTGGTTTAGAGTGTTTATAAGTGGTTCATGTAAGCCTAACAGCAGTTTAGAGTGTTTATAAGTGGTTTATATAGGATAAGCAGTGGTTTGGAGTATTTACAAGTGGTTTATATAGGGTAAACAGTGGTTTAGAGTATTTATAAGTGTTTTATATAAGCCTAGGAGTTGTTTAATGTGTTTACAAGTGTTTAATATAGGGTAATCAGTGGCTTAAAGTGTTTATAAGTGGTTTATATAACCCTATCAGTGGTTTAGAGTGTTTATAAGTGGTTTATATAGACTTAGCAGTGGTTTTAGAGTGTTTAAAAGTTGTTTATTTAGGATTACCAATGGTTTAGAGTGTTTATAAGTGGTTTATATTGGCTTAACAATGGTTTATAGTATTTATAAGTGGTTTATATAGGGTAAGCAGTGGTTCATATTTTCTTGTCATGACTTAGTAGTGGTCTAGAGTGTTTAAAAGTGGCCCGAATTGTCTCAGTAGTGGTTTATGTTGTTTTATGGAGACTTAGTAGTGGTTGAAGTTGTGCATAATTCTAAAATGGCTGCTTTACTTGTTAATTGGAATGGTTTTTTTCAATTGGTTATTTTGACAATGGTTTAATTTTGTGTAAACAGAAGAACGGTAGAACGAAGAGCTTCTTTTATCTTACACGTCAACGGCTTTGTAAAGGATGCGGTATCATTTAAATACGTCGGCGGGAAGAAGTTGCCAGTAATTGTGGGTCGAAAAACAAAATTTAGAGAATTTGACACTCTAATTCACAGCAAATTTGTGACTAATCGAAGTAATGTTTATTTATCTATACAATTCTAAAAAATTAGGGGTTCTCTAAACTGAATAGGGGTTTTAACAAAATATTTCTATCAAATATTGGTTGAAACCATTGTTTTTCAAAACTTAGGGGCTGATTTCGAAAATATAGGATTTTCTCAACTGATTTGGGAAAATATAGGGTTTCCTAAACTCATTTTCTCAATTTTAAACCAATAATTTCTAATAAATTATTGGTTAAAACAAACTTTGGGGGTTTAAACACATAATTTGTGAAAAAATTGGAAGCAATTAGGGGTTTAAACCAAACTTTAGGGCTCTAAACCATACAATTCTAAGAAATTAGGGGTTCAAACAAAACTTTACGACTTTAAATCATATATTTCTAAAAAACATAACCAAACTTTAGGGCTTTAAACCATAGATTTCTAAAAAAAATTAGGGTTTTAGTTGCTGATTTTCCAAACTGAAAGAGAGAGAATACCAACCCTAACTTATTGGTTTGAGTCTAAACTGATTTGGGAAAATTATAGAGTTTTCTAAACTGATTTTCCAAAATATACGGTTTTCTCAACTAATTTGGGAAAATATAGGGTTTTCTAAACTGAATTTCTAAACCAAACTTGGAGGTTTAAACCAATAATATGTGAAAATTTTAAGGAAATTAGGGGTTTAAACCAAACTTTAGGGCTTTAAACATAGATTTCTAAAAAAATTAGGGGTTTAAACAACTGAGAGGGAGAGACTACCAACCTGTGAGAGGAGGTTCACTCAGAATAAGAGGATACCAGAGAGAGGTGCACGAACCTGCGGGGCATTGTGAACCTCTAATGGACGGTTGTGATCATCCCATGAGAGAGAGGGGCATTGTGACCCTCTAATAGACGGTTGGGATCATCCCATGAGAGAGAGGGGGGCATTGTGGCCCTTTAATGGACGGTTGGGATCATCCCATGAGAGAGAGGGGGGCATTGGAGCCCTCTAATGGACGGTTGGGATCATCCCATGAGAGAGAGAGAGAGAGGGGCATTGTGGCCCTCTAATGGACTGTTGGGATCATCCCATGAGAGAGAAAGAGAGAGGAATTGTGGCCCTCTAATTGATGGTTGGAATCATCCCATGAGAGAGAGAGGTGACGGTATTTTAAAAATGAGGGTATTTTTGTCCTAAACCCTTGCAAACCAGTCACCATCACTCTAGATTGGTTATTTCCAAGTCTCCCCTCTTCACATGTCATAGTCAGTAGAAAGCCCTTTCATTTGGTCATTTTCCCTTTTTACTTACAAAGAAGTGAATTTTTTTTTGGGGTTTTGTTAAGGTGCATTGAAAATGTAAATTTACATGGGGATTAAGAGTTTTACATGGCTTTTGAGTATTTTTTTCTCAAACAATGTGTAAATTTACAATTCCAATGCACCTTAACGAGTGCCCCCGTCAACAAAACCCTTTTTTCCGCTTTTTAAGATCTTAGAACAAGAAAAACTTATTACAGGAGTTAGGGGTGCAAGTTTGGCCCTGTCAGCCCTGACCCGCCTTGATCTGCCCTGAGCCCAAGCAGGGTCTGGGTTGAATTTTCCAACCCTGAGGGCGGGTCAGGGTTCATTTTTTAGGTCCTGACTCAGGGTCGGGTCGGATTCAGGGTTAATACCTCAGGTCAGCCCGATCTTAAGTTTTCTATTATAGAATCGAACCATATGTGCATGTGTTCTTTTGCTAATGTTTTCTATTATCTTGGATTGATGTTTCTTTAGATTATTATTATTAATTGTCTCTGCTGCCCGTCATGTTGTTGAATTCATATTGTCTTATTTTGTTCCCTTTCTCTGTTTATTGATCATTTTGTTCTAAATGACATGTGATTGCTTTATTTTTGGCACTCTTAATAGGTATTTGCATTAGGGTCAATCAGGGCCAGCCCGACCCGACGCGGCCCAATCAGGGCCGAGCTGAGTCCTGTAGGGCGGGCAATGAGTTGAGGTTTTTCGGCCCTGACTCAGGGTAAGGGCGGGTCAAGGCCGAGATAATGGGATCCAAGGTTGGGCTAGGGTTTTGAAAAACCCGACCCTGTTGCAGCCCTAACAGGAGTCATTTTAAAAATGGTCGCCGAACTCAACCTTATTATCCACAAGACGATCCCAACCATTTAATATATTTGGTGTAAAAATGGACACCTCCGAATGTTCAAAACATGTCCTCATGAAAAAAATTATCTTCGAAAACTTTTTTTGTTCCCAACAATTAGATGGAAATAATAAATTGTTTTGGTATATCGTTATAAATTAAAGGTCCCTGGAAATAAAGTGAAATAAAACTTGAACTCCTGTGGGTCACTTTATTTCATATGCAATCAAACAATGTGACAAATTTAAGATTTCTACTAATTTCTTGAATGAACACAACTAATCTAAAGGTGTGCTTATATATAGTAATATAGAGCTCATACACGATAAACAGAGAATCAAATCTTGATAACTACGGAAATATATGAGAATAGAACATTCTATTCTAGCCTAGTTTCTAATTCAATCCAGCTGCTTAATTTAGCCGGGCTACCCTATTCAACCCACTTGCCTAATCAACCACTAAGCTAATCCAATGGTGATATCTACACCAAATCCATTGATCGGATCTTACATATTCTAACACGATGGAAAAACATAATTGTAAAAAAAAACAATTTCCAAATTTTCCTAGAAAATTTCTAGAATCCAAACATGGCCAACAAATGAACCAAGTGTCATAGGATACGTAAGTGCTTCATTAGGATGCCACCTCACTGAAATAGAGCACGAAAGCCAAGATGGGTCTTACATTCGAATGATCCGAACCATCCATTTTATACGCCTTACATAAGATTGCACGATTGACATGAATTTTGGGCTGGCTTTTGGAAATCCAAATATATATTAATGAACGGTTTAGATCATCAAAGGTGTGACCCACTATGTCTTAGAGGGCGTGCTCCATTGTACTACAGTGAGGCCGCTTCTTAGAGAACTGGTCCACTAAGTAACGCCTTGGACTAAATGGATCATCCACAAGCAAAGGTGATTTAAAAGAAGATCCCGGAACACTCTAGAGCCTCCAAGAGTTCTCTAGGTTTTCTAGAATAATGTAGAAGAGTCTAGAATGTCCTAGAATGTTCTAAGCATCTCTAGAATTATGTAGGCTATTCTATAACCTTCTAGAACTTCGTAGAAGGGTAGAAGGCTCTAGAAGTGGGAGTGTGTGAATATTCTAAAAGAGGGTTAGACATTTTGTAAAGAATGTAATAGAAATATTCCTAAAATAATATAAAGAAAGAAGTATGTAGAAAGGGATCTAGAATGATCCCTTAAGGCCTATAAAAGGGGAAAAGTCCCTCATTTGTGAACAACTTCATAAACTTGTAAGCTCTCTCATCTAGCGCAATACAACTTCTTTATTTTCTCTTGTGTTCTCTCTCATCTACTTGGGTTGCCGCTTCCTCTTGATTGACTAACTTAGCATCAACAAGGGGGTGAAAAGTGCCAAGTGCCGGCACGGTTGGCTTGGTAGGGATCCAAGGCCGTGACAACTAGCTTTCTTGGCCCATGCATGGACTTGTGTGGAGATAGTGGACCCACCCCATCAAAATAAGAGTAAAATGGTGGGCCAAACCCATGTGCATGGGTTTGGTCTGATATGGTGGGCCCGACCACATAAAAACAATGTATAAAATGGTGGGCCCAAACATCATAAAATATGAGGTGTAAAATTGTGGGCCCACTCAGGCTATGCATGGAAAGAATTGAATTGAGAGAGAGAGAGAGAGAGAGAGAGAGAGAGAGAACAGAGGGGGGGGGGTTTGCATGTGGAAATTGGAAGGCTGTGGTTTCCGTCTTTGAATGCTTACAAGTTACAACGACAGTGAAATATGGAAAGAAAGTCTATTTAAGGTGATATTCGATTTCCTCTAATGCTCTGAAATCTGATTTTTCGCCTTCCTCATCCATATTCTTCGGTTTTGATTAGATTCCCAACTCACCAAATCTAATTTCTAAATCTGAATAACCCTTGAAAAATTTCAGAGTCTGCAAAAACACCTTGTTTTTTCCAACTCAGGCCAAAGCCCCTTCTCATTGAAACTCCAATGGCATCGACCTTTGCTCGATCTCCAACAATTCCTTCCTCCGGACAAAGCTATTCAGGAGATCCTGTAGGAAGAAAACTAAAAAAAAACCCTTCAAAAGCCTCTCTTAAATGGCTTAAAAACCCTCTATATTGGCTTGTATTCACAGAGACAATACCCTTAATGGGACGGTACGTCTCCGAGTCGCTTATCAGGTTTGGATTATTTGAAGACAGTTGTATTTTTCTTGTATAAACATTTGAATTTAGATTTGAATGTTACTATATTAGTTTTATTTTTTATTTTTTATCTTTTTGTAGCCTGTTGGATGCATGGATTTTATAATCAAGGATGATAAAAATAAAATCCTGGATCTTATAAGCTAAAACCTGGATTTTACAATCATGAAAATATACAATCTAGATTTTAGCTTATAAAATCCATGTTTTGGCTTATAAAATAAAAGGATTTTATCTTGTAAAATCCAGAATTTTACAATCCAGGATTATAAAATCTTTGTATGCAAACGGCCGTAAATTGATGTTTTTTTTTTTCTGGGTTTTGATTCTTGGTCTTTTTTAGGGTGTTGATGGTGCATACAGTCAATTTGCAGCAGAGAGAGCCTACCCGAATTGCGAAACAGTCTCATATGCACAGTTCGAGGACGCTTTTGATGTGAGCACTCTTCTGTAGTTTCAATACTTATCTTTCTTCCATGTCTTTCACTTCGATGTAGATTGAATGTTTCTCATGAATTCAACATGCTTGAAATTGATGGATAGTTTATTAGTATTGTGAAGATGCATTTTTATTTTATTTTTGTTGGATGGTAACTATGCACTTTTAATTGGTTTTTATTAGTCGAACGAAAAAATAATGATGTTCAGATGATGCATTTTATTTTTTAATGGTAACTATGCATTATTAATTGGTGTTTTGTCAGTTGAACAAAAACAATAACGATATCCATATTATGTATTTTTATTTTTATTTTTATTTTTGAATGGTAACTTTTCGCTTTTAACTGGTTTTATTAGTTGAACGAAACAATAACAATGTTCATGTTTCATAACACTTGAAGATCATGAGGGACATGAAGTATATCTGATTTTGTTGACATGAATCATCAGCGATTGAAATTAAGTAACCATTCGTCGTCGCCTTAGAATAGATGCCTTCAAGGCTTTAACTTTCCTTTCACAGTCTGTTCAGTTTACAATTTGCTACATAGATGGAGATGGTGTCTTTTTTTCATGTTTTTTCCGTACTCGTATATGTGAGAATGGAGCTACCATGTTGCTATTTTCTTATTTTCTTATTGGTATGAGAAACTAGGAAAAAGATTTAGCCTATTTCATTTTTTTTGTAGATAGTGGAGCGTTGTGTTTATCGGAGATTTAAAGCTCAATTTTCCCTTTCTCATATATATATAATTTCTTAAAGCATTTTTATGAGCATTTCTGCACTTCGAGGTTATGAAACACAGCCCAAAAGTTCTTATTTGTGGTTTTTATATCCTCAAGGCCTTTGCAGAAAATTTTATGGTTTTGATCAAACGGGGGTATGTTATTTGGTATTTACTGGTTTGATGACCAACTCAACTCAACTAAGCCGTTGTCCCAAACTAGTTTGTGACCCAAGGTAAAAAATGTTCAGAGTAGTTTACACAGTCTGAAACTCTTGTCACCAGGGAAGTGTTTTTAACTCCAAAATCCCTTTATTTTTTGAAATCTAGGACCAGTTGCTGGTCTAAGTGTCACTTGAACTTGTAGGCTGTGCTTACCAAGGTTCAACATGGGTGTGTCATTTGTTAAATTATGTGAGGAACATAGAAGAAATTGCAATTTCCCAAGTTCTGTTTTACTCCAATGAATTGTTGGACACAGTACTGAACTGATTTCCAGGTGGACATTGATATAATGCCCGGGCAAGGCATAAGATCATTGTTATCCTGGCTGTATGTTTTCTGTTTTGCTTTTTCCTTTACGAGAAGAAATTAATTCTAGAGTTCCTGGCTCAGATAGTGAGTGTTTTCTTTGAAACCTTTTGCTGAAAACATATAACTCGTTAGACAAGCCTCTATAAGCATGTGGCTAGTTTATGCAGTCAGAATGTGTGTTCTTTGTCAAAAGAAAAGTTAAGTGGATGTAAAAATCTTTCGGTAGTTTCAATTATGCAACCAGAGACAAATATCTTGGTTTTCTGATAAACAACATTTCTTCTTTCTTTCATCTCCTGCAGGCAGTTGAATGATGGATTGTTGACCGGGCAGTTTTACCCATTGAGAATTCTCTTGGGGGAAGCATCCATCAGAATTACGACCTTTTACTTCGACATAGGTTGCATATTGTTGGGGAAGTACAATTAGAAATCCATCATTGCTTACCAGCTAATCATGGTGTGAAATTGGAAGACCTGAGAAGGGTGCTTAGCCATCCTCAAGTGAGTTTGCACTTCGACCTTATATTTTTTTATGAAAAATAAGTCTTATTTCATTGTCAACATTATATTCCTAAGCCCAACAATGTTTCAGGCTCTCGTGCAGTGTGAGAACACATTAACAAAGTCAGGAGTGGTCAGAGAAGCCATACATGATACTGCAATTGCTGCAAAGGTAAATGGAGATAGGTTCCATGTAAAAGTGGTATTTGGTCCTGGCCAGGTTGGAGGCTTATATGACCTGTTTGGATGGCTTTTTATTGTCCAAATAGAAAAAAAATTGAAGTTTCAGTAATGAAATCATTTTACCATTCAAAAAAATAAAAAATAAATAAAATAGAAGTAATATGAACCTTTAATTGCACGACACCCCTCTATTATTGTACTTTTTTTTTTCTGTTTCCTTGGCAAAATTTTATTGTGAAGGCTATATTGTGTATGGCATCCAGGGTTGTGTCTTAATATGGCATGAAATGTGTGCTTTTTGTAGTTTGTTGCTGACCAAAAACTGCAAGACACAGGGGCTGTTGCTAGTTCGTGGGCTGCTGAGATCTACGGGTTAAACATTCTTTTCCAAAATATTCAGGTTTATTTTTCTATGATTTCTTAATGCATTTGATGATTTTGTTGTGTAGTTTGTTGTGAGTGGTATTCTTAAAATTTTGAGATTTTCTGGTGTCATCCTTGTTTAGGATGATCCGGATAATGTTACTCGGTTCTTAATGCTTGCAAGAGAACCAATTATTCCAGGCATTGATAGGCCATTCAAGGTAAATTTTACATTTAGATCCTGCTAATGCTAAGATAGAAAGCATATCATTGTAATCTTAATTTAATGGGAACTGAAACCTAGCTCAATCTTAAGGTTTAAAATATGAATAATTTATAATTAATCAGTGTGCTAATGATATATCGTTCCATCATCTGCAGACAAGCAAAGTGTTTTCCCTAGAGGAAGGCCCTGGTACCCTTTTCAAGGCGCTTGCTGTTTTCGCTATGAGGGGAATAAACCTTTCAAAGGCATATTCTCATATCACTTGTCATTGTACCCATTGTATCTCTTGTAAAACTACTTGTTTTTTTCCCGTTAGATTACTATTCTAAGAGGTATATCCATCTGGGGTGGGCCTGTAACGTTCTTCTCTTTTTATCCTCTTCTTCTCATCAGATTGAAAGCCGTCCACAGAGGAAAAAACCATTACGTGTGCTTGAAGACTCTTCAAAGTGATTTGTCAAAACCATTCCATTTGTTTCTTTTCTTGGTGCATATTATGGATAGACCTGAATACAGTTAGAGTTGATTTTTTTTAGTAATTGCAGACTGTCAAATACTTTTTTTTGAATGGCAACCGACTGTCAACTTCTCTATTAGTTTGATTATTTCTATCTTCCGTAATTTGGTTTATCTACGCAGGCAGTTTGACTATATTTTCTACCTAGATTTTGAAGCGTCAATGGCAGATTTAAATGCACAGAATGCCCTTAGGAATTTGAAGGTGTGGTTCTTGAAAATGATTGCAAGATTTTTCTGTTAGGGATTTAACCAAAAGTCCTCAAAAAAGGTTTATTCTGTTGGCAGGAAATTGCAACATTCTTGAGAGTGCTAGGAAGCTATCCGAGGGACACTGGCGAGGCCTTAATGACATGAAGTCAGGTAATGAATCTAGTATAATGGATGATAATATCAGTTATTTGTTGGATAAAATTTTCATTTGAATGTAAATATGGCAGGAGAAAGTAACCCAAGACTGCAAAATTGGGTCCAATTTATTATTAGCCTATTTATAAATAAATTTAGTGTACTTAGTCTTCAGTTCTACACTGCAGTGCAAGACTGCAAAATCGGGTCCAATTTATGATTAGTCTATCTGTATATAAAATGTGAATTCTACAATATCTCTACCCCTTTTTGTTTCAGTCCGTATTCCATCTATCATTGAGAATAACTATTCAAGAATTTGTGGGGTAGTTAGGATTTCAAATGTCTTCATATTATTTTTCTAGTTAATGCCATGATCTTCATCAGCTATTTACTTTCTTTTTTCCAGCTTTACTTCTTTATATCCAACCATTTATTTTCCCTGTTTCTTTTCTCCAGCTTTACTTCTATATATCCATCAGGAATTCACCCATTCTGTTCTTTGGTAGGGATGGAAGTACACCCTTTTACTGTTTGATTTTATTTCTAGATGATGATGTTTAAATTGAGTTATTCAACACTTATAATATATTCAAAAATTTTACCTGGTAAGGGTATGATATATCTCAGACCAACATTCTCTTATCCCTTTTTTTGCATTTTAATGAAAACGAATCTATGATATTAGACTCTGCTTTTTTCTTTCTTTTGAAACAATGCAAAATTTTATTGCAGAAAAAATACAAAATTGCATAGGGAGTAGAGATTGTCCCACAAAAAGTGAATCCCTCACTACTTATGGCTAGAGAGTAGACCTGGCAAGAATTGACCCGGACCCGCCCGTAATTTCCGGGTCCGGGTCAACATTTTGTGACCCGTTTCTAAGTTGACCCATGGGTCAACCCGGTCCATCAAAACTGGGCGGGTCCGGGTGGACCCGCGGTGCCCTAGAAGTGAAACAAAGCAGTTTTTCCGTAATTGTCATATTTCTCTACCTCTTTTTTGTAGTTTTTTTTACGTAATTGTCATATACAGGTACATTTTTAGTACTTTTTCCGTAATTTTTCTACTTTACAGCATTTTTCCTTAATTTTCCTCCAAAACTTTAGCACCTTATGATTATTATTATTATTGAAGCTTCTTTCGGTACTTATTATTGCTAGCCACCTTTCCAAAATAGTATTTCCGTGCAGTTTTCACCATGTCTAATAAGACAAATTTGTCAACGCATACAATTGCAAAGGATGGGCGAGAAGTAGCCTTTGGAGAAGGTGGCTAGCAAATACCTATAAAAATCTTGAAAAAACCAAGAATTCATTAAAAAACCGGGTGACCTGCGGGTCAACCCGGCCCGTACGGGCCCGGTGCAGGTCCAAGCTTAGTGACCCATAAAATTTTCCAAGTCATTTTTACCCGGCCCGGACGTTTGCCAGGTCTACTAGTAGGGGTGCAACTTGGGCGGGCTCAACCCGGGAAAAAGTCGGGTTGGGTTGAGTTCGGGTTCGGGTTGAGGGCTTGGACAACCCGACATTTTAATATTTTTTAGATTTTATAAGCTTAAAATCTCGGGTTGGGTCGGGTTCGGGTTGGCAAAAAGGGTTCCTCGGGTCGGGTCAGGTCAGGTTGAACCTCGTTGGGTCGGAACTCGGGTCGGGTTTGGGTTGAGTAAATGGTTGGTCGGGTCGGGTTGAGGTCAACCGGAACCCGCCCAAGTTGCACCCCTACAGTACTAGAGAGCAGACTCATTAGCATCCCTAGAAACAAGCAGAGCGATGCTAGAGAAACCGAGAATCGGACCTAAAAGGGGACCTAACAAATAGCTTGACGCCACAACATCACAAGTGATGTGAGATTTGAACACATGGTTGCACCCCTACTAATTTTGGGGCACAACTCATCTACGACAGGGTCCAAAAGGTGAATGGCTTAGAACAACCATTAGCGTGGGTCCCAATATAAAATCTCTTTTATATGACACGCCCACAAAAAATAAACTGAGACCCACCTATCTAGATGATCTAAACCATTCACTTGACGTCCCCCTGTGGATAGGTTGGAGAATGGAGATTGTCTCCAGCTCGCGAAGTTGAGTGGGTTGAAAGGAGAGAGGCAACGAGGAAGACAAAAAAACGACGGTGAAGTCCTAAAAACTCATTTATTAAATGAGAAAAGAGTTTCTACACACTAGTGCAGATCATTGTTTGGGAGATCGAAAGCATTCATTTGATGGGCCTTCATATAGATAGGGTGTGCCAAAAAAATCAACTACATAGGATCATTCTAACCATTCGAACACTGGGGACAAAAAATGGACAGATTTGTGAAGGTTTATACACGACCATTTCACCTCCACAAATCGTAGGGTTGGGATGATCCTATGGAGCTGATTTTTTGGGGCACACTGTAATAACCGGTAAAAAAAATGACCTCATAGGTGGGTAATCATCGACCATTACTCATTTTTCCTGAGTTAATCGGGCATGAGGACATCTGGCATAATGGGGCTTACGCGATTCGAACTCGACGCTGAGTGTGGATTGAATGGCTTCCTACCACTAAGCCACTACCCCATATGTCAACAAAAAAATGAGTAGATATACTTACATATATTGAATATTACCAATAGTCACTATTCAAAATTATTGTGCATTGACACTATTTACATCACTATTTATATTTACTATTCACAGTAGGACCCACAAAGTACTATTCACCAGCGGGTCCCACAATTAGCGGGACCCATCGCCAGCGGGACCCATCACTAGTGGGAACTACTGCAAGAAGGACACACTGCAACCATTTTCATTAACTCACCGACTAAGCAGGGAAGTCCACAACCACTATCATTAATGAGTAGTTGCGTTTTACCGACGAAAATAATAATTAAATAATATTAATTATCATGTTACTATTCAAGCAGCCTTTACTGTTCATTTATTTATACCTTTGCTATTCATATATTTTCATAAAAGCATTTAAGAGAGTTGAAAAAGCTGACGAAAGTTCTCGTTCCCTATTTAGTGTCACTATTCAAATGCCACTATTCAAATACTATTCACGTCATTATTCACTCCAGCTTTCCCTATAAATAGAGGAAGAGAAGAAGAAAAACGGAAAGAAAGAGAGAGAGATAAGAGAAAGAAAGAAAAGAAAGAAAAAGAAAGAGTGTTAAGGAAAAGTAGAGAGAGCGAGAAAAAGATAAAGAGATAGAAAATGAGAAAGAAGAAAGAAAAAGACTTGGGAAAACCACTTTTCCCTGTTCATCACCACTAAATTAAGTCTTTAATATGCATCCGAATAGATAGTTTTAAAGTTATTTATCATGGGTATTACTAATATGGGGATATGTTATACCACCTATGTTAGATTTTGTTTTCAAATATGGGTCGGTTCTACCACCTATGTTAGATTTTTTTTTTTAAATATTTGAACGGTGAACTGGTAGCATATTAGCTGTAAAATAAACTTTAATTAAGAAAGATGAACTGCTAAGCATAGTAGCTGTGAAATAAACTTTAATTAAGAAAAGACGAACTGCTGAGCATAGTATCCAAGAAATAAACTAAAGAATGGTGAACTGCTGAGCATAGTAACCATCAAATAAATTGGACAGAAGGGACTAGGGCTGGCAATTTCACCCGAAAAAGCGGGGATCCGCCCCGCCCCGCCCCGTTTGGGGAGGGGATTCCCCGATTTGAAAGGGGAAGGGGAAGGGGATGGAGTTGTCCCCGCCCCGCCCCGCCCCGCTACGCCCCGCTAATCAATGCCATTTTTTGTAAATTTTTAAGTGTTTTTTTTAAGGAAAACTACTAGAAGCTCTGTGGATCGGCTACAAGATTCCCCCAAACATAAACTTAGCTTGTCTTTTCCTTTTAATTAGCTTCTGAGAGCATTTTGGGAACTATAATAACCTTTTCACAGATGTTGAAATAATAAAGACAAGCTGAGAGCCTGAGACGCTGAGTGTATGCAATTATCAAAAAATCGTAGTGCCAACAGAATTTTAGGGTTGGATTGCAGGTTTTAATTTTCAACAAGAAAAATTTAGCTACTAGAAATTTGTTTCATGTCAGCACTAGACTGAATTGCAGTTAAAGAAATAAGTCATTTGTTGATTTTGTTCTCTTCTCCATTCTCATTTCTCATGCTCATCTGGGGGTTAACATGCTATACAGAATGAACTAATGAACATTATTTTGCGTGTGTGAGCGCCCACTTATGGACTTTTAAAGTTCATTGTGACTACTGAAATAGTTACTTTTTGCACATTGGCTGCCTGTTAATGAAGGTAATCCTGGTGCTCATTTCCTATTTATCATTCCATAATTTATGCAGAAAATTGCTGAAAGATGAGGTCCTGTTGTTATTTATGTTTGTTGTCTCATCCATGCATTTCTTATTTTGTCTATCTGTTTGTTGATCACATGAATAGAATCATAGCATTCATCACAATATTGTCTGTAATGGACGTAAAAGAAAGAAGCTTTGTTTGCTGGTTTGGTTGGGTTCCAAAGAGGGGGCGGGGCGGGGATTTTGTCCCCGAAGGATGAGGGGAGGGGAAGGGGAAGGGGAAGGGGAAGGGGATTAGATATTCCTCGCGGGGAGGGGAGGGGGATTCCCCACCATCCCCGCAGAGGGGAAGGGGAAGGGGAGGGGGAAAATTCCCCGCAGAGGGGAAGGGGAAGGGGACCCCAACATCCGGCCCCGACCCGCCCCGTTGCCACCCCTAGAAGGGACACTACCTTGAAGCATAAATTGGACAAAAAAAGACACTATCTGGACAACAATGACACTGTATTGGGATTAGAATATATTAAAATTAGAATATATTTTTACAGGTTATTTGCAGTTCAATCTACTCTAAGGTGTAAGCTCGAAAAACCGGTGACCGGAGAATTTTCAAGTAAGGGTTTCCTTTCCTTTGATTCCTTTTTGCTATATTTGATGTAAGGGTTCCCTATCTTCTGATTCTCTTTTTATGTAAGGGTTCCATATCTTTTAATTATCTTTTTGCTCAACTTGATGTAAGGATTTTTTTTCTTTGATTCTCTTTTGCTATACTGGATGTAAGTATTTTCTATTCTTTGATTCTCTTTATACGCAATTGCCAGAAGAGTTTCTATCCTTCTGAGATCCACAACTGATGAGAATCCAAGGGGGATCCTTTCTTTCAGACCCCATTCCTTTCAGATAAATTATTTTATTGATAAAGCTGTAATTCTATTGGTATCCTCGAAACTTGTTTCCTTGAGATATGTTTAGGTTTTATCTTGTGATGCCCTAATTTTGAATGTGGATTGAGTTATGATATGATGACAGGTGGACGCGTCAAAGTTCTCCATGCGCACGTGGGTAGTGACGACTCTAAAGAGTGTAAATCTAGCGGATTATGAGCCGAGGTATGGCTATGAAAGGGCCGATATATGGCTATGAATGAAAGCATCTATGTTTAATGAAGTCCATATATATATATATATATATTTCTTGATATCATGTTCCCACATATATATATTTCTTGATATCATGTTCTGTAAGTTTTCTCTATACGTTTGGAAAGTATGTTGTGATTATTCTTTCTTTCCATGTTTTTAATGTGAGATGTTTTATCTGCAAAATATCATGTTCTTATGAGCTTGACTATTCTACATCACTTATTGTTTATACCTTACTGGGCTATTTGAGCTCACTTTTTTTCCTTGTTTTATTGTTCCAACCCTCGGGTGGAGTAAAGATGAACGATGAGGAATGTTAGAGTTGAATCCAGAACTGTTCCAAAGGACAAATATGTTTAATATGTCTTGAATTAAGATGTAATAAGTTAGACTTAATTTCTGTAAACCTTCTAAACATAGTTGTTGTATTTGAGATCTTGGGAATAATGAAAGTCTAATCATAGTGAGACCTAATTTCTGTAAACCCTCTAAACATAGTCATTACATCTTAATTCAAGACATATTTAACACATATTTGTCCTTTGGAACAGTTCTGGATTCAACTTTAGCATTCCTCATCTTTCATCTTTACTCCACTTGGGGGTTGGAACAATAAAACAAGAAAAAAGAGTGAGCTCAAATAGCCCAGTAGGGTATAAACAGTAAGTGATGTAGAATTGTCAAGCTCATAAGAACATGATATTTTGCAGATAAAACAGCTCACATTATAAACATGGAAAGAAAGAATAAGCACAACATACTTTCCAAACGTATAGAAAAAACTTACAGAACATGCTATCATGAAAAAAAAAATATATACATATATATATATGGGAACATGATATCAAGAAATATATATATATATGGACTTTATTAAGCATAGATGCTTTCATTCATAGCCATATCTCGGCCCATTCATAGCTATACCTGGGCTCATAATCCTCTAGATTTACACTTTCTAGAGTCGTCATTACCCACGTGCACATGAAGGACTATAGCACGTCCACTCGTCATCATATCATAACTCAGTCCATATTCAGAATTAGGGCACCACAAGATAAACCCTAAACATATCTCAGGGAAACAAGTTTCGAGGATACCAATAGAATTATAGCTTTATCAGTAAAATCAATTATCTGAAAGGAATGTGGTCTGAAACAAAGGACCCCCCTTAGATTCTCATCAGTTGTGGATCTAAGAAGGATAAAAACTCTTATGTCAATTGCATATAAAGAGAATCAAAGAATAGAAAATACTTACATCCAGTATAGCAAAAGAGAATCAAAGGAAAAAAAATCCTTACATCAAGTTTAGCAAAAAGAGAATCAAAAGATAAGGAACTCTTACATAAAAAGGGAATCAGAAGATAGGGAACCCATACATCAAATATAGCAAAAAAGAATCAAAGGAAAGGAAAACCCTACCTGAAAATTCTCTGGTCACTGATTTTTCGAGCTTACACCTTAGAGTAGATTGAACTGCAAATAACCTGTAAAAATATATTCTAATTTTAATATATTCTAATCCCAAAATAGTGTCCTTGTTGTCCAGATAGTGTCTTTCTTTGTCCAATTTATGCTTTAAGGTAGTGTCATTTCTGTCCAATTTATTTGATGGTTACTATGCTCAGCAGTTCACCATTCTTTAGTTTATTTCGTGGCTCTATGCTCAGCAGTTCGCCTTTTCTTAATTAAAGTTTATTTCACGGCTACTATGCTTAGCAGTTCACCTTTCTTAATTAAAGTTTATTTTACGGCTACTATGCTAACAGTTCACCGTTCAAATATTTTGAAAATAAAATCTAACATAGGTGGTAGAACCGACCCATTTTTTAGAACAAAATCTAACATAGGTGGTAGAACTGACCCATATTTGAAAACAAAATCTAACATAGGTGGTATAACCTACCCATATTTGTAATATCCATGATAAATAACTTTAAACCTATCTATTAGGATGCATATTAAAGACTTACTTTAGTGGTGATGAACAAGGAAAAGTGGTTTTCCCAATTCTTTTTCTTTCTCATTTTTCTTTCTCTATCTCTCTCTCTTTTCCTTGCTCTCTCTACTTTTCCTTAACACTCTTTTTTTTTCTCTCTTTCTTTCTATTTTTCTTCTTCTTCTCTTCCTCTATTTATTGGAAAAGCTGGAATGAATAGTGACGTGAATAGTGACCTTTGAATAGTGACACTGAATAGGGAACGACAACTTTCGTCAACTTTTCAACTACTCTCTTAAATGCTTTTACGAAAATATATGAATAGTAAAGGTATAAATAAATAAATAGTAAAGGCTGCTTGAATAGTAACAGGATGATTAATATTATTTAATTATTATTTTCGTCGGTAAAGCGCAACTACTCATTAATGATAGTGGTTGTGGAGTTCACTCGCTTAGTCGGTGAGTTAATGAAAATGGTTACGGTGTGTCCTTCTTACAGTAGTTCCCACTAGTGATGGGTCCCGCTAGCGGTGGGTCTGCTATTTGTTGGTCTCGTTAGCGGTGGGTCCCGCTATTTGTGGGACCTACTTGTGGTGGTGCGCGCTGGTGAATAGTACTTGGTGGGTCCTACTGTGAATAATAAATATGAATAATGATGTAAATAGTGTCAATGCACAGTAATTTTGAATAGTGACTATTAGTAATATTCAATATATGTAAGTATATGTACTCATTTTTTTGTTGACATCTGGGGCGGTGGCATAGTGGTAGGAAGACGTTCAATCCACGCTCAACATCGGGTTCGAATTGCGTAAGCCCCCTTATGCCTGATGTCCTCATGCCCGATTAACTCGGGGAAAATAAGTAATGGCCGAAGATTACGCACCTATGAGGTCATTTTTTTTTACCGGTTATTACATTCTACCCCCCCTTAAAAAAATGTCGTCCTCGAAATTTGACGTACCTTACAGAGTAAACAGATGATGATACTTTTGTCTCATCTCCTCCTCCGGTTCCCATGTCGCTTCTTCGATAGCTTGGCTCCTCCACAGAACTTTCACCAGTGGTATTCTTTTTGTCCGAAGAATCTGTTCCTTTCGATCGAGAATTTGTACTTGTTGCTCTTCATAAGCAAATCTTGTTTCAACTGTATTGGTTCTATTTTCAGTACATGTGATGGGTCCGCCAAGTATTTCCTTAAAAGTGAGACGTGAAATACATCGTGAACATGTAACAAGGCTGGTGGCAAAGCTAGATGGTAAGCTACAGGTCCAATTCGTTCAAGTATTTCGTATGTTCCAATATATCTGGGGCTGAGCTTCCCTTTCTTTCCAAACCTTATCACGCCCTTCCAAGGTGATACCTTTAAGAATACATGGTCACCAACTGCAAACTCCGGGTCTCGACATCGATGATCGGCGTAGCTCTTCTGTTTGCTTTGAGCCATCCTCATATGTTGTTAGATCATACGTACTTTGTCAGTAGTTTCTTGTACTAACTCTGGGCCTAAAAGTTTTCTTTCTCCGACCTCATCCCAACACGTTGGTGTTCTACACATCTTACCATATAGAGTTTATATGGTGCAATATGTATACTAGAGTGTTAACTGTTATTATAAGAAAATTCAACCAACGCTAGAAACAACAACGCAGGAAATGATGTCATTGCCACTGCATTGGCACAGTTAGTCCAAGCAATGACAACAAACATGAACCAACAAAGAGCCCCATCTCCACCACTTTAAAATGAAGGAGGTATACTGGAACAGTTTATGAGGCAACATCTTGCTGCCTTCTCGGGAACTACAGACCCCTTAGAAGCTGAAAGATGGATTCACTCCATCGAAAAGATCTTTTCGGTGATCGACTACACCAGCCAACAACGTGTAAGATTGGCGACGTATAGATTGGACGGTGACGCGGATCAATGGTGAAATTTAATTCGAAATACCAAAACCGAAGAAGAAATGAATGTAATGTGTTGGAATGAATTCAAAAGAATCTTTCTCGAAAAATTCTTCCCACAACCACTAAAAGCTCAGCTGGTGAGAGAATTTATTTCATTAAAGCAAGAAGAGGGAGAGATAGTCTCTCAATATGAAGCAAAATTTACAAGACTGGCTCAATATGCAACCCACCTAGTGACTGACGTTCAAAGTAAGGTGGATAAACTCCAATACGGATTAATGCCTAGTGTTAGGTGGGCATTAACAACTTGGACTTTCAAAGCTACGAAGTAGTGGTGAGATGTGCTTTGAAAGTGAAAATTGAATATTTGGACTTTCAGCAGTCCAAAAACAAGTTGAGCGGCGTAAAGAGGAAGAATGAAAGCCAACCAAGAGGATCTGGAATAAAGAGACCTGATGTCAAGGAAGTAGGAAACCAGCAACACTGCTCAAAATGTGGAAAGAGACATGGAGGTGTTTGTTACGTGGGGACACGAAAATGCTTCGAATGCGGAATGGAGGAACACGTGGCAAATGATTGCAAGACGGTCCCAACACCCTATCCATGTGAGGGCCAATCAATTGAATGCTTGATCACCCAAACAATGTGGCCCCCACTTTATTTTAAGCTAGTGTGTAGATAACTTATCTAAACTAGTGTGTAGAAACTCTTTTCTCTAAATGAATTATTGGAAGCGACAAATAGCATGGTTTTACTTTTCAGTATGCGTTTCGGCCCTCACCAAAATCAAAATTTCGGCCGAAATTCGACAGCATTAAAAACTAATATTTTATTTAATACCAAACTTCGGCCGAAATTTTTGAAATTACGGGAAAATATTGTAAAATTAAAAAATTGAGATTTTTGGGTTGAATTTCCTTAAATTTCGGACGAAATTTTGCAAAAAAAAAAAAATGAAATTTCCTCCGAAATCTGGTACCATTTCGGGTATTCCAAATTTCGGTTTTGGGGTTAACCGAAATCCTAAATTTCAGTCCGTAATTTCAGATTTCGGTCGAAATTTAAAACCATGACACATAGTCGCTCCCCATAATCGCATTTAAGAAACCTAACAACTAAGGGAGTGTTTGACAACCATCATAAAATAGGTTTCTAGCTATTTTGTAGGTGCGAAAAATACATTCTTTTTACTTGTAACAAAGTGCATTTTTTTGCTATTTTAGATCTTATAACAAGAAAAACCTATTACACGAGTCATTTTAAAGAGTTTTTTATACGGTTTAAGAGGCTGCTGTTGGATCAAATATCAGGGGCGGTATCCCCCACCACGGTACTTGACGATTGGGCACCATATAATTTCTCCATTCTAAAAGTGGTTGCCGAACTCAACCTTTTTTATCCATACGATGATTCCAACCCTGTAATATATTTTGTGTAAAAATGTATGCCTCCGAATGTTCGAAACCATGTCCTTACGAAAAACTATTATCTTGAAAAACTGTTTTTGTTTCCACCATTAGAGGAAAATAATAAATTGTTTAGGGGAGGAAGTCTAAACTGAAGGGAGCCCTTGCAAAAAAGAGGTGAAATGATGGTGATTTGCAGGCAATGGGGGAGCCCTTTCACCTCTTTTTTGCAAGGGCTCCCTTCACTCTAGAATTCCTCTGTTTAGGGAAAAAGAGGTGAAAGGGCTCCCCCATTGCCTGCAAATCACCATCATGATTGACATGATTTTTGGGCGGGCAGTTAGAGATCCAAATATATATTAAATGAACGGTTGAGATCATCAAAGGTGGGACCCACTATGTCTTAAAGGGCATGCCCCATTGTATTACAATGAATCTGCTTCTTAGAGAATCACTTGATTTTTGGGCTGGCTGTTAGAGATCCAAATATATATTAAATGAAAGGTTGAGATCATCAAAGGTGGGAGCCACTATGTCTTAAAGGGCATGCCCCATTTATTACAATGAATCTGCTTCTTAGAGAACCACTTCCTTTCTCGCCCAATGCATGGGCTCGTGTGGAGATAGTGGGCCCACCCCCATCAAATTAAGAGGTATAATGGTGGGCCCCACCCAAATCTGCGGGATTGAGTAGAGTTGGGTGGACACACACATGAAAACATGCTGGTGGGCCACACCATATGCATGGGTTTGGTTGGATATTGTGGGCCCGACCACATAAAAACATGGTATAAAATGGTGGGCTCAACCTTATATAATATGAGGTAGGGCTGCAACAGGGTCGGGTTTTTCGAAACCCTAGCCCAACCCTAGATCCCATTATCTCGGCCCTGACCCGCTGATCCTCAGTCAGGGCCGAAAAACCTCAACCCATTGCCCGCCCTACAAGGCTAAGCGCAGCCCTGGCCCGTCCTGACTGAGCAGGGCCGGACTGGCCCTGATTGACCCTAATGAAAATATCTTTTAAGAGTGCAAAAAATAAAGCAACCACAATAATAATCTAAAGAAACATCAATCCAAGATGATAGAAAACATTAGCAAAAGAAACATGCACAGATGGTTCAATTCTATAATAGAAAACTTAGGGTCGGAACGGGTCATGCTAACCGAGGCATTAACCCAGAACCCGACCCTGAGTCAGGGCCTAAAAAATGAACCCCTGACCTGCCATCAGGCTGGAAAATCCAGCCCAGACCCTGTTCGGCTTAGGCGGGTCAGGGTTGACAGGGCCAAACTTGCACCCTATTATTATGAGGTCTAACATCGTAGGCTCACTCAGGCTATTCATGGGGGTTGCAAAATTGAATTGAGAGAGAGAGAGAGAGAGAGAGAGAGAGAGAGAGAGAGAGAGAGAGAGAGAGAGAGAGAGAGAGAGAGAGAGAGAGAGAGTTTCCGTCTTTGAATCCTTGCCAGGTAGTTAAATACGGAAAGAAAGTCCATTCAAGGTTATCTTCGATTTCTTAATGCTATGAAATCGGATTTTTCGCCTTTCTCATGCTGGTGTAAACTAGCAGAGCCGAGCTCAGCCAGGCTCGGCTCGGTCAGGCTCGATCAGGCTCGCGAGCCTTACTAAGCTCGGGTTATATTAAGTTCACATCCCTCATCTTCCCTGGACAGCCCTATCTAGTGTAATTTGACTACTTTTTTTACACTATGGGGGGTGGTCCAAGTAACAAATGGGGTTCCAAAAATGAAGTGACATATATTTTGCCTCCCTCTTTCACTCTCTGGACAACCTTTTAGTGTATATATTAATATATAATATATATATTTAAATATATTAAATTCTTCACGAGCCTTAACGAGCCGAGCCGAGCCAGGCCTAAATCGGGCTCGGCTCGTTAAGCTTAACGAGCCTGGCGAGCGAGCTTCCGAGCCCGAGCCAAAATTGACACCCTTTAGTCATGCATGTTCTTCGGTTTTTATTAGACTAGTAAAAGTGCACGTGCGTTGCACGTGGAACTACAGTATGTTAACAACATATAACAACAAAATACATGTTTATTTTACAACTAAAAGCTTCCATCTTCCCCCACGGGTAGGTATGTAAACATTTTAGGTGATGACTACATTTATAAGATGTGGTTGCAACAATCACAAATTAGGCTATAAAACCTTGTCAAAGTGCAATGCAATCTTGTTGTTCTCAGTTCCAATTGCACGGTCCTCCAGCAATCTCTGTGACCTTAAAAAGTCATAATCC
This sequence comes from Tasmannia lanceolata, assembly GCF_043159265.1. NCBI lineage: Eukaryota > Viridiplantae > Streptophyta > Magnoliopsida > Canellales > Winteraceae > Tasmannia > Tasmannia lanceolata. The sequence goes on along the minus strand of NW_027518683.1, from coordinate 49,466,045 downwards.
ATATTAGAGGCCCATATTAGAGGACGCTAATAAAGAGAGCATACAATTATTAATTCATATCCGTGATTCCAATAGAAACTTATAATCATCAATAGTTTTTGTCTCTAATCATATAGTAGGTACCATGTTGGGACATCAAAACGGATCACAAGCACTTTCACTACAACAGAGAACTGGAATGACACCACCACCAAAGAGTAACGCAATTCTTCCGTTAGTCTGCGTAGAAGCTTAAAATGTGAGATATACTATTTGTACATGCAAAACATGAGAAACAAGAAATATCTATTTAAGTCAAACTGCTAAAGAAACAAACCAATGTACTGCTCATAATCATCTGGGTACATCACATATATTTTTACATAGCCATTAGTCTAATAAAACATGAGATCCAAGAAATACATATTAAGCCAAACTGCTAAAAAAACAAATTGCAATTTGTTGTACACACTCGGCTAGAAGAACTTATCCTGCACATAGCGACTATTATTAGTTCTCATAAATTAATAAAAAAGCACACACAACCTGCTTTCCAAATTTCAAACCAGCTTCAAGCAAGTTGTCTCAATAACCCATGATGAATATCCACAAACAAGCAGTTGTAGTTCTTCAAGAGCTCTAGAAAGTAGGAACAAGTAAAGTCATCCATCCGACTTTGTTCAAAGAGTTTCATGGTCTTGGCAATGACAGGAATCTTGTGAAAATTACATGCAAATGCAGCATAAAGATGCCAATTGGGTTGGGTAGCAAAGTTGATGGTTGGACATTTACATTATATAGATGCTTTGCTACTTGCTGGAATGCCTACAAATATGATATGGGTAAAACTATCAGCAAGCAGATATTCCCAGCCAAAATAATACTCAAAACTGTAATATATAAATCGTTCTAAAATTAAAACATTAAAATGCTTTTTCAAGATCACGACTCTGGTAGCTTTCATCTCAAGTCCGGATCGAAAATGGCTCAATTTTTCTAATGCATCATCTTCAATATAGCCAATAAAAAAATGAAAATAATAATTAGTGGGAAACTTGCAAAAGAATGTCCATTTTGAACTGGTGCACAAAGAAGCTCGGAAACAGAAAATTTTCTACCCGGAATCTAATGGAAATTAAGTGTACCAATGATGGAAACAACACAACAGTAAAATTTAGCTCAACAGTACAGTTCTATTCAATACATCATCATTAAACGAAACAAAACCTAACATGTGTAAATTAAAGCAATTTGCATTTAAACCTTTTTGTCAGAATTTTTTTCATGAAATTTCATCCAAGAAATGTTTAACAAATTATAGAATAATGTTTAGGCAGAGGAAGGGAACCTTAGTCATGTACCAAAATCCGGGTTCTCCTCAATGCTCCATGGAAATGCTCTTCAAAATAAAGTGTAAGTAAAAAATCTCAGCACCTTCAGGACCTACCCGAAACTTTTTTATTTCAAGAAGGATACTCTAGGAGGGGAAAAAAGGAAAAAGAAATGAAAGATTCTAGAAATAAAAATAGGCATCCAACAAAGATGAGATATTTCTTGTATCAAGCCCAGAAGCGGCAATATTCCTCATATATATATATATATATATATATATATATATATATATATATATATATATATATATATATATATATCATCCATTACCGCTGAAAATCGCAAAAGAAGTCACCAAATCAATTTCCTATTTCCAAAACCGACTAAACCCAAAGCAGATCAACCGTCGAAGTGCTCTGCTTCCTCTTGTAATTGAGGAGGATTAGCGTAGTAGTTGGAAGCGATTTTCAGTATGAGGCCCATATGTTGGAATGCCTGCTAGATAAATTGCCTACATCATCAAACAACTTCAGCAAATCATACTTTTGTTGCCAGTATTTTTTCTTGAAGAATATGGTAGGCACCATAACTTTCAAGCTTTTGGATGTGAGATGTACATGCATCTTATGCATAAAGAAGATATCTACAAGGTTCTGATGATACGAAAATAAACAAAAAAAGATCAAACACCTTAAATCTTTCGGGCATCGTCAAAGTCAAATCAATAACCAAGAAGGTTCTGATGATACGAAAATAATAACCAAGTCTGATGATATCTTCTTTTTGATCTATTGTTGTTATTGACACCACAACAATAACCAAGAAGAAAATCTAAACAATCTAAATAGAGTACCCTCTTTAATTAACAAAAAGGGAACAAACATAAGATCATGCTTGGTTGTTTAAAACACATTCTCTTGATTTAGATAAAGAAATCTAAAAAATACACTTTATCTTAATATTTAGAGGCAAAATTATAATAGATCAAAATTTTACTTGAATGATTAAAATAAGATGTTGGTATTATTATTCATGACGTTCTAAAGGAATATAAATGTCAGTAGACCGATTTCAGAGAGGCAAGTGTGTCCTTTGATAATCAACATGATCAGTCAAGCCTACACCAAACCTAATTATCCGGTTAAGAAAACTGAATTATACATTTAATTTAAACCGAACAAATATTGATCAGAACTGCTAATAAAATCCATTAAGAGCATATATTACCAGGAAAAAAAAGCAGACACCTATCTCCGTCAAGTCCCATCAAGTCAATTTAAAAAAGAACACCTACAATAAAATAGAAAAATCAATATTTCAACAAATAAATTAGTAAAGTGAACAAATCTAAATCATAAATTTACTATTAAAATATTTGAAAGAAATAAGAAAACAGAGAATGGTGGGTTTTTTCCATGAGAAGGAAATGAATCAAATGAACAGGAAAATTGGCATAGGGAATAGAGCAATAGCATATTTATGTAACATTATTTTATTTTTTCATAGCAGAAAATATATTAAAATTATAGTAACAACATGAAAATTTCAAACAGACCACTATGTGGATGTTTGTTAGCTAATCCAATAATAATTGAACAATTTGCACATAAACAAAGATGTTTGTGAAACTAACGTCCAGTAGTCAATGTGATTGTAATTGCAATCTAAAAGAAACTTCTATTGCATGGAGTTCATACAAGGAACTGTTTTAAACATTCAAGCAGTTGCACATCTCGTCACATTCAACTACTATCTGAGCATGCCTGTGTGTGTATTAGTAGATAATCTGTTAGAAAATGTAGTCTCCAAGACAAATAAAGACATACCAAAACAAAGGGTTCGAAATTTTCTTTCCCATTTAGATAAGGTAAAGTCAGTACTCATAAAACATATAAGAACTCTCTTCTCAATTCTATTTGCCGAATTTTGTGTAAATTTTTTTTCCTTTCAATGATTTAGAGGGAAATGATATGGTTAATTGGTTATGGCTTATTTGAAGGGATATCAAGGGTTTCTCAGAATACAAATTGAACCACGCCGGTTGAAGTTATTTTTCCATATATACCGAAATAATGAAAAAAAATAGGAAATTATTGTAAAGTTTTCCCTGTGAAAAAATAATTTTTTTGAAGTTTTTCCTCACTTTTCGCCCCATTGTTTTATTATTAAGCAGAGAGAACTCCACCTTCACTATCAAGTGCGGTAAAGGAAAAGATTGAAAAGAATTCTACCAAAATTGTTCTTCTGCCACAAAAAAAAAAAAAAAAAAAAACCATGTAACTAAATGATAGATAAGTTACAAAATTGAATCAAGAATCGGCCAATTCAAGTCTACCGACACCAGCTTTTAGAGACATATGAGCGAGAAAGAGAGAAGCATTTCAATTCGGGACAAATGAAGTAAAATAGTATAAAATTCATAGCTCAGTTGAAAAATTAAAATTTAAAAATCGATAGGAGTAGTGCCTCATGGTTCATGCCCAAGAGTTTATGATGTAGTGGAGAATGGTTTTGATGGTCGATACCGGATATACCAATTTTACACCTAACACCGCTGCAGTGGGTTTCAAAGCTAAATGGCCTGAGTTGAATATGGCATATGCGTACATGGCAGGCTTGGCAGCAAAGGTCCTGGGTTCAAAACTTCTTGATATTAAAAATTCACATGTAATAGCAAACCCAAAAGATGGGCCACATATAAAGAGAAAAGATATTGGAAAATACCCCAAAAACAAAGTCACGCCGATATTCAAGGAAAAAATAAAACAAAAACAATAGTATAAAGCCTAAGAAAAGCCCGCTTTAATAGGGAAAAAATGAAAGAAAGGAAAAGAATTCACGAAAAAGAGAAATTAACAAGTATCAAAGCAAAGTAAAAAAAAATAATTTATATTAAATATATAAAGATGGCTATTGCCTTAGAAGCAAAATGACAAGAAAAAGAATGGAGCTCACAGAAAATGAAAATCTTCACGGAAATCGGAATATCAAATCAATACCGTCCTTTACCCCATTTTCTTATTTTGAGCACAATAAAAGAAGATAACAAAATCCGAAAGCAACGCCGTTGAGAACTCAGTTTTGCCATCGTGTTTCTGCCATAGCCTTCGAGATAGATAAAGAAAAAATCCCTTTTCTAGCAGTAGAAGTATATCACTAAAATTAAAGTCTAATAAAAAGCTCAAGCGAAAATCCCTCCACAGCAAATCTGAAACCCAACATAAAAAGAAAATTCAGATGAAGAGAAGAAAAAACACCGACCACCAGAAAATTCCCGTAAGAGAAATAAACTTAGTAAGGGAAGCCCGAAAACCCAACCCACATCATCTTAATAGCAACCTGTCTAGGGAGATGGAGGTAAAAAAAAATTAAATTGATAAGAGCCAAACATAACAAAATCAGCAATAAAAAGAAGTAACAAGAACCCATAAAACCAAATGTAAAAGGAAAGGGAATAGGAAAAAAATAAGCTCATACCAATACATGAGGAGAGTCAACAATCTATACCCAAGAAACGAGAAACCATACTTGATAGCCGAATATCCCATATACCATAAGATAAATGTTTATTAGAGCAACAATTCTGTGGTATGAAACTCCCATCGAAGTAATAAATTTTTTTGTCACTGTATGTACCTGCTTATGCAATGGACTTCCAGTATCCAATCAGATGACAAAAAATAATATATTACCATTAAGAGAAGCAAAAACAGTAATTTCAACATTGACAACAAGCATCAGGTAGGAATAAAAAAAAATCAAAGATGCCTTAAAAGTTCGATGTTGAATTAATTCAAAGCATATACAAATTACAAAAATGAGAATGTAAGTCTTCCCCTTTTCATTGTAATAAGTACTGTGCATGAGGCATTTCCTCAAACAGTTTGTGTCCAAAAAAATAAGAATGGAAGTTTTTCCCTTTTGATTTTAATAAGTATTGTGCATGTAGCATTTCCTCAAACAGTTGGTGTGGAGGAGGAAAGCATGACTAAATTTTTAACTATCTAAAAACAATAAGCCTAACATGTTTTAAAAGGGACAAACCATGAGCATGGTAAAACTTTGAAAATGAAAAAAAGAGAGAAAATAAAACAAAACAAGACTAATAAGAAAAACAAACAAACAATATTTCTCGAGAGTAATGACAACATGAAAATGAGCATCTTAAATTTAATTAAGTGAAAGAGCAATGAAATATGGGATCACTTGAAATGAAAATAAGCTCAAAGGTAATTCGGAAACGGATTTTGAAAATCCTGAAACTGGATTTAAATAACCAACACACCTACAATAATATATAATCACAGAAAAAAAGAGAGAAAAAGATAAGAGATTGAGAAAGACAGAAAGATTGAGAGAGAGAGATTGAGAGAAAGTAAGAGAGAGATATTGAGAGAGAGAGAGAGCACCTGGATAAATCGCCCAACCTGTGAGGGGGGAGAACTGAGAGTGGAAGATGACTGTAAAAATCGCGGGACCCGTTAGAGAAGAGAAAACGGGAGGGGGATATGAGCTTTTTAACCAGAAAAACCCTCGCGGTGAAACGGGATGATTCCCAAAGAAGGAAAGCAGCCGCCCAAAACGCTTTGAAATAGCAGACACTTGGCGGGATTGGAAGATACATGTAGCCAAGTGGAGAGCAACGCATTAAAAATGAGCGACATGTGCTTGGGTTTTTGGACTTATTCTCGAGGGCAAAGCATTAGCGAAAATGTCGTAAAAGCCATAAAGAAAGAGGACACGGGAGTAAGTTTAACGAAAATATAAAGTGGGACATACATGGCATTTGGGGGAAAGTTGGTTGACGAAATTTCAAGGTATAGGCTTTTAGAATAGTAAGGATTCCCAACTCACCAAAATCTCTAAATCTGAATTACTCTTGAAAAATTTTCCGAGTCTGAAAAAACACCTTGTTTTTTCAAAATAAACACAGGCCAAAGCCCCCTTCTCTTGAACTCTAATGACATCCACCTTATCTCGATCTGCAACGATGCCTTTCTCCGGACCCATCTCGGATATCTATTCGAGAGATCCCATAGGAAGAAAACCCACAAAAAACCCTTCAAAAGCCTCTCTTAAATGGCTTAAAAAACCCTCTATATTGGCTTGTATTCACGGAGACGATACCCTTAATGGGAAAAAGAAGAATATTCAAGCTGTAGATTTGCAGAGGATTTCTGAAGAGTACCCATCTTCTGAAATAGCCTCCAAAGATTCTCAAGCCCTTCCAAGTATGTAAAGCGCCATGTTTTTTTTAATTTTTTTATAGTTTGTTGAAACTTTTATGAATTTTGTTTATATTTGTGTTTGGGGGTTTCTTTTCAGGGCCTTTATCTTCCACCAATTTGTCGAATTTGAATGGTCATGGACCGCGTCTCCGAGTCGCTTATCAGGTTTGGATTATTGGAAGAGAGGTGTATTTTTCTTGTATACACATTTGAATTTGGATTTGAATGTTACTATATTAGTTTATTTATCTTTTTGTGGCCTGTTGGATGCATGGATTTTATAATCAAGGATGGTAAAATCCTGGATCTTACAAGGGATTATTGGAAGAGAGGTGTATTTTTCTTGTATAAACATTTGAATTTGGATTTGAATGTTACTATATTAGTTTATTTATCTTTTTGTGGTCTGTTGGATGCATGGATTTTATAATCAAGGATGGTAAAATCCTTTATCTTACAAGCTAAAACCTGGATTTTGTAAGCTAAAACGTGGATTTTACATTAATGAAAATGTACAATCTAGGTTTTAACTTATAAAATCCAGGTTTTGGCTTATAAAATTGATGTTTTAGCATGCAAAATCCAGGATTATAAAATCTTTGTATCCAAACGCCACCAAATTTATGTTTTTTTTCCTTTTCTGGGTTTTGATTTGTGGACTTTTAGGGTGTTGATGGTGCATACAGTCAATTTGCAGCAGAGAGAGCCTACCCGAATTGCGAAGCAGTCTCATGTGCACAGTTCGAGGATGCTTTTGATGTGAGCCCTCTTTTCTGTAGTTTCAATACTTATCTTTCTTCCACATCTCTCACTTTCATGTAGATTGCATGTTTCTCATACATAGAACATGCTTGAAATTGATAGATAGTTTATTAGTACAGTGAATATGCATAGTTTTTTGAATGGTAACTATGTGTTTTTAATTGGTTTTATTAGTTTTTTATTGGAATAATTGTTTTATTAGTCGAACAAAACAATAACGATGTTCAAATGTTGCATTTTGTTTTATTTTATTGTTTTGAATGGTAACTATGCGTTTTTAATTGATTTTATTAGTCGAATGAAAACATAGTGGCGTTCAGATGATGCATTTTTATTTTATTTTATTTTAATTGGTTTTATTAGTTGAATGAAATAGTACTTATGTTCATATTTCATAATAAGACATATGTGCCTTACAAAACACTTGAATATCATGAGGAACACGAAGGATATCTCATCTTGTTGACATGAATCATCAGCAGCAATTGAAATTAAGTAACCATTTGTCATAACCTTAGAATAGATGCCATCATGACTTTAACTTTCCCTTCACAGTCTGTTCAATTCTCTATTTGCAACATAGATGGAGACTGTGTGTATTTTTTGCAGGTTTTTTCCTTAGCCTTAGTTGTGGAGCTACCATGTTGCTATTTCCTTTTTCTTTTTGAATGGTTGGAGAAACCAGTGTTTACCGGAGATTTGAACCTCAATTTTCCCCTCGTATATATATACAGTTTTTTTTATGATTATTTGAGGTTATGGAACACAGACCATAAGTTCTTATTTGTGGTTGTAATATCCTTGAGGCCTTTGCAGAAAATTGTTACAGTTTTAATTTTTGAGGGTAGCTAAGTTTAAATTGTGCTTGATCAAATGGGGTGTGTTATTTGGTATTTACTGGTTTGGTGACCCAAGGTCATTAATGTTCAGCGTGGTTTACACGAAGCCTGAAACTCTGTCACTGGGGAAGTGTTTTTAAATGCAAGGATCCCTTTACTTGTTGAAAGTCTTGGTCCAGGTGCTGGTCTAAATGTCACTTGAACGTGTAGGCTGTGCTTACCAATGTTCAACATGGGTGTGTCATTTGTTAAATTATGTGAGAAACATGGAAGCATTGCAACTTTCCTAAGTTCTGTTTTACCCCAATGAATTGTTAGACATAGTACTGAAAGTTTTTCTGCAGGCCGCTGAACGATGGATTGTTGACCGGGCAGTTTTACCCATTGAGAATTCTCTTGGGGGAAGCATCCATCGGAATTACGACCTTTTACTTCGACATAAATTGCATATTGTTGGGGAAGTACAATTAGAAATCCATCATTGCTTACTAGCTAATCATGGTGTGAAAGTGGAAGACCTGAGAAGGGTGCTTAGCCATCCTCAAGTGAGTTTGCACTTCGACCTTATATTTTTTATGAGAAATAAGACTTATTTCATTGTCAACATTATATTCCTAAGCCCAACAATGTTTCAGGCTCTTGCGCAGTGTGAGAACACATTAACAAAGTTAGGAGTGGTCAGAGAAGCCATACATGATACTGCAATTGCTGCAAAGGTAAATGGAGATAGGTTCCATGTAAAAGTGGTATTTGGTCCTGTTGAGGTTGGAGGCTTATATGACCTATTTCAATGGCTTTTTACTGTTCAAATAGAAAAAAATAGAAGTTTTAGTAATGAAATCATCTTACCATTCAAAAAAAATAAAATACAAGTAATCTGAACCTTTAACGCAGGACACCCCTCTATTATTGTACTTTTTCCGTTTCCTTGGCAAAATTTTATTGTGAAGGTTATATTATGTTTGGCATCCAGGGTTGTCTTAATATGCATGAAATGTGTGCTTTGTGTAGTTTGTTGCTGACCAAAAACTGCAAGACACCGGGGCTGTTGCTAGTTCTTGGGCTGCTGAGATCTACGAGTTAAACATTCTTTCCCAAAATATTCAGGTTTATTTTTCTATGATTTCTTAATGCATTTAATGATTTCGTTGTGTAGTTTTTTGTGAGTGGTATTCTTAAAATTTTGAGATTTTCTGGTGTCATTCCTTGTTTAGGATGATCCAGATAATGTTACTCGGTTCTTAATGCTTGCAAGAGAACCAATTATTCCAGGCATTGATAAGCCATTCAAGGTAAATTTTTCATTGAGATCCTGCTAATGCTAAGAAAGAAAGCACATCATTGTAATCTTAATATAACCTTGCTCAATCTTAAGGTTTAAAATCTGAACTCTTTGTAATTAATCAGTGTGCTTATGATTATATCGTTCCATCATCTGCAGACAAGCATTGTGTTTTCCCTAGAGGAAGGCCCTGGCATCCTTTTCAAGGCGCTTGCTGTTTTTGCTATGAGGGGAGTAAACCTTACAAAGGCATATTCTCACATCACTTGTCATTTTACCCATTTTATCTCTTGTAAAACTACTTGTTTTTTTCCCCTGTTAGATTACTATTCTAAAGGTATAGTCATCTGGGGTGGGCCTTTAATGTTCTTCTCTTTTTATCCTTTCCTTCTCAGATTGAAAGCCGTCCCCGGAGGAAACAGCCATTACGTGTACATGGAGACTGCTCAAAGTGATTTCTCAAAACCATTCAGTTTGTTTTTTTTTCTTGATGCATATTACTGATAGCTATGACACAAGTATCGTTCTCGGAAATTTCTCGGCAAGGAAAATCTTGGGATATATTATTATTTTTATTTTTCCAGGTTTATATCGGGAAAAAAAGATAAAATTAAATGAAAATATAGTAAAAATATCGCGATATTATCATGATATTATCACGATAAATGAAAATATCACCATATGTTTAAATTCTTGGGATTATATCAGCATTTTGTCTTTTTATCAAAATATCGCGATAAAATCGCTATATTTTGAAACTATCGGAGATATTTGTGACATAGACCAATAGACCTGAATGCAGTTAGAGTTGATTTTTAATAATTGATGACTGTCAAATACTTTTTTTTAGAATGGTAACCGACTGTCAAATACATTAGCAATTTGATTATTCCAATCTTGCGTAATTTGATGTATCTATGCAGGCACTTTGACTATATTTTCTACGTAGATTTTGAAGCATCAATGGCAGATTCAAATGCACAGAATGCCCTCAGGCATTTGAAGGTGTGGTTCTTGAAAATGATTGCAAGATTTTGCTGTTAGGGATTTAACCAAAAGTCCTCAAAGGGTTTATTCTGTTGGCAGGAATTTGCAACATTCTTGAGAGTGCTAGGAAGCTATCCGAGGGACACTGGCGAGGCCTTAATTACATGAAGTCAGGTAATGAATCTAGTATAATGGATGATAGTATCAGTTATTTGTTGGATAATTTCATTTATATGTAAATCTGGCAGGAGATACCCAGGACTGCAAAATTGGGTCCAATTTATTATTAGTCTATTTATAAATAAATTCAGCGTACTTGATCTTCAGTTCTAGACTGCAGTGCAAGACTGCAAAATTGGGTCCAATTTATGATTAGTCTATCTATAAATAAAGGGAAGTGATATTTACGCCCCTTTTCATCACCAGGGACGCCCAGCGCCAGTGTACGTCGCAATCAAGGCCACTGGATTATTCTGACGTCAAGTACATTAGCCCCCTTTAGTCATTGATACACTGGCGCCAGGTGTCCCTGGTGATGAAAAGGGGCGTAAATATCACTTCCCTAAATAAAATGTGAATTCTAGAATACCTCTACGCCTTTCTGTTTCAGTTATTATTCCATCTATCATTGAGAATAACTATTCAAGAATTTGTGGGGTAGTTAGGATTTCAAATGTCTTCATATTATTTTTCTAGTTAACGCCATGATCTTCATCAGCTATTTATTTTCCCTGTTTCATTTTTCTAGCTTTACTTCTTTATATCCAACCATTTATTTTCCCTGTTTCTCTTCTCCAGCTTTACCTCTATATATCCATTAGGAATTCACACATTCTGTTCTTTGGTAGGGATGGAAGTACACCTTTTTACTGTTTGATTTTATTTCTGGATGATGATGTTTAAATTGATTTATTCACAGCTAAATCTAATTTATTCAAAAAATTTACCTGGTAAGGGTATGATATATATCTCAGATCACATCTCTTTCCCTTTTTGCATTTTAATGCAAACGACATCTATGATATTAGACTCTGCTTTTTTCTTTCTTTTGAAACAATGCAAAATTTTATTGCAGAAAAAAACAAAATTGCATAGGCAGTAGAGATTGTCCCACAAAAAGTAAATCCCTTACTATTTTTGGCTAGAGTTTGTTGACTCATTAGCATCCCTAGAAGCAAGCAAAAAATGAAAAAGTGTTCGCTCTACAAAGGTCAAGTATCTATAAATGACATGCTCTCATCGCCACAAAGTCTACTTAACTCAACTCAACTCAACTAAGCCTTTGTCCCAAACTAGTTGGGGTCAGCTAATGAATCCTTTAGAAAATTTTCATGAAGAAGGTGAAAGAATCTACCAGGCTCAAATTGACTAAGTCTAATCCTGACACTAGTTGGGTTCGTCTACATGGATCATCTCATCGCCACAAAGTCTAACTACTAAAATTTTCCCAAGTAATGTCATCCGCAAACTCCCTTGAAGCTCATTGTTGAATATTTGAAGGCTTGCAAGGAGAGCATGAGCCTCAACTCCATTTGAATCTGCAACACCAATGAGCTCAGAGAACACTATCATAACTTCTCCTTAATCATTCGGAACCACACCACCTCACCACCTGGCCTTGGGTTCCCCAAGAAAAACAATCAAAAGTTAACTTAGTGGCGTGAGGAGGTGGAGGAAGCCACTCAACTATTCTCTCCTCTTGGATTTCTATCCTCAATGATTTCATTCCAATTTATGGAGATATCTTGCAAAGAGTAATCGTATAATTCTTTCTTCCTATAGTCCAATTCAAGATAAGGCTTTTGACATCCCAAAGGAATCATAGGATATTTAGATAATCATGGACAAGTTCGTGAATCTTATGCACTCTTCAGGGTCGGGTGATGAAAATTGTAGGAAGCGAAACCCTAATCTTCAATGGATTCGAAGAACAGAAGAGGGCAAAGGTGCGACTGATTAGGAAACCAGTAGAAACATCCTAAACCAGGGAGTATGGACGATTAAGAGAAGCAAACAAGAAGAGCGTTTGCAAAGGGTGGCCAGAAGAAGAAAGGAGAACAAGATGGGGGATTGGAGGTGCGCTAAATGCGCCTTTGTGAACTTTCGTAGAAGACTGGAATGTCTAAAGTGCAGAAAAGTGTGGTCGGGTTTCGACTATAATTTTCCTTTAAATTTTCTGGTGGAGAGCTTCAAAGGGTAGAAGGAAAAGAACACAACAATGGCAAGGTGTGAAGATTCACCATTTGACGAAGACTTAGCGGAGAACATTGGAAATCAGATGGAGGATTGTGATGTTGAACTTCTAAAGGATAAGAGCGTTGGTATTCCCCCATTTCCTGAGGAAGTATGGATGGAATCCATATCGTTAGAGCCTCAATTTGGTGGTAAGAATGGTATCTGGGGAAAGATTAAGGAAGAATTTCTTGTAGATTCTCAATCACTTAAGAGTTGGCTTCATAGACTAAGTCCGTCAATGGGCGAAGTGAAGGTATATCAGATAACAAAGAGGGAGTTTTCAATTATCCCCCTTACGGATCACAACTCCTGTCATTGTAAACTCCTATGGCAATCTGCAGAGGGAAACCCTTTTGAGTTTTTAGAAGATTGGAAAGGCAAATTCTTTGAGAAATTTAAGTAATCATGGTGGTCTATCGTTGGTCTCCCTTCGCATGCTTGGTCAGTTGAAAACTTCCGAAAGATAGGATGCAGGATCCGGAGGGTATTAGCAACGGATAGATCATGCAATGAAGGGAGTGGATACGAGAAGGCGATAATATTATTAATGGTACAGCTTCGGAGACAATTAAACTTTCGGTTTGCTTAGAGGAGACTGTTCATTGGGTGGTGTTATCAAAATGTTGTCATCGCTGCCATTATCAGAGGTATGCGAAATGGAGGAAACAACCAACCTTTTCCGGCAGGCACGGTCGGACATGGAAGCCCTCTCCAGAAGTACGGCAGTGGAAGGGTTAGAAACGCAGTTTAGTGGTGCGGCGCATGATAGCACAGATTTTGAAAGGCTATCGTGCACTTCTCCTCTTTTTCCCTCCATCAAGCAAGTGGCACGGCACCATCTAGGCAAGAGAGCGTGTCTCAGAGGGGAACCGTAAAGGAGGTTGTGCATCGGGAGAATCATTATCAGCCCAGAGGTGACGTGTCGGTACTGTATTCTTCAGTGTGTGGGTGGAATACAGCTGGTGTCCATGCGAGTCAAGCAATGGTATCTCCACCCTTTCTCAGTATAGAAGTATCTCAGCCGTTTAACAATATTTTTGGCATTTATCATCAAGCCAGTTGATGTAGTGCCAACATGGCAGCCATGTCATGCCTAGGTGGTTTTGGTGGAGTTCTAAGGTGCAGTCCCTCATTAATGTTGATGGCCCATTTTGAACCTGCTTTTTGAGCTTCTAAATGAAAGAATTATGGAAAGTGGTAAACTACAAAGTTGTAGGTCTCTTTGAGATCTTTCCAACAAGCATTTGTGCTTGGAAATTGGACAAGAGGGTAGAAAGTTATGGCAGTTTTTGTGGACTGTGTCTGTGGGTTCCCAAAACAGTCAAAGTTAGTGAGTTCCAATGCAATTAATGTTATGTTAGTCCCTAAGCTAGCTAGTGGATGATCTTGAACGAATTTGCTTTGGTTTTCTTTTATTTAAAGAGTTAGAAACCATCTTTAGAGGGGATTTTGGATGTTGATAAACTTATGTAATTGATGGAATATCAATTGGGTTGAGCATTGCTCCCATTTTCTTCTTCTTCTCTTGTTGTGTTCTTGATTTCTATTTTTCTTCTTCTTCCCTCTTAAGCACCCGTATTATCTGGTATCAGAGCCAACGTTACTCTCTTGGGCTAACTTCGATTTGATTTTCATGGCGGCACGAAGAGGTAGAGGAAGGCGTGGTAACCAAATGATGGAAGATTTGAGAGATGAAAGAGATGATGAACTTCAAGCACTTCGAAGACAAGTTGAGCAACTTACCATGCGACTTGAATTCCAAGAGGCTCGTAGTGAGCATGGTAGATCAAGTCGTGGAGGTTCTAGTGATGAATCCGATATGAATCCCTTCGCCAATACTCGTGAAGAGGCTAGGCTGGGAAGGTTCTATCGTGATTTCGACACTGTCAAGATTGACTTGCCGGAGTTCCATGGTCGTCTACAACCCAAAGAGTTTCTTGAATGGCTTAGTGCCATTGAGAAGTTCTTTGATTACAAGGAGACACCCGAAAGCCAACGTGTGAAGCTTGTGGCTACAAGGCTTCGTGGCTATGCTTCAACATGGTGGGATAAGGTTCAAGAGATAAGAATCCACAAAGGAAAGCGTAAGATCTCTTCTTGGGAGAAAATGAAGTCAAGGCTTACGGAGAAATTTCTTCCGTTGGATTTTTCCCAAATTATCTTTTCTCAATTCAACAACCTACGCCAAGAATCCAAGAGTGTGTTGGATTACACCGAAGAATTCTACAAACTCATGGCTCGTAATGATATTCAAGAGGGTGAAGATCAACTTGTGGCAAGGTATGTTGATGGTTTGAAGTTTTCCATTCGTGATGAGGTGGAAATGCACCGATCATTGAGCGTCAATGATGCTTATCAACTAGCCTTGAAGGTGGAGGCTAAGCTTTTTCGTTGTGGTGCTAAAAAGTATGTGGATGTTCATAGTCTCTATCCTTCTTCTAAAGGTAAATCTTCACATGGTGGAGGTACAAAGTCAAGGTCCGAATATTTCAACAAAAATTCTACAAAATCAGCCCCTATATATCAAGTTGAAAATCAGCCCAATCGTCCCAACAATTCAAATGCTTGTTTCAAGTGTGGTCAAGTTGGCCATCGTTTCAAAGATTGTCCAAAGAGGCAAGTAGTTGCCTTCGGTGATGATGAAAATGATGATAATTTTGTTGATGATTCAAATCAGCCCATATATGATGAGGATCTTATTGACTATTCAAATCAACCCATATATGATGAGGAAGATGGCATACAAAATGTAGAAATCGAACCTGAAGAAGGAGAAAGTTTGGTGATCCAAAGAGCACTTGCTACACCAAAGGTTGAATCCGATGATGATTGGCTTAGTTCCGATATTTTCAAGACTCGATGCGAATCTCATGACAATGTTTGCTCCATTGTGATTGATGGTGGGAGTTCTGAGAACATCGTATCTCATAAAATGGTGAACAAGCACAAACTCAAAACCGAACAACATCCAAAGCAGTATCGGATTACATGGTTCAAGAAAGGATATGAGAGTAACTTTTTTATTTCCAAGAACGAATTTGATCAAGAGACCAATGATAATGGTAAATTCAATGCTCTACTTGTTGTTGAAACTAACGAGGAGTACGAAGAACTTCAACGGCAATTCAATGAATTCATCACCAAAGAAATTGGATCCGATTGCATATTAGGTGAACCGATGGATATTGAAGTGATGGGTGAATGGAAAAATATTACATCGATTTTTTCATCCAATTACATCGATCCATTTTTATTCGATCCTACATTGAAGCTCACAGTTGATGTTTATATATTCAAACATGTTCAAAATCTAGACAAGTCATCACTTCTTCATGGAGATTATGAAGCGGAGTTTGATCTTGGGAAGTTTCAATTGATAATCATTCTTCGATACTTCAAGGTTCGAGGGCGAGTTTTCTTGAACCAAGGAAGTTTAGCAAATTTCAAGATCGTGTGGATGCCCCTTTTCAAGTGCTTAAGAAAATTGGGGATAGTGCATTTAAGGTTGAGCTCCCTCCAAATATTAATACTCACCCAACTTCAATGTTAAGACTTGACAACTTATCATGGAGAGCTTGATGAGAACTCGTGGGCGAGTTCTTTCTCACCCGAAAATGATGATGCAGTGCCAACATGGCAGCCATGTCATGCCTAGGTGGTTTTGGTGGAGTTCCAAGGTGCAGTCCCTCATTAATGTTGCTGGCCCGTTTTGAACCTGCTTTTTGAGCTTCTAAATGGAAGAATTATGGGAAGTGGTAAACTACAAAGTTGTAGGTCTCTTTGAGATCTTTCCAACAAGTATTTGTGCTTGGAAATTGGATAAGAGGGTAGAAAGTTATGGCAGTTTTGGTGGACTGTGTCTGTGGGTTCCCAAAACAGTCAAAGTTAGTGAGTTCTAATGCAATTAATGTTATGTTAGTCCCTAAGCTAGCTAGTGGATGATCTTGAACGAATTTGCTTTGGTTTTCTTTTATTTAAAGAGTTAGAAACCATCTTTAGAGGGGATTTTGGATGTTGATAAACTTATGTAATTGATGGAATATCAATTGGGTTGAGCATTGCTCCCATTTTCTTCTTCTTCTCTTGTTGTGTTCTTGATTTCTATTTTTCTTCTTCTTCCCTCTTAAGCACCCGCATTACCAGTTAGGCGTTAGGCGAAGTGGGCCTAGGTACAAGCTTGGGTATAGGGCTCTCCCCGATTGTTTTGGTGAGCCCATTAATGATTGGTGGGCCCAAAAGGATCTCGAGTTTTTTGCAGTGAAGTCGGGAGTTAACTCACCCTCTCCTCTCATTAAGATGTCATTTTCCCAGAGGATTCGGGTCTTAATGGGCTGGGGTGGAGAGAAGGCTTCTCAGATGCGACTAGCCTTGAGGAGGAGTTATCTTAGCAGCAAGAATCTTTCCAGATATCAAAGAAACTCCTCCATCGTGTCGAACCTGCTGGTGTCTTTTTCGGAAGTGGACATAGGAATGCCAAGGGAGGAGACCTTGGAGGGTGATCATCTTCTGCCATCATAGGTCTCAGAACAGTGAAGAACAAAAGAACGGTAATGGAAGGAAGTTCCCGTTGGAATATATGAATGTCCTTGCATAGTCCATACTACATCTATATAATAAACAAAATAAAAAACCTCATGTATGCCCTACATATTTTTTTCAAAAAGAAAGCTCTAGTTCCAATCCAATCCAAAATATAAAATTTGTAGCTCTCTCTCTATCTCTCCCTTAGTCCATGCATCTCTCTCTTTCTCTCCCGCAGGTCGGTTCGGCGTCATATTTGGCGATCCAGGTCGCTAGCGAACCACGTTTGGGATTGTGCGACCCCGGATCGCGGGTCGGAGGGCGGATGGCGAATCCGGTAACTATGAGTCAACCTCCTAACTAGTGTCCTTTACTATATATTGTTAAGTCAACCCTAGAGGAATCACACGAATTTTATGGAGGAATTCAAGAAAACATCACGAGTTCTTTCTTTGGCCTTGTTTAGGAACTTGACATTTGCACTAACTTGTGGTTCCATACTGCTCATGTTTGTAAAGATACACCCGCTAAGTGAGATCTGGATTATGCAGATGTTGCTGGTGAGAAGAGTTAATAATAGAACATGACTAATGAAAATGGCATCATTGAGTCAGCTGTTCTTAGTTCATTATGTTAATCCTTGTTATAACCAATTATATGGCGGTCTGTTTTTGACCAGCGTTCTCCCTATAGTAATGGGTTCTAATATTTTCATAGCAAAACACAAAACGGTTCTAAAATTGCCTTTATTGAAACTGGTCTTTGCTATTATGTTAATACTTGTGTTGTAGCACATTTTATGGCAGTGTGATTTTGACCAGGGTTCTCCGTATAGTTTTGGGTGCTAATAAAGGGTTCTAAAGTTACCTTTATCGATCTGTTTACCTGCCATTCATGCTCACGTATGACTTTGCACTACATAGATCATTAAACCTTTTTGATGGACCTCTTTTGCCTATTTTCTTGAATCGAGTCTATAAAGGTTTTAAGTTGGTGAATTTTTTCTTTTTCTTGAGCAGGATTAAGGTTTCCTTTTTCTTTCTTTTTTAATTAATGCGTATTCTTACTGCTAATTAATTCGAATTGCAGAACTTGGAATTGCCTTTTGACATTCATGTGCTAATCCAGGCTCTATGGTTGGGCGACTAATCAGATTTAAAAAGAAGGAAAGGTCCATTCCATCTTCAATTTGTCAGGCAGATATGCTAGAATCAACTTAGAGATTTTGCGAAAAGAAGCGCTTCAAAGATACTATACCTTTATGAATAGTGAATTGGCTTTGATATCTTACCCTGAATGTGCTTCTCTGAGCATCATTTACATTTTCTGTTAAGAATCCTAGTTCTCTAGTTTGCTGAAGATCATAATCTGAATTTCCTTATATGGTTGTAACTTAAACCATATTTAAACCCATTTAATCTCTTCTATTATTTGACGACCCAAGCATCAGCATGTTTGGATATTTTCGCTGATGAAGCTACAGTCATATATTTAAAACAAATGCAAAGAAGTAGAAAATATGTTTAGAAAGTTCTGTTTTGAGTATTTCTTTCTTGTTTGAAAAGATGATAAAATCATAAACTCACCAAGCTTGGGGTGATTATAACAAAAAAAATGGATCTGTTAGTCACTTTAAAAGTGCTTTTGTTAGAGATGGATGTTCTGTAAGTGCATTTATGTGGTGCCAACTGCCAAGGCAACACCACACCTCATTTAGTCATTTTTTTGTGACTGGAAGACCTGTCGAAGGAAATTGAGCGATAACATCAGGCCTTGTTTGGATTAAGAGAAACATTTCTGATGGAAAAGTTTTTCTTGGAATTTTTTTTTTCTTTGCTCGATTTAGAGGTAAATGATGTGATTATGTCTAAATTTAGGGGGAAATTATCATAAATTGAAGGTCCCTATTGAGTAGGACGAACCCACCTTGTTTAACATGTTTATCATTTGTTTCCAAAATGAATTTTGCTACTAGATTCACAAAATTTCAACCTTATTCTTACTATCAATTTCTGTGACATAAAGACAAAATCCCCTAAAAGTTTAGCATGTGTGGCCATTCTCTCATGCAAAATTGCCTAACAAATCCCTATTATATAATATTCATACTCAGAGTCAAAATTATTTTCGTGAAATTTATAAGATGTGTGGGCATGAAGCCTCTACATATCTGACAGTTAGGATCATCCTATGGAGTATTTAAGGATTACAACCTATTTAAGTCGTGACACATTAAATGAACGATTTGGATCATCTTAAGAAGTGGGGCCCACTTACTTTCTGAAAAAAAAAAAAAAAAAAAAAAAACTCGATTTCACACACACACACATCAATATCGAAATCTCTTCAGATAAGAGGGTTAGATTCACACAGGGTACAACCTATTTAAGTTGTGGGCCATCAAATGAAAGGTTTGGATCATCTTAAGAAGTGGGCCCCACTGCACTTTCTGAAAAGTACTGGACTTAGCAAGCACAGATCATATAATGTGTGCAAAATATAATGTTCAGAGTTATCCAACCGAGGCAAGCAAATACTAGAGATGTTCAAAACCATTTGTACATATTTAAGGCTACTGATGTTGGCACTACCATGTTTTGATATTGCCAAAACCCAGCTGATCTTTTCATGAATCAGTGTAATTGTCAAAACTTGGTAGTGCGTAGGGGTGCAGCTCGGGTTGGAACTCGGGTCGGGATGGGTTGAGTAAATGGTTCCTCGAGTCGGGATATTTTTATTAAAAAAATTGTCTTCTAGTGTGACAATTTGCAAATTGATATTTGCTTTTGGGTATTTTAGGAAAAAAAAGAAGGGAAGGTGGTGGTTCGAGCTAACTCAGAACTGGTTTTCATAGGGTCGAACAGGTGCGCTCCCGACTCAGTGAGTCAGCTCGGGCAATCCATACATTAGAAAGAACTGAGCTGTCGTTCAAACATCACACCACCCTTAAAGGGCCCCCGAAAAGCTCAGGTTACAAGCTCCCGCTGCGGAACTCAGCTGAACCGATCTTCGGAGATTAATTATATAAAGAGCCAATTTCCACTAATATTTTCCGATGTGGGACTAAAGGACCGATAAAGAGTTTTCGCCTTGAGTTCCCATCATTTGATTTTCCTGTCCTTGAAAGCTTCCCGAATCAGGAACATGAGCACCTGTGCTTTGGCCTTCGTATTGTGGAGGTGCCTGAAGTTCTACAACTAGAGTTTTAATGTCCCGAATCATATCCGGCAGCAGACTAACAGATCGTGTGACATGAGCAACAGTGTTTTCGCCTTCGTCTTGTAGAGGTTCCAGATGTTCTACGACATGAGCTTTATTGTCCGGAGTCTCGCCTTGAAGCTGACCAACAGATTCCATGACATGAACACCTGTTTTTTGGCTTTCGTATTGTGAAGTTGCCTGATGTTCAACAACTTGAGCTTCATTATCTGCAATCTTATCTGGAAGCATACCAACAGAATCTTTGACACTATCAGAATCGGGCTGATCCCCAGATGACTCAGAGGTGTTTGACACAGTGCCCACCACAACTGGGCTCGAATCTACCATAACAACATCTCCCTCATTTGTATTCTCATCAACAGTTTGTAAACCAACAGATTCTTTGACACAATCAGAGTCGGAAATAACGGGATGAGCTTGGGATGACTCAGAGACGTTTGACACGGTGCCCACCACAACCGAGCTTGAATCCACCATAACAACATCTCCCTCATCTGGGTTCTCATCAACAGTTTGTAAACCAACAGATTCTTTGACACGATCAGAATCGGTAATAACAGGCTGATCCTCAAACAACTCAGAGATGTTTGACACCGTGCCCACCATAACAACTTCTCCCTCATCTGGGTTCTAATCAACAGATTGTAAACCAAAACTCTGTTTACTATCAGCAATTGTATTGCTCTCTTCTGCAATATCTTGATTCAAATCAGACAACGACGCTTGAATCTCCCTAGCTACTACGTCACCTCCATTGTGATCTCTGCCTGACAAAGATTCATCGCCTACAGAAAGGTCTAAACCAAGAACCCCATTATTTTCTGCCTAATCTCCAAAGTCTGACTCTTTTCCGAGAAAGACAAATCCTCTTTCCCCTCTTCAATTCCATCTCTAGGATTCAAAACCCCAATTTTCTCATCTTCCAATAATTACATATTGTTTTTTGTAGGTTTCCAAAATTTTCCTGAATCTTTATCAAACATTACCAAATTCTACAAAATTTTCCTTGCCATTTTTTCCTGATTCCAAACTTTATAACTGTGATCTTAAGTGTATTAATCAAATATCATCCTTTGCAGCCACAATCTTCATTCTCAGACTTCTTGAAAAAAAAAGAAGTGGAAATGGGCTTCTGTCTGCCCCATACACAACAGTGTAAGTTACCCATTTTCTTCCCTTCCCAAAATCAGCATTTGGGATATTTTAATTAATGTTGTATTTCTCTTTACCTTCCTTCCTTTGCTATTACTATGAATTGGAACTCCTTTACCTTTGCTCATATATTTTTAATTTTTTTGACTCAAGAAATTGGTGTTATTGTAATGAAAGTCTTACAATCTAAGTAAAAAGCTAACAGTTTGTGTCCTGATTTATGTCTCTCTAACCTGTTATTATCATAAAAAACTGTTTCATTTAGCATAAACAAAAAAGAAAAAAAATATATCTATGATTGATTCATCTGAAGGCTGGATGCAGAAAGTCAAAAGGGCAGATTGTGTTGGTCATAATTGGCCAACGTTGTCAAATGAGTCTGTTTATTGGAATAATTTAGAACAGTTATATCAAGTTTTTGGAGGTTAAGTTATATCTATTTTTTGGGGGTTATATCTTGTTTTTTTGTATATTTGTTTGGTCTTATTTACAGGGATTTGGGGTTTTTCTGCACCACTTTTTTATGTAATAACAGTTGCTTTGCAGATTTCTTTTCATATCTGTTCTCTTCTACATTTCTTGTTTCCGCCAAATTGTTCATTCAATGGATTATTCTTTTTAGATGGGTTCAAAGTTCAGACCATAGTTACCAGGAGCTTCCCACTACTTGGGTGGGAAACTCGCGTTGGAAGCTGAATTCTTCTTCTCGCTTCACAAATTTAGGGAAGCGTGCTTCGTACACGCCTCATACGCTTCCTATTTTGGTGATTCTTTTTTTTTTTCCCTAAAAGTGTGTTTTTTTCCTTTTGATGATGCTAAAAGGAGTATTTAAAATATAAAATCATATCTTAAGTCTCCACTAAAACTTGTGTGGATCTTTTACAGAACTTAAAATTAAATCTACATGAATAAAACATGTAAAACTCTAAATGCCTAAAACTTGTAATCCTAATAAGTCGTAAATTCCTCATTACTACTTGTAATCCTAACTTACATTAACCCTCCATCCCCCACCTACTATAACCTTAGCTCCTTATATATGCTCCTTATTCGCTTCTAGTGAGGCTTATTACATGCTCCATGTAAACTTCTGATGATGCTTCCTACTCGTTTCATTTCTTTATTTTCCTTGAAGCCTTTTGTTTCATTCTTCTCTTTTCTAGACCCCTAGCTTCTCACTTCCAATTGCTGCATCTTTTCTTTTATGGCGTCACTTCTGTTTCCTACTTCGAGTCTTCCGTTCGCTTCCCACTTTGGCAACTATGGTTCGGACAACAAGTCCATTAATAACTCAAAATGGTTTCTGAGCTAGAAAATCGAGTCATTTAGTTTAAACCCTTTCGTTGTAGTTCCATAAGAAGGGTTGCTTGCATATACAACACATTTATAGGCTACTGATATTTGCATTACCATGTTTTTGGAAATGGGCCGAACTCACCTTGTCGTTTATTATTTATAGGCTACTGATATTTGTATTACCATGTTCAGGAGCCTATATATGTATATCCGTGTATGAGAGAGTTACGAAGAAAACTTTGCTTGATCCTTTATGATGTTTGAATGAGATTTTGTCACCCTAAAAGACTTCTGAAACCTGAAATTTAGAAACTGGTTTCTCATATGTTTGAGAAAATCTGTATTTAGAACCAGTTTCCCTTGTAAAATCTGTGACCTAGGGTCGTGTTTTTTGAGCAATTTGTTAGATGACTCAGATCAACCATTGTTTTGATTTGTTGATTAAAAGTGCTTGGTGTTTGATTCTATCAGTATTGTTTTACCACCCCTGCTGATTTTTCTACTTTTTTTAATTTCTTCCACCGTAATAATTGATGTTTGCTAATGAATGATGATATGAACCGAGTTTTGGCATAATGATTTTATTCTTTGATGCTTTTACATCTAGATTAGATATTATACTTAATTGTTAAGTGTAATTTTAGGACTGGTTAAGGTGATTCTTGGCTGTTGAATGTGCTGCTGTACTGTTTTCTCCAATTTAATGAAGTGTGTCAGTGTTGTTTTTATACTATTTTTATTGAAGTTTTTATGATCAAATCACATATTTGGTTTTGGATCTGTTTTAAATTCCTGAAATGACGGGCTTCTCGGGATAGTTAGAGATACTATGAACTATTAGTTGGCCAATGTGAAAAATCCCATTATTCATACAACACCAGTGAAATTGAATGGAATAAATTATCTATCCTTTGCACAATAATTATGATTGATATTTGGAGGTAAATGAAATTTGTGTATCTTAATAGAAACAACCTTAAGCCCAACCTGCTCTTGCCTTACTTTGATGGGTGGCAGGTGACTTTCTTGAGATTTCACATCGTCTGAACTTATTTCTTTCTTCTTTGTTCATGCTTTTTTCTGTTATGCTACATGAATTTACATTTCTTTTTAACTTTAATAAGTTGACTATGGGAACTATTGTAAATATGAGTGAATTGTTATAATAAATAAATGAGAAAGTTATGGATGTGATTAGAAGTTGTCAATGGGTTGCTGAATTTCTAAAAGTTGTCAAGACATTTGTCCCTTACATTATTTCTTTCTTCTTTGTCCTTGCTATTTTTCTTTTATGCTACATGAATTTACATTTCTTTAACCTTAATAAGTTGACTAAGGGAACTATTGTAAATATGAGTGAATTGTTACAATTAATAAATCTAGAGGACAATTAATGCTTGTGAAGAAGAGGGTGTTCGCTCCCAATCCCCGTGAGAATTGAACACGAGACCTTAGACAAGGTTCATGGACCCTTACCACAAACACAACGGTGTAGGATTGGTAGAAAACTAATGGTTCTCTCTACTACTACATCCATTCCATCATATTTACCTTTCTTTCTATTTAACAATTCACCTATGCTATTTTTGCACAACAGAAATTCAGAATCCGACAATGGTACACATAGTACATAGTTAAAATAGAGGAGAGGTAATCCGAAAATGAAAGTCATGCCCTTTGTCACCCTCACTGTACTATGAACCTCACATGTGGATGCTTTTGTGGCCATTTGCGTCTACCTAACGTCTTCAGTCTAGAGTTCGTCAAGCCAATGAACCATCCCTACAATCTCTCACAAGTCACAAGTAATCCTTCTCCCAGATGATTGGCGAGGCTTTGATACCATTAATATTGTTTCCGTGTAGTCAAAATCTAGAGACTTGTAGGATGAGGATGAACTCCATTGAAGGAGAGGAGAGAGATCTGAAGAAGGATTTTGCAGAATGTGATTTAATTCCCAAATCTAACTTCTTTCCAGCTGCATTGACGAAATGTAGATCTGATCTAACCTGTCGACTAGCTCAAAGAAGCATACTTTTTCCTGATCCTTGAAATAACGATGGAAATCCCATTTCTAGTCTGCCATGCCGTTGCACCATGAGAACATGACCGCAACTTTGCAGTTCTTATTCCCCCATAACCTATAAAGTGTGGGATGCTGGTCACAAAGTGGGTTATCCCCCACCCGGCAATCTAACTATAAAGACTGGTACCTTTTTCAAAGTCCTCTAAAGACTCGCAAATAGCTCTCCAAGCACCTGATCCATTGCCTCTAGTTGATTTTTAACACTCCATAAAGAGTTCTGATGACGATGTTTTGCATGGATAACCCTTCTCCACAAAGCTTCATGCTCTCGAGACCTCCAAACTCCAAAGCCATCTGCCAAGGAGAGTGAGAGAGGTTCACCCCTTCAGATTGCCAATGCCTAGCCTACCATACTCTTTCAATCTACTAACACCTCCCAATTGATCTACTAACTCCTCCCAATTGATCATCTGTTCCTTGTCATCCCAAAGAAAATCCTCTAAAGCTTTTCAATCCTTTTGGCTATGGATATATGATACAAAAGAAGATTTGCTAGTGTGGAGCGTGATGCCTCCCCCATCGAAAGGAAATTCTTCTTCCACATAGCTAGTTTTGTTTCAATTTTGTCAACCACCATTACCCAAAAAGCTTTGGACATTGCTCCGATGCCCAAAGGGAGGCCAAGATAAATAATGGGGAGAATCCTAAGTTGTAAATGCTGCTTCATTCTTGTCATATTCCCATCATAAAGGAAATGAGAATCCTAATCTAGAGAGGTGTCTCTAGAAAAAGGAGGAGTTTGGTTTTAATTATTTTAATATTTTTTCATAGATTCTTACACATATCCCACACTCACATATTGTATCTTAAGATTTTAGAACATGGACGATTTCGTGTTGGATCCTCTAAATATCTGATACTCTCACCTCTACACAGGTATCTCAGTTACATAGAGTTGCCCATTTCTACTAACTCTATCCAATGGATACACTGCCCATCCCTACGAACTCTATCCAATAGATACACTTACTTTCATCTCAAAGGCAACTGATCCAACTTAAATGTTAAAATTCAACTCATCCAAATCCTAACATGCTTATAATCATCACTATGATTTGGTTCGCCACACCACTTTTATCCAATAAATGATTCTGTCTAGATCAGCTAGACCTGAGATTGTGACTAAGCTGTATTTTCTTTATGTGTATTTATGATGACATTCTGTCATAATTAGTTTTCCCTACTTGGAGAAAAACTTTCACTTGGAGTGAATAAGTCTTAAATTATGTGATACCCTTTGTATTAATATAAAAGCTATTTTCCCCTGATCTGAATTGGATGAATTGTCTTTCAATTAATATTTTTGTTTCTTTGCATCTTTTATTCATCTTGGATGTTTGGGGCACCCCAAGCCACTTATAGTCATTGTCTCACATAATGCGATATCATTTTCAGACTTACGGACAAGATGGCCGCAGCCTTCAAGAAACAAGCCTTGTATAAAGACAGTAAGAACCTGCATGATATCTCAAGAGTCTTTCAAAAAGACTCATCCTTTAGTTAAGATGTGTGGCATCACATCTGCTAAAGATGCAGCAATGGCAGCTGAGGCTGGCGCTAGTCTTATTGGGATGATTATTTGGCCAAAGTCCAAACGTTCTGTATCCCTCTCGGTTGCTAAAGAAATTTCGAAAGTTTCAAGGGAGTATGGGGCGCAACCTGTTGGAGTGTTTGTGGATGATGATATTAGCACGATATTAAGAGCTTTTGATGCATCAGATCTTGAATTTGTGCAGGTAAATATTAATGTAACCATAGTAGTTAAATGGCATCACATGTCCCTTTGATCATGACAAGTTGAATTTGTACAGCTTCACGGAAATGGCTCTCGGGCTGCCTTTCCAGTTCTACAGCAACAGAGCAGGATAATATATGTTTTGCATGCTGATGAAAGTGGAAATCTCCTCAATCAGATTACCGACGAAGAAAGTTCTTCAGTTGATTGGATTCTGGTGGATAGTGCAACAGGTGGCAGGTCTGAAATATTTACTTGTGTTTTTGTTCCAATATTTAGTCCCTTTTCGTTTAAGGCCCTGTTTGTTTGAGATTATGACAACCGATTGTGAGCCCCAAACCTATTATTGGGCTCAAAATTACATTTAAATTTGAGTCCAATAATAGGTTTAGGGCTGACAATCGGTTGTCATAATCTCAAACGAACAGGGCCTAAGATTATGACAACTGATTGTGAGTGCTAAACCTATTATTGGACTCAAAATTATGTTTAAATTTGCGTCCAATAATCTGTTCAGCACTTACAATCGGTTATCATAATCTTAAGGCCCTGTTCGTTTGAGATTGTGACAATCGATGGTGAGGCTCCAAACCGATTATTGGCTCAAAATTACGTTTAATTTTGGTCCAATAATCGGTTTGGGGCCTCACAACCGGCTGTCACAATCTCAAACGAACAGGGCCTTAGTATGACTTAGATTTCAATGCCTGTATAATGTTTCATATTATCAGCTTGCTCTTAACACATTTACATGCATGCCAAGACTCTCATGTCACATGTGCATTCTGAATTTTTAGTGAATGCTTGCCATGTTATTATCCACTTGAACTTGTTGATTTCTCTTTATCATGGATATTGTGATGTACTTTTGAACTTGATAGATACTGGCTGTCTCAAAGTTGTCTTCTTTTCATCCTACTTACTACTGTATATGAGGGACACATTCAATTTCTCAAATGTTTCAATGCTTGCAGTGGCAAAGGATTCAATTGGGAAAGGTTTAAGTTGCCTTCTATAAGAAGTAAACAGGGATGGCTTTTGGCGGGAGGCATCCATAGCGAAAATGTTTGTGAATGTGTTTCAACTCTTAAACCTAATGGTGTTGATGTGAGCAGCGGCATCTGTGGCCCTGATGGGGTTCAAAAGGATCCATTTAGGATATCTTCTTTCATGAGTAAGGTTAAGTCAATATATTATTGATCATGTTCTTATTTTGTTATTAACTGTTCTTTTAACTCTTCTTTAACTGATATTTGTTGTTATCACCCCTCCTCCTACACCTAAAAAACTAAACAAACACTTCTTACAATATTATATTCATTGCGTCCTATTAGTCTCTCTTCTGTAATGCATATTGGAGACTGAAGATAATTAAGACTAGTTTGATAAAAGCATTGTTATTTGATTATCTTATGCTTTGAGAATTATAGTTGCTTAATTCTATAATTTATTAGTTTGCTAAATGAAAATCATATTTATTTTTTTGCAAATCATGATTAATAACACATATGAGTGTGTCCCATCTCTAGATTTTTAGGGGTTGCTGTTGTGTCGGATACGTTGTACCTGTGTCGACACTTGCCACACTAATCCATGTCCACGGATCATAGCAAAATGATGGAAACACCTTTGAATTTCCATTTTTTTATATTTCACTATTTGCATCATCATTCATAGATTTATAAAACCCTTCAGATTCTATGCCTTAAATAGTAATTGGTTCCCAGTTTGTGCAAATATTTCCCCATGCTCCATAAGGCATATTTTTGCCTCTTCCATTTGGCCCAAAATTTCTTTTCTTCTCGTTACCTATTTTTTCTATTTTTTTTTTATTTAGTTCATGGATGGTTTAAATTTATTTATTTTCCTTTTTTTCATATACATTGCAAAGATTGTGCATTTTTTTTTATCTATGCTTTGTTTCTGTTTTGCTTCTATTTGTTTTGACGACTCGTGTTTTTTGCGCTCTCTCTATTTTGGTTTTCTTGTGATATAGCATTGAGTTTAGGTTCAGAATTCTCTATTACTCACCAGTAGATTCTATTCCTTAAGAAGTTGTGTTTGATGTACGTTTGGGAATTATTATTGTTTTTTATTTTCACTGTGGCTGTTGACATTGAAACAATAAGTTTTATCAATTTTAACAGTAGGTTTTTTATATGGAAATAAAACATTTTACGTACTTAACCTACTAAAAATTTTAATATATTAGATATTATCACCATATTATCATATAAAAGAAATAAAATTAGAATTGATTAAAATATATTAGTGATTTTTTTTTTTTTTTTTGAGGTTAGCCGAAACCAACACTTAGTACCCGTATCAAATTTCGACACTCTGCCCCTTACTCATATGACACAATTGAGAACCCTTTATCATCAATCTTGCCACATCAGTAATTCCTCTAAATTTGCCCACATTTTTATATTTCAGAATATATGATTTCAATATAGCCTGGATTGTTATCACACCACTTATGAGTATAATTGTTATCCGCAATGGACGCTAGCAAATCCCTGAGTATAATTAACACTTATTAAGATAGGAGAAAGAGCCAAAGCCTTGTTTCTACCATGGTTTCAAATTTCAATTAATTAAGAAAGAATTTTTTGTAGGGAAATGATAAATGCGCTCCTTTTCATTACTTCGGACACCCAACTGCAATGTACGTGGCAATCAGGACGGTTGAATCCTTCCCATGCGAAGTACATCAGCCCTTCTGCAGTCATGAATAGGTGCACATTTATAACATCCTTTTTTGTTGTACAAAATTTTGGTATTTTTGGCTGAAATTTTGGGATAGCATTAAATAATAGATAATTTTCAGATTTTTTGGGATTTTTGTTAAATTTCGGACTGAAATTTCAGGTTTACCCCATTTCTAGGATAGTATTTAGACCGTTTCGGGTTTATCCTATTTCGATTTGGGTCTAGACTGAAACCTGAAATTTCAGATTTCGGTCGAAATTTCAAACCATGGTTACTACTACACAGATTTTGAGTCTGTACTCGACTAAACATTTCATGTTTGAATGAATCACATATTTCAGGGGTGAACTTCGGCTACATATTTCATTTCTTCCCTCCTTCCACCAACAATTAAGGGTAGTTTGTTGAACTTACAAAGTGATAAGTGAGACCCTTTGGCATAGGTAGTTGAGAGGCATTCCCACGAATGGGAGTCCCATTATCTAGGCCTTCACTACTTTTTTTTTCCTAGGAAATTGAGGGCACATGAAATTTGTTTTGTTCAGTTAAAAATGTATGAGAAGGAGACATACCACCTTACCTCAAAATCAAAATAAAAGGAAATTACTTGCAACGAATACTAGGGATACCCAGAGAGTCACATCTTAATATACCCCTAGCCCTTCAAGGAAGGTCTTTTCATTGGGCATGTACAATTCTCTTTTCTTTTACCGGCACAATTAGCCAAAACGTTAGCAAACCTAGTTAGCTTCTCTAGTAGCCTTCACCACTGGAAGAATAAAATAGTTGGGCTCTCAACGTCAAAACACCGTTCAACATCTGCTAGTTCATTTTTTTTTCTATTTCTGATTTGAATTTCTTAAGGGGAGTGATATTACCCCCCTCTTAAGTCTAAACAGAAATCGTTAAGGGACATTTCGTGCCTGTTTTTATCCCATGGGGTATCCACACTAAATGATGTAAAATCTTTTTGGCACAAGTACTCCAAAAGCAACAAATGGAAGGGGGGAAAAATGACTATAGGTAATGGGTAAGCACTACCATATTTTGATAATAACACAAACTCACCTTGTCTTTTCCTTTTTAATTGGCTGTTGAGACCTTGTATTAGCTTTTGATAGATGGTTAAATAATAAAATACAAGGTGAGTGTGTCTTTATCAAAACATTGAGTAGCCATAGGTAATAAGGAAAAAATAGTAGAAATTAGGGATTTTTACTAACTTCTCGAATAAGTGGTCCACATTGATATAAGCTTTTCCTCTTGAAAAGAGAAGTCCACTTTGAACAAAGTAAACAATTTTTTTGAAAAAATGTCTAAAACCTGAAATTTTGCTTCAAAATTGCGAAATAGGAACTTTTGATTGCTGAAATGGTTTTATAAGAGCCCCTCGCTTAACTCTAAAACAAGGTATAATTAACAAAAAAAGATATTTTGATTTTACAGTACTGTTCTCTCATGCAAAAGTCGGCCGTAAAATTACCGAGCAAATCCCAAAAACAAAAAAGGAGAAATTTTCATCTTCGTATTGGGGCATTTTGAGTTCCCCTTGCTTTGAGGCCTTCCAACTCTAATGCCTATGAAAGCATTTAATGATAGGGGACGCAACCTTGTGATGACCCAGTTTTTTACTTGGCACCAAAGAGATCAATTATCCCACCAAAGCCAAAAATCCCGATGAAATTGACCCAATAGTTGGTCATTTTCACTAGGGGTGCAACTGGGTCAGGTCGGGTTGAGCTTTTGGTAAAAAATGAATTGGAATCAACCCGAACTCAACCCCATTTTTTAGGTAAAAGCTCAACCTGAATTCCTTAAAATCGACCAAAGTTGCACCCCTAATTTTCACTTACATCGAGACTTAGCGACTGCAAACAGAGAATAGCAGAAGGGACTACAGCTTAGGAATTTTTTTTTTTTTTTTTTTGGGATGATAAGAGTTGCACCCCTCAAAATAAAAGACTTTAAAGATAGAAATTGATAGATTTACACCTCTATTCACGAACACTGTTCAAGAATTTGTATCCTGAATAAAGGAGTTTCAGCATCCCCTGGACTGCAAATGAAATAGCTGACATGCTTGCTAAGAGAGAAGTGGAGAGAGTTTTTATTTGAGGGCCAATCCCTGCCCCATGTGTAGTTTTTCTGTTGTTTTCTCTTTCTTTTAGTAAAGCTAGTTTGGATTATGGTTTAAAATAAACCTTTGGGCCTCACACAATGATTCCTTGCTACCTTTCACTAGACTAAAACCAGTGACAGGTTGACACAAAAAGCCAGAATCATATAGTGAATACCAATTATGGATCTACCATGACATCAACAACCAATCAGTCACAAGCCTTTCTTGATATATACTTCATGGATTCAATCTGCTCCTATTCTCGAATAGCAAATCCATGAATGTAGGCCAGAAACAGGGGTTACATAGAACTGGAATATAGGCTAGACAGAACTGGGCTACATAGCTTCCATACTAATATAAATTGCAGCCAAAGAAGAAACGCACACCATACAAAAGCTAAGATCAGGATGCATTACTGTGAAATTGTGAATTAATAACACCTGCACTATTCCATGGAAATTTCGGACTTCAAACAGGAAGAACAAGCCATAAAAGAAGAGCAGCATAAATCCGATTCAATCAAACCAGTGAGTGGTAACCTTGAGTAAGTTTGAATCACATCAGAAATAAAAGCAAATTAAGAGTAATTCTAAGAATTCTAGGATTGCAAGGTTATTTAAGAATCTTCTAACTTCCTACCACATCATAAGACAATGTATCTGAATAATAGATAAGCTTAAATCCTTTATACAATCTACTGAGGGACAGACTTTCAAAACAGAAAACATGCTGGCCCACAAGTAACTTTGATGATATACAAAGCAAAAGTGAAATCGCAAGCCAACCATAAGACCTAGCCGTCTAATAACTATGTTACCTTAGTAGCCCATTCATCTGATCCACCGTCGGCTGAGAACTCAATACATAGCTAAAGTAGAAACCTACAGTTAGATGAGCATAACTATCACATATATGACACCATTTAAAAAAGGGAAAAAAAAACACTACCAGATGAACGACACTCTCAGAAATGAGGTGAGAATACCTGAAGCTTTCAAACCACTATTTGCAGAGTCTCATCCTTTCCCAGTGGTATAGAAGTCGGGCTGTTCCCCCTCCATTGAAATGCCCTCCATTGAAATTGCATCGTTTGTGCCCTGTGTTGCAGAATGGGGTGAAGATTTAGTCGGGGATGGCAAACACCTGAGCTGGTAACTGACAAGTGCCGGTCCAAAAATGCTGAATTTCCCAGCACTACTGAAAGCAACTTCCGCATCAGAGCGCCTCTTGAACACTACTCTAGCACGGATAGTCTTTCTCATAACTTTTGTTTCTGAGTCTTTCAAGGGTCCATAGCGGCTGAATATGCTGATTAAATCTACTTCTGAAGGAAGAGAATCCGCTTCCGTAAAGCTTAGAATTAGAGCTGTTGGGGAGCTTTCTTCCTCACAACTGTCATCCAAATCGCCTACTTGCTTTCCTGCTGCCAATTCAAGATTTGCATCAGGATTTATATCGGCTACTTGAACTTGGTGTTCAGGGTCTACCTTTGGGCTCGATTGAATAGACTTTGATGGCTTTTTAGAAGACTTTGGCTTCTTTGTTGGGCTCTGCAGCTGAGGTTCTCCTTTTCTCTTGCCTTTGTTACACAATGGTTGCTCTTCAGGATCACATTGTACAGTCCTGTCAGTCCAATATGAGTCTTTCATATCACTGAATTGAAACATTTCATCGGAATCAGACTTAGCCGAATTGGGTGATTCATCAGAATCAGTTTTAATTTCAAATTCTTCCATAAGCTTCTTGGGCCTTGCCGAATTGGAACGACTCCGACAGATAGAGTTCCTAAAACCAGTGAAGACACTGACAATCATTGACAGGAAACTGTATCCTTTCATAGGATCTCGTGCGGCGAGGCAGAGTTGAGAAAGAATCTCCTCTGGAGAAGAATAATCCATAGGATTGGCCGCCCTTCTTTTTCGGGTCTCCACAGGAGTGCGAGGTGAAACATCCACGATAGCTTTACCTCTACTTTGATCTACCTTAGCTGCATTCCTCTGAAACCTTTCACTACTGAACTTAAGGATAGGAGAGGACCCAGTCAGTTGGCTTGCAACTTTACGTATGCAGTCACCAACCTTAAAAGATTTCTTAGGAATTGGAGACTCTGTATCGTCATTATTTAATGAGGAACGCTTTTTATTCTTACTTTGCACTGAGTCGGCGGAGAAGGAATCAATGGCCTTACGTTTCTTGCCGGCAGAGTGTGAAACTGATTTTTGAGCAGCATTTGCATCAACACTTTTGCTTCCACTATTAACAATAGTAGAGCCCTTCTTCCCAGTCATCAGTTCTACCAAGCTTCTTTTTTTCCTGGTATGATCTAAACCATCCTCCGAAAACTGTGCGCGCTTAAGAGATGAACTCTCTCGCCTTTTTGATTTTCTTTTTCCTAAAACTAAATCAACAGGCACCAGAGCCTCGTCCTTAGAAATGATGGTTCCATGCTCAACGATATCATTGGAAGCATTTGTAATAGATGGTGAAGGGTCTGCATCAGTCTCTAATAGTCCAGGTCCATATATATGGAATATAGGCAGTTTGGGATAACCCTTTAAACGATAAAATGCCATCAATTGAGCCTTAGCTATCAAGAGGTCCAGTCTATCACCTCCTTCAGGAGGGGACAGAGCTAATGCTTTAACGTACGCAACAAGTCTATTAGGTTCAAAGGAAGTTACACTCGTAGACCTGCCGACCCCACCTGCGCTAGTTGCTCCCTCTTTAATTCCAGCATTGTCAATTTCCTGACACTTGATGCTGAAACAGGCTTCTTCGGGCAAACACGAGCATGCCAGCCCAAACTCTACACGTCTAGAAACTTCGTCCACTGCACAATCAACGGCATTAAGGAAACCATCGGAATTGCTCTGTTTTTCCATCTGTGGGAAATTCGTTAGAAAAGGCTTTAACTGGGATGCATCGCACCAAGCAAATGTTTGATCCCCAAAATAAGCTACCAAAAAACTCCCCTTTCTCTTATATTTCACTGCTAATTCCGAGGAATCTGAAGGGTCAAATATCTGTCCAGGCCACCAAGGATGGCTCCGCACCTTACCCCAGACCAGATCAGAAACTGAAAATTCACCTTCTTTTTCCTGAGGCAGGTGGTAGCTGGCACGGTGCTCTTTCTTAATAGAGGCCTTCCCATGACTTGAAATCAAACGTTTCACAGTTTTTGTCTGTGCTATTTCGGGCAATTCTTGGGCACCAATGTCTGCGATTGGTTCCAGAACATCCATCATTTCGGTCTCAGCAGCATCCTCCTCCGTAATATCAGTTGCTACATTCTCATCTGATGTTGAGAACTTCCCTTCAGCTCCCACCTCTTTGATCTCGACTTCTTTGTTATCACACTCATCTGGTGGAGAAACCTGTGCCTCGGTCACTTCAACACCAGAATTCAAGCTTTCATCTGCATTACGAGAAGCATCCAAATCTACCACTCTACTACCCACAAGCTGATTCTCACTAAACAGAGAAACCCCAACTTCAGAAGGATCTTGCTTTTCATCTGGGTTTTGGGGCACAGAAACATCACTTCCCATACCATCACCTCCAAATGTCTGAGTTTCATCAGGAAAATTGCAATCTCCATTTTGAAGCCTGCCATTCTCCGAAACACATATTTCAACTTGAGTTCCCATCATTTGATCTTCCTGTCCTTGAAAGCTTCCCGAATCAGGAACATGAGCACCTGTGCTTTGGCCTTCGTATTGTGGAGGTGCCTGAAGTTCTACAACTAGAGTTTTAATGTCCCGAATCATATCCGGCAGCAGACTAACAGATCGTGCGACATGAGCAACAGTGTTTTCGCCTTCGTCTTGTAGAGGTTCCAGATGTTCTACGACATGAGCTTTATTGTCCGGAGTCTCGCCTTGAAGCTGACCAACAGATTCCATGACATGATGTTCAACAACTTGAGCTTCATTATCTGCAATCTTATCTGGAAGCATACCAACAGAATCTTTGACACTATCAGAATCAGGCTGATCCCTGGATGACTCAGAGGTGTTTGACACAGTGCCCACCACAACTGGGCTCGAATCTACCATAACAACATCTCCCCCATTTGTATTCTCATCAACAGTTTGTAAACCAACAGATTCTTTGACACAATCAGAATTGGAAATAACGGGATGAGCCTGGGATGACTCAGAGGCGTTTGACACGGTGCCCACCACAACCGAGCTTGAATCCACCATAACAACATCTCCCTCATCTGGGTTCTCATCAACAGGTTGTAAACCAACAGATTCTTTGACACGATCAGAATCGGTAATAACAGGCTGATCCTCAAACAACTCAGAGATGTTTGACACGGTGCCCACCATAACAACTTCTCCCTCATCTGGGTTCTCATCAACAGATTGTAAACCAACACTCTGTTTACTATCAGCAATTGTATTGCTCTCTTCTGCAATATCTTGATTCAAATCAGACAACGATGCTTGAATCTCCCTAGCTACTACATCACCTCCATTATGATCTCTGCCTGACAAAGATTCATCGCCTACAGAAAGGTCTAAACCAACAACCCCATTATTTTCTGCCCTAATCTCCAAATTCTGACTCTTTTCCGAGAAAGACAAATCCTCTTTCCCCTCTTCAATTCCATCTCTAGGATTCAAAACCCCAATCTTCTCATCTTCTAAACGATCTGCCTCCTCTAAGACATGATCTTTCGGATCTTCTTCAGGAACATCAGAATCATGAAACAGCGTTTCAATCAGATCCTCTCTTCTTTCAAAAACCCTAGAATTCTCATTAGAAAAAGAGGGTTCCGTTAGGGTTTCAGATGCAGACTGTTCTGAAACCCTAACCTCCGTGGTCTCATGAATAGAGAAGTCCAAATTCAGGTTGAGGCCGTGAGAAGCTGCCGCCTCGCCAGTGGGGGAGAGATTTGAGGACATGGAGAAGGAGAAACCCTAAAAACCCTAATTGTGTCAAAATAGAAACCCTAGATTTGGAGGTAGATCTAGATGTAAAGAAAAAAGGAAAATAAGTGAGCGTACCTCGTCAAAAGACAGATAAGGAGTCCGGCTTCTGTTTTTGGTTGCTGCTTGTATGAGAGAGTAAAAGATGGAGGTTTTCAGACTTTATTTTTTCTTCTGCTTCTCCTCTTCCGAACAAAATATAATAGAGAGCTTTGAGAGTTTTGGAAATTGGTTGCACGTTCCACACAAGTACGAAGTAAAATGACGTCATTTTTTAAGTAAACACTAAAAGTGCGCTCATAAATTCGCCCCCTGCCATAACTTATCCGCCCCTTTTACACAATCTCTCTCTCTCTCTCCCTTACATGAATAGTTGTTGGGGCCAACACTTTGATTTGTTTAAATGTTTGAATAAGGTAGGCCCCATTCATACTTATCCTCAGCCGGTATTTTTCTAGTATTACTGCCAGATGATACAAGTCGATTTGATGGGTCCCAACAATACATAAAGAGAAATTGTACGATGAAAGACTGTATAAACATGTAATAGTGGTATTTAGTGTAAGGGCATTGCTAGTGTCCATCGCTAAGGGCATTTTGCAGCTGGTCATGTCAGACCAGCCACCTCTCGTGAATGGAGACAACAGCTTTTGTCTCCATTTACGAGGTGGCTGGTCTGACATGTGACTGACGAGCCGTCCTTTTGCGGTGGATCCTAGCAAAATCTTTAGTGTAAATATGTAAAGGTCGTATGACATAACTACCGCCCTTGATATTTGATTCAACATCAGCTCCTCAAAAAGTGAGCTGCTAATTGGATCAAATAGCAAGGATAGGATGATCGGAACGTGTCCATACGGCCCTTCGTGGTATAATCTCTCCAACACAAATTGGTTGCTCTCTCTCTCTCTAAATCTTTGAACAAGGTGAGATTATATATGGTGCAAGCCCTTATAGTCCCTTATTTTTCAAAAAGTACTGTCCGGACCACATCATAGGATGATCCAAACTGTCAATAAGATGGAACACAATGTAAATAGGTTGTTCCCCAAAAATCATTTCCATGGGATGATCCCAACCCTCGATCTATAATATGTAGTTGTGTTCAATCTTATTGAAGGTTTGGGTCATCCTATGATGTGGTCCGTACAGTACTTTTTGAAAAATAAGGGACTATAAGGGTTTGCACCATATAAGAACTTGAACGAGGTAGCCCCACCCATACTTAATCTCACAAGGTTTTATATGGTTCAAGCCCGCATAGTCGAGTATTTTTCAAAATGGACTAAACTGTACTGTCCACGCCATAGGATGATCCAAACCGTCCATTTGAGGGGCCACAGTATTAATAGGTTGTGTCCCAAAAAATCATTTCCAGGGATGATCGTCTAACCCTCCGATCTATAGAGAAACTACATGTTATGGAAACCTATATAGATAAGAGGGTTGGGACTTGGGATCAACCTATGGAAATGATTTGGGGCACAACCTATTTACGTTGTGGCCGATCGAAGGACGATTTGGGTCATCCTATGGTGTGGGCCGTACAGTCCATTTTGAAAAATGCTTGACTATACAAGCTTACACCAAATAAAAACTCTATTCTCACAACCAATACTCTCTCTTCTATCTTTGAGCAGAAACCCTTAGTTGGGCTCAAGAATGAATGTTTAGATCTTTGAAGGGAAAAACTATTTACATTGAAGCTCAACAAATGAATGGTTTGGATCTTTCTTTCTAACAAAGTGACCCAGTGAATTTCCTAAAAAAATACTCGTTGTAGGATGTACATGTAGGTGAGGTAGGCCCATTTATATTGCATCTGTTCGAAAATACAATTAAGTCCACCCTTTTCGAAGATCCAAACCTTAGTTGTTGGGTATTAGTATTACTAGATTGTGCCCCTAAAAATCAGCTCCATTGGATGATCCTAAGCCTTTAATCTGTAGATAAACTACACCCTATAGAAATCTCGATAGGTTGAAGAGTTAGGATATTTACGTTGGGGATATACATATTAATTTATTAGAAAATTCATCTACATAAGGCGGAGATGAAAGGCGTTAAGAGCAACAGTTCATGATCGCTTCCCTAAATTGTAATAGAAGAAG
Organism: Tasmannia lanceolata; assembly: GCF_043159265.1. Lineage (NCBI taxonomy): Eukaryota > Viridiplantae > Streptophyta > Magnoliopsida > Canellales > Winteraceae > Tasmannia > Tasmannia lanceolata. The sequence continues at coordinate 49,427,507 of NW_027518683.1, read as the reverse complement.
AGAAAAAAGTCATTTCCATCTTATTATTGATGTAATAATATACAAATAGAGAAGAGTAACTCACTGACTTTGCTCCCTGTCAATTGAAAGGCAAAAAATGAAGGCCAGTTTCCTGCAAAATCCAAAATTCGTTCTTTTTTCGTGTCAAAATATTAGAATATAATTCGAGAAGAAGCAGGAGTCTATCCAGATTAAGAAATGATGCTCTGCTTTACATCACAAGAAGAGATTTTTCATGGCCTAGACATTTAAGAAGAGCTCAACTGTAGATTTTCGCCGAGAATAACCCAATGCCAATAGCTTCGAGAAAAATATGCGCAGGAATGCAGGAATAAATGAATCCGCTGCACGCTCTCTTCCATCAGATTGGGTGCATCTATCATCTGAATTTTCGAGGCTGATGAAGAAAAATTCTTGATGGGTGTGCTCAAATCAATCTTCATCGTCGGCCAGGGAAGCGAAAGAGAAGGGTCTAAATTTGTAGCCGTCACCGTAGTAGAACTTGTTCTGGAATTCAACCCAATGAAGACGCAAGGCATGAAGAAAAGCACTGAGGGTTTCCATCATCAGTAATATGAAGGCAGTGGCAAAGGCAAAAACTGCAAGCCCGATCAACCGGATGATAATGTTGTCATACCTGTTACAGCCATCGTGTTAAACTCTTAATCGTGATTAAAGTAGTGATTCATGAATGCAACTACTCATCAAGTGTCCTAGATTAAGATGTTTTGTAAGCTGTCCAAAATTGATTATTGGACTCAAATTTGGCCCTTAGTTTTTCAGCTAATTCTGGGAACGATCAATGTGCATATGATGTTTCTTCATTTGTGGAGAAGCGCTGAACTCTTTTCAAATTTATTTATGAACGCAATATTAAATTCTAAGATTAAGGATATACTCTTTCTAAAAGCCAACATTTCAACCATTTTTCAGCCGTGTTCGTTTTGGATTTTGAGTCCAAAACTGTTTTTTTTTAATGGTAGTCCAAAACTGATTATTCGAATCAGAGGTACGCTTGCAATCACTTTGGACTAAAATCAATTCTCAAAATCCAAAACGAATAGGGCCTAAGTAATTGAGAAGGGTTCCCATGAAGAAGTTTTCAATCTTTTAGGCAGCCAAGCTAGCCATTGGCCAACAAGAGGCGAAGACCTTATTAATCCAGCTACAAGAGAAAAACTAATGATAACATGATAGGAAAAACTAAAACTTACCCCCAAGCCAGGAGGAGGACTTTCTCATAGAAAACTGTTGACAACTCTGAGTGAGCCAAGCTGTGGAGCAAAGCAATTAGTCAGGAAAGTATAAATAGAATAGATAGAGATGATAATCAAACTGTGGTAAACTGTGACTTGCCTTAGAGCCCAGAGCCGAAGGTATGATGCAGTATTTGAGACTGCACCCAGCACAAACTCAATAGAATGTATCATTTGATGTACAAAAACCTCACTGAAATCGAACTCTTCATGTTCGTGCCGTGCAGAATCAGGTTCTACATCTAGATCCATCTCAGAGGTGCCCAGGATTCCGTAGGTACGACCTTGGAATCTCTGCAATATAAAATCATTAATTATTTTAATAAGCATCCAAAATCTTGGGAAATTTTACTAATGTTCTTTTTATTATTGCGAATTTTTGGACACGGTATCAAGAAAACTCGTCATTATTGTGTTGCGAAAATCTGCAAATGCAATAGGTACAGGCGTACAGCTACACCTCATTCAGTGCCCCATTTTCTCACTAGAGGTTAAAGAGTCATTATAGAGTAAATCAGAAAGTTTAACAAGTTTTGAACTAAAACAACTGCACAAATTTCAAAAAGATGCTCTGATACATCATTTTCAGGAAACCCCAAATATGTGAACCAATTCTTTTAAAATGTTGCATCTCAAAATTGTGAGGGTAGCAGAGTGCATACAGAACAAACTGAATCCTAATGTAAGTTCTCACAGGTTCTTTTATGGTAAGCAGTAAAAAAATTAAAAAGTACTTGAATATATGCATTAAGTGATGCTCCATATCACTCTTATCCCCATAATGCATCACATTACAGTCTTATAGCAATTAGCAACACTAAGATGTAGTAAAAAAATATAAAGAGATTCCAGAAAAAACAAACATTGAAAGAAAGAAGTAAATATAAACCCATCAACAGTCAAGGGTACATTAAAAATAGTATATTTCCAATATTTCCATGGGACCCCCATCAGATTTAGATAAATTAACTTTGCTCCTCTCTATTTGAAAGTGCTTATAATTCGTGTACAATTTTTGTCAAATTGGGATTCAAGTTGAATCCTGCCTAGCTTGTAGTTTTACTCCTTTTCTTGTCTTAATTTTTTTGTTTTCGTTGTTTTTATTGCTGCAGCTAGCTCTAGAGTGCTATTTTTATATAAAATGTCATTTGTTCGGGAAAAAAAACTGAGATCATGAGGCCTTAATCATAAATTTGAGCATTGCAGATCCACTTCAATTGAAATTAAAAACCTATAAAGGTAATTTTGATTTTCTAGAATATCTGTTGAGTACCTTAAGAATTGGAGATGTTCAGATTCTTGAGATTTACTAAGGTTTCAACAAAAAATTATTTTTATGAAATAAAAATCGTTTTGAAGGTCTTTAAAAGATGACAAATTTGGTCTTGAATATAGAAGCATTCAAAATATCCTTCGATTTTGCATAAGTAAATAAACTGAATTCGATTATATTTTTCCCCCTTTTAAGAGATGCACTTCCCACAGATTGATGGGTACTGAGCAACAAGGAAAATCTTCTTAAAAAGATTTGGCTTAAAGTGATAAAAACATATGGCTGGTCTATTGGCTTAAAATGATAAAAACATATGGCTGGTCTATCATAGGACAATTATGTTAGAAAACAAGGGTAAGCAAACCTGATCTTAATTTTCATCCATACTTTTAATTCATCCATTTTCACAACATGTCGTTCCCTACATGAAGTAGAATATCAAAACCAGCAATGAGACTGAAAATTTGATATGGGAAGCAGGATACAGAAAATTCCACACAATATTGTCTTTAATTATTGCATAACTAATCATCAACGCAAACATTTGTATCAATAATTGTTGAGAATTCCCATAAACAGACTGTAGTACATAGTAAAATATAAATTCTACAAATCATCACCCAAAATAAGAATATATGCGAATATTTTAGCAGCTCTCTCACAACTGACAATAGTTTTTTATCTTCATACTGATGTCTTGGGAAGTAGTACCCAGTACAAGTATGGAAAGCATTCCACATTTGAGAAATGTGTTCCTTAAACCACGAAACAGTTTCCTATTTCTAGGAGAACATTAAAAAAAATGAGGTTAAAAAATTACAAAGCCAAAAGATTAAAAATAAAGGCTATTTTAAAAGCATCAATGAAGTCAAGTGTCAACAGAAATTTTTAACCAAAACCCAATAACAAAAGTTTTGAGAGGGGGGCCAGTGGGAACTTTGAACCATTGTGGCTGATACTGCAGTTACTGGGAGACCATCTAGGCATGCAAGAGATCAGTTTCCTAGGCTATTACAGATAAGGTTTTAAATTTTGGTTCCAGTTAGCATGCCGGTAGGCACGGAATAAAAGCATGTCACTTTTGGTTATAGATTTTGGCAAAAATCCTAAAAAAATTATGGAAATGCTTACAAATGATGAAAATTTAAGACAAAACTTTACGAAATGCTAGAACAACCATAAATGCACGCCTAGAACCCATCACATAATTAAGAAAACCATCCATAATGGTTTAACACCGCATTATATGTGTTGTTGCGGATGCCTGGAACACTAAGGTCTTATTCTAAACTAAAAAGGCATACAACCACATATAGATATACTTCAAATAAACCAGAAATGAAGGAAAACAACCACTCCATTCATTAATTTCATAAATAAAGTACATATGCGATGAAATTTAAATGATTTTCTAACAAAAATAAATAAAATAATTAATTTTTAGTGATTAAAAAAAATCTTACTCCGTGTTATTCGGTTAGATCAAGTAAGAATAAATCACATATACAAAAATTAGAAGCTACTCAGTTCATTCACACTGTAGATGCACCACACAATTTGTGCAAACTGAATATCCAGCCTACCTCAGAATGACGCTTCCTCAAAATGAAAGGCTTTGGAAAGAGCATCCAAGGGACGGCAACAATAGCCAAAAGCAATAACAAGATCTGCAAAGGAATATGTTATAAGATAACCGAAAAGAGATAAAGAAAAACATGCGTGTGAGTGTATGCTTTCAGAAAAACAAGAAAGGGAAGTGATAGAAATCAAACCTGCAGTGGTTTCTGACCCCAAAACAATTGATTGTCACCAAGATCATCAGTAGGACTCAAGAACATGTAAATCATTACATGATATAGGTCCGCTTGGGACCCTGTGCACCACTTGATGACAATGAGAAGTGCAAGGTAGCCAAAAAGGCTGTTTAGAAAGATTATCTGTGGCACAAATTGATACCTACGAAAGAAGAAATAAAAGTCTGTATATTTTTCACTTTCTTCACCAACTCCGTTTGGAAAAAGACAATAGCAAGAGAGGAAAAAGAAACAACAAATGAAAAAAATAACGCTCACCGTATATCTATGGAGCTGCCAAAGAACCTTGCATTGAAGTAACTTTGTATAATTCCTAAGTTCATCTGAGTCACACCTAACAAAATAGACATCTTCATTTTGAGGGAGTTTAGGAAAGGCAACTCAGAACGACTTCCACGCCAGCTCGGGTCCACACCAAATTGGTATGGATCCCGGTATTTGATTAGTCCAGCAGTATAGGCATCGCTGATCAAAGAACATGAAATCAACATTAGATTTTCAAAATATGATCCTCTTAGGAACTTGTATTTTGAATAACTCATAAATTAACATTGGGATATTTGCAACAATGAATTTTTATAATAACAAAAAAAGAATGAAACATAATGGCATAACTCATACTATTGAATTCTTATATTGTGTATTTTATTGCATTATCAATAATTTTCTTATTTTTATTGAGAATCAAAATACTTAATAAGTTTAAAAAATAATAAATCAAAGCATGCGCATACTTAGCCGTGTCATGTTATACATAAACTTTATGTTCTATTTTCTCACTATTTGCTAAATTTTTAATAAAATAATAAAAATAATTTGACAAAAGAAAAAAAATCTATTTTTTCATTTATGTTGTGTTGGGTTGGTTGAAGTTGGCTAGGAGATTAGGAGAAGAAGAAGTCAAAAGGAATTAGACAAGCATGGAAGATGGGGAGAAGATTAGAGGAAGAGTGGTAAGTAGTGTGAGGAAGAGTCGTAGGTAGTGTTTGGTTGCGCCGCAATCCGTGAGAAGATTAGTGGAAGATGTAGGGGTGTTATTACCAAAATAGAGGGTTGAAGAGAGAGAGAGAGAGAGAGAGAGGATAATAAGACAAGAATCTTGTCCTAATCTTCTCCACAAATTCCACCAAAATGGAGAAAGATGGGGGAGAAGATTAGAGGGGGAAACATTGACGCCACGTAGGAAAAAAGCTAATAATGATGTCTGGAGGTTGTCTGGTGGTCAAAGGGAGTTTGGCCAACCAAACATGCTCTGGGTAGATTTCGGGAAGATCAGCGGCGTTTCAGGCGTTTGAAACGCTGCTACTCTTCCCACCTTTGGTAACCAAATAGAGCATTAGCGTATTATGTGGTTTAATATACTAGTATGTCTTACATAGTTATATTTATATGAATTGAATGTGAAATGTGGCGTGCATGAATTATGTGCGTATTGTATGGCGAACTATCCCTGTATGTGTAAAATAATTATGCGTATATGAATTACATGAATGTGGTGTGTATGTATTATGTATAAATAGTGGGATTGTGTGCCAATATGTTATTTATTTGGCGTTATGTTATGTTTAGACATGCATCACAAAGAATGTCACTAGATGTTTGATCTTGTTAAACCATCACGGATAATTATCTTGCTTATGTTATTGTTTCTTTTTTTTTCTTTTTCTTTTTTTTGAGAAAATAACGATTTCATTCCATAAGATCAAGCATATAATGTGATGGGGACAAGATGTCCCCCGTACAAGGTAAGAGATCAATCGAATGATCACCACCACACATGGGGATTACAGAAGAAAAATGAAGGATCAAAACCCAGTTCTCAACTCTGTGTCAATAGCACACAGAGCTGATAAAGCCATGCCAAGCTCGTCCGCCATTGAGTTAGCCGAACGACGCATATGACGAATAGTTGGTTTAATTTCGCGAATCAGATCTCAGATTTCGTCAATTAGATGGGCAAGCCTCCAAGGGACCGCACATTGATTCCTAGCCCAAGCAATAACATTCGAAGAGTCTCCCTCCCCGATCAGTGGTCTGAGATTATGTTTGGCAGAAAAAGTGCTCGTGTCTCGGCCTCATTTGCATGATTGCATCACAGATTCCAGCAGGGCCAGAATACGACATTACGGTGTCACCGTTCGAGTTCCGAAGGAGCCCACCAATGCCAGCCACCCCTGGATTGCCGATCGAACTCCCATCAAAATTAAGTATAAGCCAGCCCTCGTGTTTCGGCTTATGTGATTGTCTCTAATGTGTATTGTATTTATTCTAGCATTTTCTTGAAGTTTCATCTTAAATTTTCATCATTTGCATAGTCTTCCAAAAACTTCCATGATTTTACAGGATTTCTACCAAAGTATGACTGAAACTGACATGTTGCTATTCTGTGGCAACCAAAACGTATACTGAAACCGACATTTGAAACCTTGGAAATAGGTTATGAAAGAATTTTGCGCTGCCAACAAATTGCAGTTCTTCAATGAAATTCGATGCCATTCAAAAAAAATAAATAAATAAAATAAAAATTGCAGCTCTTCATTAAGCTTTGCTCTGACATTTGCTTGTCAGATTAAGCTCTCGCATTAAGGCCTTTGTGAAATATGTTGTATAACAATTTAAAATTTTGAAGCAGTTTGCAGGTGGTTTTGAGAAGCTTCAATTCCCTAGTAACCACCACTGCAGAGAGAGAGAGAGAGAGAGAGAGAGAGAGAGAGAGAGAGAGAGAGGATTATAAAAATTAGGTTAAATGTATCAGGATGTGCCCATTAACAAACATGAAGTTCTGTTACCATTGTGACGGTCAATTGGAAAAAAAAAGCATTGACGGGGCCAACAATGGTTGAAGTAGATTCTAGAAAGAAAAAAATGTACCCATAGCATACCAAATAACATATACGCCACCTAGTAGTAAAGAGAGAACCATTATGGAGCCAATTATATACAGATAATCAAGAAACAAATACAGAATATACAATTGATTTGCATGACAAAATTAGTCAAATGTTAATGAGGTTAGACATAAAAAATCGGATAACATTTGTTATAAGGATGGCATATTGATAGAAGAAAGAAACATAGTTTCATATACATGGACCTGCATCTAAATAGAATTTAAATAACTACAGAGGTACCTGCATGTAGTATCCCGGCATTTATAAGCGGATGCACCAAATATATGAAAAGGAACAGAGAAGAATTCATTGTAAATCAATCCACAATAGATTGAAAACAATGACATCAAAAGGATAACATAGCGCCCACCAAATGCCATCTCCATAAAGTTCCCGAGTTTCTAAAAGGAAAATGCATAAAGATCAGACTTTGCAAGTTAAGAAAGAAGTAAAACGTTTGCTCCAACTAAGGTGTATGATTTGGGTTCCAACTTACTACTAATACTGAAAATAATCAACACGAACATAAGTGCATCTAACAGCAATAGAAAAACATTCCAACTTACTAACAGTGAACATAATCAATACAAACATACCTAACAGCAAAAGAAAAACATATAACAAAAATATAACTGCAATTATATGTAACACTCATGAATTAAAGTAGTTGCAATGACTCAGCAAATCAAGTGTAAATCCTGCTATACGTCAACAAAGTTAGGACTCAAGATCAGTACCACATGCTAAGTTATACAAGGGAAGCAAGCAGGGCTTGGAAGTTCCACCGCTAATGTATGCCGAAATTATTAAGAGAAATAATCATTTAGCGAAGAAAGATAGGACTGATCTTAAGTACATGTCAACACAGTAACACCATTTTCCTCGTTAAGCTTGGAATAAACTAGTAATGTCAACAGTGCATCCTTAGATCCAACTGTGAGGTTACCTCTACAACAGGTGCACATATAACTGGTCTCCTGACACCCCCTCGACAACTCACTCGGTTGCAGAATTAGTTCTAGAAGTGAAAAGTGCTCTTTTCCTCCTTGATTATAACTTTTACTGTGCTTACCAAGGTTGCCACGGATATGTGGGAAGCGGGAAGCGTCAAGGAAGGCTTGACGGACCACCCTCTTCCTTCGTCTTTAGGAAAGCAAGCTAGAATATCCTCTTATTTTTATTAGCTAACTATGAGAAGTAGTCAAGTAGGTATCTGAAAGAGTACTTCCTGAAGTGAGCATTGTAAAAAACCTCTTGAAGCACAACTCGAGGGGATTACAAGCGCAAGGACCACAATAATCAGTTTGTTTGGAATTCAAAATCAATTCTGAGAATCCAATGTACTCAGGGTCGGGGAAGCTTGACAGGGAAGCGTGAAGGGAGAAACTGATTATTGGACTCAAATATGCATTAAATTTTAAGCCCAATAATCAGTTTGTTTGGGATTCAAAATCAATTCGGAAAATCCAATGTACTACTAATAATCACAAGCATCAACGATTTAATGCTCTAATGGTGTGTTTGGTTGCCCCAAACTACGCCACAAATGTCATTCTCGAGAATTTCTTGGCAAGGGAAAATCTCGGGATATATTAATTTTTATTATTTTTTTCGGGTTTATATCGGGAGATAAACGGTAAAAATAAAATTATTTAAAAATATATAAAAATATTAAATTTAAGAAAAAATATAAATAAAAATGTCGTAAAAATATCGGGATAATATCGTGTTATTATCGGGATATTTTATGATAAAAACGAAAATATCGCTATATTTTAAAAATCTCGGGATTGATTCGGGATTTTGTTGTTTTATCAAAATCTCGCGACAAAAACACTATATTTTGAAAATATCAGAGATATTTGTGACATAGGCCCCAAAGCCAGGATAGTTTAGGGGTTTTGCTTTGCATTTGGGTGCCATGTCAGCAAAATCTCTTGTTTGGTGGCCAATGTAGCATTGAAATCCCTGGAGACTGCCAAACAAGTTTCATCGGTAATTATTGCATGTCTGTGACGTGGCATCCATGTCCCTTCCTCATACTTCCAAGCCAAATTTCTCAAAAAGGTGGAATTTGGCTTGGAGAATGATGCTCTCTCTCTCTCTCTCTCTCTCTCTATATATATATATATATATATATATATATATATATATATATTGGTAATGACACCCCCTCCCACTACTCCACGAGGTTGGCGACCAAACACTACTTATCACTATTCTAAGCGGTAAATTCTACGTAAATCAAATGTTTGTCTCCTCCCTATTGACCACTTATACCACTAATCTACAAGGTAACTACCTGAAGCCAAACAGAGACTACAAATGGATCTTTGAGGTGTTGCACATACCATATAAATACATTTGATAGACCGAAGTACAATTTTTTGCAACCACTATGTAATCTAGTAATGAATCTGGACGTCGAAGTTTGGTGTGACATTTTCAAAATGCAAGAAGGGTAATTGAATTTAAAACGTTTAGGTTTCCTAGTGCACTTGCAAAAACCATGTTCCTTACCTACAGGCCATCTAATGAGGTGATTCCTAATGACAATAACCTCATCATTTCTTCTCTGTTCCACGTTTCAAAACATGGAATTCTTGTATTGAATTTTTAGTGCATTTGTCTTTGAATTCTTCACCCTCATCTGCCATAGGGTGAAGCTGCTCTTTCCATCGAACCGGTCAATGTTGAACCAGGTGGAACTCGGTCCTCACCATTGTCTGCAACCTGGAAACCCGTCTTTGCACAAAATGCGAAAGAGACTCTACAAGTGCGCATGCCGCCACTTTGTTTCCAACTAGCCATCGAGATCTTAGGAACAGTAGTCATCGTGTCCCCGACCATACGATATAATCTGCCACACTTCTCTCCTTTCATCAGAACCATACAACCGCGTGTGATTTTCATGGCTCCACCTGCAGATGAATACCTGCAACCCTTGGAGTCCAACCGGCCAAGTGACACTAGATTCTTCCATATCTTAAGGACATGAGCCACACCACCCAAAGTACAAACCATTCCATCGAATATCTTGATCTTCATCGTTTCAATTCTCATGACGTCACAAGCAAGGTTTTAAATTTCGACCGAAACCCAAAATTTCGGTCGAAATTGGGTTAACCCGAAGCGTTACTTTATTTCAACCGAAATTTCAAAATTTCGGTCGGGTTAACCCGAAGCGTTACTTTATTTCAACCGAAATTTCAAAATTTCGGTCGAAATTTTGTTTTCCTTAAATTTCGGTATGAAATATTTCAATCAGGAATTGTAGGAAAATCACAAGAAAATCTACATTTTATTAATTATTTAATATGTCTGAAATTTCAGGTGAACTTTCGATAATTTCGCCCGAAATTTTAGACGGGATAAAATATTGCTTTTTCTATTTCGTGGGATTTCGAACGAAATTCCGAAATTTCAGCAAAAATTTCGGTTTCGGTGAGTACTGAAACGCATTCCGAAACCGAAATTTAAAACCTTGGTCACAAGTTGACCCGTCACCCAAGGACATTACACCTGCCCTTATCTCTTGGAACATATCAAAATATTCCATCCTGGAGCAGATACGAACATAGCACTTTGAATCTAGAATCCACTCATCATGTGATTACCGGTGGAGAATTTAAGAACCCAAACTCTTCGCTTTACTCATCCGCTACCGCCACCACCGTATTCGTAGCACTATTGTCCGACGTGTCAGATCACTTCGAACAATCTCACTTGATGTGGTCGGGTTCCTTGCAACAATGGCATTGCACGCCCTTTACGCCGACCTTGGTTCTTGACCTACCTTCTCCTGATCCCCTGACGACCTTCCTCTTTGGTTCCCACGATGAACAACTAGCACATGCTCTTGACTCCCATCAAGAACAGGCTTCTTCCGCATCTCATTCGATAAGAGCGACACTGTGACTTTCTCTAACTTCATTGTATCCTTACTAACAATAAAGTCGTCACCATGTTGTCATATGAATCCGAAAGTGAAGAAGCAAAATGGCCTTTTCGTCTTCCTTCAACTTTTCATCGGCCTTGCGGACCTAATCCACAAGCCCGTTGAACACAGTAATGTGTTCCAAAAGATTTCCGCCTTCCCGCATCTTTAGCCCGTACAACTACCGCTTTAGATACAATCGGTTGGCCAAGCTTTTCAAACTTCTCCCATAACTTAGGTACTTTTTCTTCTTCCATAACGTTATCCGCCAGACATAGCCGAACTGCGATGACCGCCTTCAACTAAATGTCTTCCCACTTAGAATTTGCCATCTTCGGCTTCCCATCATTTCCCTCCAACGCCTTAGCCAGGCCCTGCTGAATAAGGATGCCCTTCACCCTCATCTTCCGTAAGGTGAAACTTCCCTTTCCGTCGAACCAGGCAATGTTGAACTAGGTAGAATTCGATTTTACCGCCATATTAGATTACCCTAGATGCGAAGCTCCACCTCAAAATAGAATTTCTCGGACCATCTTTCTGTCCTCTAAAGATCAATGTAATCACGATCCAATCACAACACCCACGATCACTCCACTCGGACTCAACGAACGCTCCAACCAGAGCTCTGATACCCCTTGTTGAGAAAATCTGTCGGGCAAATCCAATTCGATCGTGCACAAATAAACGGAAAAGTAAAAATAAAAACAAACCACAAGAAGAACACCGAGAATTTACATGGTTCGGCAAAGATGTCTACGTCCACGAGCGAGAACACAATCTTCCGCCCCTATGAGAAAACAAAAATTAAAGGGATTACAAAGTATTAACCCAAACCCAAAAACCCGCAATCCTTTCCCTTCCTTCTCAACCAACACCATATACGGGAGAACCCAGGAGAACAAACCGAAGAGAAGCCCAAGAGAACCTATTGAAGGAAATCTATCTCCCTCACTCTCATTCCCTCTCTTCCTCTCTTTCTCTTCTCACACCCAAGAGAAAACCTAAGCTCGGTTTTCCCTCGTCTAGCAACCACTATGAAGAGTCGTTTAAGAAGAGTTTATATCTAGGTTTTGCCAAACCAAAAAATCATTCCTCTTTTAGTTTTACCTTCCCACCACAACCAAAATTCCAGTTATATTAGATAATTGTGGTGGTGGGAAACAAGGCAACTTTCCCAAAAGAAAACGTGAATCCCCGAAAAATTCGAAATGTGTTTCCCAAACTCGGAAATGCGCTTCCCAGGAACTGGGAAACACGCTTCCTCATATCATGGGAAGAGGGATGTTTCCCATTTCAGAAACAAGCTTCCCACTGCTCAGCGGTGTTTCCGGGATCTTTGGACTTACATTTGGCAAGTTTATTGGAACAACAAAATGAAGACAATTATGTCCTACTTAAACTAAGAGAGAGTTTACATCACTCTAGAATCTAGACATCCAACCTTTATACACACACACACAGTAAAAGAAGGAAAAGACAATAGAAGACAAATTATGTCCTTCTACTAATAACATGTCTACAAAACAAAAACAAAAACCCTTAGCAACGGCAGCAAACAAAGAAAAGGATGTACGTGGCCACCAAAAAGACCTAAAAAACTACAATCATTTAGAAAACAGGCATGTGATTCCAAGATGACAATTTCATTGCATGAGACTCCAAAATGGGTGAAACACCAAATATTGTCCTTTTCATGATGAATATTAGAGACAATACAATTATCATCAGAACTCGAAATGGTTGGCATATCTTTGAAGTATAGGGCGATCAATCACAATTAGAACTTCCCACCAAATGAGACTAAGAGAAACACAAAGATACTTGAGGTCCTAAAAAACCAAAGAACTCAACTGATTTCCAAGTTCGAAATCAAGTTGAAACTCATGATCCTCAAGAAACACACAGATCAATGACAATAGTGAAATGCTTTGGATGACAATGATCTAACGTCTCATAGCGCAACTGTAAGGTAGCTCCATTGTGACCTGGTGGTCACGGGTTCGAGTCACGGAAACAGCCTCTCTGCAAAGCAAGGGTAAGGCTGCGTACATCTAGCCCTCCCCAGACCCTGCAATGGCGGGAGCCTCGTGCACTGGGCCACTCTTTTTTTAGTAGTTGCTGCATGAAATGCATTATACATAATCAATTAATTGTTGCATCTAAATCCATTTTGAGGAGCCAATAGAGGACACGACAAAGCAATATTAGCAACCACCAAGACACAATCATATATTAAGCACTTCCATAAGTCGAATTACAAAACTTCAAACCTTCTACATTTTCAATATTTCCAATGAAATTAAATAGTAGTAGTAGTTAGTAAGTTGAGAAACCAATGGAACAAAAAAAATTGTAAAAATATATTTGAGATATGAAGTGAAAATAATTGACAAATTATATTCTTAAAAAATTACAAAGGAGGAAAACCCTCAAGGTCTTAATATTGTGATGTACAGAAACTTGATAAGAGACACGTTTTACCATTGCAATGTGCAAATTCTACAGCTATTCCTAGCTTAGGGTGCTATAGAATTCCTAACTTAGTACAGCCCAGTATGGTTTACAAATTATTTTCCTTAAAATAAGATATTAAATACACACTATAGAATTCCTAACTTAGTACAACCCAGTATATTTGAGATATGAAGTGAGAAACCAATGGAACAAAAAAAATTGTAAAAATATATTTGAGATATGTAGTGAAAATAATTGACAAATTATATTCTTAAAAAATTACAAAGGAGAAAAACTCTCAAGGTCTTAATATTGTGATGTACAGAAACTTGATAAGAGACACGTTTTACCATTGCAATGTGCAAATTCTACAGCTATTCCTAGCTTAGGGTGCTATGGAATCCTAACTTAGTACAGCCCAGTATGGTTTACAAATTATTTTCCTCAAAATAAGATATTAAATACACACTATAGAATTCCTAACTTAATACAACCCAGTATGATTTACAAATTATTTTCCTTAAAATAAGATATTAAATACAGTCCAAAATATGAACCCAGTAGTACAGACCAATATAATGTAATCATTTTCTAGCATATTATAGCAAAAGAATGGAAAAAAGGCATACCTGAGATCCAAGTTTGTTCTCCCGAACTATCAGCATCAATGATCCCAATAGCAAGCATATTCCATGACCCCAATCCCCAAACATCACGGCAAAAAGAAAAGGAAACGTAATAACAGTATAAACTGCAGGATTTGCTTCTTGGTATCTAGCAACACTGCATTAGAAGTTGCTCGTATTAATATTTTGAAAGACAGCATGAGCTTAAATCCAAGGAAAAGAAATGCTTCATCAAGACAGTAGCAATGAAAACATTTTTGGTGTTTATAGTAGTTTTATCAGTTAATCAAACAGCAAAACTAAGGACACCAATCACTGAGTCCGACATAAAGTATATCACACCATTTTTATTTGATAAAAGACTATTAATGTAATACTAGGCAGAATAATTATGAAAGGAGCATCTCTCAAACATATTAACCTGCATAAGTCTACACCTTGAGGAATTGAGCACGCTTTCCTAAAGATAGTAAGATATGCAATGATTGAAAACATGGAGCACTTTGAAAAGAAAAGGTCATGTTCATAAAAAGGAATTTTTCTCCCAATAAATTTGCTACACCGCATCTACAAATATCATTCTATGTGGAAATTCTTTAAGGTTATAATCAGGTGATATGTAGTGAAGAACCCTTTCCATGACACATTTCTTCCTCCAAAGGAAAGAATGTGAGAGCTATTTTTTAATGGTAAAAAGGATTTATTAAAAGAGGACAAAAAAACTAAAGCGACCGAGATGGTTAGAAGAGAGAAACTAAGAAAGTATTTAGGAGTTAAAACTATCTTACAACTATGACTAGTGCGCAACCTCTTAATTTCTGAGGAAGCATGATTTGGTAAATAATCCCTAACTATTTTGGATGTGATTACACCACTCCTGTTAAAAAAATTAACTAAAGAATGTATTGCCCAAGTCAAAAGCTAACACAGTATCAGGAAGGATTTCAGACTCTTAAAGAGTCTAAAATTATGTTCAAACTGCCCGATTATAATCTTAGTGAATTTATGACTTGGTGAAGACGGTGACACCTCCTATGCACCTATAGGAGGTAGCTTATCTGAGAAAGACAATCTAGGGTGGCCCACAATCCCCCCTAAACAACTATTCACCCTTAAGGTTATGTGAGTCCCAAATTCCAAAAGAGAATAGAGCTGACGAAATGTACAACCAGATCATGCTCGCCCTGGACCAATTGAATCTACTAATGTCAGACGCTTCCTCTCCCGCAAATCCCCTTCCAGAACCAACCTATACTACTCAGTTGCTAGGTCATGAAAGAATCCGTCCATTCCTAAACAGCCTGCTGAGGATTTGCTGGATTGACTGCCTCTCCGAGATGAGAAGTGATTAGTATCTTAGCCTAGCTCTACCTATTATTAACAAGAAGTGGCTTAAAAGGTAATATTCCTAGTAAAAAACTAACTGAGGAATGAATAGCACAAGTCAAAAGCTAACACAGTATTGGCAAGGATTTCAAGTTACCTAGTAAAAAATTAACTGAGGAATGTATTGCCCAAGTCAAAATCTAACACAGCATTGGGAACGATTTCAGGCTCTTAGAAGTGCAAAATTACGTTCAAACTTCCCAATTATAATCTTAGTTGATTTACGATTTGGAGAGGACGGTGAAAGACAATCTAGGGCGTGAGACCTCGACAACTAAGTTCAGGTCAAGAGTTTTCGGTAATAATGAAGGAGCACTGGCCTTAAGAAGTCATGCCCCGTATCCCCTAAAGAACTATTCACCACTTAAGGTGACGCCAATCTGACAATCCAAAAGAGAATCGAGTTGATGAAACGTATGACTAGATCATGCGCGGCTTGGTCCAATTGAATCTACTGATGCCAGACGTTTCATCTCCTGCAAATCCCCTTCCAAAACCAACCTATATTGCTCAATCGCCAGGTCATGAGAGAATCCATCCATTCAAAAACAGCTTGATGATGATTTGCTAGCTTGACTGCCTCTCCGAGATGAAAAGTGATCAATACATTAGCCTAGGCCCTTTTTTCATCGAGCGATCAAGTCTTCCTATTTCGTTTCGAGCGGGGGAAGAACGAGAGGAAGAGTAGACTGCGGGGGAAGAACGAGAGGAAGAGTAGACAAGCCAGTGGGAATGCAGTAGAGGTTCTTTCTTTAGAGACTCGACGGCCAAGTGAAGTAGGCGGCTACTTATTAGTTCCCATCCAAGCGTCGAAAAGATTCACTTAACGTTCATTAGATGAAGTTGCTCAAGAGGTCATCGAGGAGGTATGACCACAGTCAGGGAGCCTGCCTCGAGGTTAGAAGAAGAAATCGAAGAGCCTTCCTCCACCGGTAGCAAGTATAGAATTTGGGTTCACATAAAGCTACCTTAGTGGCCCAAACAGTAAGACTACATTCTATTCCTTGCTTGTCTTTCATTCCTGAGCAATTTGTTAATGCAGGTCACATTAAGCTTTTCAAAAAAGAATCTGAACATCAATTTTCGAACAAAAGTTGCCTATTAATCTAAAGTGGTAAAGCTGTTAGGTTAATAAAGGAAATAAGTCTTTTTCTGAGTAACCACCGGTCATGTGTATGGGTATGAGTCGATGTATCAGCAGTCATCCATTCCTTGATTAGTATACAGAGGCAAACAATACATTTCCATTACAAGGCCTAGTTCCTCCTCGATTGGTCCAACCTTGATACCAGTTGTTGTTCTGACACTTATTATGATGATGACCTTTGATTCCAGTGACCTTGGCCTCCTCATTGACCTCGTCCTCTTTGGTTTCATCTTGAGATTTTGAGTTAGATGTGTTGCTGTGCAGAACTCTGTTGAAATCCGTGGCCTACAGTTCTGCATGCATAGGCGTACTCTATATGTGTGTGTGTTATCAAGTGTAGCGATGAACTACCTTTAACCTTTGAATAGTAGGGGTGGAATGAGTTGCCTTCGGCTTTCGACGTTAAACGGCTTAACCTTATTGTCTTTTTTTCGGAAACTCTCTCCATGTTTGACTTCTGTTTCCTAAGGAAAGTTAAGGTTCGGAAATCAGGAAAGCAAATCAAGTAGGGAGAAGGGCTTCTTTTCAAGAGTGGTTAATCGAGTTGTTGCCTGGCTTGATTGATTGAATTCAGCATGCAGCACAGATTTAGGACAGATCTCTAAGAGATTTGAGCAAGAAAAAAAATGAGAATTAAGAGTGTAATACTGAATATGGGTTATCTTCAACGAAAGGCCCAGCATTCGATGTTGGTCGAAGCATATGGTTAACTGCCATTTTTTAAGCTCTGGGCATTCAAGATTCATCATGTGGACTGTATTGTGAAGGATTTCAAGATAGGGAAGGAGACAAGAAGAGGGAAGAAGTGTGGGCATCTATACAACATTGCAGCGCTCAAATAATAGAGTACAGAGCCAAAAGCATCATACTAGAAGCGAAATGTCAAAATCCAAGACAAATAGAAGCCAAAAGTTCTTGGGAGTTAGAATCAAGTCTCTTGCCAAAATAATAAAACCCTAAACTCCATTTTGACAGTGTGGTCCTCCTTGGTGGGACATGGTCCTACACATGCAGCAAAAGCTGTCAATCACAACTCGCAATTCTCCCTTGTTATGAAAATATCATGATTTCCAGGATATGCAACAAAATGTAAATGTAGCAACCTTGTCAAAGTTTTACAACAAGTGAGATAAGTTTTATAGAAGCAAATCAATCTTCATTACAAAGGAACCCAAAATTAGCTAGTTTGTCAAACTTGGAGTTTCCTTCTCTATGAATATGGGATGAGCATACGACGAAGCCCAAACTTAATGACTCTGTCTCTAAAAGCCAAGAAAATCTCCATGTAGGATGAACAAGCGCTATACAAGTCAGAAATTAAAGAATTAAGAGACACAAACTTGGAGTTCCTTCTCTATGAATATGAAATGACCATTCGACGAAGCCCAAGCTTAATGACTCTATGTCTCTAAAAAGCCAAGAAAATCTACATGTAGGATGAACAAGCGCTATACAAGTCATAGATTAAAGAATTAAGAGACACAAACTAGGAGTTCCTTCTCTATGAATATGAAATGACCATTCGACGAAGCCCAAGCTTAATGACTCTATGTCTCTAAAAAGAAAAGAAAATCACCATGTAGGATGAACAAGTGTTATCCTAATCATAGATTAAAGAATTAAGAGAGAGCTCCATAAAAAGATTAGATTTAGAGGTCCATTCAGAGATACCAACTATTATTCCATTGATGATTTTATGGATACGTTACTTTTACCTTTAAAGATTTTTTTCTTCTTCCAAATAATCCATACATATAGCCAAAGGAAAAACGATATTCCACAACCATTTCCTCCTTTTCTTGTCAAAAGTTCGGTGCTACCACTTACAGAAGTTGTTAAGTTAGAGATATCAAAATAAAATTACAATTGATATTGAAATACCAAAGGAAACAATGCCAAATATGGGAGAACTAATTAGAATGGATGAAGATGTGAATCAAAGTCTCCTCTAAATACCCAAGAAATATGTAATCAAGCAAATCAACAATCCTCCAAGATTTGAGTTAGTCCCCAGTAAGAATCAAAATTTTAAATTTCGGTTTCGGTTTCGGTCATCAACGAAGCAGAAACATTTTGGTTTCGGTATAAAATTTCAGCCAAAATCTAGTAAAATCACAGAAAAATTGTGGTACGAAATCACAGCCGACATCTGGGTAATATTCATCACCACCCGTTTACCTCTTTATTTTTTGGAAAAATCTTAAAGGAATCCCGTTGTTCTTCTCTTTTTAGCAACTGAAATTATTTTTGTCAAGGTTTCTATCGAAAAAACATTGTTTTTTACCTGAAAAAGATGCATGTTTCGTAAATATCGACTGAAACAACGAGATCCCAAAATTTTAGGCAAAATATGGTATTTTTCCAAATCCAAGTGGATCACATTTCGGTAGCATCCGAAATCAAAATATTTCGGCCAAAATGATAAAAATATTTCGGCAGAAAAAAAAAATGTTTCGACCGAAATTTAAAACCATGGAAAGAATATTTCCTTAAAAACAAGTCATACAAGAGTAACAGCTATCGGAGAAGGGTGTGAATCCTAGATGAACAGGATACTAGGTTCCACCCTGCCACCCTGGCCATAGAATAAGACTGGCACAGCCTAACAACAAATTTCTTCAAACTAGCAGGAGACCAAATGACCTCATCCTAGATATCATTTGAGAAGAGGTAGACATTTTGGAGTCTAAATGAAAGGTTGAGGAATGCTACATGCAAAAATAAACAATCCCTCCTAATGATTGTAGTGATAATTGCATAAGAGCCCCTGCGTGACCTGCGTCAATATGCTATGGAACTTTGGGTAGGGGCTCAAGGGTTTTTTATACAAGTGGGGAAGTCCTCCACTAACGTCTAATCATCGTACCAGTTATCTAGCCATGACATACATTGGAACCATTTCTGATATTAAATCTAATTTTTTTGATAAAAGAGTTAAAATTGGGCTTTCAGGATTTTCGAATGGGTAACTCCCAGTTTAATTCTCTAAGACTAGGTCCTAACATTTAGCATTAAAGATTATTGTCTAAAGATTGTAAAGGTTAGAGAGAAGCCTCCATCACCAGTTAGCCAGCAAAGCCATATTTTGATTTCCAACGCATTTAAGGTCAAGACTCTACACCTTATTTTATGCAAACTTAATCTAATTAATCAAGTGAACCCTCCTGAATCGTAGGATCATTGTTCCATAAAAATTTCTTTGAACCCTTCAATCTTTACCGGCCACAAAAAAGGGAGTCCCAAAAATAAAACAATAATAGATAGAGTATCTGATAATGGTTTTAGAACTATTATCCATCAGAAAAGAGAGATACCTCCCGTTCTAACTCTCGATCCTAGATTCAATTCTCTCAACTACCGATCCAGATCATGTTCACTGAAGTCAATATCTTTTAGGGAGGGGAGAGGCTCAACTATTTCAGAGGACGAGAAGAAGCTTCAACTGCCAATATGGAGGCCATTTCTTCCACTTAAATACCATTGCATTGATCCTACAAAGAGAAGTGTTGAAAACCAAAAGATTCAAATCTCTCAAAACAGGATCAAACTCGATGTGCATCCAATGATCTATGAGATACAAGAAACAAAAACACACAAAGCAAGCAAACATGAGATTTACGTGGTTTGGTAGTGTGCCTACATCCACAGGAGAAGAGAGTTTCACTATTTTGACGTCACTTTTCTTCCTTGCCTCTCAGCCAAGAAATGCACAAAAACCTCACAAACCTGTATGTGGCTTATATTTTAGTTCCACTGCATCAAGAATTTCCGAAATAGCTATATAGCTCAACCCGCATAATTAGTCTGCTAGGGTGATAAATCACTGTCAGCATACAAGACATCTGCACAACAAAAAGACATGTCTTTATTTAATTCTTGCCCAATATTTTCTTCCATGAGGGCCAATAAAACGTTTGAAGATCATAATTGGTTCAAAGAGCGTCTAGAATAATCACGTTGTCCACATAACAGAGGTGTCATCTACATAAAGATCTGCCTTGGTTCAAAGATGTCTCTCATCTAGAATAATCATGTCAGCCACATAATAATGGTGGAAGATTGTAGGACGCCGTAGAAAACCCTAATAGCTAGCTTTTCTGAGGATGTAAACAGCAGTCTTTTTCCGCCATATTCAAAGGAAAAGGAGGGATAGGGTCATCCTGACTAGGTCTTCTAGAAGAAAAAAAAAGAGTCCCCAACTTGCACACCATCGACCAGAACAAAACGTGGACAGTAGAGGTGCATCAAGAGATTCACCGTCTCCATTTTATCCTAGTAAGAAATCCAATAACCTTGTCGTTATGAAAGCAAAAATTATAAAACAAATAGAGCAATTGAACAAATTGAAGGACTGTAGATCCATCCCTCTTTGATAGGAACAAAAAGAGTCCTGAAAAATGATTGGATGGAAATCAATGACCAAGAGGTAAAAGTCTAAAGCACATTGATTGAAAGGTGGGGATCACAAAACAAACTTTTTCCTCCATAAAACCGCCTCTAGAGGATGGAAAAAGCTAATCTCAAAGATAGAAGTTGACAATGAATCTTTCAAAGCTAGGAAAGGGATACAGAAGGCCATTATAAATTATTTTTCCTCACCATTATCTGCAGATCGGCGCCTCCATCCTTGGATCTATGGGGGATTTCCCTTCTCTTTCTGAATCTGTGGACATGCTCGAGGTTCCTTTTTGAGGGAGGTCCTTAAGAGTCTAAGACTGTTTTTGGTGTGGACAAGTACAAGGCCCTTGGTTATGATGGTTTGGTTTCTCCATGGAATTATTTCAAGAATTATGGGATGTTGTTGAGAAACATTGTGAATGTGAAGGGACAGTGACGGTGCCCTGCAGAATAAACTATAGAACACCAGCTGAAGATAAATGGCTACTATTGCTGATGTCATCTGTATGCGGAGTCAATTTTTGTTTCATCGAATACCACAATGCGACTAACCTTCTCAAGAATATTTGTATATTTTCGACTTTATACATTTGTATATACAAAAAAATCTGGCAACTGTTAGAGATTAGGTGCAACCAAGACCTAGTAAATGTTTGAAATATCTAGTGTATCAATATCTGAATTCTCCGAATGATGATACTTGAGTCAAGAATATATTCCACAATGCAGATGACTAACCTTCTCGATATATATATATATATATATATATATATATATATATATGAGGAAACTGCTGGTGAGCTAGCTTGCCCAATCACATGGGGGCCCACTTTGTTAGGATGATCCAAACCATTCATTTGAAAGTCCCTTACATAGATGGGGGGTGTACCAAAAATCAGCTCCATATGATCATCCTAACCCCTCCATTTGTGGAGGACAAAAATGGACAGACACAAATCTGCCCCATTTTTGTCCTCCACAAATGGAGGGGTTAGGATGATCCTATGGAGCTGATTTTTAGTACACCCCCTATCTATGATAAGGCCTTGCAAATGAATGGTTTGGATCACTCTCCAAAATGTGGGACCCATGTGATTGGGCAAGCTAGCTCACCATAAGTTTGGTGAGCTTAACAGTTTCCTCTCTCTCTCTCTCTCTCTCTCTCTCTCTCTCTCTCTCTCTCTATATATATATATATATATATATATATATATATATATATATATATAAAACAGTTCCTGCGCTTGAACGCAAATAGTTTATCTGTGCTTGAGTGCAGGAAACAAGAGTGGGCCCACATGTTTTGGGAGATCCTAAGCATTCGTTTGAAAGCATGGATGGGGTGTGTACCAAAAATCAGCTCCATTGGATCATCTTAGGGTGTCCATTTGTGGGTTCGCAGGGGTGGGGGGGGGGGGGGGGGGGGGGCAGATATTGTTTGTCCACAAATCTGCCCATTTTTTCACCCCACAAATGGAAGGGTTAGGATGATACACTGGAGCTGATTTTTGGTACACACCCATCCATGATGGGGCCTTTCAAATGAATGCTTAGGATCACCCAAAAAATGTGGGCCCGCCATGTTTCCTGCACTCGAGCGCAAGAACTATTTTCTCATATATATATATATATATATAGAGAGAGAGAGAGAGGAAAAGGAGTGTGCGGTCGAGCGCACCTAAGCTTAGGTGCGGTCGAGGGCCCAAACACATGGGTCCCACATTTTTTGTGTTGATCAAAACCATTCATTTGCAAGGCCCCATCATAGATAGGGTGTGTACAAAAATCAGGTCCATTGGATCATCCTAACCCCTCCAAAAGTGGAGGGCAAAAAGGGCAGATTTGTGGCAAACGGTGTCTGTCCATTTTTTACCTCCACAAATGGATGGGTTAGGATGATCCTATGGAGCTGATTTTTTGTACATACCCCATCTATGTAAGGGCCTTTCAAATGAATGCTTTGGATCATCCTAACAAAGTGGGCCCACATGAGTTTGGGGTCCTCGACCGCACCAAGCTTAGGTGCGGTCGACCGCACAATCTTATTCCTCATATATATATATATATATATATATATATATATATATATATATATATATATATATAAAGAGAGAGAGAGAGAGAGGAAAAGGATTGTAAGCTGAGTGTACCAACCTTATGGTACGCTCGAGTGCCCAATCACATGGGTCCCACATTTTTTTGTGGTGATCCAAAGCATTCATTTGCAAGGCCATATCATAGATAGGGTGTGTACCAAAAATCAGCTCCATTGAATCATCCTAACCCCTCCAAAGTGGAGGGCAAAAATGGGCAGATTTGTGGACAAATCCATTTTGACCTCCACAAATGGATGGGTTAGGATGATCCTATGGAGCTGATTTTGGTACACACCCCATCTATATAAGGGCCTTTCAAATGAATGCTTTGGATCATCCTAAAAATGTGGGCCCACATGTGGTTGGGCACTCGAGCGTACCATAAGGTTGGTAGACTCGAGCGTACAATCCTTTTCCTCATATATATATATATATATATATATATATATGTGTGTGTGTGTGTGTGTGTGTGTGTGGAAACAATTTACAAAATATGATGCCCTCAAGCATAGCAAATTATAAAGTCACAATCCCCTTGTGGTATAAGTCCAAAGACAAACCCGTATGCATCAACAATTTCCTGAAAAGCATGTGTGAAGCGGTTGGTTCTGAAATATGTAGGTGGCGATTCCACAGCATCCATCACATGAAATATTATCCCTACTTGTGAATTGCTATCAATTGTTGCACGTTGCAGCACTTCCTGAATCTGTTCCACCAAAAGATAGAATTGCAAATATAGTTAATACCAACACACAATGACATTAAATAAGTTTCCAAAAAATATTACTTTCCAATAGGTGAGGAAATTTGTCCAAATAGGAACCATTAAAAAGCGCGAAGTTCTAAGAATGTGACCTGAGGTTTTGCGAAAAAAGGGCACCAGCCCTCTCCAACTAGACATTTTTTTGTGACGTCAAAATTGAGCATATTCAACGTATCATACACAGCTTTTTCCTTTCTTACCTGGGCAAAGAAGGAAAGTTATATCAAAATAAAGATGCATGGCCCATTCCTATATTGAATCATATGCTAATTCACATTTTCAAAATACAACTGCCATTTGTAATGTAGATATACAATTTTAACTTAAAAGGACAATAGTCACATATTTAACAAAAGATACGAAAACCCACAACAACTACAACATCTTCACTTACCATAACTATCCATTTTCGCAAGTGGACTTCGATGGAAGTAAGAGCTTTATTCCTGTGACGGATCCCAGCATTCAAAGTGGCTTCCAATTCAGAGAGACGTGACAAAACCTGTTACATACACCATTTCAGAATGATAAATCAAAATTAACAAAAGGGTCATCATATACTACTATAATACAAATAAATCTCAATGAAAAAAAAAAACCGGGGATATGCATATGTGGTTTTTAGAAAATCCATTAAATTTCCATCATTATATTAAACTTTTTATGAAATGAATGAATGGAGTGGATATTTTTCCTACATTTTGTGGTCATTTGAAGCATATGTATGTGGTTCAGTGGTTGTATACATTTCAGTCAAGGTTATAAATTTCTGTTTCGCTTTCCATTTTGGTCGGCATGGAAATGGAAACATTTCAGTTTTGGTTAGAACCTTGCCCCTCCCCCTCCAACCAACACATACGCACGCACACATACACACACAAATTTTTCCATTGAAAGGCAATAATTTGTGAAGACTTCATCTCGAATTTCAGTTCTCCCACACTTAAAATGTAAAATCTACAGCCATGTGCACCACTGCTTGCAACAACAGCAGCCATCTGATGCACGATTTACTGCAACTGCAATGTATATGCTTCAAGAAGACATTCCCAAAACAAGCGCTAAATGTCGTTATCACTTAAGTGATTTTTTTTTTGAACATTTCGAAAAAAAAAAACACTCAAGATCATATATACATATTCTAACATAAGAAAACGCTCCTGCTCTCCAAAATAGCAAATGAAGACTACAGAAAAAATAACATATCAGGCAAGCCAAGAATATCAACAAGCCTATTGTAGACAACATTCTCATTAGAAAAATAGCATCTTTAGTTGGGAATCCTCCAACAAAAAATGGAACTGTACGGAAACAAGATTAATGAAGTCATGTTACTCAACAACTCAAATCCTATATATATATATATATATATATATATATATATATATATAGACACACACACACACGACATAACTTATGCCAAGAAATGGTTTCTCCGTATACAAGCTCAGAAATATTTGGTCATCCTAAAGGCACGCATACCTCTCGAGCTATTTGCCTCTGTTTAACAACATCCTCAGGAACAGGGTAACAATTTGCACCAAATGCTTCACAAATTTTTAGTATTCTCGATTTTGCCTGCATTCCTGAAAAATAAACTACAAAGACAGTTTTCTCAACCTGCAGAACAAAAACCAAATGAATTGGTATAGCTACAACTCTAGGATGCTATATAGAATCTTTTAGTGCCATAAAGTTGAACTATCTAAACAAGAAATCTTCAATATTCATTAGAGGTTGAACATGATCAAATTTCTTCCAATTTTGATGTTTACTTTAAAACTCACTATGTTGAAAATTAAATGAACTGTAATTCTCAGTGGGGAAGAATAACTGGAAAGGATATTTAGAAGCTAATAGAAATATAAAGACACGCTTCAAACCATTTCAGAGGAGACTGGATCCATGACACGCTCCTCGGCAGGTGCCTGATTGAAAAGCATGTTTCCCCTTGTTGCACGGAAGAGCATCCTCTCAAATCTTAAAGCTTTAGATTTACAAATAATTCCACTAATAAAGCTCAAGCCAGCTTTGTTTGATGGCTCGGTCTGCGGTTCCTGTAAAATGGATATTCCTTAAAGAGATGACACAATAATGATAGGTTCAAAAAAGAAAACATTCAGGAGCTACAAGGGAAAAACACCTGTTCAAGTAAAGATGCACTCTCCATATAGTCTTCTTTGGAGTAAATATTTTCATCCAATTCTCTCTCCTGTGCAACTGAATGGCCCTGAGCTGAAACAAGGAAGCCACCTGCCTGGAATAAAAAATATGTGAAGGAACAACAAATAGCAGTAAAAACAGATATTTGGAAAATTAAATGTGTCAAAATAAAGAGCGGGATGGACAACACAACCACTACAAATGTCTTCATGTGAGCAGATGATACATGGAGGAATGAACTGAAATATTCTACAGCCATGAAGATTTATGTATTTCGTAACGACAAAACTGATGATGAAAAGCATGAAAAACACTAAATGGCATTGAGTAGACTAAACTAGTAACCAGAATAAGCACACCAAAAACACTACAAGGTTAATTATGTTGATGCATAAAAAGAGGCCATAACGGGAGATATGAATCTCGGCACAGACTCATGATATTTTTCAAGTGATCTTCCTAATGCAAAGTAGGTCCACTCTCTCTTAGTATATATAATAGATAAGGCATGAAACCCTCCCATTCTTTCTTAGTAGATAACAGATAGGGCACGAAACCCTCCCACCAATATTTCAAAAATTCAAGTGCAGCAAACATTGACCCAAAGGAGAATGCCTCACCATCATCAGAAATGGTTAGTACTACTCATCTTAGTAAGAGAGTACATACGGTTTTATTAGATAGCTTATTTTTTGCGTGTGCATATTTCAAAATATGAAAAACAAGAAATGTGTGATTTACGGCACTATCCTAAAATGATAAGAAATAGATGAGCATACAGGATCAAAGAATGACGGCATTGTCCGAAAATGCTAAGAAATAGATGACCATACAAGGTCAAAGAATGACTCGCCACCAGTTTCTCATAGAGGAAACACCAATAGCAAGGATTCAAAACTCCCATATATAAATATTCTAAAAATATTGAATCTCACATCCTTGCATACATGAGCAATAGCTAGGAGCAAAGACTCAATTCGTCGAAGTTTAGTTTCGAATACTCATGAAGAGGTGGTTCCCACCTTGATTCTTTCCTTACAAACAAGCCAGAGAATAGCAACACAGAATAGGCTCCAAAGAATCTTACCTCTAGAATGCCAAATGGGCAAAAATCCACAGCTCAAAATGAATATGACTTGGAAGAGCCCAACTAACTCCGAAGCGATAAAAAAATATAGTACATAAAGATAATCAACAATATCATTTTTGTGAACTAGCCATAATGCACAATGATTAACTATGATAGTCCCGCCCTAAAAATTGGGGTGGAGATACCCTACGTCATAAAAAAAATGACTGACTATGATCCTTTGCCTAAGTCAGAGGCGATAAATGGTAAGGATTTTATCAAGACATGTTGTCCAACAAAATCCCTACCAAGTTGAAGGGAAAGTTTTATAAGACAGATGTGAGGCCAACAATGTTGTACGGCTCAGAATGTTGGGCCACCAAGAAGCAGCATGTGCATAAGATGAGTGTAGCGGAGATGCGAATGCTTAGATGGATGTGCGGACACACAAGGTTAGATAGAATTAAAAATGAAGACATTCGTAAAAAGGTGGGGGTGGCACCAATTGAGGAGAAGATGAGAAAGCACCGCTAAAGATGATTTGGACATATCCAGCGTAGGCCTTTGGATACTCCGGTGAGAAGAGACGACTCGTGCCAAATTGATGGAGTAAAAAGAGGTTGGGGCAGACTGAAAACAACTTGGGTAAAAACAGTGAGGAAAGACTTGATATCTAGGAACATAATAGAGAACATGACCTTGGATATGATAGAATGGAAGAAAATGATCCACGTAGAAAAACCCAACTGGAACCAGGATTAGAGCCAAGTAGATTCCTTTTACCTTCTTCATGAATTTTTTCTGAAGGATTCATTTAGCTGACCCCAACTAGTTTGGGACAAAGGCTTTGTTGAGTTGAGTTGAGTTGATGTTGTCCAACAAAATGCATTTATCCTCAGAAGGGCTTTGACTCTCCAAGTTCTCCAAGAAAGGTGGGAAAAGAATTGTGAACCAGATGGTTAAAAATGAAACAATGGTAAAGGAGCCAATTGAGGCCCATCTCCTATTCTTTCTGCATCTTATAATCCATACCGAAATAATTTTGGTTAGGAAAGAGGCTACAATATGGATCTCCCAATCAAAAAATTATCTTCGAAAATTGTAATTCAATCCACCCTCCCATTAGACCTACGGTAATAATCGGTCACATAATTCTCTTTATGGAAACGACATTAAACAATACAGAAAAGTCCTCCTTTAAGGTTCTACTCCCACACCATTTTTCCAACAAGAATCATATCTTCTCCACCCATGTCCCGCAGTGAAGCAGAACCCTTTCTGAATATCTTACATTTTATAAATTCTCTCCATATTGTAGTCCCTTGGTTCCAATAACCATCAAATGATTTCCACTCTCCAAAACTACATCCCCATACTAAGGCTTTTCATACCACAACACACAACATCTTGTCTCCTTCCATCTTCAATTCTAGGCCAGTGCACCTGAGCATGCCTTTCAAGGATGAAAGCCAGACTACTCCCAACTTCCGTCACGGAGTTGCATATTCTGCATTCATGTGCCCACGTCTAAGCAAAAGAAATTTTCTCTAAAAACCATGACATGCATTCATGATTTTAAATTTCCCCGAAAGTGACATGAAACAACCGAAATATTTCCATTTCCATCCCCACCGAAATTGAAACCAAAACGACCAAAATGCATAGACTAGAATGGTAAGTGTAATAATGGTTACTATATCAGCATGTATTACAGTGAGGGATTGCTTACTATATCAGCATGTATTACATAATTATATTTATTTGAATTGCATGCGAAATGTGGTGCATGTCTTATGTATTAACATTTACATAAATTACATGTGAAATTTGGTATGTACTAAATCATTTGACATGCACGATAGTACATGTCACTAGGTGTTCGATGTTTTTAAACCATTATGGATAGTTGTCTTGCTTTTCTTCAAAGTTTTTTTTTTTTTTTTTTTGCTTATGTGATGGTTTTTAAGTGTGCATTTGTGCTTATTCTAGCATTTTCTGAAGTTTCATCTTTAAATTCTATCATTTGATATATTTCTATATGTTTCCCTGATTTTACAAGCTTTCAAACTAAAACCGAAAAGTTTCCATTTCGTGACGACCGAAACCGAAATTTAAAACCATGCATGCATTTCTGCAAGTATAGTCATGAGCATAAGGGCTAACACTATTATAACTTATTCTCACGAGGGATCCTTTTTCTTATCTGAATGGTATTATTCTCACGAGGGATCCTAAACTCTTGTAATGTCACATTTGATAAGTATTAACTCTCTGATCCTCCTCACATACCATGTGAAACTGAGGGAGACTTCCACATCAAACATCAGTCCATCATCTTCTCCCGCCGCTATAATCAACCCCCACCCACCCAAAAGAAGAAAAAACCCAAGCTGATGGCAGACATCAACCCCTATGAGACAAACTACATCTGGCAAAAGTAGGCAAAAGAAAACAAGGTTTCAGGTTTCAGTTTTTGTATATGTTTCGGTCTCTACAGAAAAGGAAATGTGTCGACTTTGGCTGGAAATTTAGGTGAAAAACTTGTAAAACAACGGAAACATTTAAAAATATATGCAAATGATAGAACTTTAAGATGAAACTTCAAGAAATGCTAAAAAAAACACAAATACACATTAAGAGACTATCATATAAGCAGGACTAGAACAATAAGGTTTAACAACATCGAACACCCAGTGACAAGCATTGTCCCGCAAGTCCGGAACAATAAGGTTCATTTCCTTATGTTGAAGCTTGTGCATTTCATCATTTTGCCTGATATGGCGATAAAAGGTTCTAAAGCAACTTACATTCATACTTCTAAGGAAATTTCCATTTAATATGATATTTGATAATTAAAGGAAATTTTGCATTTATCAGGTGTGTTTACATTCTTGCCAATATATGTATTTTATACTTACTTTCATTAAGTTTTCTCTGATTCTAACTACCAGGTTATTCTATCATATGCAGGCCCTAGTAGGGATTGTAACGATGCAGAGGCAGAAGTTCTTATGGTATAGCACCCTTACATAATTATCTCCATTTTTATCTTTCAAAAAAAAGTTCTTATGGTATAAATCAATTTACCATCCAAAGATATTTCATAGTGGAAACTTTTTATTTTTTTGAATGTTTGGGAACTGTTAACAACACTTGACAGATCTTTAAATAATAAAAGACAAGATGGGTTAGTGCAATTATCGAAACATGGTTGTGTTGATATCATTTTCCTATATATATATATATATATATATATATATATATATATATATATATATATATATATATATATATATATATATATATATAGAGAGAGAGAGAGAGAGAGAGAGAGAGAGAGAGAGAGAGGAAACTGTTGGTGAGCTTAAGCTCACCAAACTTATGGTGAGCTAGCTTGCCCAATCACATGGGTCCCACATTTTGGGGAGTGATCCAAACCATTCATTTGCAAGGCCTTACATAGATGGGGGGGTCTGTCCATTTTTGTCCTCCACAAATGGAGGGGTTAGGATGATCCTATGGAGCTGATTTTTGGTACACCCCCCATCTATGTAAGGGACTTTCAAATGAATGGTTTGGATCATCCTAACAAAGTGGGCCCCCATGTGATTGGGCAAGCTAGCTCACCATAAGTTTCCTCATATATATATATATATATATATATATATATATATATATATATATATATATTTATCCAAAGCATTCATTTGGAAGGCCCTTCCGTGGATAGGGTGTGTACCAAAAATCAGCCCTATAGGATCATCCTAACCCTGCCATTTGTGGAGGGGAAAATGGGCAGAACCATGGACACACAGTGTCTGTCCATTTTCCACTCCAACTTTGATTGGGTTAGGATGATCCTATAGGGCTGATTTTTGTTACACACCCTATCCATGGAAGGGCCTTCCAAATGAATGCTTTGGATCCCCCAAAAAATGTGGGCCACATGTGTTTTTGAGCATATGCTTAGATAAGTTAATCTAAGCACGTGCTTAGAAACACTTCTCTCTCTCTCTCTCTCTCTCTCTCTCTCTCTCTATATATATATATATATATATATATATATATATATATCTTTCTAAGACAAGATGGGTTGGTGCAATTATCGAAACATGGTTGTGTTGATATCATTTTCCTATATATATATATATATATATATATCGAGAAAGCATGAGCGGGATCCACACATCCCACACTATTTAAAACATTATAGATACACTTGCATACCTATATTGCTAAGAGCCATTGATTTTATTTACATATTTAAAAGCTAAGTGCTATTAAACTACTTTACCTATCAATAATTCATTGCTATTAAATATCACTATAGAAAAACTTAGCTATATTTAATCCATATATTAATATATTTACCTATTAAATTAAACTATCAAATTTATTTACCTATCTAGATCTAAGTGCTATTAATTACTAAATGTGGTATATCTATCTATCTATCTAATTATAAGAATTTTATATGATGTTCGCGCACGCGCACACACATATATTGGATTTGCTAGGGAATTTCGTGGAAAGGCATCTCGCGGCTGACTTTTGCATGACAGAACAGCCACATAGGCTCACTTTTCAGCAGATTTTGTCTTATTCATTTG
This sequence comes from Tasmannia lanceolata, assembly GCF_043159265.1. Lineage (NCBI taxonomy): Eukaryota > Viridiplantae > Streptophyta > Magnoliopsida > Canellales > Winteraceae > Tasmannia > Tasmannia lanceolata. The sequence continues at coordinate 49,395,621 of NW_027518683.1, read as the reverse complement.
ATTCATCTGAGGTGGCTGTTCTCATGCTATTTATTATCCAAGAACCCCCTTTTTCCATGGGTAGCCGCATAACATTGAAGCCTCCACCAAACACATCAAACCTCTACTACGAAGAATGAACAAAGTCAAGAATAACTCAAAGCTGATCTCTGAGATCTAGATCATTAGGACATGCACTGTCCATCCAACAAAAATTGTTATGGATTTTGATCAAATCGATGTAAACATGCAAACCTTCACTACTAGCTTCAATAAAATACTAAAAAACCCATATCCACAAAAATCACACGAGAGCAAAAGAACAACATGCTTGCAAATATCTCCACCCCACCCCACCCCCTCTCCCTCTCTCCTCCCACACCCACACTCAACCACAAAGAGAGAGAGAGAGAGAGAGAGAGAGAGAGAGCAGGGTGCACTATCACCAAAATGCTTGAATTTAAAATTTTGCAACATTAGCCTTAGGACTTGTGATAACCTCCTTCAGCACAGCTCTAAATCTCCACTACTGAACCTTCTAACACTCTGAGAATGATCTTCATTTAGGGAGCAATGTACAGATTATCCTCATATCCCTCACCTTACCCGCCTCTAAGCTCTTGAGACCAATATACAGATTATCCTCAGATCCCGCATCTTTCCCGCCTCCAAGTTCTTGAGACCCACCCTCTTTTCTAGATTTAGAACAGATTTTCTATGTTTGTGACAGACAGCCTTGCCCTATCCTCTTCCATGTGAGTTGATAACTCAAAACTGATCTCCAGGATTTAGATCACTAGGATCATAGTTGCATTAGCCACCAAATAATAATTGATAATATATTTAGGTCCCTTTTGGGAGCATGCAAAATTTAAAATCTAACTTCAAATAAGGTAGTAGGATCCCATATCAACAAGTCACACAAGAGAAAAGCAAAACATGCAACATACTTTCATTTATCTGCAACCAAACCCACACACATAGGGAAAAAAAATATTAAAGAGAGAGGGAGAGAGAGATAAACAAAAAGAGAGAGAGACCGTGTTGCAATATCGCCAAAGCTTGAATTTAGATTAAGCATCCATTCTTTTTTCGAAAGATCTCTTACCATAGTGAATTATTGAGATTTAATTTTTGAAGTTCATGATTGCCTTTCCCCTTCCGCTTTATTGTCAAAGGATTTGTCAAACCCACCCAAAATCCTTTTCCTTTCACTCAAGGAACCTGACTATTCCCTAGTCCCTTCCACATGGGCTTCACTTGATAAACCCCACAATCTTGGCACCCCTTCCATATTCTCTACACCCCACTTAAGCACTTCCTATAAACGACCCTAAGTGCTATTTCAACACCTAAACTAGACATGCATGCTCCTTATCCACGAGAAATCCTAAGAATGCCCGCATTGATGGATAGGTCGGACAACCATCCTTCATGGGTCTACTGACAATGAGGGAACCCCTTAAAGGGATCATCACCTACTAACACGCTGAAAAGAAACCACATCGAAACTTGCACAAATAAATCAGATGGTGCACATTCCTAAGACCCCATCGCGAAGAAATTTGAAGAAGCCACCACTAACAAATGTGATAGGCAACCACCCCCATCAACCCACTTACAATGAGCGATGACAAAAAGGGATCCTTAACTACCAACCTTACATGAAGTTGCTGCACTGGACCCCAAGTTTTCACTTAATACCCCAAACAAACAAACAACATTCACAAGACGTTTCCAAACAGAATCCCAAAAGTTCATTTTCATCAAAGGCAAAACAAAGGACTAACCCCTTTAAAAGACTACAAATAATCCTCTTCCCTTAAAATGTACACTTTTTTCACCTCTATCTTCCTCCCCAGCCCAATTCCTTTAAATTTACAAAAGCCTCTTTCTCTTACTCACTAGTAAGGGACTATTTTTGTACTAAATTAGTTCGTAAAAAAAATACCACTTAAACCTAATTGACCGCCATCTTCACCTCTATTTACCCCTATCTTTGACTAAGATTACCTCTAGGCTCCAACCCCTCCCCTTTTCTCCAGAGTAGCTAGACCTCGTATCCACCAATTTTAATTTAAAAGTTGAAACTGTATTAGAAGACACCATGTCCGACCCCACAACTCCACCAAGGAAATCCTTGTAGCACCTATCCATGGAGTCCTTCCTATGGGGCTTAGTGATGGTTCATACAGACAGGAAAAAGAATAAAGGGAGAAAAGGACCAGTAATTAGTTGCTCTCTATAAATATAATATGATATCTTGTATTCTTTCACCCAAGTGTGTCTTGCAAGCATTTAAAACACATCAGAATGAAAAAAAAACATAAGGACTATCCACGTAAGCCATAGAGCAATGCTTCTTATAAACAATCAACTTATGAAAAGGCAACAAAGGAGAGTGATGGCACTAAGAAATCTGAATCCCCAAATATGAACAAGTTTTCAGATCGTAGTAATGTGAAATGGTTAATATGAAGAGAAAAATCAACAAGCACATTCCAATGAAATAGAGGAGTCTCCACCAAATAGAAGAGAATGGCTCCCAATTGTAGAAGCAATAACATTGTAAAGTAACCTTATAACATGACCATGACAAAAGACAAGATGCTGGTATACGAGTATTTCTCCGAGCAGAAACATCTGATAAGAAAATTGTAAACGCAAGTACCTTCAGCAATACTAATTTGAATTCCAAGAGCTCGTTGTAAGTTTGCCGCAGCTTCTCACTATTTGCATTTGTTTCTAGAAGCTCAGTTTCATGCTCAGCAAGTTGTATCTGAAAACAAGAGGAGTTACAATTACTAACCCCTGTTAGTGTTCTGAATAAACCGTTCTGGGAAAAAGAAAAAGAGTATAAATTTATTGCCAGAAAGAACAGTTAATAATAAAGATATACACCTCTAGCTGCTCCAAATCAATATTTAGTGGCAAGGAAGGACGAGCAGAAGATAATAGACCAGCCTTACTGATTTGATCTTTGAAAAATCGTAGCTTCCTTGACATCTCCCCGCATCGTTTAACCTATGAAATAGCTATCAGCGAACCTCTGGTGAAACTGTGAAAGGAGCTCACAAACATTCGGGCATGAATTTCAAACAAGTTTATTCCCTGCTTGCAGGGGAATTTATTTTGATTTGAAAGAAAAAAAAAGAAGAAAAAACACACTAGAAAAAAAATTATATCAAGCACTAAAAATCACCTGCAGATTCATTCTTACAAATTTAAAGCAGTAGAAGACGTGCTAATACATTTAGATTTTAGACACACAAATTCATAGCTACAGTTTCAACAGAAAAGGGCAAACCTATATAGGCGAATCCCCTGCTTTCCATCAAGACCACACGTCAGAGGTTGTTAGACATTCCAATTCGTGTTTACATATTTATAGCATAAGAATATGAAAACTCTTGCGCATTGAACTGACAATTGGCATCCAACGGACTGTCATCTAAAATATGTATCTTAAGAGCCAATGATAAAAAGCAAGCAGAATTTCCATGTGTATGTGTGAATTATCTATAGTTGTATGGATCTTCTGCCAAGGGCCCGCAAGGCCACCCCTGCATCGGAATTGATTCCTAGACAATTCAGTTACTAAAATAGCTTGACCAAAACTTGAGCTTGGGAGAAAATATATGACACTATCCATTTCAAAAATAAAGCACCTTGCATTTTCTGTGCTTTAAACAAATGTTAGAAATTTTGGCAGGATTGACCACTGTACAATTAGAGGCTCATTGGCGAGAGCAGTTCACTTGGATTGCAAAAGTTCACACAACATATGGGACATAAACACAAACAATAGTTACCATCTGAGGATTATGAAAGGAAGCTACAGAAGAAACTAGGCTACCAAATTTATCTTTGTTATCATGGTTAATAAAAGCTTGCTCCGTTATTTTTTTTAATGGCAAGCTTGCTCCGTTATTAATGAATTAAAAAGTATATTTTGGAGGCAACTTCTGAAAAGAATAAATAGTTAAGGGCAGCAAATACCTGATTCACAAATGTTCGTTGAAAAGGGCTTTTGTCAGCATTTAACTGCAAAGAAGATAACAAAGTGAGGACATCTGAGAGATCAACTCAAAGACAATTTCATGAACATGAAACAGTAAATGGACAGAAAGATATGAAAAAAGTATTTGCTTCCAGAATCTTTTTCTGATAAGCAAATAAACAGAGATTCTGAAAGAGTTTTCTTTGGCTAAAGTCATATATTAACAAGTTTTGTATATCAACAACCCCATGTAACAAGTTCATAAACTTAGTACAAAAGGTTATGCTGGGTAATTAGTCATGTGATAATCAACATACCTCAGCCATCAAAGCATGCAACACTAACGAAAGTCTAATTTAAAGGATCACAGAGGTTTCGTAGAAGTTTTTCGTGATTGAATTGGGCATAGGCCAATGTTTGTAGACACGGCACATAAAGACAGTTCGAAATAAAAGTTCCATGTTTGAATTGGGCATAGACCACTGTTTGTAGACAAGGTACATAAAGAGAACGAAATCCTATCATTACGATGCAGAAAGTTGAACAATTAGAAAGAGTATCCTTACTCATCTTGCAATCCAAATAACTTGGTGAAATAGAATTAACCCCGAATAAAAAATTTGATTTCCACAAAGAAGATATCAATCAAAAGTAGCAATAGGCTTACAGATTTGATTTCCACAAAGAAGATATCAATCAAAAGTAGCAATATGCTTACAGATTTGCTATAGTGATGGAATCACGTCTTTCAACATAAGCAACCGTAAAGGATATATTCTTAAGAGTAAGGAAGGGTCAATCCACAAAGGAGTTTCTCAAAGAAGTGGTTAGGAAGCTATTCAAAATATGGTCATCTTAGAAGATGAGAGGTACCAATATTTCCAGCAAGGCCTCAGCTGTGGGCAAGAGTGATTGATACTAAATATTGATCGTGTAAAGGCCATTGGGGAGCAGAGGATAAGTTTAGAAAGAAACCATTAAAAAAAAAAGGGATAAGTTTAGAAAGAACGGGAGAACTTTATGACGGGAAATTATGTCGTTCAAAGCGAAATCCTCAGAAGGGGTGAGATTCAAAGTATATATCGTGGACAGAGTTCGGTTTTGGTGGGACAAATGGTGCATAGATGTTCTTCTTAAAGAGATCTTTCCACAGTTGTTTGCCCTAGCGTCGGTAAAAGAGGTTACGGAGACGGAGTGTTTCAGCCGAATAGAGAACAGGGTGACATGGGCGCCATCTTTCAGAAGGAAGTTTTTTGACAGCGAACTAGATTTGGTGGGAAGGCTCTTGGAGATTATAGAAAGCTGCTACATCAAGCTTGATGGGGAAGATAAAAGAATATGGGTCCGGAACTCAGATGGAGAATTCTCGATTAAATCTATTTACCATAAACTTCTACCTAGCCTTGTTCGGCTGTTCCCTCCAAAGCAACTAAAATATGGGACCTCCAAGTGCCACCAAGGGTATGCATGTTTGGTTGGGCAGCTACCTTGGAGAGGATACAGACTATTGATTTTCTTAGAGAAGGAATATGTTGATAATTGATCATTGCGCCCTTTGTATTGAGTCTAGAGTATCAGTGGACCACCTCTTAGTCCATTGTAAGATGGCCAGTGAGGTTTGGGGAAGATTACTCGCCAAATTTGGGATAGCATGGGTGTTCCCGGCTTAGGTTTGTAGAGCTTGTGGAAAGTTGAGCTTTGGGACCATTGAAAAGGAAAGGAAAAATACTATGGCAGATCTCCTTTTTGGCTACCATATGGGTTCTTTGGAAAGAAAGAAATGGAAGAACTTTTAGGCTCCGTTCACTTGTTTTCTCCGGAAAGGAAAAGAAAAGGTTTTCCGAGAATCTGACGTGGCAAAAGGAAAAGAAATCCCGAGAAACTGTGCAAGAAAAGGTTTCCCACGCCTGTTCACTTGCGCAGGAAATGCCGGGAAATTGTGTAGGAAAAGGTTTCCCACTCCTGTTCACTTGCCAATTAAACATTGGTGGGAAACCTAAACATAAAAAATCATTTTAAACATTTTAATCATTTTTGAAAGATATATGTTCTCATTTTCCTTCCTTCATATCAACCATCATCAGTGACATTTGAGGGCTCATTTCTTTCGAGGCATTAGATGAGAAACACCAACTTATTCATTTGGCACCAAGACAAAAAGGCAAGTAAACTGAAAATCCAAACCCCATTGCCAACAAGCCAACTATTTATCAGTAGAAACTGTAAATGTCATCACAATTTTATGGAAATAAACCCAAAAACCTAAAATACAAAACACTAAACACTAAAAAACCAACCCAAAAATAACTTTAATATAGAAATCAGAAGCTCTTTGGAGTAAAAAGAACCCCAAAAAAAAAAGAATACATATCCAAACCATAAGAACAAAAAATGAAGAAGAAAAAAGAACAAAGAACCAACAAATCACATTCAAAGCACAAAACGAAAAAAAAAACCCACATCCATGCACTAAAATGAAAAAAAAGAAACCCACATGCAGCCCTAAAATGAAAAAATAAACCCACATACCAAACCCTAACCCAACGATTTTGCAAGGATCAATCGGATCTGATTTTAGGGGGGATTTATTACTCATTTCTGCAACAGAAGGAGGTCTGAACCAGAGAAACGAAGAAGAAACAGAGGATTTGATGACATAGGGTTTCGGTGGAGTAGAGAGGAGAGCTGACCAAGAGAAAATAAGAAAAAACAGAGGGGGAGATGAGCTAGGGTTTTGGTGGAGTAGAGAGGGGGAGCTGACCAAGAGAAAACAAGAAAAATCGGGGGGGAGATGACCTAGGGTTTCGGTGGAATAGACCCATTTCAGCCATGAAAGCCATTTCTAAACCTTAACCATCATCTTCTTTTTGTAGCCAAGAAACCCATTTCTAAACCCCAACCATTATCTTCTTCTTCCAGCCAAGAAACCCATTTCAAAACCCACCATTATCTTCTTCTTCCAGCCAAGAAACCCCAAGAACCCTAACTCATATTAATTAAAAAAAGAAAAAGAAACCCATACCTGATAAGCTTTCTCGTCGAGGAAGAAGACGCTGGTCTTCGTCTTTTGTTAACAAGCAAGGAAGAAGACGCTGGTCTTCGTATGATAAACCCCAAGAACCCTTTTGGCCGTTATTTTTTTCTCTTGCCTTTCTTTCTTTTTTTTTTTTTACATAACACAGAGTTTCTTTTCCTGGGAAACCAAATCGCACCAAATTAGTGGGATTTGGTTTCCCACTCTTGTGGGAAAAGAGAGATTTTCACGTCATTATTTGCCATTTCCATTTCATTTATTTCATTTTCAACCTAGGCTATGTTACTTTCCCAGAAAAGCAAGCGAACACCCACATTTTAGCTTTCTCGGGAAAAAAAGGAGTGTTTTCCCAGGATTCGATTTCCCGATAACGCAAGTGAACAGAGCCTTAAGGGATTCTCAAAGGGAGCACAATTTGTGTTTAGCAAGGTGATTGCGTAACCATATCATGGGGAAAACTTTAGGAAATTTCAGATTTGTATCGGCATATTACTTATGGCATTGGAGAGAGATTTGTAACACGTCGACCATCGAACCCAAAATTGTTCAAAGGTGGTTGCCTCCCCGACAAGGTATCCTAAAGTTAAATTTTGATGGCTATAACATGGGGAATCCCGGGCCGTCGGGTATTGGAGGTTTGTTGAGAAATGAAGAAGGGGAAGTGATTTGGACATTTCGAGGCCTGATTGGGGTGACGTATGCGAATGAGGCAGGAGTACGTGACATACACCAAGGTATCAAATTGCTCCAAAACGTGGATTTGAACAAGGTGGTGATAGAAGGGGATTCCCTTAACATTATTAGACGGCTTCGAGATTCACACGAGATCCCTTGGAGATTTGCTACGTTATTTGATGAAATCCAAGATAGGATTGGGGGTACATCGATTCTATTTAATCATGTAAGGCGATCTGTCAATGGTGAGGCGGATAAATTAGCTAGAGAAGGAGTATCTAGCGAGGCCGTTACACATGTGTCGCGACGTAGCCGAAAACGCTTCGTCACCCAGCTCTAGTCGTCCGATACTTTTTGCGGTCAAGATTAAACTAAGATGAAACTTGGACATGACGGTAACTAGAAATGTAAAAAAGGTAAAATCACGACCCACCCTTCCCCTTCCTGCTTTCTAGGGCAGAAAATACGACAATATCGACAGCAAATCACGGCGGCAAGGTAAGAAATGAAGCTACCGGAGACGCATTTTCTCTTCCTTCAGCCCCCCTCTCACCTTTTACCTCATCATCCTCTTCATCTCTTGTTTTCAACCCAAATTCTAACCCCATACAAAATCTTAACTTCTTGATTTACTAGCTCTCTCCACAAAAGAAAAGGTCCTTGTAGCCTCTGCCAAAAGCTCAAATCCAACTCTCTCTTCAAAAATTTCAGGCCATTGATCTGGGCAACCCATCCACAGGCCTCGCCTTGGGTTGCTCGTTATGATTGGATGATCCCAACTATGGACCTGTGGCCTTCAGATTGACGGTTAAACAAATTTAATTAAATTTCAGTTTGCAGGACACCAATGTCCACAGTATGATTCATTGGAGTTGATGTTTCTATATATCTATGCTGTATAGAAGCTTAATTGTTAATTAGTTTCACTAGTCCTTGATACTTTATTAGTGTTTTGGAATTGCCCTATCTTGCTTTAGGGACACTTTCAGTGTTGCTAATGAGCACAGATTATAAGATTTAGCAGAAAATAGTTCCAAATCTCAATGGGATTTTCAATCTGCTAGCCCATTACAATGATGGCTGTTTTCATGGGAAGTCTTCTTCGTTGCCTTGTAGAGGATGCTAGTGATTCCATAGATCAACTACAGAGAATGACAAAAATCAAGGACAGTCAAATGACGTTGTAGCTACAAGCCACTCTGACATCTCTTTGACAATTTTTTGTTATAAAGAACACATCAAACAGCACCATTTCAAGACAAAGAAAGCCTGGACAAGCTGTAAGCTCTAGTATTTCATCAAACATCACCCTTGCTTCCAAGACAAGGGAGATCAGATGGGCGTGGATTTTTAACTGGCGTTGCTCATCGATCTGACATATTTGCAGCCGGCTTAAATTCCTCCATTGTCAATGGCTTTGCTGGAAGGGAACAAAACCGGTTGCCGCCAAAAGAAAATTTATCCATGGTCAGAAGCTCCAAATCCAGAAATATGGTTGTGATTTTTGGGACTTCAAAATTTTAGGAACGAAAACGCTAAAGGGGATTGTTTACCTTTTGGGTTAATGGTTACCGTCATTACCAAGTTGCATCTTGGTTTAATCATGACCACAGAAAATATCGGACGGCTAGAGCTGGGATTGCCTCGGCCTCTGTTTCTTATCAATGAAAGTCTTTTACCATTAAAAAAAAATTCCAGCAAAGCCTAGAATCTTTTTTCTAGCAGATGGTAATATAAGAATATCTTTCTATCCATGCCTTATCACAGATTCACACAATTTCTGTCAAGCACTATATTCCAAATTGAGCAGCTTTCAATTCAACATCAATTGCCTGATTATTTCCACACACTCTTGCAAAAGCCAAAATTACTCTTTAGTGAAAGTCTGAAATTACCCCCCCCCCCCAGTCATCCATTCTAATTGAAGCAGCTGCGTCCCCAAATACCGTGTTGCTGCTATCAAAATTAAGTTTGAGCACCACCAACACATTATGAGATCTACAAGGATGGACATAGGACATGCAAGCATTTACCCATCCTGCCATCCGATAGGAATTATGCTTCAAGGTGGCCCACTACGGCTTATCTCTTCACCAACGATATAGTCCCATAGGGGCCAAAAGGCCCCTACTGCAGGTCAGCAAGTACATGATTGGCACAAGTGTCACTTCTTTACCTTGAATTCTGATTTCACGGCATTTTGTTATAATCCAACACACGAAAGCTTCATGCCACTAGCTTTTAAACGCCACTAGTTGATTTCAAGGCCTTCACTAATGTTTGGCAGTCTCCAGCTTCCACTAGGGCCAAGACCTTTACATGGAGTGCGATTCATAGAAAAATCCTACTGAGGACCAACTAATCAAAAAGAATACGATGGGGGCCATCCAAAATGACATGAAGAATCAAAGAATTAAGAAGATGGGACCTATCATTAGTGTTAAAAGAGTTTTATATAATTTTTAGAGTGATATTAAGCCATATTAAGTTATAGGGGGTATTAGAATCTTTTTCCATCGCAATCACCTAAGTTCTTTGAGTAATGAGTATTTTAAATAGGCCTCACACATGCATTACGGGAATTTTAATTGAGGAGTGAGTCTTTCGGTCATTAGAGGATATTTTGGTCCAAAAGTATTATGTTTAGGTTTTTACAATTCTAGTTCTTTTTTTTTACATATATATTGTAACCCTCATGGAACTTTTCTTTTAATAATGATAATGATGGATATTATGGATGGGTGAATGAATGAAAAGGATTGTTCTTTGCTGCTGTGCAAAAGTGTGGGTGCGAAGCCTTCATCCTCAAGGTATGATGCCTTGATCTTCCCCAAAGTGCAAAGCCTGGTACCTGGGTGATGCTTAGGTTGTTGCTAGTGTGATTCTAGTATAATCTTCTTCACCTTTGGTAAGATGCCAAGAAAAAACTCTTGGTGGAATGCCTTGAGATACGTATCTTGTCTGATTTTTTTTCTTTAATTTGTTGCTTTAATACTTTTTTTATTTTTAGTTCTTGATCTCTGCATATTATTCTTTGATTTAGCCGACCCCAACAAGTTTGGGACAAAGGCTTTGTTGAGTTGAGTTGATCTCTGCATATTATTCTTTGATCCCTACGGCCCTTAGTCTCACAAAAAAACCCTTGCCTGCACCTTCCCAGCATATGTATGTACCATCCACGCATGCGTCTGCACATTTCTGGAATATGTCTACACCTTCCTGGCATATGCCTGCACATTCTCGGTACATGTCTACATCCTTCTAAACTTACACTAAATCTTTTAGAAATAATTTTTCCAATCTAATCGCCCATTTTAGGACCCAAAATCCTAATTTTCACCCATCATTTTCACGCCTAACGTCCCTTCCATAGATCTGTCCTATATCAGTTTGGAATCACAACGAAGTATTAGTCCTTCCTTCGATCGTTCTGCTTTAGAGTGTGTCTGATTCTCATGATTGCACTATCTATGGTTTTTCGATGGAGACCCCTCTCCACTAATTTCTTATGTACCTTGGACAAAGCAAATTTTGAGTTATTTCTTCTGTCTCTTTAGAATATGCTGTAATTCTTTTGCTCCCTTCCGTCAACTCCTTTTGGTCCTGGTGGTGTAATAAAAAAAATCGGCTGCTAACAAGAGGATAGAATGCTTATGAAGAACTCTCTTCCCCTCAATGATATGGATCATCTAGTAAAGGTAAGACCCTTGGTCTTCTTATCAACTGGATCATTGAAGTATCTGAACACGGATCAAAATCTAAGTATGTTGTGTTGTCGTCCAATATATTATTAACAATTGGATTTTGATAAATGCGTCCCCCTCCCTTAGGTATGGGTAGTCCCTACTGATGGGTGGCTTCTCTAACACAAATAGTAGAGTTATCATGGCTTATGCAGGTAGTAACAATTACACAGCAGAAGCGGAAGTTTGGGCTATGTGGATTGGGATTAAGCTTGCTGCTCAATTAGGTCCCACTAGGAGTTGGATGGAAGGAGACTTCCCTATACATAATTATGCGGCTTAGGGTGGAGTCCTCTTTTCCTTGGAGGCTTAGACATCACTTTAGAGAGATAAAGGACAATTTTGTTGTGTTTCCAGTGCTCCTCTCTTATTCATGCGGAAGGGAATAAGAGTGTCGAATCATTAGCCAAGTGTGGTGTTTCGTACACTATTTTGATGCTTTCGCATGAGATGCCTAGCCTGTAATCCTGTTATTTAATATTTTTGGTGTTTTTACTCTAGTTGTGGCTGGCATCTGTATTCTTTCTCCTATCAATATATTTTACTTTTTGAGTTTTAAAAAAAAAACAGAAAAAAGGAAAAAACAATGGAAATGCCAGAGTGTGAGTGGCTTTTGTGACAAGAGCAGAGCATTGAATATGTTATGGGCAATTCAATTGGGGACCATGGAGAATCAGACCACAATATGATTCATGACAACCCCTATGTCCATGTGAAGACAAAAGACAATAATAGGCATCGATATTTCAATTGGAAAAGATGCTCAATAGCAAAGTTGAAATCACTCTTTTTTTTTCTAAAAGATGAGATTGAACTCACTCTAATAATGATGAAAGCACAAAGCCAGGCATTTTTGCAACACAAGTCCCATGTCACTAACCCCACCAAGTTATATTCAATACTTTAAGTGATCATGCGATACCCGATTTTGACAGGTTAGGTTGAGAGTTCTGGCTACATTTTGAACATATTTGCTTCATATAACAATTGGGTGATTAAGACACAAGAGGTATCATTTCTACAAGTTAATCTTAGAAAATTATGGCATGAGTTATCTCCAATCCTTTTACGTCTTCTTGAGGCTAGTATTCTTTTGCCATATAAAACACCAATTCACGATTTTCATAGTGGAAGGTGCTAGCTGCAAGATCCACACCATCCTTTGTGTTCTCCTCAATGTATACACTTGTCCGAGATGCTAAGTATACATTCTACTTCTAAGATCTCAATGCAAATGACATAAATAGCAAGTCATGCCCCTAAAAACTAATGAATTACTAATTACTTCCAATCACCGCCTCAAAATTCGGAAACAGATCAAGCAAACAATACACACACACAAAAAAGGAAAAAAAAAAAGTTAAAAGGATCAAATCATCAACGTGAAGAAACAAAATTATCAAGATCCAGTAGTAAGTAAATAAATTAACTAGATTGCAGACAAATGAGATAAAAATAGAAGAAATCGACCAAATCACAAGTGGTATAAATCAACAAATGATCCAAACAAATCATAACCTAAAAAGAAATCCGCAAGCAAGCAGACAACAAATCGATTGGAATCAACATGAGATACTTATCAATTCGATAGAAGTAAGCAGATCTGGTTTGGTTATTATGTCTTTAAATTGCAGTGAGTAAATAAATCATTAAGATCCAGTAGAGAATAAATAAGTTAACTAGATTACAAACAACTGAGATCAAAATACAAGAAAAAGACCAAATCAACAAATGATCCAAACGAATCATAACCTGAATTCATAAATAAATAAATAAAACACTACAAATGGAATCGATTGGAATCAAAATGAGAGACTTATCAAATCGATAGAAGTATTCAGATCTGGTTTGATTCTTACATCTTTGAATTGAACGAGGCCGAGTTCACCTATATAAGTGAGGGCTCTGTGAGCAGATTCGACGGGGATTATGAGCTGAACGAAGCTCATCTTTTCGGAGCGGAGATAATCCATGGCCGGTAAATTGTCGAACGTAATCATCTTCCATGAACAGAGGAGATTTTTCTTCTGGTTTTTCTCGATCTCTGTAGAGAGAAATCTTCAGATCTGAGAAACCCTATTTTTTTTTTAGTCTTTGCTCTTGTTGGGGCCCGGTTTTCAGTTTAGAGGTCGCAACTGCCATTGGAAGTGCGCAAAAAGTTTTATTCCCGTTCCTTACTAAACACGCTGCGCAACACCGAGTAAAAGGTGGGTAAAATGGAAAATGTTCAGCGGAAAAATAAACGGTGAGGGGTTTGGAAATGCCCTTGGAATCTAATGAAATTACGAAAATAGTCCATTTTTTCGAGGGGCTGGAGGATTTCGGGAATGGGATCCAATTCCAATTCTTCATCAAACGGAATGAGAAAAAATAAAAATAAAAATTTTAATTCAAAAAAAAATAAAATTATATATATATATATGAGGGGAAAAATGATTGTGAGGTTGAAGCTCATATAGCTGTTTGTACACACCCTATCTATGTAAGGGCCTTTCAAATAAATGCTTTGGATCATAACAATGTGGGTGCACATGTGTTTGGGCCCTCAAGCTCATATAAGTTATATGAGCTTCAAGCTAACAATCATATTCCTCTCTCTCTCTCTCTCTCTCTCTCTCTCTATATATATATATATATATATATGTGAAATAAAAATTGCATTCCAACAGGAGTGGAATTAGAATACTGCTTCTTGGGGTGGGAAACACATTCCAGTATTTTTCTACTCTAATTCTGCCCAGGTGTCAATTCCATTGGAACGTTAGGATCAACCTATGGGAATGATTTTTGGGGCACAACCTATTTATGCTGCGGCCCATCTAATGGATGGTTTGGATCATCCTATGGTGTGGACCATACCTTACTTTTTAATAAAGTGAGGAGTGCGATCATCAAAATATGGTTGTGCTGATAACATTTCCCTTTTTTTTTATTAACATTGGAACTGCGCTAGAATCAGATCCCGATTCCAGCAACCTATTCCGACAATCCAAACTCACAGGATTGGAAATTTGGAATTACATTTTATATGTAATGGAAGCATCTTATGGAAACTTCATAGAGGGGCCCACCCTGGATAAATAGTCTAGATTATGTAGAGGAAATGATATATTAGCCCTCTCTTCTTCCCCATGTCACCCTTTCTACTGCAAAAAAGAGCAGTCGTAAATACACTAAGCTAGGGAAGAAAAAAGGGGGCCAATCTATAAGTGAGATCTTTTATGGCCCCACCAAAAACTCAAGCTGGATTAGATAAATTGTAGTTAGTGGTGAAACTAGTCATCTTCAACCATTGCAACTATTCATTTGGTGGGCACTTCTCTTAGATGAGTCATAAAAAATAGGAAAATGATATATTTCCCAAATTTTTATTTGGGACAGCCCCTTCTGGCGTAAAAGAGTAGTCATAAATACACTAGAGTGGGCTGTCCCAAGTATACAAAAAGGGAGTGAATATATTGCTTCCCAAAATATATCCCTATATAACAATCCTAATCATACCTTTGGTGGACTAATTGTAGAAGTCTAAACAATAGTCTACACATAGGCTGATTTGGATTGCCGGAATTAGGAATTGGATTCAGCATCCCGTTTCGATTCTATTGTAAGCAGAATGATTTTATTGTAAGCAGAATGAAAAAAATCCAATCAAAATTTGATTTTGGCCTGGGCGGACTCAGAATACTACTGCTTGAGCAGGAAACATATTACCCTGATGTCATTTCTTTCCCGGATTTTTTTTTTTTTAATGAAATGTCGGAATTAGACAGAATTGGAATAGGATGCCAATTTCAGCAAGTTATTCCAGCAATCCGACCCATTATGCATGAGGTTATAAAATCCTTGGATAAGCTACTCCTGGGATTGGCTATTCTACTTGGATAATTTCACTCAGATAAACGATGGTTAGGCCCCGAGGCCCTGTTCTTATTGGACTTTGAGAGCTGATTATTAGTCTCAAAATCAATTCTCAAATTTCAAAACGAACAGGTCCTTCGTAACTGCTAACAAGTGAATTTACTTAGTCTGGAATGTGAACATTTCCTACACACTTGTGTAGGTAAGTTACCTACACACTACCTTAAAATACAGTGGGGGCCCACATTGTTTGGGTGATCCAAACAATTCATTTGAATGGTCCTCACATAGATAGGGTGTCCACAAAAAATCAGATCCATAGGATCATCCCAACCCTACGATTTGTGGAGGTAAAATGGACGTGTATAAACCTTCACAAATTAGTCCATTTTTTGCCTCCATAGTTTGAATGGTTAGGATGATCCTATGGATCTGATTTTTTGTGGACACCCTATCTATGTGAGGATCATTCAAATGAATGGTTTGGATCACCCAAACAATGTGGGCCCCCACTGTATTTTAAGGTAGTGTGTAGGTAACTTACCTACACAAGTGTGTAGGAAATGTTCTCTCTTATTAGTTACTCTCGTTTTTAAGGGAGGATGACTGCAGAGGCACTATTCATTTTGGATTTTGAGAATTGTTTATGAGTCCAAAACTGATTGTTCAAAAACGAGCATCGCCTAATTGTTAACGTAATGGAATTTAGGATACTGAGGCCCTGATCATTTGAGTCCCAAAATGATTATTGAACTCAAAATTAAGACCCAGTTTGTATTGGGTTATGAGAACTAAGTTTGAGTCCAAAACTCTAATATCAGTCCAATAATCAGTTCTAAACCCAAAATCCAAAACCAACAAGGCCTAGATGCAATTTTGATTTTTGAGTCCAACAATCTATTTAGGACTGAAATCAGTTATCAAAATCCAAAAAAGAACAGGGCCTAGGAAATTGATCTAATTGGCTTTCCTAAAATGTATGAAGTAGAGTTGACTTAGCTTTATATGGGAGTTGGTAGGCAATTTCGCGGAAAGCCATTTGCAAGCTCACTTTTGCAGGATTATGACTTTCCATGAAATTACCTAGCAAATCAGTTCATATATATTACAGGTCCTTCATAGTTATTCTTGATCTTTAGCCACTGTTCACCTTCTAGTTATTCTTGCCCCCTTAAGTCTCTCCTTCTCCCACCTGCCTACGCCTCTCTCTCATCACTTGAGAGTTAATTTATCATGAAAAAAAAAATTCATAGTTGCCAAACATGGCCTAAAACTCTAAAAAGGTGGCTTGGGATAGAGAAAGGGGAAGAATATATCATTTCCCTAATCAAATCCTATGTTCTTGTGGGTAACTACGAGTCCGCTTGTTACAGATGTTCCCACCATAATTGTAAGATCTTACAACCACT
The DNA here is from genome assembly GCF_043159265.1 of Tasmannia lanceolata. Classification (NCBI taxonomy): domain Eukaryota; kingdom Viridiplantae; phylum Streptophyta; class Magnoliopsida; order Canellales; family Winteraceae; genus Tasmannia; species Tasmannia lanceolata. The sequence continues at coordinate 49,378,923 of NW_027518683.1, read as the reverse complement.
ATTGATAAGGTATTTTTTTGTAGGCATAAGAAGAAAAGATAAACCATTGATTTTTGTAGTTATTGATCTAAGAAACGAAGCAGCTGTGCGGCATGGGACCAAGTCCGTGTAGGTCACCAAATAGGAATCACACGTAGGTGTTGTGCCAGACCTAAGGTGGACGTGTTGAGCAATTCAGAAGCGTTATTCATGAAAGCACATTTTTTTACTCTGATGTGAAGAATGGTTCACTGCGAGAGAGTATATGGTGAATGATCTAAGAAAATAAAACCAGCTGGGCAAACTCAGGGCCACATTTTAAATAGGGGAGTGATAAATCGACTCCCATATATCTTAAATCTACCCCCTCATGTGTCTATCTCTCTCCTCTTTCTCTCTCTAACCCTGAGGAGAGAGAAAGACACATAGGGAGTCGATTTAAGATATTTGGGAGTCGATTTATCACTGCCCTTTAAATATCGTGAAATATCAAATAATATACCCACACACATCGCTATCGTATATCGGAATTTAAATCAGTCAAGTGGACTGATATATATTTGAGGAAAAAAGAAGAAGAAGACAAATAATTTATACAATGACTTACTTGTAGTGGTCCACACAATGTGTGGGCCCATCATATTCTATTTTGATCTACAAATAAACTGCAATGGGAGTGAACCCACCATGTATTTTATTTTACAAGTGCTGCTTATTGAGGGTGGGCCTACCGTTTATTTTGTTTCATGGAGATTTCATATGATACGCGCGTACTCCCGTGAAAATACATGGGCACATAAAAAGAACAATAGAGCTCATTCATTTTAATGATTTAAACCATACACTTGGTGCCTCTCGCCTTATATAGATCATGCCCCAAAACAAGGTTTAAAATTTCGGTTTCGGTAACCGTTTCGGACCCCACCAAAAACAGAAATTTCGGTCCGAAATTTCGTAATTTGGTTCCAAATTTTGGACGAAATTTTGTAAAACTTTTTTTTCAATAAATAATGTAATTAAACCGGTCCGAAATTTGGTAAATGATGAAAAATTGAATTTCGGCAATTTTCGGTTTCGGTCCCCACTGGTATCTGAAATTTCGGATTTCGGTCGAAATTTTAAACCATGCCCCAAAATTCTTCTCCTGAGGTTGATCCTAACCCTTTTGGGTTTTATAGGATGTGTCTAGTAAGAATAAAAATCTATTGTAGTGGGTCACCACATCCATAAAATTTGTCTAATAGTGCACTGATATAAAATAGCAGATGCTGGCAAGGAGGATTCAACATGACAATGGCAGTAGACAAGTGGGCAGGAAAATAACAAAAAATTAGACAAAGAAAAAGCCGTGTGGCTAGAGTCAAGTAGCGAGGGTGATTGATATACAGTGTCTATTTGATAATTATTATTCTCTAATACCTTATGAAAATGCAACCACCATCAATATTATGCCCTCCCTGTTCGTTTAAGATTACGATAACAGAGAAACTGCCAAACTGACATTTAAATTTGTGCCCAATAATCACAATCGGTTGTGATAATCTTAAATGAACGGGGCCTAATTATTAGAGACAACTCTACTGATTATTGTGCTGACTCTAGTGAAGAAATAGAATAACCCAGTTGAAGCGTAATGATCATACAATGCATAATTCACTTTCTCTCCCCAAGATCTCAATTTCTCACTAAATTCACCAATGCTCTTCTGTGATTACAGATCTCTCTTCCTCTTCTCCTCTCCTCTCTCTATTCCCATAAAAAAACCCTAACCCTAACGCCTCCATATCTACATTCTTGTAATTCAACCCAACGTCCACCTCCTCCATAAAGAGAAGATTAAAAAACCTTAGAAAACTCATCGAATTATCCGATGAGGGTCTCGAACAGTCTGTTCACGATTGGGGCAACGGCGCCATTCTTCACAGCTGTGTTTGCGTACATCATGACGCTGAAACGAGAAGCTTGGCTTACGTACATTGCCCTCGTCCTTGTTGTTACTGGGGTGATCATTGCCAGCGGGCTAAGAATTCGTTTTGTTGATTTTTTGGAAGCAATTTAACGCCTGATGATTTTGTTTTAGCTGTTGATTGATTAGAATGAAAGTTGTTAATTGTGTGTAATCATTACATTTTATTAAAATTTTAAACTCTTAGCCTATCTAAGGCGGCCCAGTGCACGAGGCTCTCGCCATTGCGGGGTCTGGATGTACGCAGCTTACCCCTGCTTTGCAGAGAGGCTGTTTCCGTGACTCGAACCCGTGACCACTAGGTCACATTGGAGCAACCTTAACTTTGCGCCAAGGTTCGCCGCTTGCCCTCTCGTGAACATCCTTAGGCTATCTAAGGATGTTCTGAAATAATGGAGCAACATCCTTAGCCTATCTAAGGATGTTCTGAAATAAGCAATTTGGGTGTTACAATGTAGTGGCTTACATCAATCAGCAAAGGGGAAAATGTTGTTGATCAAACTAAAGAAAAACCGGTGCAAACCCAGAGGTTCGTCAGTAATTTCAGAGAACTCAGGAACTTAATAGGTTAATATTCCAATTAAAATAACCCAACCGGCAACAAAATCAGATCAAGTATTCAAAGTTAGTCAAATCACATTGGGATGCGTACTCTGACTAAAGATATGAAATACATAAATATGGCTGCAATAATATAGGTCTGAATACAAACTGAGAAGCAATATAATCCTTGAAGATTTTTTTTGCTTATCGATGAGAATGAAAGCTGTTAATTGTGTGCAATTATTGCATTTGATCAAAACTCTTAGCCATTCTAAGGATGTTCCGAAATAAGCGAATGGGTGTCACAATATAGTGGGTTACTTCAATCGGTAAAGGGAGAAATGTTGTTGATCAAACTAAAGGAAAACAAATAACTATACTTGATTTTGCAAGTCTAGTTTTCATACAATTTGTTTATCTATGAATGCAGGGAGCTGCACTGACTTCCTGAATGTTTAATTTTTTTGTCTCCATTGGATTAGATATGCTTCTTTCTTGTTAGTAAAATTTGAAATGGGTTTAATTAGGTATCGCCTGGTTGATGTCTTATTTTTCGTTGCTTTATCTTGTGAGAAGGTTGGGTAGAATTATGAGGCTGCCTGGCAATTCAATTGGAAGGCTGTGGATGGGCTTGTGGACATGGATGATCTTCATAGATTCATTGAGGGAACCTAAATTGTTCTTTATTTTTATTTTTTACGTTTGGATTTTGCTCTTCATCGTCAGAAAAGAAGTGTTAGATTAGGACTTGTTATGTGGATGAATTTGAGTGGGCTAGTGGTGGGAAGGCTTAATGATTTTGAAGGTCTGTCGTTTTTTGTTGGACTATCATTAATTATTCTTGTTTTTTTATGCCTTATCTGTAGGTGAACTGAGTTTCCATCTATTTGGGTTTATAATGTGTGTTGGTGCGACTGCTGCGAGAGCACTCAAGTCAGTTACCCCCCCCCCCCCCCCCCCCTCTCTCTCTCTCTCTCTAGTAGTATTTTAGTTTATACTGTTTTTATATATTGAAACTGCACCAAGTTGGTCCATCCGATGTACCTTTCTCATAGAGCATATCCTTAGCATGTTCACTTGCTTTTAGAATTAGTTTCGTTCTATCATGATTGCTTTAGGGACTTAAGTTTCTAGGCTTAGATTTGAATTGATTCTGAAACTGGAAAACTATACAGAAACAATATTACTCTTTTTTCAGGGAAAAGCTGAACTCCATGAATCTCCTTCTGTACATGGCTCCAATAGCCGTTGTCTTACTTCTTCCTGCAACACTTTTTATGTGGAGGAAAATGTGGTTGGCATCACATTGGCACTTGCAAGAGAAGATATCAGAATAATTTGGTACCTACTCTTCAATTCTGCACTGGCGTATTTGTCAATTTGACCAATTTCTTTGTCACTAAACACACTAGTGCTTTGACTCTCCAGGTATGTGCTCATGATTGAATGCAAGTTTACTTTTCAATATCCTTCATTGATTTTTATGTATCATCAACTTAGATTCATTAATTCTCTAAAGGGACTAAAAGACTCAAGTAGATTACTTGAAATCTCTTAGCCAAATAGCCGAATGCTAGAACAGTCAATAATTTGTGCTATGGAGTGTTAGCTTGGTCACTTGCTTTATATGCGTCATTGCGTTGTGCTACTGAACTTTTTTGCTGTATTAGAAACTCTTTTTTTCTTTTTCTTTTTTTTTGAATGATAGGTATAATATATTAAAAGGGCCAAGGGCCCGAAAGAATGTACATTAGGGAAATACAACTCAGAAAAACATGAAATCAAGGAGGGAGGAAATTTAATCTCTGTACGCTATCTCTAGAAACCCCCTCCTTGGCTAGTTTGTCAGCAACACCATTAGCTGATCTTTTTACATGATAGGCTTAACCATGATTGTCACCGATGATGTCTTGAATTTCATCAAACCATGCAGCAAATCTCCATGGAATTGAGTGAGATCCACAAATCCATCTAATCACATTCTTTGAATCCCCTTCGATTTCAACTTTAGCGAGGTCATCCTTTGATAATAACTTTATACTGAAATGAATGGCTCGCACCTCAACTTCATTTGCATCCGAGATCCCAATACGACCCGAATAGGCCCATATGACTCTTCCAAGATCATCTCTAAGTACGCCTCCAATACCGTATGGCCCCGGATTTCCCAGACTTGAACCACCAAAGTTTAATTTTGAAAATCCATGCATCGGAGGTTCCCAAACTTGATCCATCGATGGGGCTCCCCTAGTCCCACTACAAATCACAGTCCACCCGTGCCAAAGATCGAATGCCGACACAAATGCAAAACTGGGAATGATTCTCACCCAAGAAACAATGAGAGCAATAACCTTGTTAAAGAGAAAGGCAGGTCTCGTAAAGAAACCTTTGAACACCCTTCCAAAGGACCCATTTTGTGGCAAGAAAGAATACCTTCCAAACTCTTTTTTTCTATCATCGATGTTGATGCATTTCATGGTTATATTTTCATTTAAATTTCATTTGTTGGATTAGGGAGAGAAACATCCATAGGCGCTCGCTCATAGTATAGTTTGCATATATTTGATACCTTTAAAATTTCCTACATTGTTCATTGAGGAGGTGGACAGCAAGTTTGATACTTGCTACAGGAGCGGTAGTCATCAATTGTATTTCAGACTTAGTTTCATCTTTTATGGCGTATTGTTATTTTCTTTTGAACAACAATGGTAATATTAAGAAAAAGTACTGTCACTGGACTCTTTTTTAAGAAAAAGTACCGTCACTGGACTCTTTAGTTCCCTTTTGATACTAATGAATTCTGGTTGTTGATGAAAAAAGTTCCTTGGAGGGGAGTAGTGTCACTTAGTTCCTTAGTGGGTTGCACTCCATCTCATGATCTTGGGAACCATTTTTCTGAGTAGCTATTAAAGAGAATATTCTTTTGTTTGGTTATATCTTAAATGGGGAGATTTGGCTCGTGAATGTGTGCGTAATGTGTTAAAGCTAAAAGAGACAGTCAACCATCTTTTCATCCATGTCTTTGTGGTGGCGGGGGTGGAGTTTCTTTGGCGTTAGTTGCATGTTCCCAATGAAGGTAGTGACTTGACGAATTGTTTGGTGGAGAGGAATGATATACATTGGGATTGATTAGGAATGAATCACGAGGTGAATGTGCAAGGCTTAGATTGTAACCTGAGATTGGTGGCCCAAGATTGGAACAGTTGAAGACAAGTATTTGAGAAAATGGAAAGACCCCCTAATTGGTTAATTTTTCTACGAGTTTGAGGCGCAATCCTGGTCCAGCTGGTATTGATGGGGTGGTTAGAGAAAATGAATAGGTGAAATTTACTTAGATTAGGGTTTTATTTTGAGGCTTATGGTGCCTGGATATATGTCATGGCTGGACAAAGGCCTTCTAGAATCCATAATCCTCCTAGTATACAAGTTTTGTGGATTATTCTTTGTAGAATAAACATTTATTTTGAGCGCTTTTGTAGTGTTTTGCTATCTGACACAACCTTATTTTGCCAAGTTATTGCCTTTGATTGCTTTTATCTTTTTGTTTACATGGAGTATCAATTCTTTGATTCTTCTTTTTTCTGCGCCAATTCATGAGCATTGAAGAGGAGTCTGGAGCTGTGGTGATTTAATCTGCTTTCTGATGAGGTTTTGGATTTTTTAAGTGTATCAACCACTGTTTCAAAACACAGATGTGGGTCAAAACGTAGCTAAAGCAAATCCTAGTCGACTTGGTCAAGTACTCAGTCTACGTGGTTGAGTACTCGGTTTACGCGGGGCAAAACATGGACTCGAACAAGAACACAGCCATGGTAAAAAGGAGTCAACTCGGGGGAGTCCACAATGATGCGGGGGACTTTTGAAACTATGGTATCGGCAACTGAGACACTCCTCTAGGTTTTTCTTGGTAGCAGTAAAAACAGCCCATATTGGGTTTTCTCCTCAATAAAAAAGAATGTATGCAGAGGAAAAATAAATTAAATTTGGAAAATCACCTAAGGGGTTAACTATCCCAGTTAGTGGCCATCTCCATGCAACGATTGCCCATTAAATATACCTACACTGTCAACATTTGTGCTCCTCAGTTGCCCCTAATTGTGAAGAATCTCCCAAATTTTGGTTAGGACTTATGGTAGTTGTTATACATGTTCTTGGGTATGAGTAGGGCATCACTCATCTTCCAAAGAACATGTAAAAATAAGCTTTATTATGATTGCAAACCTTAATATTGTGTGTCGCCTTTGAAGGCTTCCCTTTATTCAGCAAATAATTTGTTTGAAATTGACACTGCCATGAACCAAGAATTTGAAACCCACCTACTCATGTAGATATCGTTCCCTTTAAGACATGAATTCATGACTATACTTGGGCGTAAATTCTTAGAAAAGGTTTTAATGGGCAAAATGCTTCATGCACACCCAAAAAGACAGCTATAGACTTGCATAGGGTTGATATCAACCTTTCCAAACACCTATGATGTGACGGAGATCAAGGTTGCAGGGAGGACGCTTTGATACCACTTTGATGTAGGGTAATTCGCCGAAGCGTACGTAAGAAGCATACGAAAGGGTATACTCTAAAAGATTCACAAGCAATTTGACAGGCCACAAGGAGAGAAAAGCAATTAAATGGTGGTTAAAGTTCCAAGTCGCTGTAATGGGAAAGGAGAGTGACAAGGGAAAGAGATCAGGGCAACGGATCAAATAGCACTAATTCTGAATTTCGGCACTAAAGAGATGGAAGACTCAGTTGCAAATAACAATATGTAAATTATTTTTCTTTATAAAAGAAAACATATTGTAGCCCGGGTTAAGATGCTTTCTTAGAAAACCCAGGGAGAACATATGTCCACTAAAACAAGATTTTCAGTGGCACTAATTCGTGTTCAACAGAACCGAAAGTGATTTGCAAATCCACAAACAACAAAGCTCGATTTTGCAACCCCAATCGCCAAATGAATTCCAGGTTTCATTATTCCTCAAGTCTTGAGAATCAGCTTAGCAATGGTTAAAAATGAGGCATTAATAACCAGATATCAGTATTTATTGGACTGTCAGTTGGAGCTGGACAAGAAACAATTGGGGAAGCTCACATGTCATTGCTCACGTGATCCAAAAGTTTTCTAAGAGAAACCTTAATAAAGATGATGAAATGTTTCTGTCCTCTAGTCATTAGAGGGTAAAGCTAGAATTCCACCAATGGATTTCACCATCATTTGTTCTTAGATTTGTGGCTGAGCTTTAGAGGCTCAAATTCACACAAGTAGGTCGGTTACGCTCCAATTTCAATCTAGCTTATTCATGCTCTTGAGCCTTATAGGAATTTCATTTGTAAGCTAGATACCACTGATCTGGTAATTGAAACCTATGCTCATACAATTAGTGGATTCCATAGGAAGAGACGGAACAGATCCTTGAGTTCAATGAGACGAGCAGCAACTATTCTCCTATCTTGTCAACACATGCCTTAAAATTTGTGTCTCATTTAAACTGGAAAAGTGATTGCAACAAATGCACTTCTTCCAATGATGAAATTCCAGAAAACTTACCGGAAGAGTGATGATCTAATGTATATTACCAATTTTCAGCTGAAAACTTCAAGAGAAAACAAGCTCCAACTCTGCATAGTTTGCACGAACCAGAAAATCCGTGCTCTGAGATTCTTCCTTTTCCGATCAAACAGATTCGTCACTAAGAGGTGCTTCTTTGACAAATTCTTCAATAATTGGTAATCAAACTTGCAATGTGTTCCAAGAATGTCTAAAATCGGAGATGGATCCTTGATTCACAAGGATATATTGGATCGTAGTAGGTTAGGGAGAAGGGTTAATATAGGTAAGAAGACTTAGAAACTAATTAGAATTACAAATTTTAGGAATTTACAGTTTCATATGTTTTAATCATGTATATTTAATTTTTTTCAGAAAAAGAACCATATAATTTCCATTTGGAACTTAAAATGAATTTTCCAGTTTTAAATGCACTTTTTTTTTTTTCAATTACGCTTCTTCGGCATTGTCAAAAGGAGAAAATATATCCTTAGGAAGAAATAATCACCGAAACAGGAAGCATACTCTTTTCTTTTCTTTTTCTTTTTTCTTTTTTGAATGGTGGGAGCATACTCTTAATTAAGAGGAAATGTATAAGAAGCATTTGGGAAGCGTGCGCTAAATTTAGGAAGGGAGAAGAACTTATCTTCCGAAGTGAGTTTCCAGGGAAGTGAGCTTCCCATCGAACGAGTAAGTTTCTGGTAACTACGGTCTATAGACTCGTTGACTCGGTAGCAAGGTTTAAAATTTCGGTTTCGGACCTTGAAATTTCGAAATTTCGGTCGAAATCTGGTACAAAACCCGAAACTAATATTTTATTCAATATTAAATTTCGGCCGAAATTTCAGTGAAGTATTAAATTAATTTTCCACTTCAGGAATTTCCATTATTCTTCTCTGTCACCCAGCCTTTTAAAGTCGATGGTGATGTAACAAGAAGTCCAAAAACAAAAGGACTTTACGGTAACATTAAGTTTATCATTTAATGCAACATTTAATGCAATACCAATCCCCCAAAAAAGATCGTTTTTTTCTGCTTTTACCCATCAGGTCATCATTCCCTCCTAGCCCTTTCTCCAGTTTGAACTTTAGAGAGAGAGAGAGAGAAATTAATGGGGTTTTTGCTTTAAAAAAAAAAGATTTTTTGGGTAAATTTCGGAAAATGACCATTTCGGTTTTTATTGATTTCGGTGTCGGTCTCCACGGAAATCCGAAATTTCGGATTTCGGTCGAAATTTAAAACCATGCTCGGTAGAACTCTGGATTGAGTTGGCCCAGCTCACCCAGATGAGTTGCCTCACCATTTGGCACTGTGAGTTCGCTCGTTCGGGACGATTCCACAGTTTGTGAAGAGTCTTGCCCTCCCATACTCTACTGCCGGACTGCTTAGTTACTTGTTGAACACTCACTACCAAAAACTTTTGATGCCACCCTGGTTTTTTGCAGAGTTGACTTTATATCCCATATGAAAGGTGGTTTTCCATATTTCATGGAGTCTCCACCATGGTTTTAAATTTCAACCGAAATCGGTGAGGACCGAAACGAAAAGGTACCGAAACCGAAATTCGTTCGAAATTTCGTCAAAATTTATAATAAAACAATAATTTTTAATTCCGTTAAAGAATTTAAAATGAAATTTCATCCTAAAAATCTGGCTTTTCGTTAGCCAATACCAAATTTCCTCCGAAATTTCAGGATTTCGGCTGAAATTTCGGTTTCGGATAAGTCTCAAATTTTAGCTGAAACCGAAATTTAAAACCATGGTCTCCACAACACTTATCCATATCATTAGCATGCACAGTCCTCGACCTTGGACTTTTTCCTGTTGGGTGTCACTGTTGCCTTTGTTTGTAACTGTCTATTTGCTGGCCCATAAACACTTAGGATTACCCATCCTTTGAGAGATTTTGGGTGATGGCCCATCTTGGTGGAGCCCAACTGATTGATGTTGTGAAGGATAGGATTGCCTTTGATGCATGGATTTGTTTGATGTCCTTTTATGATTTTTTTCCTGTTCCAGAACTCCTGCCCCGAAGCTGTTAAATAAAATATCTGGTTTGATCACAAGAGAACAATTTCAAACAGTATACCTTGGGCATATATCCATCCCAGTCCCCTCTTATAATATTCTGTGTTCTCTGCATTTTTTTGCTCATCAGTCATCACTCAAGAGCAAAAAATAGAAAATCCCGAATTGAAAGCATGGATGCTAGTAGCAATTGGCAAAAATGGCCTTTTTGCGGCCTGTTTGATGAAAGTTGTATATTACATTCAGTGAGAAATCTGTATCAGTTCTTACTTATGTTCATTGCTTCATTTTGTGCTACAGCAATGAAAAGAATTTGTTTCATTTTTTACTACAGCAAAGAAAAGAATTTGTTTACTCCTTGTTACCAATATGTATTAAAGTTTTGGTGCAAAAACTTTTTATTTTTCTTGAAGAGATCATTGGTGGGATCAAGGATTAGCGAGCGGCTGACCATATTCTATCAATTTTTCAGGTACTGGGGAATGCAAAAGGTGCTGTAGCTGTAGCTGTATCGATTATAATATTCAGGAATCCTGTCTCTGTCACCGGGATGCTGGGGTACGCACTCACGGTATTCGGGGTAATTTTTTTACAGTGAAGCAAAAAAACGAAGCAGATGAGACCTCCGAAAATAGTGAGCAGGTGCGGATTTTTGTTTTTTGCTTATGTGGGTGTCAACAACGTGTTGGAGAAGGGGTTTGAGTGTTCCCCGTAACTAATGCATTTGTTGCACCCTATTCTTTTGCTGGAAACCGGGAAAAGGGTTTCCGCTTGTATCAACAATGACCGGTTAACTTGTAGGGAAATTTGAATAAAATTGACTGGCCACACAATTTTCATTTTTTTGGAGCATTTTTCTCTATATCTTGGTGGCAATGGAGGAATGCCTGTAATTCATTGGAGGGAATTGGGTCTGCTCAATCAGTCTATTTTAATCTCTGTGTCATCTCTTTTGATTATCTAATGGAATATGCTCCTCCAGATAATTGTGTTTCCACCATCAATATGTAAGTCAGGTATCATTAATTAGAATAGCCCATTAAAGGTTTGTGTATCCATGTGCTTTGTTGTCTATGAGGTGTCAAATCTCGTTAAGTCAGTTATTGCTATGGGAAATGATATTTGCACTCCCATGTTTTGATAATGGCACTTCTCACTTTATTAAATACTTCTCAAATTGTTTGCTGATGGTCATTTTGGAAATGTTAGAGCCTTTCACAGCTTCTCGAACTGTGGCTCATTCCAGCTCCAACAAGATTTCAGGCGTTTGGATGGATAGCTTGCCGGAACAAGATCCAGATCATTGTCAAATGCTCATAGCCGACCAGAACAGGATCCAGAACATCAACCATCTCCGTCATTGTCAACTGCTCGTAGTCGATCATTGTGCCCTGTGTGGGTGTTGGTGAGTCAGTGGATCATTTGTTTATCCACTGTAGCTATGCTAGAAAAGTACGGGGCAAACTTTTGGATCTTTTTGGGATTTTGTGGGTTTTCCTAGCTCATATCACGGATCTTCTTGACAATTGGCTTTTTGCACCGTGGCCTAGTAAGCGAAGAATCCTATGGAAAGAAAGGAATCCTCGCATGTTTAAGAATGTAGTCAAAAGTGCAACCTATTCCTATGCTAAGATTATATCTTTAGTCATTGCCTAGGCTAAAGTTCTCCCTTGTTTCAGTTTGTACTCGGCCACATATATTCGACGATGCTGGAGAGAGATTTGCTCTAGCAGAGATCTAGAAGAGGTTGTAGCCCCAAGATGGCAACCACCTGACCCGGGTTGGTTAAAGCTAAATTTTGAGGATTCTAGTTTGGGTAATCCAGGGCCCGCGGGTATCTGAGGTCTTCTTAAATACGAAAATAGTTTCACCTAGTGGGCCTTTTCTGGGCCGATCGTTCTTAAGGATTCAAATGAGGCAGAAGTCAGAGCGGTTCTTCAGGGTATTAGATTGGTGGCGGACGGAGACATGGGCAATCTCATAGTCGAGGGTGATTCCCTAAATGTTATTAGCTGGCTGGATGGGAGATTCCTTCATCCGTGGAGATTTTTAGAGTTTATTGATGAGATCTTCAATAGTACGGAGCGTCATATTGTTCATTTCCATCATGTTTGGAGATCGGCCAGTGGAGATTCAGATCCGTTTGCTCGGGCAAGGATATCTAGATTGGCTCTTGAGATTTTTTATTTTCTTCCTCCTTGAGATTTGTGTATTGTCCGATTTTTTTCTCGTCTCCATGTACCTTTGCGGCCTCGACTTCCTTGGTCGTGTGCTTGCTTTTCTAATGAAATCTTATCATTTCAAAAAAAAAAAAACATAATTAGAGATATGTAAAATAAAGAAAGGAGTGGGATTATTAAAGAAATGAAGTGTGGATATCATTTCCCACTCTTAAAAGCAAATTCAATCAAAATGTTCTTGGTCTTTTTTGAACTTGATTTTGATTGACAAAGGCAGCTTTAACCTAAAAACTGACCTCATTACGATGTCATATTGTTAATAGAGGAATGATAGATGCAAGGGCTCTCTTTATGCAAGGGCTAAAGAAGGGCCCTTGAATAGATCCACGTCATTAAGAGCAACCGAATTCAGTTTCTCAACTGACTTTTAAAATGACGTGGATCTATTCAAGGGCCCTTCTCCGGCCCTTGGATAGAGAGGGCCCTTGCACCTATCATTTCTCTTGTTAATATGATGGGTAACATTTATATTTTTTTAACGGCATATCGTAGATCTCGATATTATTTCATCTGTCCATAGGAAAATGATAGCTGCAGCTTTGTTTTGATCCTTCCTTAGGAAAATGAATTCTCTGTGATACGTTTATTTCTAGAATGGTGGCTTGGTGTTTTTTTTTTTGGCGATTATAAATTCGCACCCCTCTAGGATAATTCGCACGCTTTTTAACATGAATTTGCACCCCAATTCATGTTAAAAGGGTGCGAATTATCCTACAGGGGGTGAGAATATATCATCACCCTTATGTTTGGGAAATTATAAATGCGGCCCTTTTCATTACTTGGGACACCCAGCTACACTGTATTTTTTACTGCAAAGGTGCTGACGTACTTCACATTTGAAGGAATGAAGTGATGTGATTGCCATGTACAATGCAGCAGGGTGTCCCAAGTGATGAAAAGGGAAACGGCCGGGCCTGGCCGGTTTTGACCCGGCCTGTACGGATCCGGGTCAAAATGACCCGGAAAATTTTACGGGCCACTAAGCTTGGACCCGCACCTGGCCCTTACGGGCTGGGTCGACCCGCGGGCCACCCGGTTTTTGACATATTTTTTAAGATTTTTTTATTTGTATAGGGATTTGCTAGCCGCCTTGGCATCCCATTATGTTGACTGTTTGAGAGATTTGTCTTAATGTCCCGTGGTGCAAACTGCAAAGATTAGCAGAAGTACTATTTGTGAAAAGGTTGCTAGCAATAAATAATAACATGGTACTAAGTTTTAAATGAGAAATTATGGAAAAATGGAAGCAAAGTAGAAAAATTACTAAAAAAAAATGAAAGAATGTTCTAAAATATGACAATTACGGAAAAAAATAAAGAGAAAAAGAAAAAGTTATGACAATGATGGAAAAAATACATAGAGAAAGTCAAAGTTATGACAATTATGGAAAAAAAGTGCCAAAAGGTGCCAATGGCACCCGCTGGTCACCTGGCCGCTCCAAGAGGTCAATTTCAAACGGGTCACTGATTGGTGACCCGAACTCGTAATTTACGGGCGGTCCGGGTGGACCAGCGGTCCGGGTCACTTTTTGCCAGGTCTACAACATAGCCCTTATACTTTCCAAAGAAGAGAGGCCCCACTTGACACTATCATTGATTAATGATATCCTATTTATAAGTTGTTCTTTATTAAAAAAGGGAAATGATTTTAGCACAAACATGTTTTGACAACATGCTCTCATGTATCTTGTCTTTTAGTATTTAAAGAGCTGTAAAAGGTTTATTACGGTTCCCAAAAAGCACATAAGAGACAGTTAAATACTAAAACACAAGATACATGAGCGCATGTATCAAAACATAGTTGTGCTGAAATCATTTCCCTAAAAAAAAGTTGTAAGTTCAATTCCTTTATTAGCAGCTCTTTTGCGCTTTTCATTGGGGGAGAAAGAAAAAAAATGGATGACCTAAGATGATAACATCATCCTAGCCGTTCCTTTGATTGATAAATACCCAGATAAATCGTTGATCAATAACAGAAACAACCATCGTGGATGGACCCACTACGGCATGTATGGTGATCAGGTCCATGAATACTGTTAGCCATCACGAGTCTAGCCATTTGCCCTTGGCCCCACCCTCATTGGATTCAACTAGACCATTGATCATGCATGATGAAAAAGATGTTGCTGTAAGTGTGTTTAAACCATTGATTTTTGCATGCATGAATCGCAAGATTTAATATCTGTTTGGAATCAGACCTGGTCCCACCAGTTGACTTTTGATGGTCCATCAGATCAACGGTCTCGATCATCGAGAACAATGCCATGCCTCACACTAGCTTGAACCAAACGCAAGCGCTTGTTGCCATTTGAAATTGCATTGAAGCTAGAGCAGTTTGACTCTTCTTGAAGTTCTATTCCAAAGACAAATTTCAGCTTCAAAACACAAAAACCTGGCCATCAAGCAAAGAAAGACATTGAACTTACTAATCTTGATGCCATTTGAAATTGCAGCTAAGGTGTTGTTTGAATTTAACGGCTGGCTGTTGCATGTGAGAGCAGCCACATAGGCTCACTTTTCAGCAAAGTTTGTCTTATATATTCATTTAATTCATCTCAGCTGGCTGCTCTCACATGCAACAGCTAGCCGCAAAATGACTTGATGAGAGCAAGTTAGCCCAATGTTGGAAAACTCATTTCTCACGGAAAAACTGTTCCTACATTCAAACAACACCTTAGCTTCTCTTGCCAAAGCTAAAGAAGGCCTTAAAGATCAAGGAACCAGAATAATTGAATCAAGATGAGGCCAATGAAAAATGGATTGGACTTGTGCTCACCAACTTGTCAAAGGATCCGATCCCGTCCTTCCACCACATGAGGGCCCAAAGGGTGTTTGTAAGTGAAAATTTCAACATTCGACATGCTTTGTAGCATTCGTGTAAGGGTGGTTTTGGATTGCCAGAATCAAGAATTGGATTTATCATCCAATTCCATTTCTTAGAATCTCTTCGTTCTGGATTTTGAGAAACAATTGTGAACCCAAAACTAATTATTGGACTCAAAATCTAACTACTATATATAAAGGCGGAATCGTGGGTTAAGTTCTTCCACCCTTTGTCAAAAATCCCATCTATATCCCAGCTGTATTATGCCACACATAGGATAATCATAACCCTCGAATTTATAGAGAAATACGTGCTAGGGCCACACATCATATAAAATCTCCCCTATAAATATCATTTTGCTTTCTCATTTATAAGAATACACTTGACAAGACAGGCTCAGATTTTGTTTCATTCATTTAATGGAAAAATACAGTTACACCCCTTCAACTTTCTTGCACATTCAACGATAACCATGTAGTTTCAAACTCATCAACTACACCCTCTGACTTTTCAATGTGTATAAGGTAGACCTCCTCAATTGACGGCCCATCCACAAATCCCAAGGTTAAGATGCTCTTATGGAGCTGATTTTTTGGGCACACCCTATCTATGTCAGAGCCCCTCAAATGAATGTTTTGGATCATCCAAGCAATGTGGGCCCTCTATATTTTTATTCGACGGACTAGAGAAGGTTCTCTAGAGACGAGATCTTAATCAGTATTGATAGTGTTTCAAAAGAGAGGGTCTACCTTATACACATTGAAAAGTCACGGGTGTAGTCGATGAGTTTGAAACTACATGGTTATCCTTGAATGTGAATGAAAGTTGAGGTGGTGTAAATATATTTTCCCCTTCATTTAATTCATATGAGGTTGGCGAATGGTCCCTAACAAATCTTATCCCACAAAAAGATTTCAGTTATGTTTAGACAGCCGACATATGCAAGCCCGTGTTCTTTTCAGACCTCTTTCTTCTTTGTATACTGGCCATAAATGAACTCCTCTCTTTCGTCATCTTCGATTCTTGCTATCTTTAAAGTGTAAACAACCTGTCTTCATTTGTCCCTATTCTACAACTCTCATCTACTCTTCTTTAAACTCTCCCCAGTCAAACATGATGGGATGTTCCCCTTCTCCTCATCCAAAGATGAGTTGTTATCACCTTTTGAAAACCACACATCCAAACCATGTTTGTTTTTTGTGTTCACATGCAGAGAATTAAAGTCCACTTGAAGAATTTGACTTCTATAACCTTTTGTTTTCAGAATGTCAATTGGGTTTTATAGCTCCAGTTTTTTAATTGAAAGATTTTAAAATGATACTAGAAGATCTCAAAGAACTGCCTCTGTCCCCAATGATGATTTTCACACTTTGTTTACCAGGGTTGAAAATTTTGGGTCTCTTTCGAGCACTATAACAGTGTTTAAAAACTCGTCGACTCGGTTCGGAACTCGGCAGAGTCGACGTGGAATAGTGATGGCCGCGTTCAGGAGTCACAGACTCGGCGAGTCCGGGCCGAGTCTGGTTGAGTTTTGCCGAGTTGAACACTAATCTAGCGGCCATCACTGTTTCGTGACTCCCCCACCTTGTAAAAAAAGAGAAAAAAACAAGATTTGTTCCACTAAAAAGTCATTAGATTCATACCTATAAATTTAGGTTTAAGGCCATTCTCCTCCATCCCATTAAAAGCCCTCTTCATCGTCTGATTTCTAGATCGTCGCCGTGGCAAAAGAAAAGCTGCATGCTAGTTCGTTTCTTGCTTGTTTCTAGTTTGAGGTAAGAGGAGAACGATAATGCTTTATTCGAATGGTTAAAACACTTGAAATCTGAACCGTTCGATCATGGGATCATCTTTCATTCACACCAAGTTTAGAAAATAGCAAAACCCTAAAAACCTTTGGCAGGATTTGAAATTTTTTAGTGCTGTAAATGGCAGGTAATATATTCAGCATTATTTTACACGGGACAACACCCTGTTGTGTAAAAGAGTGATCATAAACATACAAGAAGAGGTTGTACCAAGTAAAAACAAGGTGCTAATATATCACTCATGATGCCTACCACCATAAGCTAGTCATTTTAGAGTAAATGTGCTCTGACTTTCTCTGTATGCCTAAGATGTATAGGAAGAATAGGGTGTACGTTAATAGGTAGGAAGAATAAGTGGGGCAAAAGTGCATTCTTTGTCCCATCCTCTCACACCTTCCATCATTGACCTTCATTAGATATTAGGAAGTGATATATCCACGCCCTTTTCTTTCTTTGGCCAGCTCCATCAAGAGTTTTTATGGCCATACTTTTACACTAGAAGGGGGTGGACCAAAGAATCATATATTCCTGCAAAAACATAATACATTTAGGGAAATGGCATTCACCCATTTTTCTTCTTGGGAACCCCTAATAGTGTAAAAGAGTAATCACAAGTGCACTAGAGGGGGCTGGTCCGGGGAAGAAAAGGGGCCAAATATCAAATCAATGGACGGTTCAGATTGTTGCAATAACCCAGCTTGCCTTTTCTTTTTAAATAAATTGGCTTGTGAGAGTTTTTTAGGATTGTAATAACTTTTTGACATATGTTAATTAATAAAATACAAGATGAGTTATTATCATTTTTTTTTTATAAAAACTAGACTCAATTGACTTGGCCGCGTCGACCGCATTCTAGGCCGGGTCCGCGCCGAGTCGACAAGAATTTTCTTCGGCCGCGTTCCGCATCGCATCCGCGTTTTTAAACACTGCTATAAAGTTTCATACGGAGGTTGAGTTTTCTACATTCATTAGCTGATTTCACAAAGAAATGGCCAATTGGGTTGCAATTTCGCTATTAGTCTTGCTTTCTTCTTCTCTTTTATCAGTGAAGCCAAGTTCCAATGTTGATGTTGAGGCCTTGAAAGCCTTCAAAAATTCCATTATCAATGACCCATCTGGTGCTTTGCTTAATTGGGCAGATGGAAATCATTACTGTAACTGGTCTGGCATTGCCTGTGATCCTTCCAATATCAGCGTTGTTTCGATTACTCTGCCCGAGAAACAACTCAAAGGAGTAATCTCCCCGTTCCTCGGAAACCTTTCGAGCCTCCAAATTCTCGATTTATCTTCGAATTCATTCACTGGATCGATTCCAGCACAACTTGGGCTTTGCTTGCTGCTTAACCAGTTAGTTTTCTATGGAAATTCTTTGTCGGGTACAATTCCGGCCGAATTTGGAAACTTGAAAAGCTTACAAATCTTGGATCTGGGGAGTAATTTCTTGGAAGGGAGCATCCCGACGAGCATAAGCAACTGCACAGCTTTGACTGCGTTGGGGATGGTATCAAACAACTTAACTGGCACAATCCCATCAGATATTGGTAATTTGCTCAATCTTCAATTATTTGTAGCTTACACAAATGAATTAGTAGGTTCTATACCTGTATCCATTGGTAGTTTACATGGTATGACAACTTTAGATTTGAGTCAAAACCAACTGTCTGGATTAATTCCTTCTGGAATTGGGAATCTTCTGAATTTAGAGGTATTGCAGCTGTTCCAGAATCAACTGGTTGGGCGCATCCCGCCCGAACTAGGCCATTGTAAGAACCTCACCCAATTGACCCTGTATAGCAACGAATTAACAGGCAGTATCCCCTCTCAGCTTGGAGAGCTGCTCAACTTACAAGTTCTAATGTTACACAATAACAGGTTATCTTCTACAATTCCTGCAACCCTTTCGTTGTGTAAATCATTAATCCTCTTTGGTTTAGCACAGAATGAGTTAACTGGAAGTATACCTTTCGAACTCGGGTCATTGGGAAATCTAAAAAGACTGACCCTGCATTTGAATAAATTAACAGGGGAAATCCCTTCCTCACTGATGAACTTGACAAATTTATCGTATTTGGCTCTGAGCCAGAATTCCCTGAGTGGACCAATTCCATCTAACATCGGGTCGCTTTATAAATTGAATGTTTTACTTCTATCTAACAATGGGTTGGATGGTCCAATTCCCTCTAGCATCACCAATTGTTCCCATCTTGTAAACCTAAGCTTGGCTCTCAATAGTTTAACTGGGAAGATTCCCATGGGTTTGGGATCATTGCGGAATCTGACTTTCTTATCTGTAGGACGCAATCAAATGTCTGGGGAGATTCCAGAGGACCTATTCAATTGCACTGAACTTTTTTCTTTGGATTTGGCAAGAAACAATTTCAGTGGATTACTGAAACCTGGTATTGGTAAACTCACCAATCTTGGGCGTTTGATGATGTTCTTGAATAATTTTATGGGAGAAATCCCACGGGAGATTGGGAATTTAAGCATGTTGTTCTCCTTAGAACTTGGTGGAAACCATTTTTCAGGTCAGATTCCTTTGGAAATATCAAAGCTCTCTCTTCTTCAAGGACTTTTGCTGCAACAGAATGCGTTTGAAAGCGTGATTCCCGATCAAATTTCTGAGTTGAAAATGCTTACTCGAGTTGAGCTGCAGCTCAACAGACTCAACGGTTCAATTCCAGAAGCTCTCTCGAAACTTCAATCACTTACTCTCTTGGATCTCCATGGAAACATGTTTACTAGCTCCATCCCAACAAGCATGGGTAATCTCAATGGCCTCTTAAGCTTGGACCTCTCTCACAATCATCTTACAGGATCTATTCCTGTATCCGTGATAGCAAGCCTGAAGAACATGCAACTATATCTAAATTTATCAAACAATTTCTTGGTTGGTTCAATTCCACCTGAGCTTGGTGGGATGGAAATGGTTCAGGCCATTGACATCTCAAACAATAATCTCTCAGGAAGCATCCCTTCAACAATTGAGGGCTGCCGAAATCTATTTTTTCTCGATCTGTCTGGAAACATGCTTTCTGGTCAGATTCCTGCTGGTATTTTCTTTGAGCATGGTATGCTTACTAGCTTAAACCTTTCTCACAATAGGTTACGTGGTGAGCTACCAGTAGCAAAACTGAACTCTCTTAACTCCCTCGATCTTTCTGAAAATGAGTTTAGCGGCAGGATCCCTGAGAGCTTTGGGAACCTTTCCAGCTTGAAACACCTTAATCTTTCCTTTAATCAACTCGAAGGTCCTGTTCCCAACATGGGTGTGTTTAGAAACATCAACATATCTAGTTTGGAAGGGAACTATGCTCTTTGTGGAACAAATTTTCTGAGGCCCTGTAGTGATGGAAATGGGAAATCTACTTCACATCGATTCTCAAAGAAGGCCACCTTAATTCTTGTAGTGTTATCTTCTGTTATTCTATTATTACTGCTGGTTTTTGTGATTTTAATCCTCGGCCGAATCAAAAGAAAACACAAAACAGAAGGCCCAAATGATTCAGGAGTGGCATATTCAGTAGCACCAACTCTGAAGAGATTTACTCAAATGGATTTAGAGATTGCTACTGATTTCTTCAATGCCATCGGCGTGATTGGAAGGAGTGTTTTGAGCACTGTTTACATGGGGAGATTGGAAGAGGGGCAAATCGTAGCTGTTAAGAAACTCAATTTGCAGCAGTTCTCTACAGAGTCTGATAAATGCTTTGATACCGAGTTGAAGACCTTGAGCCAATTGAGGCACAAGAACCTGGTTAAGATGGTGGGTTATGCTTGGGAAAGTGGGAAGTTCAAAGCTTTGGTTTTGGAATTCATGGAGAATGGTAGCTTGGAAAGCATTATACATGATTCGGAAAGAGATCGATCGCGATGGACGTTCTCCAAGAGGCTGGATGCTTGTATCTCTATCGCAAATGGTTTGGTTTACCTGCATTCTTGTTATGACTTTCCTATTGTTCATTGTGATATGAAGCCTTCTAACATTCTGTTGGATCAAGACTGGGAAGTACACGTGAGCGATTTTGGGACTGCTCGAGTGCTTGGTGTTCATTTGCAGGATGGGAGCAGCCTCTCCTCTTCTTCTGCTTTCCAAGGCACTGTTGGCTACTTGGCACCTGGTAATTCTTTTCAATCCCTTTCCCCCCTGAATGCCTGTCTATATGCATGCATATTTTATGTCTTTATGAAAGTGTAATTTGTTTCTCAAACTGAAACTTCGGTTGGTTTAATATCTATTCACCCAAATCAATAAAACTACACATTTACTTACCATTGCATTGTCTTACTGTCATCATCTTATTCTCTCTTTTGTTAGGCAGTATGTTGTTTTGGTTCTTGCTGACGAGCTTAGGGCCTTTTGGATGCCTCTAAATTATTTGCATATAATCTTATATGCAATTGTTTTTATGAAGTTAAACATAATTCATTGCAAATCATGGTTGACTGAAGGGCGCCCTTGCAAAAACCAGTTACAAGGGTGCCCCTATTGGTCCATCTCATGAAAGTGCATGCGGAAAAATAGAAAATGGTGTTGACAACTATACAATTTAAACTGCACTGAATGCTCTTTTTTGACAAGGACCAATCGGAGCACCCTCGTAACTGGTTTTTTGCAAGTTCTATCATTACTCAATTGTATATAGCTGATGTCAACCACAAAAAATGCATGCGACGAAGTTTGTGTCTATTGCCATTCAAAAAAAAAAAAAAACTGTTGCAGAAAGTATATACTTAATGTCTTCCAAAGAGGTGGTGGTATCCAAAGAGCCTATAGTCTCACTGCTTATTTCACATTCCATTAGGTTGTTCAATCTTTATTATTGTTGTTATTCTTTTTAAAACTTTCCGTATATCAACCTAGGACTCTAAGAAAGATTGAATTCCACTCTAACAAGTATAATTCTGTTGTTCAGTTATCTTGATACTAATTCATATCTACTGTGTTGTTCAGAGTTTGCATACATGAGTAGGGTGACGACGAAGGTAGACGTGTTCAGTTTTGGCATAGTTGTGATGGAATTCCTAACCAAAATAAGGCCAACGGGGACCATAGAAGATAATGGGGTGCCAATCACTTTAACACAATTTGTGCAGAAGGCCCTTCAAAATGGACCCGACAGTGTTCTTCGTGTGGTAGACCAGGATCTAGTTTCGGATGTAACAATCCTAGAGGATGGAGAGAAGATTGTGGCACTCCTCGAATTGGCATTGGATTGCACCAGCTCAGCTCCTGAGGATCGGCCAGACATGAACGAGGTGTTGTCTTTGCTACTTAAGATTCAGGCAGGAAGCAGACATCAAACTGAGATCTCAAAGCTGCAGGGGCGGAGGCACATATAGCTTGAGGGGGGCCATGGCCCCCCATGACTTGCAAAATTCCTTTTATGGGTGCATGGCTATACATGCATGCCTAACTAGTTTAGTGGCCATGGCCCCCCCAATGACCAGTGCAGAACAGTGTAAATTAATCCGGCCCCCCCAACTGTTAATTCCTGGCTCCGCCCCTGCAAAGCTGTAAACTATAATCAGATGAACAATGCTAGTTTCCGTCTTTTTCAATCATTTGTGATGCAAATTTGTTTTGTTTTAGGCCTCCTTCAATTATAGTTTAGAACCTGTTTGGGACATGAAAGTGAAAATCCCTCTGTTTGTAACTAATCCCTGGATATTTGATTACCCATTATCCGTCTACAGTCTTGTTTAGGAGGGTGTGAATGGTGCAGATATTGCCATCCATTTGGGCGGAAGTGTCTAATTTAAGGATGGCTTAACCAGCCCCCATTTTTAAAGTCTTCTTCCCATTACATTGATTGATCCAAGATGTCCATCTGATAGTCCCCATGTTTGACTATCTTATAAGATGAATGGTGAAGATCAATCAAAGATGTTACAGTTTACATGACTCGGATACCCAAAGGAAAAAATCCTAAGCATACATTTTCTTCTTTGTTAAGATTTAAAACTGAGTTTTTGTGGGGTGCGCCAGGCCTGTGCAATGGTGAAACACATAGGCCAACTCCCGTAGATCTATTAGTCCATGTCCAGCTGTGGTCATTGGATCTAATATCAGAGAGAGTACAGTTAGTGATGCAGCTATTGAATTCTTCCATCTCAGAAACACTGTGACTGCTGCTGCCAATTCTTTCAATATCATATCTCACAACATTGAAGTCCCTGATGAGTATCCAGGAAGAGTTTGTTGGAAAAAATTGAGGGTACTGTTGTTGATAGAAAACAGAAACTTGTTGCTTCAAGGCGTGATATCACTTTCCTTAAGACGAGATTCGCCCCACTAGTAGTGTGCAAAGGGGATCCGCAAATTGCCTCAAAGATACAATGAAGCCTAGTAGGGAAGCCCTACAAATGTTTGATGACGCGTAGCACTAGCGGAATCAAACCCGAAATGCCCTTCCAAAATTTCAAGCCTTAGAGAAATTTCTAGATACTGTTTCTGCAGAAAAACAGTATCTAGAACAGTAAACAAAAGAAAAACGTATGTAGAAATACTTGGGGATTTTGTAGGAGTGTAGAAGAGAGTGTAAAGTCTGCCAGAATTGCCAATTCGTTTTTTTATATGAAATGACCGAATTCTGCACATTTTGTAGACCACCTGGTTTCTTTTCAGTGTGAAAAACACCTCTACAGGGCACCTTTCCAGAATGTTTGAAATCTGACCGTTAGATCGCACCCATTGATATTGAACGGTCCTGATCGATCCTAGAGGTGACTGTTGGTTTGAGTAAAACCTCTCTCCAACCCAGTCATCGTTAGATCAACCATCTATGGTGTGGATCGCACCCCCTTGTCACTTGACCGTTGGGGGAAGGGACACAACCCATTTGATCACACTCTTTGAACGTTGGAGTGTGGACCCCGATCCGAGAGAGGCGGCGGTGAGGGACGAGCCCCACGCGCTAAGGTCTCTATGGATCATCCACGTGAATGGAGAGCTCTACCAAGGAACTCTCGAAAGAAGAATGCCCCTCACAGCATGAGTGGCGATAAAAAGGTGAGATACCTCTCGATTCGGGGACTAGCCCAGATTCGAGGCGTACCTTAAACAAAGAAGAGTCGCCATCTAAGGAAAAAAAGCAAATGGGCCCTGGATCCCATACTATGCTCTGTTGCAACGGATAACCAGAGATATAAAATAAGGTTCGTGCCTGGTTACGAATTCGGAAGGTCTAAAGAGCACCTCATCCGCCCAAGTGCAAACACCTGGTCTCTTATGCCATTTACTTAATAATTTTGAAGAGTTTTGGGCGAAAATCATATGAAATGGGAACACAAATCTCCGAGAAGACGTCTATCTAATCATGCATGTCTCGGAGGAATAATAAACACACATAAAAGAAATAAAAGTGTCACCTGAGAATAACTAGGTTATGAATGTCAAACCTAAATTGGTGTCTAAGTTCTGGTGTGCAAACACATGCATGCTACAGCTAAAAGCATAAGGTCTGCGCAATAAAGTAAGAAAACACTGCAAAACATAGAAAATGACTCGATACCATACAACCCTAAGACTCTAATCAATACCTAGGCCCGAGTCTTTAGATGATCTGATGTTCATCCAAAGAAGCCTACGTATCCCCGCCTCCACGAGAATCAAGACAACGTAGTTCTTCGCACCTATTCTAAGCTATGATGCCTAAGACATATAGACCTCTATCCTAGACTCGATCTAAAAGATCGGACTAGTTCTTAAAGCTTCTTGTGTGATTATTTAAATTCCAATGGATTGTAGATTTTAGGACACCCTATATGCCCTAACTAAATGCAGGTTAGCCCTAAGCTAATGCAGGTGGTTCCTATAATCTATGTGTAGCTAGGCTGTATATCCTAAGAAAAACAGTAGGATCTATCGCATCTTAGACCTAGTAATCAATTGGCGATGTGGATCGCCAACTGACCGGACGGAGGCGTAAAACTCCTAGCTAGGACTCACTCCTAACTCTAACACAAACAAATAAAACACACAACAAACAAACAACGAACGAAGGAGCAAATCCCGACTCAAAAACTCTCTAACTAGGACAACCTCCTAACTCTAGAGGAAGATCCTTTCGAAAAAATAATATTTTGAAAGATTTTTGTAATTTTGAAAGATTTAAAATGCTTATTTTTAAAGGTTTGGCTGGACTTGGGATGCGGATCCCAAGCTGCAGTACGTACCCTGTTGAAAGGGATCAAGCCAACGTAGTTCGGAGAAGAAATCCTAACTACTTTCCTAATGACTCAAGATTTTTTTGAGATTTTTGGTTTTCAGATGTTTTTGTTATTTTTAAGTGTTTTTGACTCAAGGGGGACAAATCCTATCATCATAAGGGGAGGACAGACTCCTGAATATCCCGCAAAGGTTGGACAGCATCCTATGCTTTGCGAGGGAAAAGAACAGAAACACAGCTCTGCAAGGGTTGGACAGCATCCTATACCTTGCAGGAGCGGATAGAAAAACACATGATTTGATGAGAGGTAGGATAGAATCCTAACCCCTATGATGATAGAATTTGATTCCTGAACAAGAGGATTGACTCTCTAGACTAAGGACGGATTCCTATGCTAGTGGACTATCAAACTAAGATAAAGCTCACAAGCAATAAGGAAAAAGAGACCTTGTGCATATTTGGCAAAGGTAAAACACCCAGCCGGGCCGGATAGCTACCTAGCCCTAGGGTGCAACAAATGTGCAACCCAATACCCATAAGGGTAGGGGTATGATGCCAAGCCGAGTAGGGTGTTCTCCCAAAACCAAACGACGCACAAAGAGGAGGTTTAGTAAGAGAATGAGATAGAGAAAAATGCTAACAAGGAAAAAGAGACCTTGTGCATATTTGGCAAAGGTAAAACACCCAGCCGGGCCGGACAACTACCTAGCCCTAGGGTGCAACAAATGTGCAACCCAATACCCATAAGGGTAGGGGTATGATGCCAAGCCGAGTAGGGTGTTCTCCCAAAACCAAAAGACGCACAAAGAGGAGGTTTAGTAAGAGAATGAGAATGGGTAAGTCTCTTAGACACAGAGGCAGGATAGAGAAAATTGCTAGCAAGACTGGGCAAGTCTCCTAGGATGGGCTTGGGTTATCACCTTCATCGCCCTACAAGAAAAGGGGATTCTAGTATCTAAAGAAAATTAACAGCAATCTATAAGACTGTGTTAGTCTATCAAAGAGAGAAGAAAAGGCTACCAGATAATCACAAATTCCACTCTATTCTTATAAAAATAAATCAAGTGCTAAGCAAAGAAGAATTTTCAATAAAAAAAACAATACACAATCTATAGCAATCATAAAATGATAAACAACATTAATTAGTCCAGACCAGCCGCTGGATAGCCTAATAAAGTAAAAGAAAACAATATCAAACACTTCTATGCCCAACCACAAACACCACCCCAATATGGGGATGAAATCAGATGATGCTAAAGTAATCATCTGATATCATATACACATGATAATATTTCTATATCCCGCCTTGAGATCAGACAGTACTCATGTCGATAATATCGAATAGAGTAGTCATCTGATCTCCTTCTTCCTATTAAACAATTTATTTAAATAAAAAGGAATGAGTATAATAAGCTTTGATATAATCTCACCTGAACAATCCATTTATCTTCAGAATCTAACTCAAAACTTAAGATAAAAGAAAAGTAATAAATTCTCAATATTTTATACAAACTTTTCCAATTATATTTCTAATCTATACAAAGTATAAATTAAAAGAGGCATTCATTTAATATATGTAAGCAGCGAAGTATAACTAAATCTAAAAATATGATATTTGCTATTGTCAGGGTGAAATAAGGCTGTTAATATCAAAATATAAATGGCTACCACTATTAAGGTGTGAGAGGGAAAATTCTAAGACTTACTAAAGGCTGGATAAGCCTAAAAATGAAAAGGGGAGCGCTATTCAGACTATGTAAGTCCTCCAATAATGGGCTTAGGATAACTCCTTCATCGCCCTTGCGATGAATGGAAGGATCTAGGAAGGATCTAACGACTTGAGGCTGTCTTGATAAAAGACAAAAGAAAGAGGGATACTAAATGGACCAAGTAGGTCTCTCTAAAATATGGGCTTGGGCTAGCGCCTTCATCGCCCTTGTAAGGCTCCTAATGATTTTGGGTCAAATACCTCCATGATCCGTCTAAAAATAAAAATAAAAAATATATATATATGGACTGAACCAAACAACTAAATTCTTATAATTCAAAGAATCTACTTAAACAGATATCCATATCTATCAGGTAACAAATCAGTTCAATTATACAATATGATACTAGAATGATCTCATGGATATAATCTCATTAGAAATACTGATCATACAAAAGTAAGCAAAACAGCTCCTCCCTGACAATACTTCTTCTTGAAAGATGAAAACAGTGTATTACAAAGACAACCCCAACATTATAGTTGCACTGATATCTAAATAATGCTCACAAGATACGTTCATATTTTTATAGGTGCTCAGTTAGGGGAACAAACATTTTAAAAAATGCTGCATATAAAACATGGACTTGATTGCACCGACCTGAACTCATTTCAGGGAGCACTTACTGGAACCAAAGATACTACAAGGGTTGTAGAATTGGCCTTGTGGATTTGAGGATAAACACAATATTCCACAGACCTCAAGACTTGATAATTCAGTGATAAAGCATATGTATAATGACCCTAACACTGTTGGCTGCATCACTAGTGGTTTCAATGTTGAGTTCATTTTATCATACCTATGAGGTAGAAAAGAAGGAATTTAAGGGGGTTTGAAATGGATCCAAATCACATTGATATACGGGCTGGATAGGCACTGAACTGGTTAGAAACTGGACAGGTTCTGTACTGGTTATGGGCATTTTAGAACAACCAATCAAAATTGCTATGGGTATCTAAAAATGGATGACTGAATATTGGTTAGAACAAAACAACTATTCTATATTATGACACTAATGAAATCAATTAATGATAAAAACTGGAACCGGAAAGAGAGCACTGATATGAACATTACTATTATTAAGAAGTTATATTGCCCTACATGATACCAAAATCAGAAAATGAAAGAAAGCACTGACATAGACATCACTATAGTTAAGAAGTTATATTGCTCTGTATGATACCAGAATTAGAACATGAAAGAAAGTATTAATATTTACTCAGAAAGCATGAAAGAGAAAGCCTCTAACTATTTTACAAACAAGGCTCCATTCAAGAAATGATGGCATATTCATATCATCAGGGCATGCACGCCAAAATTTAAAAGGGAATTCCAATTAGAATAGTAACTGAAGAATGGAATTCACTATAAACCCTCTCAAGAAAAATTGAAAGAACCTGCTTGATGTGCTCAAATTCGTACTCCTCTGATTCTTCTTCAGATCCTCTTCAACCTTTGAATTTCTCAGATCTAACAATAGAACAGAGCTTCTGATCCAAGCTATTTGGCTTAGGTTTTTTCTGTACTGGTGAAGAATCTGTTCTTGCTTGAATTTTTTTTTCGATTTTCCTTTCTAAAAATTTAGATCTGCACACAAAGAGACTCGATCGGAGCTCCGATCATCTCACCGAAAGAAAAATAAAAAATGAAAGAAGAAGATCTGAAATTTGAGGATCGGAGGTTAAGGATTAGCAATAGAAATGATGGAAGCCCGAAGTGGATCAATCGAAGAAAATAGCCAGAGAATATCGGAAAAAAGGAAGAAGATAGGGGATGAAAGAGTGCTCGTGGCTAACCGGAAAAGAAGAAGCTCGTCGGAGCTCAGATCCGCCGGCAAATGGAGATCTGCCGGAAAAACACCACCGGAGAAGAGAAAAAAAACGAATAAGGTTTCGAAATCTCATATTTAAATTCTCTCTCTCTGATTTTCACTCGGATTTTTCCAGAAAATGAGCAAAAACCCCTCTGCAAATTCTCTTCATCTCCCCCTGTTCTCATTCCCTCTCTCGATATCTCTCTACCTCTTGCTATCTCTCTGTAGATCCTCTACTCTTGATTTTCTTCCTTCTTCCTCGGCATAAATGGAGCTTGCGGTTTTTATTTCACAGGAAAAAATTAGATCTAGGGTTTGAATCGGAGAAAACGAATAGAGTAGCGAGAGAAAAGAAGGTGAGAGGCAAATTGTGGTGAAGACAATAGCAGATGTCTGCCTAAGATAGAAAATGGCGGTCGGAGATCCGAAATCCGGCCAATCTTCGCCGGGGAAGAAGAAAGAGGAGATAAAAATCTAAAATCTTTTTTTTTTCTCTCTGGTTCTTTAACAGAGAAAACGATGGATTTATAAGGATTTTTTTTATGGTTGATATCTGCACTACCAGTTGATGGGCGCGCGGTTGCGCGAAAAAAGTGATAAGCGCGCGGTTCTGTCGTGTCCTATTCGGACTACGATCTGCACCGCGCCGGATAATTCACCCCCCTTCTGAACTTGCACTACGACTTTGCCTGGGTTCGTTTGCTATGCAAACGCACTCGGATTTCAATGAAATTTTACGGGGAGCTAGATGGGACCCTAAGCTAGCTTTGGGTGAAATTTGGGACCCTAGTTGATGGATTTGGTTAGGTTTTGCTCAAACATGGGAGGTTTAGGGTACGGTCAAAATGGGGTGTCTACATGGAGTTATGGGCCCGTTGGGCCGACCATTAGGCCCGAACCGAAGCCCAACCAACCCAACCGAACCATTCGGCTTGATGGGCCTACGAACCATTTGACCCACCCATCCGACTGGTCCACCTTCATCTTGATCCAACGGTGCAGATCAAATCTGAAAAAATTAAATGCTCCAATCGCTCCTCGCGACGTGCAAAGTGCGCCTAAAAAAGCGCCAATAAAGCGCCACTATGCGCCCTATAGCCCATTGCCCAAGCCGCGCGCGCGCGTGTGCGAACGGTGCGTTGCACCGTCCCGCGGGTCCAGCCATGGGTTCAACCCAATGTGCAATCAAATAAGTATAAGAAAAGTGTAGTGCTTTATAAGCCCTTCTCTTTCCTTTCTCTCATCCGGTACGGGACTATCTTTTCCACTACACTTCTACATCCTTTTGTAAAAGCAAATCTTTCCAAGAAAACATTTTCTTTTTCCCAAACGCTTTTGATAAAATATTTTCCAAAACACTAAAATATGCAAAATACATGATTTTGAAAATCCAAAATCACTAACAGAGTTAGTTCTCGATTCGATCTTTTCCAGATCAGACCATAGAGATTTCCTTGAGATGTAGTAATTATGGGCATAGATAGCCGTTAGGAAGGATTGAGTATTGCTTTGAAGGAATTTGACCTCACAATGGATAAGCTGACTGCTTTCCTCAGGATATTTACACTAACAATCAGAGGATTCCACATAATCCAAATCCTGCCTTTAATAACAGAAGAGTAGTTACCATAGGAATTCCAGGCTTCACAAATTTGGTTGCAATATTCTTTGAACTTATGGACTTTTGCCTTAGTCTCCAATAGACAACAGAGGGGGGAGCTTGAGCTTCTGATGAAAATTTTAACCTCTTTTCTTTTCTTTTTGAACATATTCCCCTCATATTCCAGGCACTGAGCATCTTCTGTAAAATAATAGAAAATTATATTAATCTTGGATGATTTACATTAAGCACAAGGAGTGTTTTTATAGAACACTAAAATGATAAACATAGCAAGAGAATAAGATAATTATGGAGACACTATCCTAATCTAATTCACTTGCCTAATCTAACCCAACCACCCAATATAGCCTAATCAAATCAGATCTTCTAATCTCAGAATATTTGATCTTGATTTGATTTCATTATCTAATATGTCCCCTCAAACGTATATGGATTGAAAATCGATATACGTTTGATTACAATAGATATCCCTTTAAAAAGAATAGAAAAATTTGTAAATTTTGATGCACACTGCCACGATTGATGTCCGTTTGATGTATGTTGTCGATATTGCAGAAGATGATTGTCGCATGTTGTTGAAAAATGTGTTGCATGAAAGATGAGCTGCGAAGAGCTTCAATGAACTGGATTTGACTCAAGCCTGAATGAGCTAGTCATATTTAGGCCGATTTTGAATACCGAACCTTCTGGAAATTGGTCACTATGGACCAATGCCGGAATGTACAAGAAAAGGGTCACTATGGACCGATGTCGGAATGGGCAAGAAATTGGTCAAAATATACCAATGCCGGAATGGGCAAGAATAAGCCACAATGGGCAAGAATGGGCCACAATGGGCGAGAAATCATGGGTCAGTAAGTACCGATCCTCATGTAATTTGACTCTCTCAGGCACGAACCTCAAATAATGGAGGCGCCTCAACTGAGTAGAGTAATCAATTTAAAGCACGCAACTCGAAGATGTACCTCAATTGAAATAGAAGAAATAAAAAAGGAAGGAGAAGGCAAAAAAACGACAACAAGCGGCTCATATGACAAATATCGGGACAATGCGTGAAAAACAATGCATATATCAAATATGGGGTCTTGAAAGAAAATGAGTGCATTAAAAATACTAGGAGAAATATAGAAAATGAAAATCAAGGGGTGCATGAATCAAAAGACTATATTTTGAAATACCAGAAGAAGGTGTGCAATTATGGAGATGGAGAATGGCAGATCAAGGAAAATAAAAGGAACGAAAAACTAGGGCAGAGACTGCAACCTAAGAGTAGGGAAGAAAAACTAAGGAAGAAGAGGTGAAGATGATGGGTTTGATGCCCGACGGACGGCTACACGGCCGCCCGCTGGAAAACGGAATTGATAGAATTGTAATAAGGACACCAAGATCATTGGCTTTGATACCATGTAAAATAATAGAAAATTATATTAATCTTGGATGATTTACATTAAGCACAAGGAGTGTTTTTATAGAACACTCAAATGATAAACATAGCAAGAGAATAAGATAATTATGGAAAGACACTATCCTAATCTAATTCACTTGCATAATCTAACCCAACCAACCAATATAGCCTAATCAAATCAAATCTTCTAATCTCAGAATATTCGATCTTGATTTGATTTCATCCTCTAATATCTTCAAAGGTAACTGATTAGAGGAGACTTGCAAGGGGGGAAGATGGGATATTACAGGGGAGTTCAATTGAAATCCTGTTGGGGAAGGGTAATGGTTTAGAATGGTTAACGAAGGAATGATACCGCCCTATATGGTTAGTCCCTTGTCTACTCCTATCACAGCAGCTGATGATAAAAAAAATTCCCTATTTTTCTGCTATTAATATAGTACAACAACTAGATTCTTTCATTCTCCAAGTAGATCGGAGAAAATCATGTCTTCATCATCTCCTCCTCGTCTTCCTCTTCATATTGTTAGTCCCTTGTCTACTCCTAATGATTCTCATTCGCTATCACAAGTTGTTTACATCATAACCAATGACTATAGGTACATTTTTTTTAGGGAAAAATAACCTTAGACCCCCTGTGGTTTTTGACACATTCAACTTAACCCCTAATGTTTAAAAAGTTACAAGTAGACCCCCTGGGGTTTCAATTTGTGTAAGGTAGACCCCCTCAGTTGACGGTTAGCGACAGATTGAAGGGTTAGGATGATCCTATGGAGCTGATTTTCTAGGCACATCCTATCTATGTCAGGGCCCATCGAATGAACGCTTTGGATCATCCAAACAATGTGGGCCCACTGTGTTTTTGTTAGTGTTTGGATTCGGGTATGGGCCCACATTGTTTGGATGATCCAAAGCATTCATTTGATGGGCCCTGACATAGATAGGGTGTGCCCAAAAAATCAGCTCCATCGGATCATCCTAACCCTTCAATCTGTGGACGAACCGTCAACTGAGGGGGCCTACCTTGTACAAATTGAAACCACAGGGGGTCTACTTGTAACTTTTTAAACATTAGGGGTTAAGTTGAATGTGTCAGAAACCACAGGGGGTCTAAGTGTGTTTTTCCCTTCTTCTTTTTTTGAATGATAACAACTATAGGTATATACACAACGAAAAGTAAAAGATATGGCCCAATTCATCAGCTAATCATCATCTATGCAAGGTTTTAAATTTCAGTTTTGGTAATGGTTTCGGTTACCACAGAAACGGAAACATTTCAGTTTCGGTAGGAAATTTTGGTAGAAATCCTGTAAAGTCATGGAAACGTATGCAAATGATAGAGTTTTAAGATGAAACTTTAGGAAATGCTAGAATAGGCACAAATATACACTAAGAAATCATCACAAAAGCACACCTAGTGACATGCATTTTCTGATAATTGACTCATCACAAAAGCACACCTAGTGACATGCATTTTCTGATAATTGAATAGACGCCACATTTCACATGTAATTCACATAAATATGCATTCATAATACATATATCATAGTTCACTTGCAATTCTCTCTCTCTCTCTCTCTCTCTCTCTCTCTCTCTCTCTCTCTCTCTTGTTTTCTTCTACAGGACCAGAGATTTTCTTTCCTATTTTTCTCTTTTTCCCTCGCTTAAAAAGAAGCTTGTTATTGAAGATCTCGCGGGGATTCTTTGGATTTTTGGGCCCCACTTCCATCGTGTTCCTAATAAAGGAATCCGTGGCCCCACAGCTGGCCCTTTCCCGACGAGGAGAATTCTTTTTTATCATCCCACCGAAGTACCATGTTTTGATACTTGCACCAACTCACCTTGTCTTTTGTTCTTGATGCGATTCCAACTGAACCAACATTGAGCGCTTTCTCAAGCGGATAGTCCCACATCGACAACTATTTATATACTCAATTTCCATCCCAACATAACGCCAACCCTAGGAGCCTAATGAGTCTTGTGATGTGATTGGAATTCACTTACCATGTTGATGCAGATCTATCTACCAAAACAAGAAAAAGAATAAAGACAGACAATGTTGAGTACCTTGTCTTAATAACTGAGCCATTGATTTCTCTAATCTTTTTTACCCTATGGATGATACGATACTTGTCAAGCATGGAACTAACACCACTTCCCCCCAACACCTCAGTTGATCACCTTTGGCTTAATGGTGAATAGTCTCCCCATTTACTTTCCTCCTTTTTTAGGTGTTCCTTTTCTGCATGGTTATGGAGGTCGATTCTATGGCGGTTCAACCATCGTAGAAAACCCCTCAAATCCATTGAGGAAGAAGAAAAATGGATTCGGACCAATTTCTCCAGGGCTAACAGGATTGGCTCACCCATCAGAATTGCCTTGGGTTCAGCAATCCATTCAAATCATTGCAATGGACTCTCTGGAGGTTCCCTATCTCAGGCACTAATCCCGTCCTCGATTGGCTCTCTATATGTTCATGGTGCGGGGGCCTTCTTGCAGGTTGTGCTGCTTTTGCTGGTCCTCTTGCTTACTGGCATGTTGCATGGGCTGCTTCTCCTTAGCCCCGAGTGCTCCCTTCTTTCTTATTATATTGTATATTTTTCTTTTTTCATTTTTTTCTTTGCCTCTAAAGCCCCCTTGTAACCTCTATTTTTCTGTTTAATATATCTCTGGTTAGGGTAACCCCAGCTTACCAACCCCCCAAAAAAAAACACCACTTCTGTCGTCTCATGACGTTCTAGGCAATCTACACGTTGCACCCATTTGAGTAAGGGCACGAATCGGATGGTGTTGAAGGTGTGTTGAAGTGTGTCTTCTTGATAGTGGCGACAAATGAAAGGAGGAGTACAAAGTAACAACCCACATATTCCTACTTTCGCCCCCCACCACACTCGTTTAATAGAATCTCGCGTGCCCAAATTCATCATCATCTCCCTCTTAAATACTCCCAAATCCCTCTTATTTGTTCTTTCATTTTTCTTTTCTTCCTTCTCTTCCTTATCCTAGCCATGCCTTTTAATCCTAAATGCATCTTTGGATTTGGTATCTATACCTTATTTTGGAGGATTTTAGTTTGATTATTGTTATCTTCTTTGCAATCCTCTTTTCTATGGATATTGCAATGGTAGCCATTTCAAACTTTTTCTCCGAATTCTCCCTACTTCAACCCATCCAGCCGAATATACCAATTCAGCTTGCTGAAAATCTCCAAGATCCACCAAATGACCAACATCCATCACCTGATCCTGCTGTTGATCAAGATCAGCCACAACATCTCCCTCATATCCCTCATAGTCATAATCCACTACGTCATGTTGCTCGTCTCCTATATTGTCTATTTCTGTTTTGCTATGTGAGGCTTTGATGCCGGTGCCAATGCCGGTGCCGGAGGAGGAGGGGGCGGCGGAGGCAGATATGATTTCGGTTTTGATTACTTCAACCAAGAAGAAGGTAAGAATCTGAATAATTGATTTTCATTTTTTTCATTCGATTTATTGATTTTCAATTTTTTTGTTTTTTTGGAACGACTGGAAAGTGATGACTCTAGGATAGTCAATGTATCACCCGAGAACAAATTGGCGAATGGCGAGGGTGATGAAAGTCAGTTGGCTAATGGCTACGAGGCTAGTCTAGCAAGGTAGGTTTCTTTGATGGATGATAAAATAAAAACAGAGCATTGTATAAGGATCAGGTTCTTTCTTTGATAAATTGTTGTGTTAGATTGTGGTTTTTCGCTCTCGGATTAGATTTTAGAAAATGGAAATTGAGTATATGAGATTTTTCTGCATAATTGTTGTGTTCGATTGTGATTAGATTGTGCTTGTGTTTTTTTTTTTCGTTGACAGTGAATTATATGTGCTAGTAGTATTTTGTGAGTGTTTTTTAAATGGACTTGTCGTCATTCTAACTCTGTAATTTTAGTATTGGTTTCCTCATCCGTTGCTTCTGAATGAAGAAATGTTGGTCGATGCAAGAATTCGTAGGAATGGATGAATGAATTAGACATTTTCTCTATATATTTTGTAATTTCATTTGTTTAGGAAAAATGTATTAGTGGAAAACACATTGCATGCAAAACCTTATCTTGAATAAACTTTTGGGATTAGCTAAACTGCTTGGGTAGTATACATTACCCATTGGGGTTGTTCTTGACATGGAAGGAGGATATCAAGCATGCCTAATTAAGGATACCAAGACACATCCAGTAAAAGTACAAATACTGTGTTTGCAAGGCTTTTGTTTTCAAATTTGTTTTAGGTATAAATAATCAAATAACACCAACTCTAACAGCTTAAGCTTTTAGAATAATTGGTTTTCACATGGTATCCAGATTTGGGACTTCAGATGGAAAGACAATTAGAGACGGTCTATTTGAGATAATGTAATATCTGTTTTACAGTTATCTAATGTTCATATCTTAAAGAAATTGGCATGCCTTATTGACAGAGAATGCTATATCAGGGCATAATATAGCATGTTATTGATGTTGCTTCTATAGAGAGTGGGATTAGTCACTAAATCAGAAATCATGAAAATTTGGAGTCGGCCATCATTTGAGGGCTTATTGATTTGGCAAGCCAACTTTCTTTTCCCTAAAACCAACTTTCTTCGATCGTGCAAAAATAGAGGATGAAGCTGTTGAAGCGTGTCTTCTTGATCGTGGCGACAATGAAAGTAGGGGTACAGAGTAACAACCCACATAATCCTACTTTCTCCCCCCACCACACTCGTTTATTAGAATCCCGCACGCCCAAATTCATCATCATCTCCCTCTTAAATACTCCCAAATTCCCTCTTATTTGTTCTTTCAATTTTCTTTTCTTTCTTCTCTTCCTTCTCTTCCTTATCCTAGCCATGCCTTTTAATCCTAAATGCATCTTTTGGATTTGTGTCTTCTCCTTCTCACTCACCTTTTTTGTTTCAATGATAGGATATCTATACCTTATTTTGGAGGATCTTTATCAGTTTAGTTTGATTGTTGTTATCTTCTTTGCAATCCTCTTTTCTGTGGGTATTGCAATGGTAGCCATTTCAAATTTTTTCTTCGAATTCTCCCAATTTCAACCCATCTAGCCGAATGTACCAATTCAGCCTGTTTAAAATCTCCAGGATCCACCAAATGACCAACAACCATCACCTGATCCTGCTGTTGATAAAGATCAGCCACAACATGTCCCGCATAGTCATAATCCACTACGTGATGTTGCTCCTTTCCTAAATTGTATATTTCTGTACTATTATGTGAGGCTTGATGCCGGTGGCGGCGGAGGCGGATATGATTTCAGTTTTGATTACTTCAACCAAGAAGAAGGTAAGAATTTGAGTAATTGATTTTCACTTTTTTTTTCTAATTTAATTTATTGATTTTCAATTTTTTTGTTTTTTGGTAGGACTGGAAAGTGATGACTCTAGGATAGTCAATGTATCACCTGAGGACGAATTGGTGAATGGCGAGGGTGATGAAAGTCAGTTGGCTAATGGCTACAATGCTGATCTAGCAAGGTAGGTTTTTTTATGGATGATAAAACAAAAACAGAGTGTTGTATAAGGATCAGGATCTTTCTTTTATAGATTGTTGTGTTAGATTGTGGTTTTTCGCTCTTGGATTAGATTTTCACCAATGGAAATTGAGTATATGAGATTTTTATGCATAATTGTTGTGTTAGATTGTGCTTGTATTTTTTTTCGTTGACAGTGAATTATATGTGCTAGTA
The DNA here is from genome assembly GCF_043159265.1 of Tasmannia lanceolata. Taxonomy (NCBI): domain Eukaryota; kingdom Viridiplantae; phylum Streptophyta; class Magnoliopsida; order Canellales; family Winteraceae; genus Tasmannia; species Tasmannia lanceolata. The sequence continues at coordinate 49,341,498 of NW_027518683.1, read as the reverse complement.
GTATTTTGTGAGTGTTTTTTAAATGGACTTGTCGTCATTCTAACTCTGTAATTTTAGTATTGGTTTCCTCATCCGTTGCTTCTGAATAAAGAAATGTTGGTTGATGCAAGAATTCGTAGAAATTGAAGAATGAATTAGACATTTTCTCTGTATATTTTGTAATTTCATTTGTTTAGGAAAAATGTATTAGTGGAAAACACATTGCATGCAAAACCTTATCTTGAATAAACTTTTGGGATTAGCTAATCTGGTTTGGTAATATACATTACCCATTGGGGTTGTTCTTGACGTGGAAGGAGGATAGCAAGCCTGTCTAATTAAGGATACCAAGACACATCCAGTAAAAGTTCAACTACTGTGTTTGCAAGGCTTTTGTTTTCAAATTTGTTTTAAGTATACATAGTTAAATAACACAATCTCTAACAGCTTAAGCGTTTAGAATAATTACTTTTTTCACATGGTATCCAGATTTGGGACTTCAGATGGAAAGACAATTAGAGACAGTCTGTTTGAGATATTGTAATATCTGTTTTACAGCTATCTAATGTTCATATGTAGGATCTTGAAGAAATTGGCATGCCTTATTGACAGAGAATGCTATATCATTGCATAATATAGCATGTTATTGATGGTGCTTCTATAGAGAGTGGGATTAGTCACTAACCCAGAAATCTTGAAAATTTGGAGTCGGCCATCATTGGAGGGCTTATTGATTTGGCAAACCAACTTTCTTTTCCCTAAAACCAACTTTCTTTGATCGTGCAAAAATAGAGGATGAAGGTGTGTTGAAGCATGTCTTCTTGGTCGTGGCGACAATGAAAGTAGGGGTACAGAGTAACAACCCACATATTCTTACTTTTGCCCCCACCACACTCGTTTAATAGAATCATGTGCGCCGAAATTTATCATCATCTCCCTCTTAAATACTCTCAAATCCCTCTTATTTTTTCTTTCATTTTTCTTTTCTTTCTTCTCTTCCTTCTCTTCCTTATCCTAGCCATGCCTTTTAATCCTAAATGCATCTTTTGGATTTGTGTCTTCTCCTTCTCACTCACCTTTTTTGTTTCAATGATAGGGTATCTATACCTTAATTTAGAGGATCTTTATCTGTTTAGTTTGATTGTTGTTATCTTCTTTGCAATCCTCTTTTCTGTGGGTATTGCAATGGTAGCCATTTCAAACTTTTTCTCTGAATTCTCCCAACTTCTACCCATCCAGCCGAATGTACCAATTCAGCCTGCTGAAAATTTCCAAGATCCACCAAATGACCAACAACCATCACCTGATCCTGCTATTGATCAAGATCAGCCACAACATCTCCCTCATATCCCTCATAGTCATAATCCACTACGTCAAGTTGCTCCTCTCCTAAATTGTCTATTTCTGTATTATTATGTGAGGCTTAATTCTGGGGCCGGTGCCGGAGGAGGAGGCGGTGGTGGTGGCGGTGGAGGTGGATATGATTTCTGTTTTGATTACTTCAACCAAGAAGAAGGTAAGGATTTGAGTAATTGATTTTAACTTTTTTTTTATTTGATTTATTGATTTTCAATTTTTTTGTTTTTTTGGTAGGACTGGAAAGCGATGACTCTAGGATAGTCAATGTATCACCTGAGAACGAATTGGTGAATGGCGAGGGTGATGAAAGCCAGTTGGCTAATGGCTACGAGGCTAATATAGCAAGGTAGGTTTCTTTGATGGATGATAAAACAAAAACAGAGCATTGTATAAGGATCAAGATCTTTCTTTTATAGATTGTTGAGTTAGATTGTGGCTTTTCGCTCTCGGAATAGATTTTAACCAATGGAAATTGAGTATATGAGATTTTTCTGCATTATTGTTGTGTTAGATTGTGATTAGATTGTGCTTGTATTTTTTTTTCGTTGACAGTGAATTATATGTGCTAGTAGTATTTTGTGAGTGTTTTTTAAATGGACTTGTCATCATTCTAACTCTATAATTTTAGTATTGGTTTCCTCATTCGTTGCTTCTGAATGAAGAAATGTTGGCCGATGCAAGAATTCGTAGAAATTGAAAAATGAATGAGACATTTTCTCTGTATATTTTGTAATTTCGTTTGTTTAGGAAAAATGTATTAGTGGTAAACACATTGCATGCAAAACCTTATCTTAAATAAACTTTTGGGATTACCAAAACTGGTTTGGTAGTATACATTACCCATTGGGGTTTTTCTTGGCGTGGAAGGAGGATAGCAAGCCTATCTAATTAAGGATACTGTGGGACATGATCCCGCGAGAGGGGCGTGGGGCGAGCCGCCGCGCGCTCTCTCTTGGTCTCTCGTTCCCACGCGATTGGCGTGTGCATTTTATTTGTTGATTTGAATTCGTCTTTCCTGTGGACTTGGGATCACTAAGGCAATCCGAATTCCACACGAAAGAGACTGACAGAGTCGCCACCTAGATGTGGGATCTAGGACCCGTAATTAACCAGAAATCTAGACTCGCTACCTGGTTACGAGAATGGAAGGTATGGGGAGTTATCCGCCACATGCACCATTCCTGCCCGATAATCGGTCTTCGATTCCAAAAGTTAACTCTTTTAAATTTATTTTAAATGGCTCATTCAACTCTATGTTAATGTGCGAACTAAGTGACATGCATCCTAGAATTTAATTTCAATGTGAATCCTAGATGTGTATCTTGATTTATTAATTTGTCTGGATTCATTCTAAGTGAAAGTTCTCCTAGAATTCTAATTTCATGGAAAACCCTAACTGATTTGATTAAGTATTTACAAGAAAATTAATATACAAAACACCACAATTTGTTGTGGTGCCGACTCGCGGGTGGTATGCCATCAGACATCCAAGCTGCCTACGTACCCAAGCCTCACTGGGATCAGAGTCGACGTAGTTCGATGCACCTAAGCTAAGCTACTTATGCCTAACTCAACTAGGACACCGACTTAAACGGATTTGACTGTTTCAACAGTTTTAAAAGTAGTTATTTAATTCAAGTTGAGGATTTTATTATCTTAGGATTTCATCTAAGATGCTGTATGATTCTTATCTAAATGCAAGTTGTTCCTTAGACTAATGCAGGTTTGCCTACATCCTAGTTTACTAGGCTTGTCTTAAGGAAAGATTGGGTGACTAGTGTAACTAGACCTATGGTACGGTTGCTATTCATAGCAAGCGTCCGTGATGAGGCTGGACTCCTAACTCTAGGACTCCCTAAAACCTAGGACACGGCACGACACCAGTGTTCCTAAATTGGGCTCTAATGGTTCTTAGATTGGAAACCATAATCCAATGGTTCCGAAAGACACAAGATAAATCGATTTAAGTTCTCGAGGTTAATGAGTTTCAGATTTCGAAGATTTTCAGTTTCTAGACATTTAAGGATTACCAATGGTTCTAGGGTTCACCAATTTCGGCCTTGAATGGCATCCAAAGGAGGGAATCGTGCGCTCTTTCCTTGTGCAATTTAATACTTAGGTTATAGCATCTTATTGCCTGGCAGAATCTCAGGATTTCCGTGGACAATAACCTCGGAGCCAACAACATGCTATAACTTAAATATTCAAATTGTCAAAGATCAAGTTGCAATTGGGATACGATTATGGATGCACTGGCCATTTTTCCAGGAAAATCTAAAGATCCTAAAATTTCTGTTTCAATGGATTAAGGAGTGAACATGTGACAGAATTTTAAAGTTCTTTAGGAATTTTTATATGATTTTCAATTAATTTCGAATTTTCCATGGATTTTATCAATTTTAAGCATATGAGCGGTTTTACAAGTGAAATTGTTGCAAATAAATTCGAAATGATTTGAAATTTCTACAGCAGCAAGATGAAAATGTATGTAGCTTACAGGATGAGTTTTGCATATTTTTACATTAAATTCACATTTAATCTTGATTAAACCATTAAATGTCCAGATTGCACAATTAACACATAAACTAGTAGAAATATAACTCTAAATCCTATGAAATTTCTACAGAAATACTATATGAATCAAAATAGCATGCAGTAAGATTTTCATGAATTTTAGAAATTATTTACTACCAATTTCGGATTTTACAATTTCCAGACCAGATTATAAATTAACACTACATCCCATATTAAAACAGATCCAAATCACACGAAAATTTTACAGTAACAAGTAATATGGAAGATAAGACTACTGTAAAACTTTTATGAATTTTAATGATGATCTGATGTTAGTAAAAATTCTCCTAAAATCTGATAAGTTTCAAAGAAAATATTAAATAATATACCAAATAAACTCCAAAAATCTTTACAAATTCATGGTAAAATGAATCAGTAACATATTATTTTCCCACGAAATTTCATTAATTTTAGAATCTGTTTGGTATATAATTTAATTTTTCTTCGTCAAAAGATGTTTTTTGAAGAGTTTTCCATTTTTAAAACACAATTTGCGGAAAAAATCAGAAAAATTCGGAAAAATACAGAAATATTTTGAGAACAATGCACCTACCTGTGGTGAAGATCTCCGCCCAATCCAAAAAAATATAAAAAATCCTGCCGCCGCCGATCCGCTCCGCCGTCTTTCGCTTTCTCTGGAGTGTTTAGAGGGAGTGATTGAGGGAGTGAAGAGATAATGGAAGAAGAATATTAGGGAGAGGGATGGAAGAATATATTGAGGAAAGGGATTGGAGGGAGTGATTAGAAGAGATAATGGAAGAGAAAGAGATAATGGAAGATAAATTTCTTTTTTTTTTCCCTTCTCTTATGGATGGGAAGGGAGATATATATAGGGAGAGAAAGAGAGAGAGAGAGATATGTTGGTGGAGAGCTCATCATGTTGTCCCTCTTAGTGGAGAATCCATCATTATTGTTCTTAGTGGAGGGCCCATCATGTTTCTTAGTGGAGAGTCCATCATTATTGCTCTTAGTGGAGGGCCCATCATGTTTCTTAGTGGAGAGTCCATCATTATTGCTCTTAGTGGAGGGCCCATCATGTTTCTTAGTGGAGAGTCCATCATTATTGCTCTTAGTGGAGGGCCCATCATGTTTCTTAGTGGAGAGTCCATCATTATTGCTCTTAGTGGAGGGCCCATCATGTTTCTTAGTGGAGAGTCCATCATTATTGCTCTTAGTGGAGGGCCCATCATGTTTCTTAGTGGAGAGCTACCATCATTGCTCTTCATAAGAGGCCTCACAAGAGGCCCCACTGAGGCCCCACAACGCGGGCCCCACAATGTGGGCCCTCGGTTGATTCGATTTTAAACAAATGTTCAATGCGGGCCCACCAAACGAGTCCAAATTTAATCAAAATGCATCATGCGGCCCCACCAAATGGGTCCAACTTTCTCGATCCAAATTTAATCGAAGCACCCAATGCGGGCCCACCAAACGGGTCCCAATTCTCTCTGGTTTAGATTTTTCTGAATAATCATTCTCAACATTTAGCGGGAAAATACGAAACACGACGGAAACGACCAAAAATATTTAGAAATGTAACAAACGGATGCGGGAAAGAAAGACATTGGAAAACCGACGGAAAACAAACCCTAATTTCTTTATCGATTAAGGTAGAGCAAAATGGGGTGTCTACAGATGCCCCTCTTTGGTAGAGATGACGTAGTCATCGAATACCAAAGTCAAAATGACAGAGCCATTTTGCGTAGCTTTAATCGACAAAAGACTCTACACAAACGGAACTTAGACGCAAACATTTACTACCTAATGCAAGGCCCTAAATGAAATCCTAGAATTAGAACATAATAAGAAATCCTGATGCGGTGCCGTTCACAAACGGGCAACGAGAGAATGAGATACCACTTTCGAATGGATTCCGAACAGAAAGAACAAAGATCGTTCTCAAGCGGTTTTTTTTTTTTTTTTTTTTTTTTTTAAAAAAGAAAAAAGAAAATGAGACATCTTTCACAAGCGGGCTCAAGGAGGATAAGAGACCATTCACAAATGGATTCAGAAAATGAGGTACCGTTCACAAACGGGCTCAAGGAGAAGACGAGACCATTCACAAATGGACTCGAAAATGAGGTACCGTTTACAAACGGGCTTAAAGAGAACACATGACCATTCACAAATGGACTCGAGAAACGAGGCACCGTTCACAAACGGGCTCAAGGAGAACATGAGACCATTCACAAATGGACTCAGAAAATGAGGTACCATTCACAAACGGGCTCAAGGAGAATAAAAGACCATTCACAAATGGGCTCAGAAAATGAGGTACCGTTCACCAACGGGCTCAAGGAGAAGACGAGACCATTCACAAATGGATTCGAGAAACGAGGCATCGTTCACAAACGGGCTCAAGGAAAACATGAGACCATTCACAAATAGACTCAGAAAATGAGGTACCGTTCACAAACGGGCTCAAGGAGAATAAAAAGACCATTCACAAATGGGCTCAGAAAATGAGGTACCGTTCACCAACGGGCTCAAGGAGAAGACGAGACCATTCACAAATGGATTCGAGAAACGAGGCACCGTTCACAAACGGGCTCAAGGAAAACATGAGACCATTCACAAATAGACTCAGAAAATGAGGTACCGTTCACAAACGGGTTCAAGGAGAATAAAAAGACCATTCACAAATGGGCTCAGAAAATGAGGTACCGTTCACCAACGGGCTCAAGGAGAAGACGAGACCATTCACAAATGGATTCGAGAAACGAGGCACCGTTCACAAACGGGCTCAAGGAAAACATGAGACCATTCACAAATAGACTCAGAAAATGAGGTACCGTTCACAAACGGGCTCAAGGAGAAAAAAAAGACCATTCACAAATGGGCTCAGAAAATGAGGTACCGTTCACCAACGGGCTCAAGGAGAAGACGAGACCATTCACAAATGGATTCGAGAAACGAGGCACCGTTCACAAACGGGCTCAAGGAAAACATGAGACCATTCACAAATAGACTCAGAAAATGAGGTACCGTTCACAAACGGGCTTAAGGAGAAGACGAGACCATTCACAAATGGACTCGAGAAACGAGGCACCGTTTACAAACGGGCTTAAAGAGAACACATGACCATTCACAAATGGACTCGAGAAATGAGGCACCGTTCACAAACGGGCTCAAAGAAACAAGATAGCTTTGATTGATGAACTCAACAACGAAGAATTTAGAGTTTTTTCATGAACTTGAATTTGACATAGGATTGGATTTGATGAATTTTTGATTTTTCAGAAATAAGGCACCGTCCACAAACGGGCTCAAGGAGGACATGAGACCGTAAATGGACTCAGAAAAATGAGACACCGTTCACAAACGGGTTCAAGGAGAAGACGAGACCATTTACAAATGGACTCGAGAAAAGAGGCACCGTTCACAAACAGGCTCAAAGAAACAAGATAGCTTTGATTGATGAATTCAACAACGAAGAATTTAGAGTTTTTTCATGAACTTGAATTTGACATAGGATTGGATTTGATGAATTTTTGATTTTTCAGAAATAAGGCACCGTCCACAAACGGGCTCAAGGAGGACATGAGACCGTAAATGGACTCAGAAAAATGAGACACCGTTCACAAACGGGTTCAAGGAGAAGACGAGACCATTTACAAATGGACTCGAGAAAAGAGGCACCGTTCACAAACAGGCTCAAAGAAACAAGATAGCTTTGATTGATGAATTCAATAACGAAGAATTTAGAGATTTTTCATGAACTTGAATTTGACATAGGATTGGATTTGATGAATTTTTGATTTTTTTTGAACTTAATGAAATCGAGGATGTTATAGATCGTGCCTGACAAAGATATCGGAAACTAGGACTTTGACGAATGATGAAACGGCAAACCGAAGAACCATTACTAACAAGAATGGATTAGAAACACTTTTATGAAACTTCAACAAGATTTTTCTCAAAGAGACTGCTGGTCTTGTCTTTGGGGATTTGGATAACTGAAACCTTGAACAAGACACTTAAAATTGGTAATCTAGAACAACGGCTCTCTTGGATATAATCATGGAAAAGTGGGACTTGCCTCTTGATAGGTGTTTAGATAAACATTTCTTGACCAGGATAGTATTTAACTAACTGGAAGGAAATTCTGAATTTTAACGGTTCATCTTTCTGAGAAATTGGCTCGACCATCATTGCATCTGAGGCTCTTCCAAGCTTAAGATGCCTTCCTGGGGTATGATCTTTTTACGGAAGCTGGGCTTTCTGATGTTTCTACTTCTGAATTCTTCTGGGTTGATCATCTTTGAAATATAGCTGTTTGACTAGATTCTCGAACTTTTTCAGGTACAATCGCAGGGAGCTGACGAGGCCGGGCCTCCTTCACCGAGACAGTTGCATCATTTGGACATATGGATGACGATTGACTCTTTTTAAATAGAAAACTTAGATAAAAGGCACTACTCAAAGGATTGAGGAGCTCTAAAGGAGTGAACATAGAATAACAACGATTGATTAACTACACTGACAGACACAGTAATGCTTCTGACTTAGTTAACGTTTTATTTGGTAAGTCTATCCTTTCAAGGAATTTTTTTTTTCAATTGGTAAACACTGGACTTTTTCCTTAAAACAGTAATGCCTCAATGATTTAATTACAACTCCTAGGATTGCTTAGCTCCAATGCCCCCAGTTTTGAGGATGTCACTTGAATTTGTTTGAACTTCAATTGATCTTCAGTCCTGATACCGGCTGTAACCTTCTTATAAATTTGCTTGAACTTCAGTTGATCTTCAGTCTTGATACTGGCTGTAGCCTTCTTATAATGATTCTCTTACCGTGACCAAGTCACCTCTTCAGGGTTTTTAACTTGGCGGACCGTGGTAGCCTTAACTTTTGCCTGAACCGTCTTTCTAGGTTTTCGATTCAGCAGGCTATCCCCTTAGCTTTTGCCTAAGCCGCCCTTTCGGGTTTTCAACTTAACAGGGGAATGATCTTAAATTTTGCCTAAACCGCCCTTTCAGGTTTTCAGTCTAGCAGATCTTCAAACTCCATTTTTTTTTATTCATCATCATTTTTTTTTTGTTTCGGGACCTAAATCATTAGTTCTGAACACCGGAAGGACTTTATAGGTAGGATAGGGCTTTTCAAAGAATGGCTTAAGGTTCAACAAAGATTTCGACCGAACCTGTGAATAGGTTGCCTACATATCCCAAGGTAGGAATCAGGTCGTGTATAGTTCAGGGCGAATGCCCCTAGTTTGAAGATAAATTGTTCGAAAGTTTATTGATTTTTCTTTTTTTTTCTTCTTTCTGGAATAATTGACTTCTCTTCTTTAGGAACTTGTCCCCTTTTTTTTTTCTGAAAGGATTGAATTTCTTTTTTTTTTTGGATTGATTGAATTGCTTTTCTTTTTTGAATTGACCGAACTCAGTTTAACCGAGCTGCCTACGTACCCCAGTGTAGGGATCAGGTCTCGCGTAGTTCGGGGCGAATGCCCCTAGTTTGACGGGTTTTCAAGAAAATTTCATTCAGGCTCGAAGGGTTTGTAAACCGGTATTCTTTTGACGTTGGGTTTTGATTTTGGGATTTGTTCGGCCAAAGGAGGCCTTCCGATGTTCAGATTGGGAGTCGATCTAGTTTACCAGAGTCCCTCTGGTACTGATTATTTTTTTTTCTTTTTTTTTTTTTTTACAGAGTTTGACGGCATTTCCAGGTAAGAGATAATAAATCTTCTTCTTTCAAGATTCTAATACGCGCCTTCGACTTTCATAGAGCGAAACTTGTTCTTCGACATCCTCCATCTATGGATTTGTAACTCTTGATATCTGATGATCACTTTTCAATGCTTGCTCTTGAACTTCTTATCTCGAATTTGATGGCTTCATGTTATGAATTTGAGAACCAAGGTCATTGATTGGAAATATGAAAGTTGTTTCCACTCTATGCCCCTTGCATAGCATATGATATTCACTTCATTCTTTCTTGAACCTTCTATCTGGGTCTTTCTCTTGGCATTAATGGTAACGCTTACCGGACCATCTTTTTATCCTCAAAATGGGTTTACCAATTCTTCACACTCTTCAGAGGGTAATGTATTTTCAATCGGCATTTACTGGATCAAGGTTTCAGTGCCAGTGTTTACCATTTCAATTTCATCTTTGAAAGGCTGAGATTGGCGCTCCTCCTCTTGTTCAAATAATCGTTGTGACTCAAGTGGAGTTTCGTCAATTTTGTCCTCATTTGAGGAATGAGTCTTATTTTAAGATCAGAAGCACACTTAAGAAATAGACACAAGTGAACTATTGGGACTTCCAATTTCATTTAAAGAGAAAGCTCTTACATCTGACAACCTATTCTGAACATGCTCAGGATTCACGACCCTAAAATAGAAAAATCAAAAGATAACTTGCCTGGACTAGGCATTGACCTTGAATTGTAAGACCGGACTCAACAATTGTACTGACCATGGTGACTGACTCAACATAAAATAGTAAATGACTAAAACTTTAACTGCTGCAACTGTCTAGCTTCGGAGGCTCGGCGAAAGCTGGCTCACAAGTATTTGGGACAATAGAATGAATCCTAAAGGACCAAGACATGACAATGATGACAGATTCGCATAGGGGGAATGCCCCTAATTCAAGGATTATGAGAGTGAACTCTGAAGGACTTAGCAAAATATTCTTGACAAAGGTTGCCCTTAAGAATAAGAAAAGACTAAGGGTACAAGTACGATCAGATCATCAAGTTTGCACGATCAAATGATTGAGATACAATTCTTGCCAATTGAGAAAGGGAATGAAGATATAATTGAATCACACAAGAGGCGAATGATAGACACATGATCGAGAGATTAGATGATATTGCATAGGATTACTTTCAACGGGTAGATCAAGAATAACTAATCCTATGAGATCTTTGGAAATGATGGGATTTATGTCCTAACCCCAAAGGAAAAGTTTTTAGTCTTCGCACATTTTAACAGTGTTACCTGAAGGCATCAACCTTACTCCTAATCTAGCGGAGTGGAGAGAGGATCTCGACTCATGACTTTGTTCGTGTATCTAAGGACCGATCGTAGCCATTGGAAAATGGACTACGGCCTAATCTAGACACAAATGGGTAAGATATCCTAAACTAGGCTCACACACGTGATGCACATGTGTTCGTATACTACATGCATGTGTGGGTTAATCTAGGGGTAAGGCCAAGAGTTCCCTTAGCGCGAATCCCTGTTCGATATACTGTACCAGTGTCCGGCGTATCAGTACGTGAACAAGAGATCCGTTTACGTACCATAAAGGTACTAGGCTAAGGGTGGAATGCTTCTCTAGCACAGAGGCACCAGGTGATGAAATCCCAGTCAACCATGCTAGATAACACTCCGGGTTCCTAAAATAGGATGTGTGTGCATGTGAAATGCAAGGGTTTAGATGCAAGTGATATAAGTGTGTGCAATAAGTTTACGCAATCTATGATGCCTTCAGGTTTTGTTAGATTGAGTTTAAGTAAAATGTGATGAGAAAATAAAACAAGACAAACTAATCTAACAAATATAGAGTTTTTATGAACCAGTTAAATTAAATTCAAATGAATTATCTTTTGGAATTTTAATGAAGTTAGGTGGTCCCCAGCAGAGTCGCCAGACTGTGGGAACGAGAGACCAAGAGAGAGCGCGCGGCGGCTCGCCCCACGCCCCTCTCGCGGGATCATGTCCCACAGTCTCTCTCTACCAATCCCCAGCAGAGTCGCCAGACTGTGGGACATGATCCCGCGAGAGGGGCGTGGGGCGAGCCGCCGCGCGCTCTCTCTTGGTCTCTCGTTCCCACGCGATTGGCGTGTGCATTTTATTTGTTGATTTGAATTCGTCTTTCCTGTGGACTTGGGATCACTAAGGCAATCCGAATTCCACACGAAAGAGACTGACAGAGTCGCCACCTAGATGTGGGATCTAGGACCCGTAATTAACCAGAAATCTAGACTCGCTACCTGGTTACGAGAATGGAAGGTATGGGGAGTTATCCGCCACATGCACCATTCCTGCCCGATAATCGGTCTTCGATTCCAAAAGTTAACTCTTTTAAATTTATTTTAAATGGCTCATTCAACTCTATGTTAATGTGCGAACTAAGTGACATGCATCCTAGAATTTAATTTCAATGTGAATCCTAGATGTGTATCTTGATTTATTAATTTGTCTGGATTCATTCTAAGTGAAAGTTCTCCTAGAATTCTAATTTCATGGAAAACCCTAACTGATTTGATTAAGTATTTACAAGAAAATTAATATACAAAACACCACAATTTGTTGTGGTGCCGACTCGCGGGTGGTATGCCATCAGACATCCAAGCTGCCTACGTACCCAAGCCTCACTGGGATCAGAGTCGACGTAGTTCGATGCACCTAAGCTAAGCTACTTATGCCTAACTCAACTAGGACACCGACTTAAACGGATTTGACTGTTTCAACAGTTTTAAAAGTAGTTATTTAATTCAAGTTGAGGATTTTATTATCTTAGGATTTCATCTAAGATGCTGTATGATTCTTATCTAAATGCAAGTTGTTCCTTAGACTAATGCAGGTTTGCCTACATCCTAGTTTACTAGGCTTGTCTTAAGGAAAGATTGGGTGACTAGTGTAACTAGACCTATGGTACGGTTGCTATTCATAGCAAGCGTCCGTGATGAGGCTGGACTCCTAACTCTAGGACTCCCTAAAACCTAGGACACGGCACGACACCAGTGTTCCTAAATTGGGCTCTAATGGTTCTTAGATTGGAAACCATAATCCAATGGTTCCGAAAGACACAAGATAAATCGATTTAAGTTCTCGAGGTTAATGAGTTTCAGATTTCGAAGATTTTCAGTTTCTAGACATTTAAGGATTACCAATGGTTCTAGGGTTCACCAATTTCGGCCTTGAATGGCATCCAAAGGAGGGAATCGTGCGCTCTTTCCTTGTGCAATTTAATACTTAGGTTATAGCATCTTATTGCCTGGCAGAATCTCAGGATTTCCGTGGACAATAACCTCGGAGCCAACAACATGCTATAACTTAAATATTCAAATTGTCAAAGATCAAGTTGCAATTGGGATACGATTATGGATGCACTGGCCATTTTTCCAGGAAAATCTAAAGATCCTAAAATTTCTGTTTCAATGGATTAAGGAGTGAACATGTGACAGAATTTTAAAGTTCTTTAGGAATTTTTATATGATTTTCAATTAATTTCGAATTTTCCATGGATTTTATCAATTTTAAGCATATGAGCGGTTTTACAAGTGAAATTGTTGCAAATAAATTCGAAATGATTTGAAATTTCTACAGCAGCAAGATGAAAATGTATGTAGCTTACAGGATGAGTTTTGCATATTTTTACATTAAATTCACATTTAATCTTGATTAAACCATTAAATGTCCAGATTGCACAATTAACACATAAACTAGTAGAAATATAACTCTAAATCCTATGAAATTTCTACAGAAATACTATATGAATCAAAATAGCATGCAGTAAGATTTTCATGAATTTTAGAAATTATTTACTACCAATTTCGGATTTTACAATTTCCAGACCAGATTATAAATTAACACTACATCCCATATTAAAACAGATCCAAATCACACGAAAATTTTACAGTAACAAGTAATATGGAAGATAAGACTACTGTAAAACTTTTATGAATTTTAATGATGATCTGATGTTAGTAAAAATTCTCCTAAAATCTGATAAGTTTCAAAGAAAATATTAAATAATATACCAAATAAACTCCAAAAATCTTTACAAATTCATGGTAAAATGAATCAGTAACATATTATTTTCCCACGAAATTTCATTAATTTTAGAATCTGTTTGGTATATAATTTAATTTTTCTTCGTCAAAAGATGTTTTTTGAAGAGTTTTCCATTTTTAAAACACAATTTGCGGAAAAAATCAGAAAAATTCGGAAAAATACAGAAATATTTTGAGAACAATGCACCTACCTGTGGTGAAGATCTCCGCCCAATCCAAAAAAATATAAAAAATCCTGCCGCCGCCGATCCGCTCCGCCGTCTTTCGCTTTCTCTGGAGTGTTTAGAGGGAGTGATTGAGGGAGTGAAGAGATAATGGAAGAAGAATATTAGGGAGAGGGATGGAAGAATATATTGAGGAAAGGGATTGGAGGGAGTGATTAGAAGAGATAATGGAAGAGAAAGAGATAATGGAAGATAAATTTCTTTTTTTTTTCCCTTCTCTTATGGATGGGAAGGGAGATATATATAGGGAGAGAAAGAGAGAGAGAGAGATATGTTGGTGGAGAGCTCATCATGTTGTCCCTCTTAGTGGAGAATCCATCATTATTGTTCTTAGTGGAGGGCCCATCATGTTTCTTAGTGGAGAGTCCATCATTATTGCTCTTAGTGGAGGGCCCATCATGTTTCTTAGTGGAGAGTCCATCATTATTGCTCTTAGTGGAGGGCCCATCATGTTTCTTAGTGGAGAGTCCATCATTATTGCTCTTAGTGGAGGGCCCATCATGTTTCTTAGTGGAGAGTCCATCATTATTGCTCTTAGTGGAGGGCCCATCATGTTTCTTAGTGGAGAGTCCATCATTATTGCTCTTAGTGGAGGGCCCATCATGTTTCTTAGTGGAGAGCTACCATCATTGCTCTTCATAAGAGGCCTCACAAGAGGCCCCACTGAGGCCCCACAACGCGGGCCCCACAATGTGGGCCCTCGGTTGATTCGATTTTAAACAAATGTTCAATGCGGGCCCACCAAACGAGTCCAAATTTAATCAAAATGCATCATGCGGCCCCACCAAATGGGTCCAACTTTCTCGATCCAAATTTAATCGAAGCACCCAATGCGGGCCCACCAAACGGGTCCCAATTCTCTCTGGTTTAGATTTTTCTGAATAATCATTCTCAACATTTAGCGGGAAAATACGAAACACGACGGAAACGACCAAAAATATTTAGAAATGTAACAAACGGATGCGGGAAAGAAAGACATTGGAAAACCGACGGAAAACAAACCCTAATTTCTTTATCGATTAAGGTAGAGCAAAATGGGGTGTCTACAGATACCAAGACATATCCAGTAAAAGTTCAACTACTATGTTTGCAAGGCTTTTGTTTTCAAATTTGTTTTAATTATAAATAGTTAAAAAACATGTCCTAGATTTCAGTCAGAAAGTTCTTTAACCGTCGGTAATTAAACCCTCAGGTGGGTTTGGACACTGTCACCAACCATTGTATTTGTGGTTCCAGTCTTGACTGGGTTGCTCCAACTTTTTTGGATTTGCTTGATAGTGGATATTCTACTCATGAAGCCTTCTTTTCGACTGGAGTTTTTAATAGTTGTTGTCGGAGATCCTTGATAGTAATAGGCCAAAGGGGAAGTTGAGATAGAAATTCATGGCATCCTCCCAGATCTTTCCCTCGATTGTTAGGAAGCCAAGATGATCTGGATTTGTTGACTCGCTGTCTCGACTTTAGAAATGGTTATGCTGGTGGTAATCGATTCGTTCCAAATTAGAATGCAAGTGATTGGAGGTGTTCAAAGTGTAGCTACAGTAATTTTGGCACAAGGCACGTCTGTAGAAACTGTTTGGTGCTGAAATATAACAAAAAGGTAGATTTTGGCAAAAAGGCCGACTTTGGCAAAGTACGGATCCTGAAGGTGCCTCTCAAAAACATTCTAGAACCTTCTAGGGAAGGTAACCCTGTAATAAGCATACCTAGCGAAGTGATCAGTGACAGGAAGAAGACCTTGAAGAGCTGTTTGAACGGTGCTTTTTTCTTTTGCATCCTAGAGTCAAGCCACATCAATTCTTCATCGTGGGGAGATGCTTTGGGTGGCTATCTTGTTTCCCTCCAGCCTTGGTTCCCTATTTTAAACACTGCTGCAAGATTGGTGACACTTAGGTTTTCTAATATCCCTATTCATGCCTAGTCCCTATCCACCGTGGAGACCTTGGGACAGCATTTCAGTCAGGTATTGGAATCACAATTATCGGGTAGTCATGAGCACTGTCTGGAATTCGCCTTTGTTAAAGTATTAACTTCCTTATGGAGTTGCTTGCCATCTTTTATAAACATTATGGTAGATTCCACGATTTATCTGATCGGAGTTAGGTTGATGGATGAGCCATTAAAGCCCCTTAATGACTCTATGGTAGGGGGGACCCGGCTCCTTTGGTTTCAGATCTAGGTGTTTCCGTTGAATCTCTACCAGTTTACCCACTGGTGGTTGGGCCTCCTCCAGTAGTTTCTGGGGGTAATTTTGTCCTTTCCAGTGGGAAAGAGCCATTGGACTTACCTACCCCGAATTTTGAATTATCTTCTACCTCGGGAATGGCTAACCAGACATATGCATCGAAAGGTTTAGCCCCATCGTTTAAAGGGATATTGGTCAGCCCTAAAAAATATATGGTCAGAAGCATTTAAAAGCCAAATCAAGTATTTATGCTGGGAAAGGCTCTAGGAGGGATATATCCACTGGCTGCCATCAACATGTGTCAGTAGAAAAGACAGTAAAGATCAAAAATTATTTTTTCAAAAAGAAAAAGAATAAATGAGTCTTGAAAAATCCAACGAAGGATATCAATAGTCAGTCGAAAATACCTTGTGCTTTCTTTAAAAACTCTTGGCCCCAAAAGGCGCCTCCCAGGAGAGAGGTTGATAGGCCTCTCAGAAGACGCCTCCCAGGAGTCAAGAGATTCACTTGACCGGAAAGTTAGTTTGGAGATTCAGAATCGAATAAGTGTGGTTGAGGATAGGCAGGAACTGGACTCTAGGTTGATGGACTTTCTGGAATCGGAAGAAGATGAAGTTGTTCCTCATGAGGAAATGGATGAACTTTTGGCAATAGGGGATGTGTTCGGAATAGGTTTTGATGACAGTTTGGAAGCCACAAAAAACTTATTTCATTCTATGGCCATCAGGAACCTGAAGGAGTGTAGAGAAGTTGGTAAGGAGAATGAGGATAATGGAGCCGAGGGTAGTAACCCTGTATGAAAGGTCTTCCGGCCCAAAAAAAGAAGAGAGGAGAGATAGTGGAAAGAAAGAAAAGTTAAGTTGAAAAGAAAAAGAAGAAGAACAAAGAAAGATACAATAGAATAGTGGGAGAACAGAAAGGAGCTGATTTAGATAGGTTTGGGAGGTGTCGAAGGAATTGAAGCAAGGCTATGTCTTCTGAAGTTTTATTTTTGAGGCTGAAGGACCTGAAGGAGGCACTTCTCCAGGAATCCACCAACTAAATAGCTCTATGATCGTCTTGTTGATTATCTAGAATTTACCTTGTGCAACCGTAGCTTGAGAGACTCGTTCTTTCGCTTCGGATTCTTGTCTGTATGTTTTAGCTATGTTTCCTTTCTGGGTGTGCATTAGTTTGGAAGTGTTGGGGTTAAGGAGGTAATTGTGATCCGTTTTGTGTTTCCAATTATCCCCAAAGTCTTTGTAGGTGTTGTTTCTGAGATTCTAGGATGATGGTTAGCTGTAAAAAGTGG
The DNA here is from genome assembly GCF_043159265.1 of Tasmannia lanceolata. Classification (NCBI taxonomy): domain Eukaryota; kingdom Viridiplantae; phylum Streptophyta; class Magnoliopsida; order Canellales; family Winteraceae; genus Tasmannia; species Tasmannia lanceolata. The sequence goes on along the minus strand of NW_027518683.1, from coordinate 49,324,133 downwards.
TCTTAGCAGGTATGGGTGGTAGATACATAATGTTTGTAAGAAGATGTAAAGGATACAATCTACTGTTTAGAACAGGAATGCTTATAATCCAATGTAAATGTTTTGTTTACTTCATTTTGACTTGGTCCCGGTATGCCGGTCCAGTCTGTTCTAATATTTTGTATTGCAGGATGGGACTACTGGTCTGATCGCTATCTCAACATTAATGAAATATGTCAACTTTAAAAAAAAAAGGTTAAATAACACCAACTCTAATAGCTTAAGCTTTTAGAATAATTCGTTTTTTACATGGTATCCAGATTTTGGGACTTCAGATGGAAAGACAATTACGGACAGTCTGTTTGAGATATTGTAATATCTGTTTTACAACTATCTAATGTTCATATGTAGGATCTTGAAGAAATTGGCATGCCTTGTTGACAGAGAATGCTATATTGGTGGTGCTTCTATAGAGAGTGGGATTAGTCACTAACCCAGAAATCTTGAAATTTTGGAGTCGGCCATCATTGGAGGGCTTATTGATTTGACCTCTTCCATGTTGGTCTTTTTAGTGGATCACAAAAGTATTTTGATTGTTAGCATTGATTTTAGTGGGATTAGTTATTTTTTTCTCTCTTTTGGGTATTTTAGTATTCATTTTGATTGAACAATTGCTACTATCCAATTGTTGAGATTTGAGTAGGGGCAACTCGGGTCGGTTTGGATAGGATTGAGGCCCGCCCAATCCCATCCCGAGATAGCATTCCGTCAATCCCATCTTGAGACTTGGATTGATGATGTCAACCCTAACCAAACCCGCCTCCAAATCAGGTGGGGTTGAGTCGGGTTAGGTTCGGGTTCATCTAGGTCCAAAGACGGGTTTGGTTGGAAAAAGACATAACCTTGAGGAAATCATGACGGAACTAGAAGGCGAACTTCGGGTTCAGGTTTCCAAGGCCTCAACCCTAACCCAACCTGAAATTAAATCGGGTTGGCTTTTCCCAACCCAACGCGAGAAAATAACAAACCAGCCTGAGCCAAAAATCGGGTTGAACATGTTGGGTTTAGGGGTTTTAGGGGGTGCCCATCACAATAACAAACCAGCCCTAGCAACAGACTGATAGGATACACTGTTTTTTCACATTATTCCACTATGCACTGCCCATAAATTTTACATAAACATGCCAATAGAAAAAATAAGGTACGGGTGAATCTTCCCGTTATCCAATCAAGGTTGGATGGGGATTAGCACTTGGACCCACTTAACTCACTATCTAAAAGGTAAACGAAAGAAAAACCCCACTTCCCATCAGCGTCTGATGATATTATCTCACATCTAATCATTCCCATTGTATATAAACATAAAAGATCGTTTCCCATTTTTACAGAAACATAACATGTATCATCTAAGATGCATTGTACAAAAACGCATAACCCAACAGAGTCTATAGTTATCTTCAAAGTCGAAATGGCCGTGCATACTACAGTGGCAAGAAATTCATGGCCTGAACAATTTATAGCACCATGGCAATCTAAGGGGCCGTCTGGATACGTGGATTTTAGAATCCATGTTTTAGTTTGAAAACAGTGTAAAAGAGGGTTCATGATCAAGCTGCTATATGCTGTCCTGATAGCGTGTCTTAGATTTTAAGTA